>NC_040088.1:28122500-28747500 GCF_003369695.1 Bos indicus x Bos taurus
CCAATCACACAGACATTAGAAAGGTCCCTTGAGGACATTATATATAATTTATACCAATATATTTGAAAACAAAGATGGAATAGGTAACATTCTAGAATATAAAATTTACCAAAATTAACATGAAAGGAACATCTGAACTGTTTTATTATTGTGAATAAATTTTTAGTTCAGATTTTTATCACACACAAAAAATTACTCTCACCATAATGGCTCCACTGGTAAGTTTTACCCAAGATATAAGGAGTTAAAACTCATCCTACAAGAGGGATGGCTTCCCCAACCAAATGGGGACCATGTTGAAACCAACAGGAACTTTTCCCAAAGCCAGCAAGGACCTTGAAAGAACAACGAGAGAGAGGATCGTTACATGCCTGTCCACTCAGAATAGACGGGAAAAAATCCTAAGCAAAATTTTAACACACATGAATCCACCCATGCTTACATGGGATAAACAATGGCCACATTTGTCTGTTTCAAGAAATTAAGATTTGGTTTAACACTTAAACATTAACCCAAGTAATGCAAAATAGAATAAACATCACATGATCATCTGAAGAGTAATTGTTAAATTTAACTTCCATTCAAGATGAAACTGTTCAGCAAATGAGGAAAAGAAACAGTTCTTAATCTCACAGAGTATCTATAGCAAAAATCTGAACTACAGTTGAAATACTCAAAGCCTTCCTTGACTTCAAAAATAGGACAAGGAGACTCTTACATCACACACAAGAGCTTCAAGCCAGTGAGTTTAGGCAAGAAAAAGAAATCGGAATAAACAGAACTAGCATTATGTGTAGCTTATATCGTGAATGTAGAAAATCCAAAATAATCTCTGGCTAATTTATTGGAATTAATGAATGATGTTAGCAAGGATGCTGGATGTAAAAGTGATTGCATCTTTACAGACTGCAGGAGATAGTTAAGGACAGGGAAGCCTGGCATGCTGCAGTACATGGGGTCGAAAGAGTTGGACACGACTGAGCAAGTGAACAACAACAACAAACCAGGAATAGTTAGAAAATAAATTCTGAACCAGATACCGACTACAATAGCATTAATTATACAAGACCCTTACATATTACTGAGAGCAATTTTTTTTCTGTTTGGCTGCACTCTGCAGCTTGTGGGATTTTAGTTCTCACACCAGGGATTGAACCCAGCTCCTTGGCAGTGAGAGCATGAAGTCCTAACCCCTGCATCACCAGGGAATTCCCTACGTATTACTGAGAACACTTAGAGATCTTTGAAAATAGAGGGATACACCCTGTTCATAAGAGGCTTAATGTTATGGTGATGTCAATTCTACCCAAAGGTTTCTATAGATTTAACACAATCCCAGCAAAAATCCAACATGTTTTTTCTTTGCTTTTCTATAGAAAGGCTAAGAGCTGACTTTAAATTTTTAAACAGAAATACAAAGGGCTTCCCTGGTGGCTCAGTGGTAAAGAATCTGCCTGCGATGCAGGAGACACAGGAGATGTAGGTTCAATCCCTGGTTTGGGAAGATCCCCTGGAGGAGGCTTGGCAACCCACTCCAGTATTCTTGCCAATCCCATGGACAGAGAAGCCTGGTGGGCTACAGTCCATGGGGTCTCAAAATGTTGTACACAACTGAATGACTGAGTGCACATGTGGGAATAACCTAGAACGACACAAAAATAGGAGGACTGGGTGTTTCAGACATCAGGACTCCAGATAAACCACACCAGTTTCTCAACCTCACCACTGCAGGCACTGCAGATCATCTCTGATGTGGGGCAGCCCTGTGCACTGTGGGATGTTTGCCAGCATCCCTTGCCCACTCCAGGTGCTAGCAGCACCCCACCACCCCTGTTTGCAACAAAGCTGTCTCCTGTCATCGCCAGATGTTCCCCAGGAGCCCCATCTGAGAGCCGCAGAACTAGTCATTAGATGGTACTGTCTGAGGTCAAACAAATGGAACAGAATCGTCCAGAAAAAATATTTAACATTTTGGAAAGTCTTATCTTCATGGAAGCCTTCCCTGATAGTTCAGTTGCTAAAGAATCCGTCTTCAACGCAGGAGACCCCAGTTCAATTCTTGGGTTGGGAAGATCCTCTGGAGAAGGGATAGGCTACCCACTCCAGTATTCTTGGGCTTCCCTTGTGGCTTAGCTGGTAAAGAATCCGCCTCCAGTGTGGGAGACCTGGGTTTGATCCCTGGTTTGGGAAGATCCCCTGGAGAAGGGAAAGGCCACTCCAGTATTCTGGCCTGGAGAATTCCATGGACTGTATAGTTCATGGAGTCGCAACGAGTGGGATACAACTGAGCAACTCACTTTCACTTTCATCTTCATGGAGGTTTAACTTTTATACAACACAATTCACCAACTTCACATAAATGACTTGATTTACCTTGTCAAATACACACAGTGCCAACACTGGATTTTTCATGAGTGGCGCTGGATGGCAGAGGCCAGTAAACTGCAGCTCACAGGTCACATCTGACCTGCCACCTGCCTGCTGATGCCTGCAAGCTAAGAATGGCTTCTGTAATTTCAAATGGTTGTATAAGCCCTTAAATTAATATCCTCGACTTTGCTTCTTGACCTGCAATGTCTAAACTACTTAACTGTGTGACCCTTTAACAACAAAAATTGCCCAGCCTACTTAGAATACTGGAGGAGGACTGTCTTTTCCATAAGTGATGCTGGGCCAGTGGGGTACCCTAAAGGGGAAAAGTCAAGTGACCCCTGTGTTGTGCTTAGTCACTCAGCCACGTCCGAGTCCTTGCAACCCCATGGACTGCAGCCTGCCAGGCTCCTCTGTCCCTGGGGATTCTCCAGGCAAGAATACTGGAGTGGGCTGCCGTGCCCTCCTCCAGGGGATCTTCTAAACCCAGGTCTCCCTCATTACAGGCAGATTCTTTACCAACTGAGCCACCAGGGAAGTCCCAAGTGACCCCTACCCCCATGCTACATCCCGATCAGTTCCAGGTGAATTGTAACTCTGAGTGTGCAAGACAAAGCAGACAAATAGAAGAGAATCGGAAGTGGTGTGTGGGGAAAGCTCTCATATGTGATGAAGTACAGAGACTACAGCAACGGTTGATGATTTGACTTCCGGAAAAATGAGAATCTACTTATCACTACTTAAGAAAGCGGAAAGACTGTAAAGCAATTATCCTTCAATTAAAAATAAATAATTTTTTAAGTGAAAAGATAAACCGGAGATGAGAGAGGATATTTGTGACACTTAATGATTGACAGGGCTTCCCTGGTGGCTCAGATGGTAAAGCGTCTGCCTGCAATGCTTGAGACCGGGGTTCAATCCCTGGGTCAGGAAGACCCCCTGGAGAAGGAAATGGCAATCCACTCCAGCACTCTTGCCTGGAAAATCCCATAGATGGAGGAGCCTGATAGGCTACAGTCCATGGGGTCACAAAGAGTTGGACACGACTGAACGACTTCACTTTCACTTTCAGTGATTGACAAAGAGGCACGTCCTGAATATAGATGAGTGTGCAAGCTCGGTCGTGTCCGATTCTTTCTGACCCTGTAGACTGTAGCCCACCAGGCTCCTCTGTTCGTAGGGTTTCCAGGCAAGAATACTGGAGTGGGTTACCATTTCCTTATCCACCTGAATATAGAGAGAGCTTCAAATCACTATGTAAAGACAGATAACCTGATAGGAGAAAAATTAAAAAACAACAAGCTGTCCGTGAAAGACCCACCCGCCTGGTGGTGGGCCAGTGTGAAGACATGTCAACCTCAGCAGAGCAATGCAGATAAAAGCCAAAAACCTACCAGAATGACTAGCCTTTGAAAGACTGGCAGTACCAGTTCTCACATTGGTGAGAACGTGGAGAAGTGGCACTCCCATGTGCTTGGTGAGGATGCATTAAGGTACAGCCTCTCCAATAGCAATCAGCTTTTCCATTTAAATTTGAATATACCTTGGCCTAGTTGAGAAGAACTGTTCCTCTTCTCACACCTCTGACACCAAAGCTGTAGGTTTTCTACCCCAGCCAATCCTCTGACTTTCCATGGACACCAACTGGGTGTTCTCTAATTTAATTCAATTCTGACCCTCGCAGCCCAGAATCAGCACAGACCGTGAGGCTCAGGGCTCAGTCCACAAGCCTACTTCCTGTCACATGTGGGTCACAAGTGATGAGTCTCCTCCTGGTTACTCGCTCCTGTCCAACTCAGTTCTCACCGCCCACACCTCTGGTCAATCATTTGCTACAAAGGTTCGCAGAATTGGGGGCAGCACACACTTACTCTTCCTGGTTTATCATGAAGGAATGTCCAGGTCAAGCACTACATAGGGGGAGGTCCAGACGGATCGCAAATGCAAGGGCTTCTATCCCCGTGGTGATGGGTGCACCACCCTCCTGCCACATGGATGTGTTCACCAACCCAGAAGTTCTCCACACCCAAGAGTTCAGGATTTTTATGGAGGCTTCATCCCGCAGGCACAATCCATGAACTCAACTTCTCAACTCAGTCCCTCTCCCCTCCCCAGAGGACAGAGTGGGCAGGGAGGCTGACAGTTCCAAGTTCCTAATCATGACTCCGACTTTCTGGTGACCAGCCCCCTCCAGGATCCCACCCAGAGTCACTTCACTAGAACAAAAAATGCTCTATCACCCAGGAAATTCCTAGGGACTTAGGAGCCATGGGTAAGGTACCCCATCAATCCATCACTGCAAAGGTTGCAAGGGTTTCAAGAGCTCTGTGTCAGGAATGAGGAGCAGAGACCAAGTGTGTATTTTTCATCATGCCGCTGGTCAGGTACAAGCCCAAAGGAAGTATGTGCCCATTCATACCAAGAGCTCTGCACCAGAATCTGATGAACCTGAGAAGAACCCAAAGGCTCATCAGCATTACGTTGGTTAAGAATCTGGTGGTGGCTTCCTGCAGTGAAATTCTGTGTAGCTGCAAAAATGAACAGGGTAGGCAAATCCCACAGACATGCATCGAGGGATAGAGGGCCGGGAAATGCAGATGTGGTCCAGACGTGGACAACATGGAGTGTGTGTACAACCTCACAGAGGAAGCAGGAGGAGGCAGGCCTGGGGGGCTTTGAGGAATGAGTGGGGGGACCTGGGCCAGGTGTTCATTCTGTTCTCATTGCTGTGTTTGTTTACTGAAGTTGCAAGCACTTTCCCACAGGTCCTTTATACTTCACAATTTCAAAGCATCTTTTCAGTGCATGCAGAGGGCTTTCTGGCTGGGTTTGGAAAGGTGGGGAGTTCAAGGGGGACACCGCAAGTGGGAGTTCTGCTGGTAGAAGGTTCTAGAAACACAAAGGGAAAGTGTTAATCCCTCAGTCATGTCCGACTCTTTGTGACCCCGTGGACTGTAGCCTGCCAGGCTCCACTGTCCGTTGAATTCTCCAGGGAAGAATACTGGAGTGAGTTGCCCATGTCCTTCTCCAGGGGATCTTCCTCACTCAGGGATCAAACCCGGGTCTCCTGCATTGCAGGCAGATGCCCTGGTCTGATCCACCAGGGAAGTCAAAGGGTCTGCTTCAAAGGAGCCATACCTTAAAAGCCCCAAGAAACTCTCATGAAAGGAAACTTGAAGCGAATCCCCGGAGGAGGGCGCAAAGGGAGCCCCTAATTTCCCGGTTCCGTAAATCCCTGCTCTCTCGTGTCAGGTCCCATCAAGCACGGTCTCCCTCGTCCGTCATTTCAGCGACTCTCAGGGAACGAGCAAAAGCAGCTTTATGGTCAGGTGAACCATAAACTCCTGGCAACCTCTCCCTTTCCTCTCCCTTCTTAGCAACCATTTAAAGGCGGTTTTTTGTGGGTAATACCAGCAGGGCTGGAATCTGGAAGAAGGTTTTTGTGTGCAGTCTTGCAGGAAAGCTGATAGCAATTCAATTAGAAAATGCAAATGAGGTCACATATTTCCCACGGGAGAGCTGCATCGCCCCCAAGGAATTGGAGCGATGTTCGGCCTCACAGTCGATACTGAGATCAAGTTCTCGCACCCTCGTCATCTGGCTGGCTGTGCAGCACTTGAAAGTGTCAATGGGACCTGTGGGTATACTTTGCAAAAGAGGAAACTGTTGTTTATGAAACTAATATTAGATTGTAGAGTGTGTCAGCATCTATGAAAGATAAACTCAGTCGCACGTTATCCCGTGCCCAGGCCCAGATGCCAAAGCGCCATCTTTCCCTGGGATTTCCACCTCCCCAAGTGTTGGGCTGAACTGTGCTCCCAGCGTTTCTGTGTGGAAGTCCTAGCCCACAGTTCCTCAGAATGGGACCAGGTTGTCAGACGTAGTTAGTTCCAGTGAGGTCCTCGGGGCAGAGGGGCCCTAATCCTACAGGACTGGTGAACTTATTAAAGAGGAAATTTGAACACAGACACAGTCCTTGGCGCTTCCCCTATGGTGCAGCAGTAAAGAATCTGCCTGCCAATGCAGGAGATGCAAGTTCGATCCTTGGGTCAGGAAGATCCCCTGGAGGAAGAAATGGAAACCCACTCCAGTATTCTTGCCTGCAGAATCCCATGGACAGAGAAGCCTGGCAGGATACAGCCCATAGGGTCGCAGAGTCAGACGCGACTGAGTGACTAAGCACAGCACGACAGCACAGTCCCGGGCAGAACCTGTGTGAAGATGAAGACAAGGATGGAGGTGACCTTTCTGCAAAACAAGGATACTGCCAACCACCAGGCTCCAGGAGAGGGGCCTGGGGCAAGCCTCTCACTCGGCCCTGCGGAGGGACTGCCCTTCCCACACCTGGTCTTGGCCTCTGGCCTCCAGAACCATGACATGAGTGTCTGCCGTGGAAGCCCCTGTCTGTGATGAGCCCAGGACAGTCAGTCACTGGGGATGTTGCCAGTGCCTTCCAGCTGAGGTGGAGACCCGACCCCAGGGGTGGAGACACACACCATCCGTGTAGCCTCCTGAAACTGGATGAGAGTTCAGAGCTTCCAGTCCTCTTCTCGCCGCTGCTCGGGTCTCCAGTCCCAGCGAGGACATCTTGCCAAGACCACAGGTGTTAAAGCCCCACCCCCACAGTCTGCCTCTATGAGTAAAAGGAGCACATCTGTATCACAGACACCCAGATCTGTGACAGGACACGGAATGGAGAGGACCTGGCTGAGAAGCAGTTTCTGAGACACACCCCGCCCCCGGCAATGAGGCCCCCAAGGAAAGGCTGGCCCCCGAGCAGCCCTTCATGAGCACCAGAGGACCAGCACCCATGCCTTAACCCCTACGCTGCCCACTTGGGAGTTTTAACCAAAGGGGGCCAGTGGAGCTGGAACAGTGCCACCTTGGGAAAGCGCGTGAAGGCCATCAGGTGGAGCCCTGGAAGCAGAGTGTGCACGCACCTTCAGAAAGTAGCAAGACGGTCCTTCTATGCTTTTCCAAAAGGTGGCCCCCACGTGACAAAAGCAGTGACTCCCAGTGTGGCCAATACGGGACAGTACGGCCGGCGAGTGAGCAGACTGCTGTCCACATGCCTGTTCTCCAGGGCCTGGCAGCCACGTTAATGTGTGATGGTGAGCTCGGTGCTTCAGGCACAGGCTTGACTGCCTGGGAGAACCGAGTGTCCATGTCACAGACCCACATAGACTGCCAGAAAGGAAATCCATGGTGACCACAGCCGACTGGCCCCGCCAACGATGGGTGATCAGTGTTAGACCTCAGTGGGTGCACAGTGCTCCCCAGAAATCCACAGCTGTTAACTCTGCAAGTGCAGAGGCAGGAGTGAGTTCTAACCCCTGGAAGCTGCAGGGGGAGCGCTCCCGGCTTCCCCGGGGTGAGCAGGAGTGACACGGTGGAGAAGGGCCAACTCGGACCACATTTCAGGCTGCTGACGCCCTTGAACGAGTGCCAGGGTCTTCATTTTGCAGAGGAGAGGTGCCCGGGGTCCAGGCCCAGGGAGAAATGACAATCATTGGTCACTTTCCCTGGCCTTTCTTGGGAGTAGGGGATGGCCCAGGGCTGGGCCGGTAGAAGGCAGAGGCTGCTGGTCTGTCCAGGGAGCCAGGAGTGTGACATCTGAGTCGAGACCGGAGATAGGAGAAGCAGGTAGAGATGGGAGCACCCTCAGGCCAGGGGAGCACCCTTAGGCAGAGCCCAGGTCAGGTGGCCCTTGGTGAGGAATTTGTGTCTATTCTAAGATGTGTCGGCGTTCCAGGGGGCCTGAGAGCAAGGGTGAGAGGGTGAGGCTTTTTCTGCAGCAACCTTGGCTTGGCCAGCACCATGCCCGGCCTGCTTCCTGCTGTGTCTCTGCTGCAAGAGAGGCAAGGAGTGGGCACTGGTCAGGGCTGGTTTACTAAGCGGGATGAAGGCCCCCAGGGGCTGGCCCGGCTGCCTCTCCCACCTCATGGGGACCATCGTGTCTCACCACTGTGCTCTGGCTGGCCACTGTCCATTCCCTGCTCCAGGAGGTCCCACCACCAGTACCCACCACCTGGATCCTAGCACCTCCCCCTCTCAGCTTCTCTTTTTCCTGAAAATACAAAAGCCTCAGAGGGCGGAAGCCATCCCCACCCAGCCAAGTCCACCACTCTGCCTCCTTGTTCCCATGAGGGAACACCCGTCACTTCTGCAGGACACGCCCCGGCATCCTTCATCACCTCTCCTGCAGCTGTGCAGGAGCCAAGCTGCAGGTACAAACAGGAAGAGACGAGACCCTCCCTCACCACCCACACAATGCTCATCCCGACCAAAGCCTTCCAGAATCATCCACTCTGACGAAACTGACCGTTTTTCTCACTAATTGACACCAATGTGAGTGATCCCAACCAGTTCCACCGCTTGCAACTCCAGGAAAAAGTCATACATTTTGGCTTAACTTGCTAATTTAATTTATCTTCTCTTACTGTAATTGTACTTCTTTCTGTAAACTAAAGAGTAATTTCATTTACGTTGTTGCTGGCAAAACATAATTGTCCTAATTCTCTAGAGCAAGTCCCCAAGCGGGGCGCTCGGAGAAGAAGCCTGGAGTTTGGGTTGTCACAGAGGGTGGGGGTGCTCCTGGCGTCGTGTGGACCCGAGCACCCTACAAGTACACAGGATGCCCCCCAGAGCACGCCCTGCTTCCCAGGTTGGCAGTGCAGAGAGCCTGGTTTAGAGCCAGGTGGGATCAGGGGGAACTTCTCAGGCCCTGGGAGACACGTTATCTTGTGTCTTCATTTTGCGGGGGACACGAGGCTGCAGAGGGCAAGGGGTGTGCTTTGAGCGTCTGTTAGGAGAAATGAGGTTTTCAAACTACTTGAGAACACAAAGCTTCCCTGAGGATGATGGTGATGGAAACAAGTTGCCTGAAGAACCAGGGCTCAGTGGTTCCCCAGGGATGCGCCCACCCCCACAGTCCCTGACCCTGACCCTTAGGAAACAGCAGCAGTGGTGTCAGAACCGCACAGCACGGCAACATCCACCCTCCGTGTCAGGGCTTCACCTTGTGAGTGAGGAGCAGGGAGGCCGAGTTCAGACCCTAGCCGCCGTCACAGCTGTATGAACCTGGCCAGTCCTCGGACCTCTGCCCAGGTATGAGTGACGACCGTGTCAGCCCATCCCTTCCTGGGTTGTTGTGGGTACAAGTAAACGAGGCCGGGGGTTGGGGAGTCCATCCCATCCCCCACTCCACCCCACCCCCGCATTCCCCGCACACCAGGCAGCGAGTACAGAAGTGTTAGCTTCAGACTTTCCTTCCAAATATGGATACACAAAGAAATAATCATGTTGTTTCGTGCAGGAGACCTTTCTTTGCATGACTTTTATGGGAATTCTCAAAACAGTCTCCCCTTCTTAGAAGAGATGGGAAGTAAGAAATACCATAGTTGCTTTGAGGGGAGGCGGGGCAAGGATCGGGCGCTGGTCTTCCCCATTGTGTTGTGGATGTAAAAAAAATTCCACTAAGTGCCTTTTCAGAACCAAACTCATGCAAATGTTTGTTTAGAATGGCTCCCATGCTCTATTTGTTAAAGAAGGGAGCTATCTTTCTGTTGTTTTATTTTGTGTTTGTTAAATACCATTTTATTCTGTCGGTCCTTAGCTGCCATGGAAACCAGCCAGAAGGCTGCAGACAGAACCCTAGTTAAATATTTTAAATATACATGCTTGCAGGCAAACAAAATGTACCATTTTTCAAATGTATATTGAAAGGGAAGTCGGAGGTAGAGGAATGAACTATCTTATAGATTTTGGTGCCTCTCTTTTTTTCTCATGAAATCTAATTATCCTCAGTGAAAATCAGTACTAGACCTGACATTTGGGGGAGTTGGGATGGGTAGGACGCTGTTTCCTTATTTGAAGCATGTTTAACCCAAAGCTGTAAGGAAGCAATGAAAACAGGAAGGCTGGTGAATCAGAGACCAAGGAGAGAGCCATAAATAACATTGATTCTTGAGGGTGAATCTCATGCACCTATGTTCCATCACACACAGTGTGAGTCCACACGCAGACAGAGCGTGTCATCCCCTCATGTCTCATTCTGAGCACAGACCCACAAATTCTGTAACTTGGGAGCACCAAGCCCTACATCGGTCATGTTTCTGCTGGGATGGGCCACCCCCTTCCCCAATATCAGGGCCACCGAGAGGGTCCGATGAGACTGCAAGCTATCGAGGTCACTCGACGTAGGAAGGTGCAGGAGCAAGCAGGGCTGGACGCTGGTTAAAGGAAAGGGAGATACCCAGAGATGGTAGTAGAGTGAGACTCACGGGCACAGGTTGACTTCTGTGATGAAAAAGAAGCACCTCCAGCCTAATTAGGGCTCCCAGGGCCTTCCACCTGAGGACTTCCTCTCCCCACATCTCCCAGGAAATTCAGTGCAGGTCTGGTCCCAGACCTCTGACCCTCAGCTGTGCATCCACCACCCAGAGAGGTGCTGGCACATGGCTCCCAGGCACATGGCCAGCCTAGAGACCAGAGAGCAGAGAAGACTAGCAGGTTAAAGAACAGGATTCCCTGTTGCCTGCATCATCCCTCCATTATCTGCTTATGCAAATTGTAGCCACAGGCTCCAGCCTCACAGAAGCCTTATCTCTCAGCATTAAGGGTCTGGGGTTGCACTGCCCATTAAGGTGGTGGAATGTGTGGGGCACCTTCCCCAGGAGGAGCTGCCCAGGGTGGTGAGAGCCCACTATCACCTCTGGGGGGAGGGAGCCCACTCTGCGCCCCTTGATTAAGAAGCTTCCTTGTGGACATCAGGGTTACCTGCCTGGTGGACAGGTCCCACAGGGAGCTAGCTTGAACATTTTCTAATAAATTTAGCCTTTGTTGAATCGGGTGGACTTGTGCTTATGCTATTCTCTCAAAAGTGGGGGGAGGGCTTCGCTAATAGCCCAGTGGTAAAGAATCCACCTACCAATGCAGAAGACACAGGTCCATGAAGATCCCACATGCCACGGAGCAACTAAGCCCATGTGCTGTAACTACTGAGCCTGTGCTCTAGAGCCAGGGAGCCACAACTACTGAGCCCATGTGCCCCAACTACTGAAGCTGGCATGCACCCTAGAGCCCATACTCCCCAAGAAGAGAAGTCACTGCAATGAGAAACTCGTGCACCGCAACTGGAGAGTACCCCCCCCCACCACCTGCCACATCTAGAGAAAAGCCCGCATAGCAACGAAAACCCAGCACAGCCAAAAATAAATAAATAACTTTTAGTGGGGGAAATTTATGGCACTGAGGCAGAGCAGCCTGGGACCCAACAACTTCGTGCAATGGCTGTGGGGGCATCAGGCTTCATCTGTGACCCCGTCCTTGAAGGGCGGGGTGACTGGGCGCTCTTAAGAAACACACCGTGGTCTGGGAGTTTTTAAGCCACCTCCAGATCCGCGTCGTCCCCTGAGGGCAGAGGCCTCTGGGGAGCCATCTTCTCTGGAGGACAGTGGAGCTCACTGCACTTTGCTGAAGGGCCAGGCACCCACATGTGATGACCAGGGCTTGTGTCCCGGGCCCTGCTCCCTGTCCACCTGCTCCAGTCACAGCCAAGGGCCCCAGGACCCAGACTGGCTCATGGTGGGACCCTCACCTTCACTCCCATCACTGGGAAAGGTGAATATTCTCCACTTACCCACTGCTAACCATCCTCAATCCAGAACGGCCAAGAGGAGTTTCTACATTGGAGACAGAGCCTGGGTTGTTTGTATTCCCTGCTCACTTCTGAGTGTTCTATGAGTCACCTATTTGCTTATACTTGGCTCGTCATAGTTCTGTGTTCCTACTAGTGAGTGATTGGATAACAGGAACATATAACCAATTATAAGTTTTTGCATATAGATCGGAGGAGAAGCGTATGACTATCGTCCTTCCCTGATACTTTCCTCTCTCTCATTTTTTTTCCTTTTTGGAAAAAAAGGAAGGAAAAAAGAAGCGATAATTTAAAACCTGCCCCAGGATAGTTTTACATTATTCATCTTTCACTTGTGAATGATGATGGGAGGGAAATGACCCAGCTTCTTCCTGGTGTCAGCAAGTCCCTGAAGACCTCACCGGGGAGTCGCTCTCAATTACGCTCATAATCAGACTCAGAGGACAACCTCGTTGAAAGGAGAGCAGAGCTGGGCAGACGAAGGGCTGCAGGAACTTAAGAAAATGAGACGGTGTGCCCAGTGAGGAGCTGGGGAGAAAGCCACCTCGGGGAGATGGGCACAAGGGTCACTGCTGGGCTCCAGGTTTGGGCTTAGTGCAGGGAGAGGGTAGAAAGTGATGATTTTGGTGGGGGGCATCGTGCAGCTTGTCTGTGGACTTGGGGCCATGGCCTTCCCTTGAGAAAGGAGGACAGTCCTTGTTGTCCTCCTTCATCCCTTTCTCTCCTGAGTTCATTGAAGTGTGTTCCTGAGTGTGAGGGTGCATCCCTTTATTCCTGGACAGAGGATGCTACACCTGAGATTGGTCCAGAAACCCTGCCAAGAGAAAAGCACTGAGCCCAGAGACAAGGTGAGCTGGAAGGATCTTAGACCCTGTCCTGGGCACCCCAGACCCCCAAGAGCCACAGGCAGAGCGGGATTCACACCTCTCCAGGGGGACCAGCCCAAGCAGCCACACAGGCACTGGATGTTTTCTTTACAGAGTGTGTGTCTATTGAGGATGCGACCCTGTAGTTCACCTGTATCGTTCGGGAGTGAGATCACCTAACCTCCCCAGATTGTGACCTGAGGCAGACACTCCCCACCTCTGGCCCATAGCCCAGCTGCCCCCAGAGCTCATCTGGCCCCTGGAGAGGGAAACAGAGGCCCAGGGGAAGTAAAAGACTCACTCAGGGCCCAGGCCTGGTGCAAGGACACCCGCCCACCCCACACCGGCCCTGGGGAAACTCCTCTGGGCAGCTCACCATTTCAGAGCCTCCTCAGCAGAAGAATCCAGTGCTGAGCCTGATCGATTAAGGCTCAGTGGGAGAGGCCATCTCAAAGGAGAGACGCTTTGTAAATAAGAGCCGTTTAAGGAGCAGGCAGACTCAGGGCTTCACAAAAGAGCGTCCAGTCTCTGCGTTGTCTATGCCTGGGAGCCATGGTCCCCACCCTCACCTGCCCTCTTGGGGAAAGGCCATACCTGCGGGCAGGACAGCCCTAGCCCCTCCAGATGTCCCTGTAGAAGCCCACCTGCCACCCCATCCTAGGTCAGGGCTCTAAGGGTCCCCAGAGCCAGCAGACTCCACCCAGACTCACAGGACAGAGGTGCAGGGGGTGATGTATAGAATTCAGGGGAACCGCGTCAGGATTCGAATGCCACCCCCTCCCCCCCTGTCCGCTGCACACCATCTCCGCAGCCGCCAACTCTGCAGGCAGGTGGGCTGGATCGACCGTCCAACCAGACCACCAGGAGATTTCCTCAGTGCTCGCTGTTCTGCAGACCTGCAGAGCAAGTGTGGCCGAATCCAAGGCCAGCCCAGCAGTCAGGAACCTCCCCCTACCAGTTATAAGGCCTCTGACTTAAGCTGAAGTGTCTGTAAGGAACCAGTGATATGGGCTTGGTCACCAGGTCAGGGCCGGGCTGTTGGTTCTGAGAAAGTTGTGACACCTTATATACAGAGAGAGAGACACACAGAGCACACACATATGTACACATGTACACATATACATACGTGTCCGTGTCCATACATGCATGTGCCTATATAGGCCTGGACATGAACACGCATATGTGTGGTTTTTAGTAACGGGAGCACAGAGGCCACATTCATGTCTCACCTGACATCCACCATCGTGGCTCAGAAGCACTGGTGACCTTGGCGCATGGGGAAATGCCTGTTATCCGCTCAGAGATGCTCTCCAGAGAGGCCACAGTGTAATTTCCCATCTGTGTGATTGTGCACCTGGGTTTGCAAGCCATGATCTGAGTGGCCCAAGGTTATTGCAGGTCCAGAAGCGAGCACTCGCCCGTGGGCAATGGCTCGTCCATGTTGGCATCGGCGTCCCTCCCCCAGAGGAGCGGGTGTGTCTTCCCGTCCCGGCGAAGCTAGCTCAGGTCTGGCATCGATCTTCTCCAGATTTTGTTATTACATTTGTCTCACAGCTTTAAAATAGTAGCAAATATGTGCAATTTATTTAAACAACACTAGGGAAATTAACGCCATGGAGGCGCAGCCTCAGCAAAGGAGGATGAGGCAGGTTTTTTAGAGGAGAATAGAACAGCTCGATGAAAACCTTTCAAATCCTGAGTCTGAGATTCAGAGGCTCACGTGAGCCTTAGCAGGTGCCCAGGTAGACCTATGTTCTTGGCACCGTGCACAGGGAGACGTGGGGGAGCCCAGATGTCCAGTCCTCACCTCCCAGAGGTTGTGCCTGTGGCTGGGACCCCGGCCCACAAACCCTCACCGTGGTGCGAGGTGAATCTGGCTGATTCCAGCTGCTGCCCTCATGCTAACAAGCTCAGAACAAACACTGTCATGCTCCCATCTCCTGAAGCAGTTGCTGGGACAGGTGACCCTCATTTCCTGAGGGGTGAGGTCTTGCGTCTGTGGAGAGTGACAGCCCCCTGGTCCCCTGGAGGGCTCTGTAAACACACCACAGGCATCACCCCAGAGGGCATGAGTCCGGGCTGGGATCTCACACTTTGCATTTCTAACCTGCAAGCTGACCTGCAGGGAACTCAGAGATAAACCAATGTCTTTGGGCCTCTTAGATGGGAATGTCCCTGTCTAACCAACCCACTGCATGCTGACATGAGGACTCCTAGAGGGGATGTGACCTCACGAAGAGACCCCAGAAGTGAGGGTGGCATGCAGCCAGATGCTCCAACCTTGAGGCCTGACCCCCGGCACTCAGATCCTGCCTCTGCCTAATGAGCTAAGAGGACTTCAGAAGCGACTTGGCCTCTCTGGGTCCCCTGGTAGAGAAGGGATGACCTTCCTGTGGCCTTGAAGGGAGGAAGGATGCAGGCAGAGACGGTGCAGAACGTTCAGTGCCCACGAAGTGCCCAGGGCACATGGAGAGCAGTCATCTGCATCCTGGCTGCCAGGGACTTCCCTAGTGGCTCAGACGATAAAGAACCTGCCTGCAATGCAGAAGACCTGGGTTTAATCCCTGGCTCAGGAAGATTCCCATGAGGAGGGCATAGCAACCCACTGCAGTATTCTTGCCTGGGAAATCCTATGGACAGAGAAGCCTGGTGGGTTACAATCCACCGCGTCAAAATGAGTCGGACACAACTGAACCACTAACGCTTTCACTTTCTGGCTGCCGGGGAAGGGGCAACGTGCAGGCTGTTCTGCACGTTGGACCAACCTGAAAGCTGTTCTGTGATGCTCATCAAGGAGCCTAGAGACAACCCCACCATCATCATGAGAGACGCAGGGTTGGTCACAAGGCTGGGAGGATGTCAGGCTTCCTGAGAAATCAAGGCCTCGGGATGCACACACCTAGCACAGATCCTTCTGATGAAGGCGGGACGCAACCTAGGGAACCTTTCGGTTTTTAACTGCCGCAGACTCTTAAGTACAGGAATTCAACACGGAAGACAGCTGGGCCCTGGTAGGGAAAGTCCCAGAGGGGGTCTCAGTGGAATACGGTTAGCCTAGATAGGTTTTTCTGCTGATGTAGCATTAGGTTTTGCCTACAAAGGTCTGTACAGTCAAAGCTATGGTTTTCCAGTAGTTGTGTATAGATGTGAGAGCTGGACAATAAAAAAGGCTGAACACCGAGAAATTAATGCCTTCGAGCTGTGGTGCTGGAAAAGACTCTTCAGAGTCCCTTGGACAGCAAGGAGATCAAATCAGTCAATCCTGAAGGAAATCAACCCTGAATATTCATTGGAAGGATTGATGCTGAAGCTTAAGTATGAATCCTTTGGCCACATGATGCGGAGAGCCAACTCATTGGAAAAGATCCTGATGCTGGGAAAGATTGAGGGCCCGAGGAGAAGGGGACAATAGAGGATGAGGGACTGGATGGACATGAGTTTGAGCAAACGCCAGGAGATGGTGAAGGGCAGGGAAGCCTGGTGTGCTGCAGTTCACCGGGTCGCAGAGAGACGGACACGACTGAGGCACTAAACAACAGAAAAATCAACATTAGGTTTGGGGAAGGATACAAGTTGTTGTTTTTTGTTGTTGTTGTTAAATCAGTTAGTTTTGTCTGTGTGTGTCTAACATTTCTATGCAACTTTTTTGCAAAAGGGAGTGAGGCAGGCTCTCTGTCCACAGCAGACAATACCAAGAGCAGTGGGTTCTCACTGGGTCCAGAGCTCAGCTGAGGGTGGAGGCGATGCCATGACTGGAGAAGGGCCATGTAGGGCCAGGTGCCTCCAGCCAGGCTTGGGCTATCCTGGTCTAAGGTCTGTCTCCGTACCATGAGTTCCCGTGTGCTCCTGGCTCTGAGGCTTGGAGTAAAAGGAACATCAACTGTGGAAAGTGCAGAGGCAGCCACTCGGGGCGCCGTGAAAGTGAGCCTGGAGGCCACACAGGTGCAGGCGCCACGGGTACACAGGAGTTCTTAGTTATAGAATTCCATGCACATTAGAACATCCCAAAATATAGAAAGGTCAAAGAAAGAAAGGAAAATAAAACTCACTGGTGACTAGAGAAGACCAGAGTTCACATTTCTGTGTGTTTCCTTCCAGCCTTTTCTCTACCCTTGAAAAAATCATGGGACTCATATCGCCTGTAACTTTGGCACCGTCTCTTCATTTACTATTATCGTATGGAATTTCTTCGTGTATTCAAAGAGTAACTTCTCATGACATGTAATATCCCAAAATATGAACGCAGTGCAATGCATTTAACTACTATTTACTACTATCCGAATTCCAGAATTTTTTCCTGATATTTTTACTCTTTTATATATACACACTATTATCATAAAGACAACTACAATGAACGTCTTTATTTGTAGGGTTTTGTCCACACAGTTTCACTGGGACAGGTTTTGGCTCTGGAGTTATGGGGTCAAGAGCAAGGATCTTTTCTGAGGCCCTTGAAAGTCACTGGCCAAATGCTGGTCCCAGCAGTGATGAGGTCCATGACTTCAGAACAGCCAACATCCAGACCCACTGGTTCCCATCAGGCATGGGCTCTTACCAGTCTAATTTCCATAGCAACTCTCTGAATTCAGTACTGTTATACCACCCCTACTTTTTAAAAGAAGCAGCTGAAGCTTAGAGAGATTGAGGGCCTTCCCTATGTCCACAAATCTTTGGACGAGGGTCTGTGTGACACCAAATCCCACACCCTCAATCATCAGCCCTGCTGACTCAGAGCATACACCTCAGTGCAGAGGGCTCACTTTATATACTCCATCACTGTGATGGGTGAGGAAGATACACCACTTTGGTTTGGTTTGATAACTGGAAGATGTGAACATTTTTCATGAGTTTATCAATCCTTTGTATTTATTTTGCTGTAATTATCTATTCGTGGTCTTTTTCCTGTTATAATAAAGTTCCATTTTTATTGATTTATAGGAACTCTTTATATAGTGAGGTTATTAACTCTGGTCATATTTGTTGTAAATTCATCCATAAATAAGGGTTTTAAATTAAAATATATGAGTACTTTCCTTTGTCATTTTTCCCCATTGTTTTCCTCTTTAAAAGCCCTGATCTACTTGTTAAATAGTCAGCTGTATTTTCTTTACCCCCACTCAATCTGTAGTCCATTTCTTTGTACAGACGAGAGGTTTGCTAGAATTGTTCCCCCTAGCATATACCCCTACACACACACTTTTCCCAACACCATTCTGTCTTTTCCTGGATCTAGATTCCAGGGGTTTCCCTGGTGGCTCAGATGGTAAAGAATCAGCCTGCAATACAGGAGACCAGAGTTCAATCCCCGGGTCAGAAAGATCCCCTGGAGAAGGAAATGGCAACCCACTCCAGTATTCTTGCCTGGAGACTCCTATGGACAGAGGAGCCTAACAACCTATAGTCCATGGGTTTGCAAAGAGTCTAACACGACTTAGTGATTAACACACACACACACACACACACACACACACACAGATTCTAAGTGATGCCTTTTCCTCTGCAAAACCTAACCAGGCTCCTCTGCCTCTTTTCTCCCTTTCTGCAGAAAGGAAAGAAGAACACAGTCCCGGACCCCGTCCAGCCTCCGAAAGACACGCTGCTGCCATGGCCACAGCGCCAGAGCTCCAACGGGCTGAGAAGGCAGAAACGGGACTGGGTCATCCCACCCATCAACGTGCCAGAGAACTCTCGCGGGCCCTTCCCGCAGCAGCTGGTGAGGGTGAGTGGAGAGCCTCCTGCCGAGGGGGCTGCTCTCAGCTTTAGTCTAGGCTTCTTCTCCCAGGATGTCAAGAATTGAGCCTGATAGGCATATTCCTGGAGCTTGGGATGGCTGTGCACTGGGTGTCTGAGAAGATCAAGATTTCGCCTTTTCAGTAACAAGATCAGTATTGCACAGAACAGAAAAAAATCAGAAGGGTGGTCGCATCCTCCAGGGTGGACAGGCCTGCTCGCTTTGGGTCCTCTCTCTCCGGTCACTGTCAAGTGACAACTCTGGTGCTTGGGAGGAGATGGGACAGGAACTTGGGTCGTGGCCCTTGACCTCTGACATCTTCCTTTGATCTGTTTGTTCACACTTCTTCCCCATTATGACTAAGATGCTAAATGGAGAATGATGGCTTCTCTGTGCTAACAGTGACCTTGGTGAAGTCAGAGAGCCTGAGAATGAGCCTGGGGCGCCAGGGGGCAGTTCTGTGTCTTTTCCCTCGGTGTCATCTGCTCCTGACAGCCACCATGAGGTTGCTTTTCCTGAAGGAGGGAAAGACTCATTTCACAAATTCATGTTTCAATAATCAAGGCCATCAACTAGCATTTTCTTCTTCCCTTTGAATGAAAATTGCAACCCAATATAAGCAATAATTTGATAAAATGGTAGTGAGAATTCCAGTAGATAATGCCATCCATGGAGAGTGCCTTGCCCCACTCTGTTATTAAGGTGTTATCTTCATTTCTTGGCCTGATTTGTCTGTTTTGTTTCCTATTCTGTTTGATGCAAAAAGGGAGGGTGGTATTTAATATGCAGAGATGAAGCTGCAAACTTTGCAGGGACCCCAGGTCAGACACCCCACCACACACACATCACAGCCACAGTGACATGTCATGAACATCATCCTGCCTTCTCCACACGTGATGCTGTGACTTAAGAAATATATAGTTTGGTGTTCATCCCCGTTATTCACCAGAACCCCTAAAGCCTATGCAGTTTCCTAAAAGATAAGAGTGAAAAAGATGTCTGCAGACATTCATAGCAAACCCTGTCTAGCACAGCTGAGTTTATGCACAAGGGGACTTTTGGAAAGCAGGGGACCCTTGTCAGCAGGGGAACCAACCCTGAGACCAGAGGGCTGGTACTGTACTTCTGCCACCCCTACCTCCAGGATGGAAAGGGGGCTGGAGGTTGAACCAGTGGCCATGATTTAATCAATCATGCTGATGTGATGAAGCAAGCCTCCATAAAAACCAAAAAGGACGGGGTTCAGAGAGCCTCGGGGGGTGAGCACATGGAGATCTGGGGTGCCCCTTCCCCGCCTCACCCCACACCCCTCTTCCATCTGATTGTTCCCAAGTCACAGCCTTTACAATAAACTGACAAGCCAGTGAGTGCACATTTCTGAATTCTGTGAGCTGCTCTAGCACGTTAATCCAACTCGAACCTGAAGAGGAATTGTTGGAATCTCAGATTTACAGCCAGCCAGTTAGAAGCACTGCTGGAATATTCTGCTGCCCTGGTTCCCAGTCTCCCAGGTTAATGCTATTATCACCTGACACATGGAAATTCCCTCCTCTGTCTCACAGGCTGCACATAGGCTTGTGAAAGGCTCTTCCATGGGCAGAGCCTTATCCTGCGAGGGTCCCCAGGATCTACTGGGTCCGTTGGTCCTGCCGTGTCTGTCCTCTGCTGGACGATGGAGGAAAACACACTGGTGTGCTTTCCTCCTGACCCCCTCCAGGGTCCCAGGGACAGAGAAGTTGTGGCTGGTGATGGCAGGGGGAGGGCTGGCTTCCCCTCACTGGCAGGGGCTCACCACCCCACCAGCCCACGGGCATGTTGATGGGGATATGTCTTCTCACAAGCCACAGTGATGTCTACATGTTCCAATGGGGGAAAACACGCCCCCTCCCAAGTTAACACAAAGCTTGCGCATTGGGCAGGCAAGCAGCAGCAGGCAGAGGCTCTCAGGTCCTTGTAGATGTAAGCTCCAATGACTGGCCTTGCTGGTGAGCAGGCGAGGTGTCCGGCGTCAGGTGAGCAGAGCTGCACATTCCACATGCCGGAAGCCAGCAGTCACAATTCAGAGTCACTGCGGGGCAAGCTCTCCTGTTTTCTAGTCTGAAGCGTTGCTGTGGTTTGGAGAGTGTGTCCTCTGCTCCTCAGACGTCCAATGTGTCTGCAGCCCTTGGAGGGAGGCTACCTCCAAGTCGATCTCTGCTCTGACACAGACTGCAGGAAGAGAGGGTGGCTTAGGGTGGGCTGATGCTATGACAAGCTTTCCCACAATTTCAGAAATATAACTCAATACATGCTTATTTCTTGCTCCTGGAACGGTCACTTGAGGATGGTCACTCAGGGCTCCAGAGCGAGGGGCACAGGATGGTTGGGCCTGGACATGGCAAACACCAATTGGGCCAGAATCCCATTGGCCAAATTGCAGCGGAACGAGGGTACACAGCCCAGCTCTGCCCCAGGAGGAGGGCTATGTGTGGGGAAGCACTGGGCGCTGACCCAGCAGGTTTCCCTGAGATGACAATGGTGCATGTCCTTTCCTCTCTAAGGGTCCCTCTGCTCCAAGGAGAGGGTGGCGGAGGTGAGCAATCGAACCTGACTTACTGCCCTTCTCTGAGCTTGTCTGTCTTTACCCTGCTGTCCTGCTGTTTGTCCTCCATACTTAGTATGCTCCGACATCATGCTCATTATTTACTCATCTAAGGACAGGCCTCCTGAAGGCCAGGCCTGCCTGCATCTCTAGTGCTGTGAACAGTAGACACTGCCTGTGTTGAATGAATGTGTGAGTGAGCAATTGGAGCCACGCCAGTGGTGAACACTGTCCTGGGTGCCCATGGTGGTCGAGACACAGGGCATCTGGGGGATCTTGGCACTGTTGTCCTGGCTCCTCCGGGGTCAGACTGCTTCCACCAGAGTCAGGCATCCAAGTTGAGCTGATCCTTTTGGGGAGATGAATCTTCAGCAGATGGAAAATAGAGTCTCCATTATGGTTTCTGTACAGTATTTGTGTTTTCCCAATGGATTCCAAAAGGCTTTCCTGGTGGCTCAGATGGTAAAGAATCCACCTGCAATGCAGGAGACTCAGGTTCAATCTCTGGATCAGGAAGATCCCCTCTAGAAAGAAATGGCAATCCACTCCAGTATTCTTGCCTAGGAAATCCCATGGACAGAGGAGTCTGGCAGGCTACAGTCCATGGGGTCTCAAAGACTCAGACACGACTGAGTGACTAACACACACACAATGGATTTCAAGTCATTATGTGAGAACTCAGCCCAGAAACTCATGCATACAAATGCACACACACACAGGTGTGCATACACCCGTTCCCACTTCACACGCAGACCCACACTCTCACGTGCTCACTGTCTGCCTCTTCCTGCCCTCTCTCCCTCTCTCCTCCCCCCTTTCCTCCTTAAACTCTTAAGTAGCACAGACAAGGGTTTGGGGTTCTTTTCTGACACATTTCTGTCTACAGGAAATCGATGAGTTTCCTGTCAGTGTTTTTTCTGGGGGGGAGAGGTGCTCCTGAAAGAAGCCCCCAATCACAGTGAGCGTGAATACAGCTTGATGGGAGCGGGAAGCCGGGTGCGGACCATGGAGGTGCAGCTGGGATCAGCTGCAATTCTGTGCTCATTAAGGCATTTCATTCTGATAAAATATGTTAAATGAAAAAGTGGGAGGGAGAGGAGCAGGCAGAATGTTCTAATGTTCTTCCCAAAAAACCTCCGTTAATTACAGGCTTTTTCCTTGGAAAGGATATCATGTTTCTTCACAAGCCTTCCTTCTGCTGGGCGGGGAGAAGAGATAATAGGTAGGCAGAGGGGAGTCCTGGGCCAGGAGAGGGTTGCTGTGGCTGGAGGGCTTGCCGGGAGCTGTGATGGCCGTGGCGAGGGGTGGAACAACTCAGGGGCTGTGCCCACCCAAATTAAATCACGAGCTAAATTAAGTGGTGAGTGAGGAGATGCAGCCACTTCATGGAGATCCCACTCGGAAGATCCAGGCTGTGCTTCCTCTCAGAAGGAAGGAGGAAGCAGTTCACAGCCATTAAGCCAACCCCCTAGGAAGCTGCACAGAGGCTCTTCATTATCCAGGATCATGGAAAATGCAGGAGGGGGCCCCCTGGCAAAGGGTAACAGGCGACCTTCCTGCTCCTGAATTCCAGCTCTGTCTGGGCTCCGGATGGAACGGTTTGGGGCCACCTATGGGTGCCAGGCACTGTGCAGGCTAGAGAGTCAGAAAAGAGAAAATACACAGCCCTTTTGTGGCCTCAAGAAGCAGCAGGCATCCATTTCCCATTTGTCATCCGGAGTTTGGTCCCTTTACTACCTCGGTTAGGACGCCTTCACATGTAGATTAGAGGAGGGTTTTGAAAAGACACTCACTTTTCTAGCGTGTATGTTAGGTTTGACTTCTGGCAAGATTCAGAATGAGGGTAAAATCAAACTTTTAGAAAGAGGACACATTCTTAGCTGAGTCTAATAAAAATTCAGAACTGGTTAACTTGAGAGGTTGTCCAGGGCAACCGTAGGAGTCGGCTCAAGATGACGAGGAGGCAGGCAATGCTCTTGGGAGACAAGTTCTTTAATTTTGGAAGTTGGCATTTTAATAGACAACGAGTCATCCAAACCCATCCTCAGAGCCCTTGCCTGAGAGCCGGCCTGGAGAGGAAGCTCTGAATAGAAGGCTCCAGAAGGAAGTCCTTACGTAATTGCTCTGTGTGGAAGATGGCCACGTGGAAAAGATGAGCCAGAGACTCACCTAGAGTAGGGAGAGCAAGAACTGGGCTGCAGGTGGCTTGGGAAATGTCATAAAAACCAGCCCCTTGACATCAGATAACCCAAATGAGCTTCAACCAACTGAAGTCAAAGGTTTTCTCACATGTTCTTGACAGTTCAGTTCCCATTTTGTGCATGTGGACCACACAGCCTCAGGTCCACCCACAAATGTTTACAGACCTTTGTATAAACAGAGGATGACCTGGGATTGGGGAACAAGGGCTCAGGAGCCAGTTGTGGGATGAAAAGTGCCCTGGTCTTGGGTCTGCATCATGAGATGTGTGACAGGGAAATGGAAGATAACCCCAGATCTGCCCAGGATAGACTCTCCATAAATGTTCATCAGATGTATGAATACATGTGTTATCCTATACATGTATGCATTCTGTGTTATCCTACAAAACATTTGCTGGGTGGTCTAGCAATGTAATTGTCACTGAGCCTACCTCAGAACCTGGTACTCTGAAGGCATCCATCCATTCATGAATGATGGATGTGGTATTATGCACCTTCTTGTGGAAGCCAGGTTAGCTCTCAAAGCACAGTGTGCATGTCTTGTCCCCCTCCCATCATTTCCCTGTTGTCACCAGGAGAAAACCTAACCCCCAAGCACATCCTATGGGACCCCATGATCTGACTGTGCCCAAACTCCCACCATGCTGGGCCACGCGCAGCTTCCATTTCTGATCACATCCTTCGTTTCCTGGAGTCCTGTGTTTTCCCTGTGTTTTAGCCACCCCAACCTGCCTACTTCCTCTGTTCTCTGAGAATGCTCCACATCTCAGGACTAACACAGGCCCTCCCCCATTGTCTGCGTATGTGGCAGAGTTTTTGACACTGTTTTTTTTTCGGTAATTATCAGTCTGTCTCCCCAGTAAACACAGAGGTCCTTGAGAGATAGTTCACCTGTCAAACACAACAATGGGGACAGAACAGATGTCATTAAGTTTTACTGAGTGAATGAATGATTCAACTATTGTGCACAGATCTAGTAGTCCGCTTTTCATGATCATTATGGAGATTGTTGGGTTAGATAAACAATACTTGGAAATAATGAAACTGGAAGTTCTGTTTCTGGAGTGCAGGAGTAGTGTATATCAGATGAATACTCCTCAAATAACAGTTGTAAACTTTGGGGAAATGTTTTTGCTAAAAACTATTTGAAGTTGCTTGAGAATGATCAATAGTAGGCAGAAACTGCTGGGGACTCCACCCTTGAAAAGAAAACAGAACTGAGTGTGACCTGTGTTTGTGTGTCTTTAAGAGCACCCCCAATCTGTCCTTGCATCAAAATGTAGCTAGAGCTCACCCAGAAAACCAGTCTTTCTGGCCAGAGGAGTTGGAAGATGGGATTTAGAACTGACAAAGCAGCTGGAATGTGAGGGGATAAATCCTGTAAAATATGTAGCCAGAGGTGGAGACTCCCAGAAATACTCATAAATTCTGTCCAGTTCCTCAGCTGCCCCTTGAAATGTACATGCACACAGAAGATTCCAGAGAATCCAGAGAAAAGCAACAGCTAGATGATTGAAAGAATCAAGAAGAGACTCACCAGGCAAGGTAAACAGATTTAAATTTCAGTCCAGCCAAGTCAACACCCTTTAGAAAAAGACAGCAGAGCCAGCTTCTCTACAGTGTATCATCTACAATGATTACAATGACCAGAATACAAACAAAAAGTACTAGACATGCCAATAAAGGAAAACGTGACCGAAAATTAGGCAAAAACTGCTCATAGAATCTAACCCAGATATTGGAATTAGCAACAAGGCCTTTAAAATATCTCTCACAAATATACTTCAAGGACTTAAAGGAAAATATGGTCAGAATGAATGAACACATTGAGAATAACAACAGAAAAATGGAAACTCCAAAACTACAACCAAATGGAAATGGTAAAACTGGAGAGCGTGGTGTCTCTAATGAAAAACTTACTGGATGGGCTTACAAAGTAGATTGTAGAGGGCAGAAGAAAGGTCAGTGCATCAATCAGTAAAAATTATTCAACCTGAAGAATGGCAGGAGAGAGAGGATTGAAATGCACAGAGTTTTGATAGGATAAGATCAAGTGGCCTAATGTGTGTAATTGGAATCCCAAAGAAAGAGGAGAGAGGTGATAAGATAAGAAAAATGCCTGAAATTTCCCCAAATGTGGTAGAGAGACAAACTTACAGATCTGATAAGTTCAGTGAATCTTGAGTAGGATAAAAACAAACAAAGCCATACCTTAATTATTGTCAAACTGCTGAAATTCTAAAACTAGAGAGAAAAATTGTTGAAAAAGAGGAAGAATGAAGCACAACAAGGACCACAATGAGAGCAAGGGCTGGATTCTCTGTAGGAGTGATGGAGGTCTCTGGGCAATGATGTTTTCAAATTGCTCAATGAAAATAAACTGTCAACCAAGAATCCTATATCCAGAAAAAACATATCGCTCAAAATTAAAGGTTAAATAAAGGCCTTTCTGATAAACAAACTTAAGGAACTCCTTACCAGCGAGCCCACATTAAGCAGTAAATGATGTCCTTTAGGCTGAAAAGAAATGACACCTGTTGGAAATTGAGATCTACAGGAAGATATGGAGAACACAGGAAAAAATAAATGTGTGGGTTGACATAAAAGACTATTTTTCCTCTTACTTAAACAGGCAGCTGACTATTTAAAGCAAACATATAGCAGTATATTGTGGGTTTATAATTTCTATAGTTATAACAAATATGACAACAACAGGACCTGCTAGAAAGACAACTAATGTGGCCCGAGCTCTAGACTCAGCCTTGCTTGTCAGGGTGATTGTCTGACGCACACAGCAGTGTAACTGGAACTTGCCCCTGTGGCTATGCAACTTCTACAGGTGCACAAGACCCACCTCCGAGTGCACAGGACCCTCTGCCAGGTGGATGTTGCCCTCCGAAAGCTCAGTGTACCTCCCTTTCAAGGAGTCACCTGGGAGCAGGTTCTGGGCAGAGGTGGCTGCTTTCTAAGAGGCAGAGCCTTCAGATGCTCCAATTCCTAACCTCTGTAGTGGGTCTCTCTGGCCTATTCATCAAAGCCAGAAATGCGTACGGGTGAGTGAAGAGGAAGTAGATTTTCTCAGCCTCTGGGAAGAAACAGAGCAGGGTTGCTCCGGGATTTTGCTCGTGTCTGAATTTCCTTTGCAAGTAGATCTGAAGAGATTGCAGAAGTGTCACCTCTGCCTCCACCACATTTTCCACTGTTTCAAGGGTCGCTGAAATGGAAGGAGCTGGAGCAGAAGGAGCTGGAATTAAAGGAGTTGAAATGATTGAAGAAGAGAATCCACTGGGCATCTGCTTGTCCACACCAGGAGACGCACCTCCACCCTCCACGAGAACGTGTTCAAGTATTGGGAGTAACAGTTTCAGAGAAATAGCAGGACTCCTTTCCTGGTGAGGCGGGGCAGCAAGAGTGCCCAGCACCTGCAATGCGGGGTCCATCGTCTGCCCAGCCCTGGTGGGGAGGGTCAGCACTGTCAGCCCCCAAGTCAGTTCTGAAAGCACAGCCCCCACCAAGCGTGCCTTCGGGGCTCTTTTGAGGCAGCCTCCAGGCCTCCCTGTAATTACTTGAGGGGAGCATGCATTACCCTCACAAAAGCCAGAGGGACCTGAAGAAAGCGTCGTTGAATGCCTCTGCACCGTGGGTTCTGTGATTTAATCAATCGTGCAGAAGACACGTGCAAGTCCCTTTGTGTTTACGGCTCCCTCATCTGAGTAGAGAATGATCCCTTTCTTGAATTGCTTTAATGGCTATATTTATGCAGCTGAAAGTTCCTTAAGAAATGAAAGTAAAATCAAATTTCTGTAAATGCTCAGATAATTTATTGGAGAATATTCAATTAGAATATATTAATATTTTAGGTTTCCACCATTAATTTAATATTCAGAAATGTAATTTAGTCGTAGAATCTCTGGATCACCCTGGGTGGATGGGGTTTAGGACGTGGACTCTGAGCACCTGCTGAGAATGGTCAGCTCCCAGGGCCTTCCTCTCCCCGACCGTTTCCCACAAGCCAGGGTTCTGCCGCAGCCCCCAGGCCTCGTGTCCACAGACCAGATGTCCACAAGTATGGACACGACCTACATGTATGGTTAGGGCTCACTGTGGACACCAAGGAAGAGCACAGGCGGGGCTCATCAGAGCTCAGAAGACTCCAGAACTTGGGGAGCAGTGGCCAGTAATTGAGGGAAGAGGTGGCTATGTGGGTGAAGCCTGCTTCTCCCCACACACACACTCTCCCCCCACCAATCCTTGTGGGCAGGACTAGTTAATTGTTCTTTTACTCCTAAGTCACCTCCAGGACTATGTGGACATTACCAGGGAAACTGACTTCTGACCCTCATTCCTACACTGATGAGTGGGGTCAGGGGGGCTGCTGCAGGGTGGGTGGCCTGCAGATAAGCTTGAGCATGTAGAGACTTGAGGGTACCTCGGGGAAGGGCTGTCAGCCGTCCTTTCCTGGAATGGGTGCCCTTCATTCTGCGGTGTGGCCTCCTTTTTTGTATGAAATGATGACAGGTCACAGTGAAGGTTAAGCCTGGACATGTACACTGAGCATCCCCTCTGCTGTTCCGGGCACAGAGGACACTCAAAGACACGATGAGGAAGAGCCCAGTCACCCAGAGTCTACTGTTCAGGGAGAGGGAGAAGCAAACTTCATACATGATTATGTATTGGGACCCAGGAGATGTGGGGTGCGAGGGTGTTCCCATCAAACAAGGCAGCCCAGAGAGCCTTCCCTGGTATGAGCGCGAATACAGGGGCAGATGAACCAGGGTGATACCAAGGGGAAGAGCATTCTAGACAGAGGGAACATCAAGTATAAAAGCTCAGTCTTGAAGGAAGAGCCAGGAGGTCAGAGTGGCTGTATGGGGATGGGCAGAGAGAGGGTGAGGGTGATGAGGCAGGGAGTGCCAGGGCCAGGTCACAAGGGGCTTGCCCATCAGGATGACCCAATACGGTGCTAATGATCCCCGGGGAATAAGGGGCTCCCTTTAGTCACTCTGTCCATCCGTGGCCAGGGGGCCCTGGAGCTTCTGACCCTCAGTGTGCACGTGATGGGAGCAGCAGTTGCAGGGCGACCAGCAGAAGGACACATGACCCCGGGGTGGTCACGGACGGGGGTCCCTGCAGGCACTGAGGAGGGAGGACGCACCGTGCAGTCTTTGTTTTCTGAGATGCCTCCAAGCTCAGGAGGGAGCAGATGGCAGAGGACACCACTGCTGATGTCCAGGGGTCGTCCAGGTGTCCCCTGGAGCCTAGGGGGAGAAGCCCACAGGCCCCTGCCATCCTGGGACGACAACAAGAAACCCCCAGAGTTACCACCGTCCTGCCGGAGACACAGGTTTGTTTCTGATACTTAGTGTCTCCTGTTAATCACTTCCAAACCACAGACACTTTATTTTGAAGACTCTTTTCCTCCAAATTGTACAGAATCAGGTCGGGGGCTCGGCGGGGGTGGGGAGCGGTGCAATCTGTGTCCACAAGGCTCCCAGCTGAGGATCTGACTTCCCCTCCCTGGAACAAGAGCACAGAGATGCCAGCTCACAAGCAAAGCCAGTCAGAACAGAGAGTGTCTGGGGAGGGAGCTCAGGCCGCCTCTAACCTACAGAAGACAGTGGCAGACGGTGCTGCGGTTTCAGCCGCCCCCGTGATGCTGGAGCAGTCAAGCCTACATCTCCAAAGTTATTCTTAAAAATGACACCCCAGAGACAGGCTGTGTTGACGGCTGGACTTGCAGCCAGACTGCTCTGAGCTTTGTTTACTTCTGGCTACAGTCCCGTCCAAGAGCGGCTGGGTCTCAGGCCACCACGGCCCTCAGCACAGGGCCCTCTCCATCTCGACTATCAGGAACAGCCTCAGCACTGGCCCTCACTTAATCAAACCCAAGTCCAAAGAGGCATTTGCACCTACACTTAGGTGTTCAGCCTCCCAGTCTGCTTGGCCATTGAGTTACCAGCTTGATTTGGGCTTTGGGGCTTCTTGAGCTGTAAAGGCTTATTAAGTCAAGAAGCTGATTTCATTTCCCAAAGAAGGAGGCGTTAAGAACAAGAAAAGCCACGGAGCCTCAGTGTCTGTTTGTTAAAAGCAAACCCAAGCAGACAACTGAGCAGCGTCTCATAGAGGCCTGGGCCCTCCTAAGCCCCCCAGGTTGTAGAGGTGCCCCCCGGGACAAGGTGCCAGCAGCCTGACCCACACCTTCGCGCCCCTCCTCTATCCCTGAGCAGTGCATCATGAGGACGAAGTGGGTTACCTCAGTCGTGGCTTCAGGAACGGTCTACGTATGTGAAACACATTAAGGGAGCGGGCACGGCTGGTGTGTCCCATGTGCTGGCAGAAACCTGCTCTCCATGCTCTGCTGGGTTCTGAGGCCACCTCTGTCCCCCGCACATCATCCCCGCAGCCCAGGGAGCTGCATGCAGGTCGGAGCTGGTCAGGGCTCAGAAGCACGTTTTCAACTTACCTGTTGCCTCTAGGAAGCGGAACCAACAGAGAAGAGAGAGAAGAGGCTTGTTCCCCGTGGCCAAACAGGGAGGTCCCAAGCCTGGGCACTTTGTCTCCGGAAATCAGCACCCAAATCAACACTTAGGCTTCCTACTAAGAAGAATAGAATCCTTGGGACTTCCCAGGCGGTGCAGTGGTTAAGAATCTGCCTTGCAATGCAGGTGACATGGGTTCAGTCACTGGTCGGGAACTAAGATCCCACATGCTGGGGAGCAACCAAACCTGCTCACCACAACTAGAAAGTCCATGAGCCACAATGAAAGATCCGCGTAAGGCATCGAAGATCCGCGTGCCATAGCTAAGACCCGACGCAGCCAAACACATAAACAAAAAGAAGAGAGTCCAAAAGTAAACCAGGCTGCAAAGTTACCCTGTAGATTTGGACAGGGCTGGTGGGAAAGCATGTCAGGGTGACTAGTATGTCCGTAACCTATCAGGCCAGTGACTGTCCATCTGTACACCTATTCCTCCATCCCTCTGTACATTTATCTGTCCACCTCTCTCTCCATCCATCCATGTCCCTATCTGTCTGCCCATGCGTCCATCCATTCGTCCATCCATACACTCGTTTGTCTGTCCATCCATCCATCTCTCCCTCGCCCACCTACCCGCTTGTCTACCTAGTGTCTGCCCGTCCATGCTGGCCATCCAGGACTCTCAGCGCCCTGCACACTGTAAGGCAGAATCTGCCATGACCACAGCAACACACACTCCATCTACTTTTTCAAAACTTAGAAGGCCTGCAAAGTAGAGGATAAACTGAAGAAGTCAAAAACCCCACATGGTTAGTTGGCATCATTAAAATCCTTTCAGCATTTGAAGGCTCCCCCTTGAGGACAAAGGTAATACATTTTTTTATAGTGGTGGGAAATCCTCCCCCAGGTTTGGGGGAGAGCCATCCATTTGGCTTAACTATGAACATGACAGAACTACTGAACTCGATGATGACGCCGATCCCTGAGCAAGACTTTAGGACCGGAGAAAACATCTTGATTGCTTTCTCAGATCATCAACAGCCAAAAAATGTGGCTTATGTGAAAGAAGTGTGTTTGTTCCTCCAGCTTCCTCCTTAGAGGGAATTTCAGGTTTTTTAGGGAGAAGTCCAGTTTAGGCTGGAAGCAAATAGTGACCTGGTCAGTCAATTCAAAGACATCTGTCCAGCACTGACTCTGAGGTCAGCACTGAGCCCCATAGTCATGGTCCCATCCCGTCCTGGAGAGCTGACGTGCTGCTGGTGGAGACAGACAAGAGAAGAGAGAGGTTCAGAACGTGGAAGGAACCATGATAAAATCGAACACAGGGATGAGATGGGCAGGGACGGGCCAGTTGGCTACAGAACTGGTGCATCAGATGGGGTGTGTCACCCAAGGCCCTTGAGCTCCTACAGGGCTAGAAGCCAGCTGTGCGAGGATCAGGCAGAGAGAACAGCAAGTGCAAAGGCCCTGGAGCCGGAATGAGCTTGGTACACAGAGGGATGGAGGTCTGTGCAGTAAGAATGTGGCCAGCACCGGGAGGAGGTAGGAAGGCTGACCAGGAAGGAGAGCAGGAACTAGGTCCCTCAGGGCCTCCGGCCCGGTGGCAGGTCTAGGTGATGCCTCCCCGCCACCGCCCCCCTGCAGGAACGCTGTCTGATTTGTCCTCTGTGATATGCCTTCAGCTGCAGGCTGCATGTGAGAGATGGAACATTAAGGATGGGAGCTGCTCCTGAGCTCCAGGATGGGGGAATTCAGCCCAAGGGATGGTGACATGGGCCTGGCAGGACAGGAGGGGAGACAGAGGAAGAGTGGGACCGTGCAGCCTCCTGACTGGCTGGTGTGAATGGTGACTGCCCATGGGATGCCCCTAACCCTGCCCCAAGGTGGGGGGACACACTGCCACAGGGCACCCTCCCTCCTGGCTGCACGGGAGGTGGGGCCCCAGCCCAGGGCCAAGGGGGGCGTGCTTTGCTCTGCAGCCTGGTATCTGGGGGCCAGAAGGCCAGTCAGTGAGGAAGCCACATGTGTCCCTCCCCTCCATCTAGCATTGAAGGGACACTAATGTCACCACCAATTAGAAAGAGTTCACACCATCCTTTCTTCTTGTGAACCATGGCAAAGCCCAGGGCAAGAAATGACCACGAAAGAGCCTAAAGCATCATGACAGAGAGGTAAACGTTTGCCTGACAGCGGAATGTGTCTGTCCACAGCCCAGGTTTGGTTTGGTTTCAGCTGCACTGGGTCTTAGTCGCAGCATGAGGGGTCTTCAGTCTTCACTGAGGCACATGGGATCTTTCTAGTTGCAGCGTTCAAACTCTTAGATGCAGTATGTGGGATCTAATTCCCCAACCAGGGATTGAACCAGGGCTCCATGCATTGGAGAACAGTCTTAGCCACTGGACCACCAAGGAAGTCCCAGCCGAGGTTTTTAAATTAAGCAAGTTCTGGCTCGTGTGAAGCTCTGACTGTGTTTAGAAATAGTAATACGCATCTGGGCTTAAAACGATGCTGGTGCCAGGCCTCTCAGAGCCTGGGGTTCAGATCAAGAAGGTCCAGGTGGAATCCAGGCCAAGCCTCTGTGGTTGGGGCGGAGGGGGTTGCTGTGGACCAGGACACACACCTCCCATGGGGCCAGCTGTGGGCCCCAAAGACTCTCACACTGGGAGGATGTTTGCTGAAGAAAACCAGGCTGTTTCCAACCTTTTGCTTGGCTCCCAGGTTGGGGAAACCGATAAAAACTAGCCCTATTGACCCGTCTCGTTCGGAGCCAGAGGTTGCGCGGTGGCAGATCCTTCCTTGAAATCAGGTCCCCGGAGATTGCGCTGAGCTCTAGACCCTCTTAATGCAAATTTTAAAAGCTTTTAATGTAACGTTAAGTACATACCAGCTACTTGTCAGAGCTGTAGTTATTGAGGGTTAATTTTCTAGCAGCTACATTCCTGATCAACTGTTACTTATAATTAGCCCCTATAAATGTTTCTAAATACTCAGATAATATTTGAATAGTTTAAATAAACTAAATAGCTGTTTTTTTGCTTCCATCGGGAAATCACATTTAAATTGGGAACTTTACTGGGGCAGGTCCATGTATCTGGCTGCTGTAAGTGTAGAGTTGGTTGACACCCAGCTGTTACACTCCAGGGAAAAAAACAGTTTAATATGTTTCAGAGTGTAAGAGGATTATTTTTAAATAGCCCCATGAATATCAGGAGAATTCGAGCAAGCCATAAACAGCCCTGAGTCGAAATTCTCTTAAGGCTGGTGGGGACTTTGCAGGCTAACTCTCCTTCCTCAAAGTCAGCTTTCACGTTTGGTACTTGTGCCCGGCAGCTTCAGCGTGGGTCACCAGTTTGTTCTGTGTTGACCCTCATGGTTTCAGCGGGCAGAGGCTGGCACACCCCACAAGATACCTGTGGGCCCCTCCCAAGACAAGGATGCTCAGTTTGGGGGTCCTGCTGGGGACCAACGGCGGGGTTTCTGCGAATGTGTCTGCTGAGCTCAGCAAGGTGCTCCCAACACTGTCTCCTCTCCCTGCAGCCCCTCACTCCATCCAGGAACATCCTGGAGTGGAAGGAGGCCCATCGCAGTAGCAGCAGATGCCCCCAGGCTGCCCTGCTCCCACCCTTCTGCCAGCCCTGGGGGGCAAGGTGTGCTGTGTCTCGTACCCCCCTACAAGCCCAAAACATCCTACTGTACATGCTCAGGTACCCCAGCCGGACGCTGCACAACTCGTGGCCAGGAGCAGGGACAGAACACGACAGACCAAAGAGGCCTTTCTGGGGCTTCTTGAGCTGCTGGCAGCAGAGGTGGGTGTGGGAGGGGTGTGTTCATTCACAGGCCTGCGGGGGAGGGGCAGCAGTAGCTCTGGGACATTTATCTACCACCTAGGAGGGGTGCCTGGAGAGACCCCTCTATGGGCATCCTGTGCTCAGAGGCCAGTGAACCCTGACTCAGGTCAGGGATTTCCCAGGTAACACAGCTTCACCCATGTGGCCTCTTTCTGAGCACCTAGTCTGTAGCTGGACCTCACAGGAATTCTCCTTTGTGACAGCCAGACGGAGGGCAATCGGGGGTCAGCCTTGGCATCTGGGCCACCTCTGGCCCTTCCTAGTCGAGTCGTGGGGCCGGGAGTGTGTCCTCAACATCCCTTGTGAAGCAGAACCCTCCAAAGCTCAGGACAATCTGTGTGAATTCTTGATGCTGCTCCGGCACCTCTGAATGCAAGGAGTGCGGGGCCCCTCTTCCTGCCGGTCCACAAGCTCTGGGAGAATCCTGGCTGTTTCCAGCCTCTGGAGGCACCTGTTTTCCTCAGCCAGCAGCCCCTCCTGCATCTCCAAGGCCAGCATCACAGCACCCACTCCTGGCTGCTCTTTAGTCAAATCCCCTCTCCCTCTGCCATGTAAGGACCTTAGGGCCTCCTGGCTGATCCAAGATCATCTCCCAGCCCAAGAGCCTGAATGCAATCATGCCTGCAGACTCTTATTTATCCTGCGAGGTGACACTCATGGATTCCAGGGATCCAGACCCGGACATCTTTGAATAGGACATATGGCCCTGTTCAGCCGGTCAATTCCAAGGCAGGATATGGGGACCCCTGTAGGTGGGAGGAGAGGAGGTGCTGTCTGGTCTCTGCCCCCTTTCCCATCATGCTGTGTTACCTGCTCCCCCAGAAACAAGGATGTTCACAACAGCTCACCTTTTCTAGCCTCCCTAGGGGCCTAATGCAGGCAACACCACCCCTGCTCAGTTCAACCCCTAAGCCCTGGAGGAGAAGTGGACTTTGACCCACATCTGTTCCCACCAGAGGCATCAGGCTCAGAGAGGCCAAGGTTCTCACTGGAGGTCACAGCTCAAAGCACAGAGCTAGGCTGGGAACCCACAAAGTCTGGCAAAGTGTACTGGGAGCCCAGAGCGTCCAGGTCCGGGGGTGGCCAGCATCCCCATTTTTACCATCTCTGGATTAGCAGTAAAGGCATGATTTCTGCAGATTACCTCTTTGAAGGAAAACTTACTCAGAGAAAGAAAAACAAGCTTCTCTGTTGGAGGGAAGGAAAAATAGGAATCTTTGGCTTGTGTTTTTCACTTGCTGCTTCATACTATTCAGCCATACCAGCTCCAGGATGGCTGCAAACAAGACAGTGACTGAAGAAAAGCAAAGCGAGATCTGTGGAGACCCCTTGCACGCCCCGGGGCGGCGAGGGGCTGAGGACCTACTGAGCAGAGATGCTGCCGCAGGTGTGGATGTGGGTGGGGCAGGTGACCAGGGCTGCCCTCCATTGACTCCCAAGCCTCATCACTGGGGGCCGCTGGTCAGGGGAGGGCACCCTATGTGCTGCAGGCTGGGTCCTGTACTCCTCACCCCACCTACCTTTGCACAATGCTCACAGACTGGGTCTGGCTCGAGTATTTCTGCCTTGTCATCCATTTGGAGTGAGTCTGGCATCCCTGGGCGTGGGCAGATGGGGAGGTAGTCGTGTCTACGATGTCGCTGCTGGAATCTGACAAGTTGTGGACCGCAAGGAGCCTCCTCTTTCACCCCCACCCCCACCCCCACGCTTCACACAACAACCCGCTAATTAACCACCTATCCATGAGCCGTCCAGTCTCTTCAGTGAGGTGTCTGATGGCATCTACCTCACCCGTGTGCCCGTGAAGTGCTGCGGGGTCCCCGCTGGGTGGCCCCAGCAGATTCTGACCTCCCAGTGCTTACGGACCAGCGAGGAACTCGCAGGTACTTGGCATGCCGGTGGCAATCCATCCAGCCAGCAATTACCAATGCCACCGAGAGAGACGTGCAGGCAAAGAGTCTGTCCAAACCAATTTCCCTGGGCTGGTTATTTCAAAGTCTGAAAATCCCTAATTCCGGGAGGCAGGCGGTATTTAAATTTAAGCTCGACTCCCGAATGAGATCTTTGCGTTCGCCTGTTCAACTTTATTTGGAACTGTGAAACGGTAACTTGATTACACTTTAAGGAAGCCTTGGCTGGGAGATTGCAGCCAAAGTCTCTGCTCCTCTGAGTTTATCCCCCTGCTGATGGTATCCACCCAAATGGGGGGCTCCGTGCCACTGCTGTGAGGAAGCATGGACGAGGCTCAACCCAGGCATTCTCCAGGTGGGGCATCCTGGGGCGACAGTTTCAGGGTGTGGTCTGTGGTCCTAGGAGGTGGACACACTAGCTCCCTGCTTGGCCACACAGGAAGGGCCATCTGTAGAAAACTTAGTCTCCCCAGTCTCCCAAGCCGCTGGATTATAAAACTGTCTAGATAAAAATTCATTATAAGAAGAGCTTAGACCTGGCCACCTCTCACCTGGGGGCAAGTTCAGCTTCTGGTGTATTGGGGTCAAGCTGGGGGGCCCAGAGTGGGGACCCAGCAGGTGAGCAGGGGCAGCAGACTCAGAAACTCAGTGGGGAGGAAGGGTCTCAAGTCGAGGGGCCAGTGTGGAAGCCACCATCACCTGAATAGGAAATGACGGGGGCCGAGGTCTGGAGTAGAAGAGTCAGGATTCTGCCTGCAACTGGCAGAAGTCCACTCAAACTCAGGGTTTATGGCTCGTGTAGATGAAACATGACAAGCTGTGTCAGCTTCAGGAATGGTAGGATCTAGGCGCTCAGGCGAAGTCTGTCATCAGGTGGCTTTCTTCTCGTCTTGTGGATCTGCCATCCTTGACATTAGCCCATCTCAGCAGCGCCCCTCAACCCCAGGCATGAGCAGCACAGAGCACGTACCCCCACATCCCCAGTTCCATGGAAGGAGAGAGTCTCTCTCCACCCAGTGGTTCCAGCAAATTCTCAGGAGCAGTTCATGAATCTGATTAGCTCCTATACCCACCCAGCAATGAGGTAAGAAGACCCAAGAAAGCCCCTAGGCAGAGGGACCAGCGGCTCCAAACAAGCCACCCAAGAGCACGTGTGCTCCGTGGGGGGCAGTGTGGGCAGGAATGAGGCCGAGGGGCATGGGGCTGGATCCTGGGGACCCCACAGGGTCAGGCCATTTTAAGGAGCCACAGCTGAATTCTAGGAGTGGCAGGGAGACCAGTGGGCAGCATGGGCCTAACTGCGCTCGCTTCTCAGGGAAGCCCCAGTGACCGCCCCATAGACTCTGCTCGCACTGATCTCAGGACAGCTGGAGCCCTGGGGGTGTCCGGAAGCTGCCCAGGTGACCCTGGTGCACGGCCAGGGTCTGGTATCCCCAGGCCGTCCCTGTGCCTGCAGACTGAGCCATGTCCCCATTGTAATAAGACAAGGGTGCCAGGCAGGCTCCCTGCCCCCCAACCTCCCATCATCCTGGCAGAGATCCACCCCTCTCAGAGGAGAGGGAGTTGCATGGGAACCACAGGGCTCTGATGGGACTCTGAGCCTTTGGTTTCTTATCCACAGTGAAGAAGAAAGGCTGAAAATCCTTGGCAGTGTTTTTGTGGGAAGCCGACGTTCAGTAAATGAAGGAGCAGAATGCCACTCACCTTCTCCCACCCCCACCCCCACCCCCACCACCCCTGTACTCAGCCCAGGCCCCAGAGGGTGGGGAGGGCAGGGGGCTCCATGTCCAGTTCAGCCACCCGGGGCCAGCAAGGTGCAGGGCCCTCTCCAGAGGGCCTGTTTGTTTCTTCATAGGTGCCAGGAAGAGGGGTGTCCTCATTCCCTCCCCAGGGCTGAGGCGTGCACCTGAGGTCTCATGCCCAGAACAGAGACCAGGCTCCACTTACACCCATGGTTTAGAACAGCACAAGGTCAGTCTACACCCCTGAAGGTGGGTGCCAGAACCCACCCACATGGGTCTATACCCCGATAATTCAGAAGGTGCTCTGCTGCCATGAAAAACTATAATGTGGGGTTGGGGGCAATCCACATCCATTTGAGGGTCTGAGGGTAGTTCCAGACCCTTTCCCCAGAGAGATGCTCACACACACACACACGGGCATATATACACATGTGTGCACACATATGTGCATACACCTGTGTAATGCGTGTACATGCCGTGCATACATATATGCACATGTATGTGTGTCCACCTGCACACATATGTGCACACCTACACGTGTGTGCATATGTTGTGCATGCATATATGCATGCGCAGGTACACCCACACGCACACATGTACGCACATAGATGCCCGCACACGGGCCCCAGCAGAGCTGAGGGACACTCCTGTTAGAAGTTCACCACCATAACAGAGTCTAGGCACAGACCAGGCTAGAGGTGGGGCCGTTGGAGGAAGACCACACAGCCTTTCACTCTGACAGCTGTTTAATTTCCGGAGGAGAGTAGAGACAGTGAAGGCAGGCCCCTCCATCCCCACCGCAGCCGCATCCATCTCAGCCTCATGCATGTGTAGCACCTCTCCACGTCAGCACTCCATGAGGCCAAGTGGGATGATGGAGGGGCCATCTGCCACCCCTCCATCCCTGGGAGCAATGCAGGGCCAAGCTGGCCCCAAGGACACGGTTGAGGGCCGCCTTCCGCCAGGTGACACGGATGCCTGGCACAGATTGGATCTGGGCTTCTTGAAACCAGAACCACACTTTTGAGAGAGGCAGAGCTTATTTTAACTGCCAAGAAGCCCTCTAATAATGGGTTGCTAAGAAACCACCACAGTAGACGATTTTGAAAACGAAGGAGACGTTTGTTCTGATCTATGAGTTTCCGAGACCATGGAAACACCCCTACCACACACACGCCCGCCCCGGCTGACGCAGTGCTATGGGGGGCGTGGAGGATCCACTGGGAGGGTTCAGGAGCTGCCTGGTGGGGAGAAGCTGCCATGGGAAGAAAGTGGGTGATATTGGAAGAATCAATGGGTATTGTCAAGCCCACAGTCACTGTATTCCAAACCACAGGGTGGGCCAGGCTGGCTCTGCCTGGCTGGTGTCTTTGTGGAGGTTGGGGGCCTTAGAATGGTCAGGATGTTGAGAGGACTATCTGTTCTATGGCCTCTCTCTGAGCACCTGATAACAGGGATTCAGGATACCTACCGTGTCTGAGTTTGGGGCTATTCAGGCTAAATCGATCGGGTCCAGAAACCTCCTTCTCATCGACCCCCTCTGCTGCCTGCAGGGAGCCTGGGATCCTGGCCCCGCCTGGAGGTCTGGCAACTCCCACCATCCAGGAGGGAGGGCAGCCTCGGGCAGGTCTTGTGCACCGTGATAAACTGTGTGGAGCAGCCACACGGTAATTGTGCTCAGGAAATAAGCAGAAGCAAGAGGACAAGACAAGCTGAGAAATTACTGACAACTCTTCAGGCGCGAATGGCATGGTGGAACAAGCGGGGAAAGTGTCTTGTATCAAGAGGGCGACCAGGTACCTTGGGATTTTGCCCATAGCACTTTATCAACCCCCAGGGTATCTGGGGTTGCTCAGCAAAGACAGAACACTCACAGCCAATGATGTCATCGCTGTTACCTTAAATAACATCGGCCAAGCAGTGGGCTGGCAGGCATGGCTGGGATGTAGGCACCAGGAGCTCCAAAACCATGCTGGGTGGACTGGGCTGGGCTGGGCTGGGCTGGGTTGGGCAAGACCAGAGGCTGGAAAAGGCCGGTCTGCCAGCATGCCCCAATCCAGACAAAATTATGCCTGAGACTGACAAAGGCGGTGAGACGTACTCTGGCCGTGTTCAAGGCACCTGGAAATCATCTGTGGCTGCACGGACCTGGGCCGCAGTGACTTGGAAACCTTGCCCCGACAGACGAGGGGACAGGTACCACTATGGGTGGGGACAGGGCTGCGAGAACTCTCTTCTCACAAAGCTCTGGGTCACCCAAGAGTCTGCACTTCCAGAACCGTGACTCTGATCTCAAACCTAACGGGTACATCTGTTTTCTTGGCCTCGTTTCAAATGCAGCAACGGCAGCTGCAAAAAACACAGCTAAATCTCCGTGCAAAGACACATTTATAACCACCATGCCCTGCAGTCAGAAAAAAGGCTCCATTTAGACCTCATTTCAAGACCGTGGGCACATTAAGGCCCGGCTCTAGATCTTAATGATGTGTGGGGCTTCCTCCACCCCGCTTTGCCCCTCCTAGGGCGAACTCGTCTCGGAACATTAAGGGGTACTTGCAGGATCCTTCTACCATGATTAGCAACAGAAGAGCAGTCGACTCTGCACCTCAGAGCAGCTTCTCAGCTTTGCCTCCTCCCTCCCAGTGTTTGCAACCTCCCGTTTGCCTTTCAGATGGGGACGAGGTGGGGTCAGGACGGTCGTGGGGTCTGGGTCAAGCCGCTGGGGTAAGCATTTCATGACCCCACCTCCATACTTTCTACCTTCGGTTGGAATCTGCATATGCTATGGTTTCCCTGATGGTGCTGTTTTAGTCAGCTCACTTTTCCTATGAATTAAGTTTATTGTTTAATTAACTTGTACTGGAGTATAGTTGCTTTACCATGTTGTTTTAGTTTCTGCTGTACAACGTAAAACGGCTATATGTATACACATATCCCCTGCCTTCTGGATGTCCCTCCCATTTAGGTCACCGCAGAGCACTGAGGAGCGCTCTCTGTGCTATGCAATAGGTTCTCATTCGTTCTTTGTTTTATTTTGTTGATGTTGTTGTTTAGTCACTAAGTTGTGTCTGACTTGTTGAGACCCCGTGGATCGTACCTCTCCAGGCTTCTCTGTCCATGGGATTTTCCAGGCAAGAATACTGGAGTGGGTTGCCATTTCCTTTTCCAGGGTATTTTTCCCAACCCACGGATCGAACTCACATCTCCTGCATTGCAGGTGGATTCTTTACCACTCAGCCGCCAGGCAAGCCTGTATATATGTCAACCCTAACCTCCCAATTCATCCCATCACCACCCCCCTCAAAATAAGCTTAAAGGCCACTTTACACAATCATTGTTTAATGAAAAGCTCCCAGAACTAGGCCTAAGGAAAACGGACCCGCCCTAAAAAATGGCAGCTAAATGATGTGATTGTTTAAAAGCTGTGTTTGTTCATCTGCCCCTGAAAACCAACTGCAGCCCCAGCAGGAAGTCACGTGCTACTGCCTGGGAGATGGCAAGGTCATTGATGCAGCCGTGTGGAGCGTTCTCTGTGGGCTTGAGACCTTTAACTCGGAATTAACGCAGATGACCAATTCCACCAGTTGAGGCTTCTCATTTCTCTGTGGCTGTTCAGAAGTGTTTCTAAGACTGGTGCGCTGTCACAACCAACCCGTCTTTCCAGGGTTGGCCGGCCGAATGAACAACGGGTGTGACATGTCAGCACAATTCAGAAATCAAATTAATCTAGGATCTTCAGTGTTGTGGCAAATTGTAAATGACACCCAGGAAGACACGCTCGCCTGTCATCTCCGCCGTTTACATAACTAAAGCCGATCCCCAGCTCGGAGGCACCTGACAACGAGGGATCTCTCGTTAGCCATCAAGGTCCTGAGAGCCAGTGATGACTGTAATCATAGCCGCGTGTCCGTGACACCAGGACTAATTAGCTTTTGCAAGGAAGAGGGGAGGCAAAGCTGGCATGTGTGGAGGTGCAAGCTTATCCAGTTGGAGGTGATGGATAAGGAGACCAGAGCAGGAACTTGGGTTTTAACCCATGAGGACTTGTGAAGGAAAGCAGGCCTTCTCTGGCCGGAGCTGTTTTTCGTGGCTTGGTTCTTCAGGAACAAAGGCAGAATGCTGAGTGCAAACATTACAACCTACATACAAGACAGACGGGCGACTGAGGGGCAAGGGCAGAGAGGCCAGAGAGGGGTGATGGGAAGCCCTCAGCTGAACCCAGAGGCCACAGGGAGGCATATGGGCACTCCCAGGGGCGGTGGGAGTTTTGCAGGGAGGGGTGACCTGAGTTTTATTTGAAAAGATCACTGTGTCTCTTGCTGCAGTAGTCCTCACCACCCCAGCAACTATTGCTCGAGCCTGGGGGCTTGGTGGGGGTTGGGCTGAGCGGAAGGCCTCCATCCTCCAGCAGGAGCCAGGCTGGCTCTCCAGACAGAAGCAGAGAAGCAGAAGGCAGCCGAGACCAGTCATTGACGGCCCACTGGCTAAGCGAGGTGCTGGTTGACCCCAGCGAAGAAGGTAGGGTGGTGGGTGTGGGGAGGACATGGGGAGAAGCTTTAGGCTGGGTTGAAATCCGCCCATCATCATGGAGCAAGGCTGTGCTGTAGGTGTTATTATTACTGTCATCCTTCTGCCCCCTGTGTGTGCTTAGTGGTTTTGCTTGTGGGCAGGTTCCCAGAACTCTTGCCAGTAAAAATCAGCTCCAGTCAAGCACGGGGACAGAAGGGGGAGTGATTGGTGTTTAGTGGGCTCAGAGTTTCAGTTTTGCAAGTTGGGAAAATTCTGGGGGTCTGTGGCCCAACAGTGCAAATCTGCTTAACAGCAAATGTAGAAATGGTTAGGAGGGTAGATTTAACATAGTGTATCTTTTTACCATAATAAGAGAGTATTGCTAAGCAAAGCAATAAAATAAAGTGAAATCTAAAAACACTTTATTAAAAAAAAAAAAAAAGAAGAAGAATTTGTCTTTTAAATAGAAATGCTGAGCCAGACTCAGAGCTCTCTCTAACTTGGTGAGTTTTTCTAGAGTATATTTCACTGTGACTCTGACCTGTAGTGATGCTATAGCATTATATTCCTGTGCTGTGCTGTGTCCTCAGTTGCTTAGTCATATCTGACGCTTTGTGACCCCATAGACTGCAGCCTGCCAGGCGCCTTGGTCCATGGAATCTTCCAGGCAAGAATACTGAAGTGGGTAGCCATTCCCTTCTCCAAGGGTTCTTCCCAACCCAAGGATCCAACCTACACTTCCTGCGTGCTCTGCATTAGTAGGTGGATTCTTTAACACTGAGCCACCTGGGAAACCCCGTTATATTCCTATTTTCATTCAAGCCCGATTTTTTAAATGAAAGTAAGTGACACCCCACAATCCCACAGTCAAGATCATAATCAAATAGAAATTGAATGCAGCCTGCCCCGGGCATGTGCGCCCCTGGATTCTCAGACCCACGTGACACCCGGGATCCCTCCTCTGTTCACTCAATGTGGAGAGTTATCAGGAATCGGAAAATTGGAGCCACTCCCACTGGAGATCCAAGTCTGCCTGTGTTCCCCCAGGTCCCTGCCCAGCCCCTACCCTCTTCCCCTCCACCTCCACCAAGCCCCCTGCCATGCCCCCTGCCAATTCAAGAGCAACCCCAAATGTCATAAACCCATCAGCTCTCTGCAGAACCAATCAGAGGCCACTGTCCCTGAGAACTTCTGTACCCCAGGCCCTTGGTCAGCCTGTAAGTCTCAGAGCTTCTCAGCAAAGCTACTGCCCCCTACACCTTCGCTGCCCCCCACCCTCCACTGCTCCCTGGGGTGGGACCGGCAGGAGCATGTGGCCTCTGGACTTTCTAGGCCTGGCTCGCTGGGGGCTGGAGACCCTGACATTACCCTGCTCTGCAAATTATGCCACTCTTGTAACGGGATTTGTAACCTGAGCTGGAAGGGAGTCAATCAAACGAGCTCACGCACCTCGTCCCTGCAAAAGTGCTGGTGACGCGCTGACAGCTGCTTCATCAGCAGCCGGCTCCTGCCTGTCAGGCACACTGCTCCGGAGGAACCTAGCAGAAATCACGTTTCTAAAAGCCACAAACATCCCCAAACTCTTAGGGAGAAAAAAATGCACTCCATGCTGAGGATGTGATCCAGGTAGAAGTGAGAAGTTGCTGGAAGAAAGATCCGCAGGATTCAGGCTTAAGAAACAAGGTTTTCCTGAGACGCAGGATTGGCATGCCAGCATCTCAGTTAGGCCTTAATCAAGGCCGTGCATTAAACGCGTCTGCTGGGCTCACACAGAATCACCCAGAAGGGAAAGCAGTGACCATCAATGGCCTGTAATAAAGATCAAACTTTTAACGATCTGAAGCAAGGAGAAAAAAATAAATTGCTTTCATGCCTTTGCCGTGAGAAAAGGATGCTCACCATACTGTCATGAGCAAAGCAGATTATATCAACCAGTTGAAAATGAAAAAGCAAAATGGGAAATGGTTGTTGCCTGAGCCAAGAGGTCTTGGGATTCCTAGAGCCCTGGCCTCGCCACCATCCTGGCGATAAGCCCAGCGGGGGCCCCTCCCCGGCAATCTGCAGCCCAGCCAGCTGACTTTCAGCTTGCACTCTGCATCAAAGCCCAGGTGGTTCTGCCATCCACCACCTGTGTGTCTTCAGCAGTATCCCCCGCCCGGGGCCTCCAGAAGTGGCTTCCTTCCTGCTCGGTTCATCTGCTTTCAAGGGTTGCTGCCTGCACTTAGCTGAGGTTTCCTGCAAGCAGAGCTGAGGCTGGGGTTTAGGTGCATGTATGGAGGTTGAGTGGAGAAGGCAATGGCACCCCACTCCAGTACTCTTGCCTGGAAAATCCCACAGGCAGAGGAGCCTGGTGGGCTGTAGTCCATGGGGTCACGAAGAGTCAGACACGACTGAGTGACTTGACTTTCACTTTTCACTTTCATGCATTGGAGAAGGAAATGGCAACCCACTCCAGTGTTCTTGCCTGGAGAATCCCAAGGACGGGGGAGCTTGGTTGGCTGCCATCTATGGGGTCGCACAGAGTTGGACACGACTGAAGCGACTTAGCAGCAGCAGCAGCATGGAGGTTGAGGGGGTAGCGTTATCAGGAGAAGAGGCAGGGAAGTGGGGTGGGCAGGGAAGAAGCCAAGGAGAGAGTTGGATCCAACTGGAACCCAGCCTCAGACTGGTCCTGGGAGCCAAGGAGGAGAGTGGCCCCCAGCCCCACCCACCCTTGTGCCCACAGCCTTCATGGCCATGGCTGCCTGGGCAGGGAGCAGTAACTTCCCATGGGAGGGGGTTCACTTGGCCAAAGGCAGCTCTTCAGCCCCCCTGCCCAGCAGCTGGAGGAGAGGCTGCTGCCCAGGGAGGTGGGTCTGGGCAGAGCCCTGGCCACGTGCACATCTGCTTCTCTTTGGTGTGCTTTCAAACGTCCAAAGAGGATTTCTCCTATTCCACATGGCCTAGACCTTAAGTCAAACCATCCCAAACATAGCATTGAAACTGGGTAGGAATGTTCCCCACCCTTGATGTATAATTCACTCACCAACCAACAGACGTGCGTGTGAATCTCTGTCGTATCTGAGTCTTTGCGACCCCACAAACTGTAGCTCGCCAGGCTCTTCTGTCCACGGCATTTTCCAGGCAAGAATACTAGAGTGGGTTGCCATTCCTTTCTCCAGGGAATCTTCCCCACCCAGGGATCAAACTCAGGTCTCCTGCACTGCAGACAGATTCTTTACCATCTGAAACAGGGAAGCAACCAACAGATAGTCTTTGTATTTCTGTAGAAGGTGGTCTGTTACCAGGCCAAGCCCCCTGGGGGGATCCCAGGAGTTAGGACGTGGACATGTGAAATTCTCAGGGTTTGCGTCATGTGCAGAAGGCACGCAGCCTCCTCCACCTCCCCACCCACTGCACCCCAGATGTGTCAGAGAAGTGCTTGGTTTCAGAGCAGCTGCTCTGCTCTCCAGGCTCAGAGAGGAGCCTCTTCAGGCAGGTCAACTGCACTTGCAGAAACAGACCGAGAAAAACCACAGCCTCCTGCTAACAAACAGACCTGACGTGCTGGCCAGCAGGTCAGCCCTGCGGCCCAAGGCTTGAGTCAGGATCCCACTGCAGCTGCTGATGCCCGGGTTCCAGGGGCTGCAAGCACTACATAGACTAGAGCCGACCCAGATTCACAGTATGCCTCCCTTCTCCAACAGAAAGAGCTTAAATTATTGCTGCCGCAGATTTCAAACAGAATTTCTAAGCATCCTCGGCAAACCCGTTCAGTTTTGAGAATTAACAGAGTAAACAAGATTGCAAGGGGGATGTTTAAAATGTGCTTCCCGCTCCCTCCAGCACTTGGGAGGCCCCCACCCTCGTTCTGGCCAATCCGCTAATGAGCCAGAGTTCTTATCCATCCTCCCAAGCCTCGCACCCTTGGGAACCCACTCGGCTTCTGGATCCAGCATCAGGTTTGCCTGGTGACAACTGCGCCCTCTTGCTGGGACACTCGGGGGCCAAGTTAATCACACAGTCGTGTCCAACTCTTTGCAACCCCATAGACTGTAGCCCACCAAGCTCTTCTGTCCATAGGATTCTCCAGGCAAGAAAACTGGAGTGGTTTGTCTTGCCCTTCTCCAGGGGATCTTCCTGACCCAGGGCTCAAACCCAGGTTCTCCCACATTGCAGGTGGATTCTTTACCGTCTGAGCCACCAGCGAAGCCTCTCAGGGGCCAAGTGCTGCACTTCTCACCTGGTTCCCGTCTCCCAAGGGCGGATGGAGTGAGTGTGTCCACGAGGACTCGTGATCCTTCTCTTTTCACAGATGAGGAAACCGAGGGTCAGAGAGGCTTAGTCACCTGCCCAGGGTCCCACAGCGGAAGGCAGCAGCTGCAGTTCCAGGCCCACCTGCCTCCAAGCACCCCCACCCCAGTACCTGGGCCAGAAGAGCTGCCCACAAGGGCAGGGAAAGCACCCAGCCTCTTCCAGCTCCAGCCAGCCTGTGTTTCATTTCCTCCACCCCGTGTGTGACTCCCGTCCCTCCCTGGCTACCTGGGGCCCCCAGAATCTGGTCCACTGTCCTCTCCAAAATGGTGGGAGACAGTCACCACTGACACTCCACCACAGCCCATACCACTCATGGCTAGTGGCCCAAAAGAACGCCCCCAGGGGAGGGCCCAGCCTCTGGAGCTCGAGCTCTGGGTTCACATCAGGTCCCCCTGCAGCATGTGACTGGGGGCCACCGGCCTGCCCCTCTGGGTCCACTTGTGCATCTGAAACGTGCCCCCCCCGCCGTAGGCAAGGACTGACCCCCCACCCAGAACATCCCAGGAGTTATCTGCTTTCATCCGCACTGTCACCTCAGTTCAGGGACAAGCAAAGTGAGGCACAGAGACTGTAGTAAGTCACCTGAGGTCACACAGCTGGGACGTAGGGGCAGGACTGGAACTCAGGCTGGAGAAGCAATCCTTCGGACCTTCCCCAGGGGTTCAAGAGAGGCAGCTGGGAGCCACATCATTGCTGACGTTTGGTTTGGTTTCTGCCGCCTCCAGCCTGTGAACTGGTGCACGCTGCCCTCTCATCTGTGAGCTGGCACCTCCCAAAACAACTGGCAGAAAACTCCCTGATGCTAGAGACCCAAGGCGGAGCCCCCGTTCCGAGGGAATGTTTGCAGCGATTAAACCCTGCTTTACGTGATAGGAAAATGAGCTCTCCCCACCCCACTGCCACACCCTTAAATACATCTCTAGGATGTTGGTGTGTCTGTAAGTGGTCCCTCATTAATTCTTGCTCCCACTCACTCCAGTGCTTGAGCATCTTCCTTGGCAGGTGATGAGCAGTTTATCGCCAGCATCTCAAGTCCTCCGGGCCAGGCAGCCCCTTCCAGGTGAACATTTTGAAGGAAGCACATCCTCACCCTGGGGCTTTGCCGTGGGTGGGGCGGGATTAACACTGACAGTTCTTTGCTGGAAGCCCCCCGAGGGAGGTCATGCTCCTTTCTGCCCCTACTTACCCACAGGGTGCTCCCTGCCCAGCAGCCTGGGCCACCTTGGCGCTGCACAGGGCTTTGTGATGCCTGTGTGACCTCAGTTGTGGGTATTGGGAGGCAACTCCTGAATAAAACTCGATTTCTTCCCATCTGTAAGCCAAGGATCCCCTGCCTACTTTTGCAGCAACACAGGAGCTCTGAAAGTATTCACAGGGTGCTGGAAAGTTCTGCACGTGGGTGCACTTGAGCTCCAGGGTGTGGGCTGGACAGAGTGCGCGCCCTAGGGTGCAAGGCGGAGGTCGAGGGCTAGAGAAGGATGCGGGCAGAAAGGGCATATGCCCCATAACCCAAGATGGCCTTCTGACTCGAAACCACGGTCCCAGCCTGACACCTCCTCCCGGGAGAGTTGTGGTGCCCATGTCACCACCCTGGCCCTCCTCCCCCGGGCAGTGGGGCCACATGTCCTGCTCTGTGGCCCTGAGGTGTCTGTCCAGGCCCAGGAGTGGCCCCTGCAGTAATTCCAGCACCTTCTGCCCTCATGAGCTGGGAGGGTGGCCCACTGCTGCTTCCGGAGCAATCTGAGTTCCTGACCTGGTGTTCCCTGACTCTATCAGTCCAGGAAAGTTCAGAATTTAGCCTTGATCTTGGACTTCTGGAGGGTAAACTGTCTGTATCCAAACTCCTCGGTAATCAGGAGTCCTGAAGATCCCCAAGAAGCCCCCAAGAATGGGATTTATCTTTGCAGTAAAGGGGTGGGGAGGGGGCATGAAAGCTCAGAGATTATGTTCTCAGGCCTTGGAGGCCGCAGCCCAGGGAATTCCAAGCTGGAATGAAAATAAACCAAAGGAACACTGGTTTTCTGTTTCTAAGTCTTTGAAACTGTTAATCCTAGCTTATCAAATGCAAAATATGCCCCGATCAGAAATGAGACGCTCGCAAAGGAGGGTTTGGAGCCGGGAACTGGGTCGTCTCCCACTACCTGGAAAGCCTGTGCTGACTTTAAACCCCCACATCGCTCATTTACAGAAGAGCTTTCAGCAAGCGCTTTCTCTTGGCCTTGGCACAGAGGAGTCTAAAGTCACCTAAAACCTGGGAACTGAGTGTCTCCATTTGGGGAGCAGATGGGAGCTTCCCAGGGCGGCCCCCTGGGGATCCTCCCGAGACTCTCACAGCTTCGCTCTGGAGCAGACATCCACTCAAGGGCAGTCGGAGGCCCGGGTATGATGGGGAAGTCTGTCCTGCAGCCGATTGCAAGAAAGGAAACTCGAGGACAGGAGCGTGGGGGCATGGGGAGTGCAGCATTTAGGAGGTGCAGCCACTTTCCTGACCTGAAAACCCTCCTAACATGTTAGTTTGCTGTCATCGTTGTTTGCCTAGAGCAATATCTCCCGTGTTCAGAGGGGTAAAAATACGCAGCAGAGGGAATTCCCTGGTGATCCAGGGGTTAGGAATCCACCTTCCAATGCAGGGGACACAGGTTCAATCCCTGGTCAAGGAACTAAGATTCCACATGCCAGGCAGCGTGGCAAAAAAAAAAAAAAGTTTTTTAAAAAAATACACAGCTGAGCAAACAGGTCTCTCAGCAGCTCCCTGACTTTCTAAAAACAAAAGTAGCAATCCTGATGGCCACATTAAGCTGAGATTCTCAGGGGGAGAGGATGAAAAATTCTATTTTCCACTTCCTTAAACACCAAATTTATTTTCTTTTATCCTATGAGATGTTAATTTTCATAATAACAGGCCATGTTTTGCCAACCGGAAACGTAAAATGTAGCCCCTATTATAGATGGAAACCGTGCCCTCGGCTCTTCGGGACTTATGCAAATGACCATTTAAAGCCAAATGTGACCTCTGGGTTTCCTGCAGTTGGTGAGCTGTTGGTGAAACTTGGAAATCTGTCCACAGGCAGATGGGAGCTGATGGAGTCTAGAATAGCGGACGATCTGGTCATCTCAGGTTGACAAAATGCAGAAGTTCTCCTAACGGACGGCAGGTGCAGCCCCTCCCGGGAGGCACGGCTGTGACCTCGCTGACTAGACACTCACCCACAGGCTGCCCCCTGGTTCCCACACCTTCCACTCTCACCACGGGGTCTGGGCTTGTTCCTGAGCCTGTCTCTGCCACCTGCACTTGCTTCCATAAGTGACTTCTGCATCATAGCAGCTTGTTCAAGACAGGCACCAGAGTCACCCCAGAACAGGTTCTGCGGGGCCAGGGAGTGTCTCAGACCCCAGTGGCATCCCCTGGGGACCCAGGACCAGACGGTGCCCAGACCTGCTCTCTGCACATCTTCACCTCCCAATCATCCAAGCCGAAGCTATGTGTGTCATCCCAACTAGTGACACAAACAACTGGGGGTTCTCTGAGCTTCTCCCTCTTGCTCACAGCCCTCGCTGGTGGGTCTGCTTAGGACGAGCCAGGGAGAGCTGTCAGGGGACCTGCTGGAACTCCCTGAGGCTAGCATTGCAGCAGGAGCCCCGTGGCTGCACCCCAAGGCACTCATTGCCTTCTCCTGCCTCAGTGGGCCTCTGGGTTCCCTCCGCTCTTCTCAGCCCCATCCCTGAGGTCCAGGGTCTTTGCACCTGCAAGGACTTCATCTCCACCTCCCAGCAGGACCTTCCCTCAAAGAGCATCTTGGCCAGGCCCACTGGGGACCACGGAATATGGCATTAGCCTTGAAATTGTCCCCTTCTGAAAGGGGGACACAGAAGGAGTGAGAGCATGTATCGGTATTTGCACCCGCTGTTCCCCTCAGATGCATTCAAACACATCATCCATCCCCCACTGCCCAAGGAAACCTGCAGACACATTTGTATTCTGCAGACCCCCTAACTCTGTGGTTGATCACGTCTCCTCCAAACACACCATCAAGAGGATCTCCATGGTTTCTGACGGCAGCCAAGTGGGAGCGCAACTCTCACTTTATGATGACACCCCCGCCCCAGCCCCACACGGTTCTGCCAGGATCCCGTACTTGTGTGCATCAGTTAGGGAAAGCACCACTTTCCATCCCCTTGCGGGGTCTCTTCCCTCTGCTGCTGATTGGTATAATTTATATGAAGCGATGAGCCCCCACCGGGCTGGGACTGCTTATGATACACGTATAATTACCAACCTTCTCCCAGCTTTGTGCACTCTGAGGAGGAAAGATGTTTCTAAAGGAGCTATTTTAGTTGTACTGATGAAATGCATATTCATTTATGGGGCGAGGGGGCTGGGTTAATTAGCTATTATTGCAAGGCACGCTGGGTTCTCAGGGATGGGACGCCAGGGTGGGGACACGCGTTACCAATTTGACTTTGTGACCTTGAGCTGTGGCAGATCTGCTTTGAAAGGTCTTGGGTCAAGTCCTCAGGCACTGATTCCTGGAATCTGGGGTCCCCTTCTCCCACGAGATCTGCTGGTTTCCTCTGGGGAAGATCTCCAACTGACTTCCTCCTCCTTCCTTCCCTTGGCTGCACCTTGTTCCAGAGAGGGGACCCCCATTTCCTCTCAACTCCATCCTGTCTTCACACTCACCTCCCCCAAGCCTTCCCTTCCCCACAGAACCCCAAGGTCATTTAGGGTCCCCAGGGCACTGGGCCTTAGGAATAGCTGCCATTTCTCGGGGAATCCCATGTGCCCTACGCTGGGCTCAAATGCAAATTCTAGGATTTGTGGGACAGCTGTTGTTGTTGTTGTGTCACTAAGTCACGTCTGACTCTCTGCAACCCCATGGACTGCAGCACGTCAGGCTCCTCTGTCCTCCACTGTCTCCTGGAATTTGCTCAAACTCATGTCCATTGAGTCGATGATGCCGTCTGATCATCTCATCCTCTGTTGCCCCATTCTCCTCCTGCCTCAATCTTACCTAGTATCAGGATCTTTTTCAATGAGTCAGCTCTTCACATCGTGTGGCCAAAGTATTGGAGCTTCAGGTTCAGGCAGTGTCAGTCCTTCCAGTGAGTATTCAGGATTGATTTCCTTCAGAATTGACTGGTTTGACCTCCTTGCTGTGCTTATAAGGCAGTAGCTGTTGTGAAAGAACCAGAAACCGCACCCCCCGCATCAAGTTCCACCTTCTCCTCCTCTCTGATTCAGCCCCACTCTGTGCTCCCTGTGATCTTTAGGATGGGTTTGCAATTTGAAACAGCAAAGGAAAGAATCTTATCATTGTAATTCGGTGCAGTTTTGCCAACATTTAGCAGGCCCTCTGTGACCAGGGCACAGTGTACCTGAAGAGAGACCCAGAGAAGTAAACACCCCAGAACCCGAGGAAACAAGCACGAATCCAGCAACCCCAGCAACTCAGGGCCAGAGGAGAGATGCAGGATGCTGCGGGGCCACACCCCCAGCTCAGTACATCGCTCTCCAGAGATAACAGGCAAACCCCACGTGAAATTCACATTTTCTACCAGCCACATTTGGAAGAGTAAAAAAAGATGTGAAACTGAGTTTTTATTGTTGTCAAAAACACGTGACATAAAATCCTCAGTCACAGCCATTTTAAGTGCATGTTTCAGTGGCTTGAAAATGCATTTATAATGTTCTGCAGCCATCGCCTCCTTTCTTCTCCAGAACTCTTCTCATCTGGCAAACCTGAAACTCGGTCCCCCTTAAACACTAACCTCCAGCCCCTGGAAACCCCCAGTTCTGCTTTCTGTCCTGTGAACTTGACTCCTAGTCTAGGGACCTCATAAAAGTGGAATCAGATAGAGTTTCATTTTTTGACTGGTTTATTTCACTTAGCATAATCTCTTCAAGGTTCGCCCGTGTTGTAGTACAGGTCAGAATTCCCCCCCTTTTTTTTTCTTTGAGAATTTTTTTCTCAATTTTTTGAATGTTTATTTTTAACTCATGTATTTCCTTGGCTGTACTCGGTCTAAGTTGTGGCATGTGAGATCTTCTAGTTGAGGTATTTGAACTCTTAGTTGCAGTATTCAGGATCTAGTTTTCCATGCAAGGAACAATGCCCAATTACAGTGGCCTGGACACAGTCTTTATTTCATGTTATGAGAAGCAAAGTGAGTTGCTGCCAGTTCATGGGCTCATCAATGTCTTCAATGTCAAACCTCCTATTTCCTTACTCCACCACCCTTAGCTATTGGTGTGTCCTTGTGGTTGCAAAAGGGCTGCCAGTGCTCCTGCAATGTTCTCCACTTCAAGAAATGACAGTAGTAACTATCTTTTCATGCTTATTGTCAGGAAAGGAAAGCAAAAAAAAAAAAAAGCCCAGGATTTCCCTCCAGACTTTCCCTCATATCTCACCCTTCAGATACTGTCAAAGATCCTCTGAACTGCAAAGGCTGCTGTGACAGTAAATGGTGGCAAACCCCAGCCTCCGCAGTAGGAGGCAGGGAGGGAGAAGGGAGCTCCCTGACTGGGATCAGCTGCCCTCCCACACATGTTCTAGAGCAAGGAGGCACTGCCAGCAGGTCCCTTCCCAGCTCCTCCAGCTTGAAGACTTACTAGAATTTTTTTTTCCTTCTTTATGGAGGAAGGTGGGGCTTTGCGATTTTATTTTTAGATTTCATCTCATTAATAATTTACTTATTTGCCGTGACTGTGCCTTCAGACTGCAAGGCCAGTGCCCTAATGTGCTGGTGAATTATGTGTTCATTACGCACGTGAAGCAGAAAGAGCGTCTCGATGCCTGGAAGAATCACTCATGTAATAAAAACCTTTGTCATTTATTCATTTTAATACAATAACCATCTTCCCTCGTGTTGTGAGTGTTATTACGGCACCTCTGATGACGGCAGTAACATGAGGAGACAGTCGTTTTATGGAGCAGAGTTATTGCCATGTTTAGATTATCAGAATTTTTATTATGGTGTTAAAATGAAAACTGATACAGGAAAAAAGTGGGCTGACATACCTGTAGTTCCCAGGGCCTGGGAGGCAAAGGGCTCCCCCAGAGGTGTCCTCACTCACCAAGGTGGGCAGTGGCGACACCCCGTGCGTGGCCTGGGGGGCAGGACTCGGGGTAGAAGCCTCTCTGAGGAAGCACTAGAGGGTGTGTCCCCCCAGACCCCCACCTTCCCCACAGAGGATGTCACTGGACTTCAGGGGTTTCAAGCATGGCCGACCAGAGGCCACTGGACTTGGCAAATCAGCTAGCTGCCCAGTTTTCCTTCTCCCCAGTTGGACCCTGGACATAACAGGAGACTGCAATCCACCTGTAATTTTAGTGAGTTTGTTTTAACTTTTTAAAATTTATTTATTTATTCTGGCTGCACGGGATCTTTGTTGCTGCACATGGGCTTTCTCTGATTGCAGAGAGTAGGGGCTATTCTTTGTTGCCCCGACTTCTCGTTGCAGTGGCTTCTCTGTTGCGGGAGCGTGGGCTCTAGGCACACAGGCTTCAATAGTTGAGGCCCTTGGGCTCGTTAGTTGTGGCTCGTGGGCTTAGTTGCGATGCGGCATCTTCCTGGACCTGGGATGAAACCATGTCCCCTCATTGGCAGGTGGATGCTTATCCACCAGAGAAGTCCCACCTGTGATCTCCGGACATAGACGTGCCAGAGCAGCAGGTTGAAGATCAGCATGCTCCCAGCCAGCAGCTGACCCCCTGTGCAGCCTGCCCATCCAGTGTGGGAGAGGGGGTGTATTTACCAGGCTTATTCAGAGAAACAAGGCCAGTAGGACGGATTGTTGTTGCTCTTGCTGCTCAGCTGAGTCCCATTCTTTGCGACTCCATGGACTGCAGCACGCTAGGCTTCCCTGTTCTTCACCATCTCCCAGAGCTTGGGCACATTAGGGGTATGACCCGACCAAGGCAACACACTTCGGCACAGAGCCCGCCCCAGGGTCCCCAATATCCTGGCCAGGACCCTAAAGGTATCTCAGCTATTCCAGGGTCTGGGACTTCATTTAGCAACTTGTTCAGTCACTAAAGAGTGTACTACTCTTTGCAACCCCATGAACCACAGCTCAGCAGGATTCCCTGTCCTTCACTATCTTCTGGAGTTTACTCAAACTCATGTCTGTTGAGTTAGTGATGCCATCCAACCACCTAATCTTCTGTCATCCCCTTCTCTCCAGCCTCAGTCTTTCCCAGCATCAGGGTCTTTTCCAATAAGTTGGCTGTTCACATCAGGTGGCCGAAGTATTGGAGCTTCAGCATCAGTTACTCCAGTGAATATTCAGGATTGACTTCCTTTTGGATGAATAGATGGATGGATGTAAAAGAAAGAGACTTATGATATAAGGAAGTGGCTCACACCAAAATCAGCAGTGTAGACTGGCAGCCTGGGGACTCAGGAGAGCTGCCCATCTAGAAAAGTCTGAAGCCATCTGCTGGAGAATCCCCACTTGCTTGGGGTCAGTCGGTCTCTTGTTCTGTTCAGGCCTTCAGCTGTTTGTAGGCGGCCCACCCATGTTAAAGAGGGCAATCTGCTTTCCTCAAAGTCCACTGATTTAATGATTATCTCCATCAAAAATGCCTTCACAGAAACACCCAAAAGGAGATCAAATCTACCCACATGGATACTAATAATGGAATGAGGATTTGAACCCAGAACTATTTCACCCAAAACCCATGCTTGTCACTGTCGACATAATATCTTCACCATGAATTTGTGTGTTTTGTACCCAGCTGAATTGCTAGATCCCTTGATGTCCACCTAAATTATTTATTTGGAACCATGAGAATAAATACATGTAGCACATTTATGTTGCCAGTTCATGCAAAGTCTTAAGAAAACAAGACACGCTGTTCTGCATGAAGTAAATTTACATCAAAGTAAGGTTCAGTCAATAAATACTCTGCAGTGGAGCCACGTCATGGGGCAGCTTTCTTAGGTGGAAATGGTGTGTTTTATTGGAAAGATTGGAAGAGACAGTGTCTTTAGGGTGGGGAAGCAGTTGCTGAAGGAAGCAAGTCTCTAAGGACCGTTACTCTGTTTGCCACAGTTGAACACATCAGCTTGTTTTCCTTTTCAGTATAATCTTCCAGCAGATGTCTGGGAGTCACAGGTCCCCTAGGGAGAAATCCCGTGATGCTCTGCAGCTTTCATTTCTGGGCTCCTCAGGGTGGTCTCATCATGTGTCCAAAGGCATCTCCACTGACTGCTGTCCTGGCAAGTGTGGGTTGCCACTGGGTAGCTGGATCCCCAGGTAACTGGTATGACTCAGAGAGAAAGGTAGCTCCAGAATCTCATAGAGGTGGATAAGGATACACAAAGGATGCTCTCCTGCCTCTGTGATATGAATTAAGTGAACTGATGATGTAAAGAGGGGGAAGGAATTAAAAAAGAGAGACCCCTGGGGAGTAACATCACAGCGTCCTGGGTCTCACCTAAGGAGGCAAAACTCCTCTCATTTCTCTCCTGTGCCAAGCTGTCTGCCTCTGTGATGAGAGTCTGTGCGTGCACGTGTTCATATTTCTAATACTGATCTCATTAATTTATTTGGAATTAACCAGCATGAAAACTTCCAAGAAAAGAGGTCTTGATAAGAAACAGTAAGCCAGTGCCAAACAAGAGATCCAGGTCAAGTTTAATCCAATTGTAGGGATATTTAGAAGGAGAAAAAGAATCCTTTAATTTGAAAGCCTTCTTCATCTAGAGCCTCTTCTCTCTTATTCTATAAGAGAACCATTAAATTGTGCAATAGCATTGGGGCCATGTGCATTGTAAGAACAGGCTTAACCCTTGTAAGATTACAAGATGAAGCTACATTTTCTGAGTGTCGGCAGCACAAACACAAAGATTCCTCAAGAAGGATGTTTAAGCAGTGGGTCCCTCCAAACCCCACGCTTCTCCTAGGACCCAGTAGCCATTTCTTTCATCTCAGAGTTACATTTAAAATGTTTGCATTTACAGCACAAGAGTAGATTTTTCTGACTTGACTTGTGGAGTCCAGAGTTGGAGGCTATTTTTTTTCTTTCTTCCCTCCTTCATACCTTTGTCGCCTGACTTGAGAAATTACCTATGTGATGCAAAGTAAAAGTTTTTATAAATCCAGCCTCTGGCTCTTGCCTTACCACAAGGCTCACTCATAAGAATTCTGAGTGCTTACTTTGGACAAAACCCTGGCCACATGCTTCACATACAAGATCTCATTCAAAATTCACCCTTGGGCTCACATCTGGGCCTCTCCCCAGCTTCATCCGTGGTCTGGCTGCCATAGCCTCCATCCCAGAGACTGGATCTCGTCTGGGGTCATCTTGTCAGAGACCGTGTGCACAGGGCCTTCCAGAAGTGGGCAGGGACACGCATTATGTGTTAGTGAAGAAGCGTTCCTGGCAAGATGTTTGACTCTTTTTTAACAGTTATCGATTGATTAGGCTGCTTCAGGTCTTAGTTGCAGCATGCAAGCTCTAAGCGGCGTATGTGGGATCTCATTTCCTGATCAGGGATCAAACCTGGGATTGAACCTGCATTGGGAGCACAGAGTCTTAGCCACTGGACCCCCAGGGAAGTCCCGAGACGTTTGACTTTTCACATGGGGACCAGAAATGACACCAGGCAGGACGCGGGTGGCCGACCTGAGAGTGCACTCCAGCCACGGGTGCCATCTGCCCTGGGCACCCCGTCTCTCCAGCTCAGGCAGAGAGTCCCATCCATGGGCTCTGTTCCCTGACACACAGGGGTCCAGCCAGGGGGCTCAGAGGGAAAGCTGCCCCCGCTCTGGCTTCTGTGTGATGACAGCCCTTGGTAGCCGTTAAGTTCAAGAACCTGCGGGGAAGCCCAGACTGTGCTCAGAGCCCTTGCTCTGAGGTGGTCCCGATACTGTGTCCACTGAACACCACTAGAGGCCGGGTGGATGTGAGTTAAATTACAGTTTGCTGAAAGCCACATGACCCTCTCTCCTGAGCACCTCCTGGGAGGAGGTGGTCCCGATACTGTGTCCACTGAACACCACTAGAGGCCGGGTGGATGTGAGTTAAATTACAGTTTGCTGAAAGCCACATGACCCTCTCTCCTGAGCACCTCCTGGACAGTCCAGTGAGGGAGACAGAAAGAGGCCGGTCAGCAAAAACATAGACAAGAAAACGCTGGCCATGTAGGGGCTGGGGAGGTGAGGAGGCAGGTATAAGAGGCGCACTAAACCTCCCTGATGACTGGCTGGACACCTCAGGAGAGGACAGACCTCTCCTCACCTGGGCAGCCCCCGGAGGCCACTTCTTTGCCCCGAGGCTTACCTCTCCACACTGCAGGGTCCCCCGGGGGACGGGGCTGAAGCCAGACCCCAGGCCAAGCTGTTCCTCCAGGCTCTTTGCAGGCGACCACTCAGATGGAAACCCCATCCCCGTCTCTACTTGTAGGGATCCCCACCCCAAACAGGATGGAATGGTCAGGTGGGCCTCCAAGGGGATAGGGCTTAGGCGGAGGCCTTGGCACCTCGGGGATGCTGCCCTCTGCTTAGCACTTCCCTGCCCGGCCCCTCTGTCTACATCTGGGTGAGGCAGAGGTTTAACCTAATGCAACAGGGGGACCCACTCAGGTCCCTCTCCCCAAGGAACATGCCAGGAGTGTCTGGGCTACTCACGAACAGAAGGGAAGGCTGGCCAGCAGGTGGCCCAGTGCTCTGGTCTTGATAGGGAGATGGCCCCACACTGGGAGGCTCCAGCCACATTTCCCGGCCCCGACTCTTTCTTAACTTAGCGTCCACACTTGAGAGACAAGCTGACCAGCCAGCTCAGCTCATGGGCCTGCCTGTTGCCCAGGCGAGGGCAGAGAGTCTTGACCAACTCCCTGACTTGACTGACACCTTGACTTGACGGAGACAATGGGGAACAATGCTCCCCAAAGAAAATCAGGCCTCTGTTGCCAGAAGAGCCGGGAGTGGACCCTGCCCCACTCCCATCTTCAGCAATAATGTTTTAGTTGTCCCATACCCAGAACTAAGAAGCTGCCTGTCTTTGTTAATATGGTACAACCTGAAGGACACTTTTGAGAAGCATCAAATTCACTCTTCCCCACCAGGCAAATTTTGTAAGAACATATTCATGGCTGTTATTAATATTCATACGACTTTGAGGATTTTTTTCATGATTTGTAAAATTCCAAGTAATTGTGAATGGAAAGGTATAACAGTGTCAATGTTACACAACAAATGCCTTTCCCCATCATATTCTGGATTTTTCTGCTCATTACAAGAACCTAATTGAAAATAATTGAAAGCTGAATTTCACTGTGCATGGAAAGTATTCTGTAAAATGCGAGAAACACAAACATTGTCAAGCCTCTTAAAGTTATGTTCACGTATCAGGGAGGAGAACAGAGTGGGGGGACTCTGGACTCTCACTCAGCTCCGGCCCCAGGTCTGCCCCATCACGTGCCAAGACCGGTTTTATCCTGGCCAGATCTCACTGCTCACCCAGCGCCAGGGCAGAGGGCTTTTCAATCAAACTTTGCTGCAAGCTAACAGTGCCTCTTGCAGAACTCAGCTACAGTTTCATGATTGCTTTCAACAGCAGCTGAAGTCAGGTTCCAGTCCTGGGCCTTAGAGCCACGGTGACTTTTTTTTTAATTAAAGGATAATTGCTTTACAGAATTTTGTGGTTTTCTGTCATACATCAACAAGAATCAGCCACAGGTACACCCGTGTCCCCTCCTTCCCAAATCTCCCTCCCATCTCCCTCCCCATCCCACCCTCAGCCTGTCACAGACCCCCTGTTTGAGTTCCCTGAGTCATACAGCAAATTCCCATTGGCTATCTATTTAACAAATGGTATCATAAGTTTCCATGTTACTCTCACCATACATCTCACCCTCTCCCTCCTCCCCTCCCCGCCATGTCCACAAATCTGTTCTCTATGTCTGTTTCTCCTTTGCTGCCCTGAAAATAAATTCATTAGCACCATCTTTCTAGATTCCATACATATGTGTCAATATGTGATATTTATGTTTCTCTTTCTGACTTACTTCACTCTGTATAGTAGGCTCTAGGTTCATCCACCTCATTAGAACGGATTCAAATGTGTTCCTTTTTATGGCTGAGTAATACTCCATTGTATATATGTACCACAGCTTCTCTATCCAGTCATTTGTCGATGGACATCTAGGTTTCTTCCATGTTCTAGCTATTGTAAACAGTGCTGCAATGAACATTGGGGTATGTGTGTCTTTTTCAGTTTTGGTTTCCTCAGGGTATATATCTAGGAGTGGGATGACTGGGTTATATGGTGGCTTTAATCCTAGGTTGTATTCCTAGGCTTTTAAGGAATCTCCACCATCTTCCATGTGGCTGTATCAGTTTACATCCCACCAACAATGCAAGAGGGTTTCCTTTTTCTCCACACCCTTTCCAGCATTTACTGTTGGTAGACTTTTTGATGATGGCCATCCTAACTGGTGTGAGGTGGTGTCTTTTTAAAACACGCAGCATTGCAGCAATTCCAGCAGATTTGCAGAACTGACCAGAGTGAGCACAACACCCAGGGTTTGAGTCTGCATTGGGGGTCAAGTGACCCTAGGGAGACACAAAGACCTCCTGGACCCTCTGTCCTGTCTACACAAGTGGACACAGCTTCCTCGGCCTCACTTTCTGCTCCATGAAGCTCCCCAGGAAGGCAACGTGACCAAGACTGGACCTGAAACTCTGCCCTCGAACCTCGATGGCTTGTGAAACCTTCGTCCGGTCCTCGGCCTCTCAGGCCCTGGTCTCCCTATCTGCAGAAGGGACTGGACCCAACGGTCAGGGGCCGACATCCTGGGACTTCCCTTTACTCGTCCCTAAGGAGCTACAGGGGTGAGGAGGAGAGATTCCTGGGCCCTGCTCTTCACAGGGGAGCTCATCCCAGATGCAGATGTTCGAGATAAACACAGTGGAGGGCAGGCTGCCACCCCATCCGCTCACCCACCCCACCCCAACACCCCACCACTCGCCCCATCACTACCACCTCCTCACCCCCCGCCTCCCCACCTCCCCTCACACACACACACCTCCCTCTCCTGCCAGAGGCGGGGACCAGGTGGCACCACGCCCCTCATCCCCCTGGTGTCTCTAGAGCAAAACCATTCTGACCCCTCCTCCAACCCCGGAGGGGGACGGAGTGGGGGTGGGCCTCCCCTCCTCCTTGGTGCCTGGGGAGGGGTGATCACATCTCTCCTGACTCTCCCTCCTGCTCTTCTCCCACTCCACAATTCCCTGCTGTTTCTTCACCGTCAGACAGTAGGCACGGGACTGGCTGGACCTTCTCCCTCCCACCCAGGATCTTAGAACCCTGCCATGCCTGACACCCCCTCAGGCTCCCCTCCCCACCTTTCCCTCTGCACCCACTGCCTCCTCCCTCTGGGCTCAGAGAAGACGTTTCCCCTCCAGGAAGAGGGCCCCCCACCCACTTTGGTTTCCCAAAGCACCTGGCTGTGACCCTGGCCGTCGGTTTGCACGTCTGCCCCCGCCCCCTGGGCAGCATGTCCTTGTTTCATTTGTTCGGTCGGTGATTACTGCGTGCGTGGTGCTAGGCCTGTACCTGCCATCCTTGGGGTCAGGCAGGGTGTCTGTGTTCCCATGGCCCAGGAGGGTGTGGGGCAGCCTTAGTGCTCGGCAGCAGGGGACGGGGAGAAGGAGATGGGAGACAGGGAGCCATCCCTGCAAAGCGGACAAGAGGACAGACACAGAACCTGAGAAAATGCAGATTCTCTGTCAGCGTGAGAATCCAGGAGTCCCAGTGTCAAGAGCTGGCGTGAGGACCAGTGAGGCCACGGAAGCTGAAATACGTTTAGGTGTAATCATGTTCTTACCTCTGGACTCTCATGAGGGTCAGATTTTAAAAGAAATTGCCTCTCCTGGCCAGCTGCAGTCACGGCCAAGTTCAGATTGGCCTGCCTCAAATCCGAGGTAGGTGGGGAACGAAGCATCTGTGGTCACGATTCAGGGTTTTTCACTCTGCTGCTGCCGGCAACTCGAAACTCCCACCAGGTAAAGAAAATGAGAGCTTGCAATCTGCTTTCCTGGGAAGATCCCTGGGTTTAATGTCACACGAAGAGAAAGAGATAAAACACTTCACCAAAGAATTACATCCTCGTGGAAGATCCTGATCCTAAGGGTTTTGAGAGCATCTTTTAAAACACAGAGACGGGGTCAGGGAGGCCTTATTAGCGGAAAAGCCATTAAGCTGCAGAATAACATCGCCTTCCAAGAGGTTTAGAGCAGAAAGGCGGGGACATCCAGTCATGTGCATGCGTGTACACATGTGTGTGTATAGGTGTATGCATGTGTACTTATGCATGTGTTGTTTGTGCAAATGTTTGGGTGTGTTACTCTATCTGTGTGTGCCTGTCCAGGAATCACATACCACAGTAGACAAAACCACACAATTCTACTGGACTTTCTCAAAGATTCCCTCTGCCCTCAAGTCCTTCCAGCGTCTCTCACAGACCCTGTCTTCTCCCCATTTCATAATTGTCACCTTATAATTCTGCATTGACTGGCTGTCACTTTTTAAATCTAATCCCTCTGGTCCATGAGATTTCCCAGGTGGTGCTAGTTGTAAAGAATCCACCTGCCAATGCAGGAGCCTCAGGAGATGTGGGTTCAATCCCTGGGTTGGGAAGATACCTTGGAGGAGGAAATGGCAACCCACTCCAGTATTCTTGCCCCGGAAACTCCATGGACAGAAGAGCCTGGCGAGCTTCAGTCCAGGGGGGGCCACAAAGAGTAGGACACGACTGAGCACCTGAGCTCACATGCAGTCTGGTGCATGACCCACGTGAGGGCAGGACCATGTCCGTCCAGCGCAGGGGGGCCTGGCGCACAGTGCAGGCCGTCTGGGCCGAGTGAAGACGTTGTTGAAACAATTGGGGTGGGAAGTGCCCAGCCAACAATGAGGGTCCCAGGGATAACAGGTCCCTTCCCTTCCTGGGACGAGGTTTTCTCTGCATCCATAGGACTCTCCACTCCTTCAGTTCTTGGGATAAACCTCCAAGGCCTTTGCAATTCACAAGACCACACAGGGTGACTTTTCTCCAGTTTCAAGTTTATTTGAAATGAGGAAAATACCCACTCCTTGGGGGAGATTCTGCCGGAATCCTGCCATCCAGGCAGCCTTTCCGGAGGATGGAGCCGGCCCTGGAATGAGGTCCCTGGGTGAGCACAATGGCCAGGCACCATACGTTATTTTAATGTAGACATCACTTTAAACTAACCTTTTACCATCTGTTCTGTCCTTTCATAACAAATGCAAAACAGCATGATTCTCGGTAGCGTCATAAAACCAGGACGGGTGATGGAAAAGCCGTCTCCACTCTTTATTCACGGCTCTGCCGGACGCCGCTGGGATGTTTTTCTCATTTTCCAGCCACAAATCAAGGAGAAACCGCTCTCGCCTGATCTGGTGAATTCATTCACACAGTATTTCTTCTTAACACGGTAAACTATGGGAGAATTGAGGGCGTCCTGAGAGCCCTGGACGCACTCAGCGTGTATTTCAGGAGGCGCCGCTGATCGGCACCTGGAGAATTAGGGGAATGTGGCCTGATGGTCAGGATGTAATGAGATCCTTTGCAAAAAATCAAAATCTTTAAATGTGTGGTGGGTTCTTTTCAGCAGTTTCATAATTAAATTTCCCCGTGAAGGATGGGCAGTCTGGCCGGGAGGGTGCAGGCCAGCGGTGTCTCTGCAGGACCGTAGGGGCTCACACACCCCTGTCTTCATCCAGTTCAGCTCAACCGCTGTCCTTGGGGGCCCTCCTGTGTACCCCACGTCCTCTTCTCTTAAGCTAAACTCAAAGCAAGCCTCTGAATTCACCAGACTTTCTAGAATCTTCCAGGCTCCTGGGAGGAAGAACTGGTTTGCGTTTCTGCCCAGTTTCTCAGTTCCCTTCTGCCCTCAGTTGATCAGGCGCAGGCGCCTCCCTGACCCCAGATCTGGAGATGAGGGAGCTCGTCCAGGGAGGAACCTCTTTCTACAAACCGACTCCAGGGAATGGAGCCAAGTCGAAACTCCTCCCCGCTCAATGCCTCGGACAGGGCTGGTCAGATGTGGTTCTGCCTGAAGGACCATCCCTGGTGGACAGAGAGGGGATGTGTGATGCCGACAGGCCAGAGCCTCATGTCCGGGACGCACAGCACTGGGAGCCAAAGAGCTGGCAGAAGGCGGGCGGCCAAGACCTCTCATCTCTCTCCAGCAGGAGGTGGGGCAGCACCGATTGAGTGAGGGGAGCCCCTTGGAGTCTGGGGGTACAGACAGGCGTCCAGCTAGACCATGGTCAGTGCTCCTGCTTAGGGCAGACAAGGGGCAGGAGAGCCTGACCTGATGAGAGGGAGGAGGAGCCCAGAAAGCCATAGCGAAGATATTCCTCACAGACTTCGAGGACCCATGTGTGTGGGCCCAAGTGTGCACAAGCCTGTATGTGCGTGCGTGCCCATATGCGTGCATACCGTATGTGTGCGCCGCCCATATGTACGTGCCCATGTGTGCACGTGCCTGTTCCTCTCCCGGAGGCCCTGATCAACACCCAAGCAGCCCAGGTCACTGACGCCTGTGTGATGAGGCGTCACCTCCTTCTTGCCGACCGTTCCTCACGTTTTCTGTTCCCCGCCCTCCAGTGTATCAGGTAGGAAGCCACCATCGTGATCAGGGTGGCCAGAGTCCCTGCCCCCATGCTGTTGCCCTGGTGGGGTCGCCTCCGATACATAAACAGTCACTGCTGGTTTAGGAAAGTGGTTCTCTATTAAGCCAAATTTTCTCAGAAGCAGAGTTTTCAGGGGGATGGCCTGTGCTAATGGTCCAAATTCAGTTAGGAAGGATGTTCATTATCAAATCTCTGAGGCACCTCCGTGGAGACCATCCTGTGGTGGTTGTCAAGCTACAGAGATCAGCTGCCCAAGAAAAAGCGGTCCTTCGTTTCTGAGCTAAATCCTACTAGGCGTGTGGGGGAGGAAAAGCCAGCTTCCCTCCCCTTTGTGAGCTCCTGGCTGAGACCCCTGTAATAAAAGACAGATAAACAAGAGGAGAAAAAACAAGTTTGTTAACATGCGTGCCTCGTGTACACATCGGGGAGACCCAGGGAAAAATGAGCAGCTCCCCAAGATGCCTTAGAATTCAGGTTGAAGAGGAAGTGAAAGTGTTAGTCACTCAGTGGTGTCCAACTCTTTGTGACCCCATAGACTATAGCCCGCCAGGCTCCTCTGTCCTTGGAATTCTCCAGGCAAGAATCCTGGAGCGGGTAGCCATTCCCTTCTCCAGGGAATCTTCCCAACCCAGAGAAAGGGGGAGACGAAGTGACTTGTAGGAAAGATGATGGCCCACGGAGGAGAGCTGGGAGGTGTGGTCATGTGACAGGTCTGCCCTTCTCCAGGCCCCCTTCCAGGACTAGTGGCAATGATGTTCCTCGATGGATAATCCCCTGTCCGGGGAGGGGGGCTGTGACACCCGAGCCCCTCTGAGGCTCTTCTCCAGGTAGATGAGGGAACTCAGAGAGAAAGCCCCTCCTGCAGCTGGTGGTTCTCAAGTGCCGGCAGCAGAAACGTCACTACACCCAGCAGCACGTGGCAGGGCCTCGCGCTAACCCTCATCCCTGCCTTTGACGCTCCCCCAAGCAGTTTCCAGGCTTGGAAGCCGGGCTGGCAGGCTGCTCCATCTCCCTAAACCCATCTCTCAGTCCTGAGAGGAGGTCCGTTCAGTAAACAGTTGTCTCGTTTCAGGGGGCGGGGTTGCGGGCAGGCTTCAGGGCAGGCGCACCATCAGGTTATGATAGGAGGCATCTCTACGAAAGCCAAAGAAAACCAGTTACTGGTTAGACCAGACCTGTTTCCGAGCCCTGGGGTGGGAGGCAGCCAGTCGAGAATATTTCTGGATGGCGCGCTCACAGCATCTTTGTGGTCTGGATGCCTCCGGTGGGATCGTGTTTTGTCTGGGGAATCGTGTTTTGTTTTGAGTAGTCATTGGCACGGCAGCAGGCATCCAGGCTGTCTGTGCGTGAGCTGTTTTAGGTGCTTCCCTGAAGTTCATGCCCACTCATCCAGCCTTAGTTTGCAGGGCTTTGGGGAAAGGGCAGCTTCGCTTTTAGTGTTTCCCAGTTGGCTCAGTGGGTAAAGAATCTGCCTACCAATGCAGGAGACTCGGGTTCAATCCCTGGGTTGGGAAGATCTCCTGGAGGAGGAAATAACAGCCCACTCCAGTAGTCTTGCCTGGGAAATCCCACAGACAGAGGAGCCTGGTGGGCTACAGTCCATGGGGTCGAAAAGAGTCGGACACGATGGAGCGACTGAGCACAGCAGCACAGTTCTTAGTGATTCCAAGTCAGAAGGGCAGGAGGATATTGGAAGCATTGGTCTGGAACCATGTAGCTAGATATTTGAGGAAACTAGAAGTTAAATCCAGTCCACTTACAGGTAAGAGCTGTAACAGTTACAGGTAAAAAATAAAACCTCAAAGACCACAAACAGGACTAGAATCTCAAGACACAAGACACTAGAATCTCAAGACACCGAAACCTAATTTTTCTCTCTATGATCATCCCCGTTTCTAAGATAATCAAATAATCGTGGTAAAACCAATTTGTTTGCAAAGGAAGTCTGGTCTCATTTGACGTGACTCTTGGGAGGTTGCTGGGCGGTAGCTCCTAGCCAGGACTCTCTCTGGTCACCCTGGCCCCTCTGCTCAGCTGATGAAGGCGGCTGTGGTGGGTTGACCCCACCCGCTGGTGTCTCCATGCTGACCGTCACACCTCCGCTGGCCTGGGGGAGTGCTCTGCAGTTACCTTACTTTGTGGTCTTAGGAGAATGGTACCAGGGAGGATTTGTAAAGCCAGGGCGGGTGTTTTTTCTATATGTCCTCTTCTATGGAAGACTTTAAACACCTCCTAGGTGAGCTCTCCTGACCCTCAAGCCCTGTGCCGAGGAATTTCCTGAAGAATTAGCAGTCTCTTCACGTTTGTTCTTCCTTCAGCCAACTGTGAAATTTTATATTTTCTCAAAAAATAACCCGTTCATCAGGATTTTCAACTTGGCTCGCATAAAATATAAAGAATAAAATAGATTTCTTAAGTCTTATTTTTTCCTCTTAAGCTTGCCAAAGGTACATCTATTTCTTATGAATTTTTTCCCCCAGAGTACAGCTCTTGCATCTATTTATCAATCCTTCCAACTTTTCTGTTTTCAGATTCAGAAATTTCTGCATTTGTCTTAATTACCCGGGTGTTCACCATATCCTGCTTTGTCATTCCTTTCCTTCTGGATATAAATGCTCAGTTCATTCACTGTAATTCTGTTTTAATGATGAAAATATTTGATTCAGTCTCTGGCCAAATTCCTTGGGTTTCGCTGTTTCATTGTCATTACTATTTTTAAATCACCTCTAAATGCAGTTTTGATTCTTAACCTGTGGTTACTTCAGAATGTTTTTCTAAAATATCTCTTTAAAAATCATCTTTAAATTTTAATTGTATTATTCTGGTAAAAAGTCCTGGTCAATTTTGCTTTGTGGAATTTTTCTGAGGTTTTTGTTGTGGTCCTTTTTTTTGTAAAATGTTGCCATGGTCCCCTGGGCTTTGATTTTTAAAAGTTGTCTTTTCTAAAGGTGTAGTCAGAGTTTATGCTAATCTTAATTTGGCCCCATCAGCTATTCCTTTCACGCCCCGGTGGCTTATTCACAATCTCTCACCATCGGAGAAGCTTGTTGTCTTACACGATCTCCTGCCCATCAGCTGCCCCTTGCGTGCCCAGGACCTCTGCTTCATCTGAACAAGAGACGTGCACCTGGTGTGTAATTCTGCGGGCATCCTGGCCGTCTCCTATAGTCGTGCATTTATCTAACGATCTGGTCAAAAGTGAGGTGCTGTCTGCACAGTCCGCCCCCAACCCATGTAAAGCACAGAATTGTGCACTTTTTTCTCTGCTCTTTCCGTTTCTTCACCCAACTCTCAGGCTTTGCTAGCTTACTTTAGATGTGGGACCCAGATCACCATTACTGGGGGCTTCCCCAGTAGCTCAGACAGTAAAGGGTCTGTCCGCAATGCAGAAGGCCCAGATTTGATCCCTGGGTTGGGAAGATCCCCTGGAGGAGCGAATCGCTACCCACTCCAGGATTCTTGGGCTTCCCTGGTGGCTCAGCAGTAAAGAGTCTGTTCGCAATGAAGGAGACCCAGGTTCAATCCTTGGGTTGAGAATATCCCCTGGAGGAGGGAATGGCAACCCACTCTAGTCGTCTTGCCTGGAGAATCCCATGGACAGAGGAGCCTGGCAGGCTACAGTCCATGTGGCCACAAAGAGTCAGACACGACTGAGTGACTATCATTTTCACTTTTCACCATTATTAAGTTGTTGTTTTCCACAATATACAGTTTCTGTAAACACTGTGCCTGTACTCGGCTCTGTAACCATGTTGACAACATCTTTCAGGGCTGTGTTTCTGTGTTCAGATGCTGGTAGGGGGTGCATTTCCAAGGCAAGCCCTGTTCTCGAGGTCTTTGCTATGACCCCCTCTCAGGGCAGGTCTGGAGGACCAGAGCAGGAACAGGGGACATTTTCTGTGTCTTTGCACATCCAAACATGTCCACTGCCTTTCTGCACAGATGATCACTCGGGGGCACAAGTGTCTTGGGCCCTGACCTTTTCCCTAAAAACCCCATGCAGTGAGCTGTGTCCTCGCCCTTGTCTTTCCAGAGGTTTGACGTGAGGGCCATTTGTGCCAGGTCCTCAGCCATTTCAGACCATCACTCAGGCTCTACCGTGGGCATTTTCACCTCTGCCGAGCTCCCTGCCGAGCTCCTTTCCTCTTGGAATACTGTGTCCCCTCCTCCCTGTCATCTGGTAGGCTCACCGGACATGCAGTGCAGGCTCTCAGTGAACCCCTGGCCTCACCTGCCCTTCTGGTCCCCAGAGTGGACCAAGCGCTGGCTGTGGCCTCACATGTCCCTGGGAGAGACGTCATGTGAGGCCATCCAGCAGGATGAGCGTAAGGTCCAGGTAAGAAGCCTGACCTTCCCCTGCCCCGTCTGCTCCCCCTTCCAGATCCGGTCCGACAAGGACAACGACATCCCCATCCGATACAGCATCACAGGCGTGGGCGCCGACCAGCCCCCCATGGAGGTCTTCAGCATCGACTCCATGTCCGGCCGGATGTATGTCACGCGGCCCATGGACCGGGAGGAGCGAGCCTCCTACCACGTGAGTCTCGGGCTCCTAAGGGCGCGGCGTTGGAGGGGAATGCAAACCCAAGTCCATATCAGAAAAGCCCACCTGCCTGCGGGGCGCCTCCCCAGGCTGTGCAATTCACGGAGCAGATGGGCCGAGAATGTGCTCTGGTAACGTGTCCCTGGTGATGCCGGGAGGGTCTGGGACACACTGGGGGACCCACTGGTCAGAAGCCATGGACCCACGTGACCTGCTGGGAGTTCTGCTGGGGAAGGGGTCGTGCAGCTGCTGTGTCACTGCCACCTCTCCAGTTCTGGACGCGCATCCCCAGCCCCTCTGCCCCTTCCTCTGAGAGCAGAAAGGCAGCTCTGAGCGAGCACTGCTGCTTTCATGGGGAGCTGCCAGTGGAGAGGGAAAAACCATGAGAAAGTGAAGGCTGCGAGGCTCAATTAAAGGGACCGTCCACCACTTTCCACTTGGCCTCCTGACCTGGCGGCACACAATTGGCCCTAGAGCTCGGTGGGCGCATGGCTCTCACGCCGCCCGCCGTGGTGTCCGACCCACTTTGGGCTCTGCCTCCTCGTTGTGGGATGAGCATTTGCACCTGCGGGAGGCGGGAGCTGGAGCCAGACCTGGGGGGCAGGGCTGGGCAGCCCCACCCAGCAGCTGAGACCTGCGCCCTTAACCTCTCCGACCTCCATGCTCTCCTGCAAAGGGGAAACAATCAGGCTGCCTCAGCGTGTGTTCTGAGGACTCAGGGTGACATCCCTGCAGTGTTCAGGACAGAGCCCAGCATGTGGTAAGGCTGCCTCTGTGGCTACAGCCAGGGCGTCGGAACTCCCAGCTCCCGGATTGTGTTCACAAAAACCTTCAGGTGAGGGGACGCATTCACAGCCTCCGCCCTGTGTCATCTACAGACAGGCACTGACCTCACTTGGCTTCAGCCTGCAGTGCCAGATGTGAACCCTGAGAAGGGAGGCTCCACGCGGGCAGGCTTGTCCATACTGCATCCCCTGGCGGAGACCAGAGCCCACCACTGGGGGCGGGCAGGCCCCTCTGAGTCACAGGCTTTGCTCTCTCAACTGCTCAGCTCCTAGCCCAGGATGGCTGCAGAATTTCTGAGTCCAGCACAAGATGAAATGGGGGCCCCTCTGAGCTTACTACAAGTTTTACGATGGTGATGGCTGAGCGTTAAACCATACACAGACCCTTCTGAGTACAAGGCCCAAATGACTATGAGGGTCACACACTTGCCTCCTGTGAAGTGGGACAGACAGGAGGCTGAAGCTGGAGGACTTGTGGGTCTCATCCCGGGGCCGTCTGGGCCTCCCCGTCCCCTTCTGCACCTCGGTGCAAATGGCTCAGAACCACACCCGAGTGTCACTGTGCACTCTGAAGACCCCCAGCCCTGGGCACCCCAAGAGCACCTCGATTCCAAGAGCGCCACACACCCTCTCCCTGCACCGCCAAACCAGACCCTGGGAAGGCAGGAGCCACGTTTGGGAAAAGGAGACCCACTTGGCTGTGGACTGAGAGATAGCTCCCCAATTCCTCACCTGCCATGGGCCAGAGAATCACTTTGATTTTAGAGTCCACGATTTTAGTGGGGCTCTGATGTTAGTTACCTCTGTCCACCCAGACAGTATCCGTGCCACTAAAGTCAACCCCCGACATGATGTGACTCAATTGCGGGGTGACCCCTGTAACCTTCCCACCTGGAACCTGCGCCTCATATCCAGAGTCCTCTCTGCTCCCCCAATGGGTGCCATTTAATCGTGTCCTGAGTCCCACCGTCATCATGGCTGTTGAGGGGGTGGGGCAGCATCTCCCACCTGAGAGGGAGTTGACAGACAGTGGACACAGGTCACTGGAGGTGGCTGCACGAAGCCTGTGATCACGAGACAGACGAGCATCACTGCTCTGCCAGGCGATTCCCCAGAAGGTGCCTTCATGGCTTCCTCAGGAAGCCTTGCTGTTGGGGCCACGGGCGGTCAACTTGGGCAGGATTTTCCTGAGCCTCCTTTTCCCTGCCTGTGAACAGAGATCCGACAGACCCATCTCATGGTTCTTGTGAACAGTAAGGTGAGCCAGCGCCTGTGGAGGTCTTGGGGCACTCCCAGCCAGAGCCAGCGCAGGGCTGATGGAAGACAACAGGATCCCGCACACGGCAGGCATGCACAGCGCATCGCAGGAAATTTACTCTGCACAAAACACCCAGATTTGCAAGTCTCAGGACATTCCTTATTGCCAAGTCACAAAGTATTTCTTGTCTCCAACACCAAGACAGACCCCCAGCCCCAAGCCTGCAGCTGTGTGTCCAGCCTGAGAGATGGAGGGGAGGGGTGGGTGGGCTCTTAGAGATTTCCAACAGAATCTATCAAATGTTGTTTTAAGCTTTTGGAGGGGGATGAGAAGACCCGGCCAGCCACTTTCCATTGAGAGTCCACTCGGCCTGCTCCTGCTGCTAAAGATAGCAGCCCAACCAGGGTGTCACTTTAGTTAGAAGATAATAACTTTAATTTTAGCTCAGAATTACTTTTTTCAAAGCCTCCTCACCTTTGCCTCGGCGCCTTATTGCCTGGCCGCATCTGACAAGATGAAGGATGGCCCAGCTGCCCGTGGGAGGATCCCCTGGAGGAGGGCACAGCAACCCACTCCAGTATTCTTGGGCTTCTCTGGTGGCTCAGACAGTAAAGAATCTGCCTGCAACGTGGGAGACCTGTGTTCAATCCCTGGGTTGGGAAGATCCCCTGGAGGAGGGCATGGCAACCCACTCCAGTATTCTTGCCTGGAGAATCCCCATGGACAGAGGAGCCTGGCAGGCTACAGTCCATGGGGTCACAGAGAGTCAGACACGACTGAAGCGACTTAGCAACCACACACTGGCCACCCCGGGAGGACTTCCACAGCAGGGAGGTGCAAACTGGGCTCCAGGAGCGGGGGCCCGATGGCAGGGGGTGTTGGGGGGCGGTTGGCTGGGAGAAACAACCGCACAGCACCCCATCCTGAGATGCTTAAACACGACACTTCAAGCTGATCTGTCTTGAAGGGCGCAGCTGCATGGCTCTGCAGGCTGCAGCTCCCAGGAACCTGAGCTCGCTTGTCTCCTTGTGATGACGTGGATCGTCTCCTCCAAGAAGCCCACCTTGAGCTCCCCCGAAACACACGGTGTCAAGGGGAAAATTCTACACAGGGCTGTCGGCCGAGGCTGCGGAGAGGTCAAGGCCCCTCCTGCAGTCATGGATGGCACCCTCCCCTCCCCCAAGGCTGGCAGAGCCGCTGGGGATGCAGGGCACCAAGGGGATTGCCTGATGACTGGGCAGGGCCCCCAGCTCAGAGACCCCTCCTGCTGGAGGCTCCTCTGGGCACCCTTGACTTGGCACTGTCTTGGCATGAGGACCCTGTAGTCCAGTGTGTTTGGTTTCGAGGGTGATATGGTTTCCACAGAGAGATGAGGGCATGGCTGTGTGACAGTCACAGTGTTGGTCTGGAGAGACAGGTCGGTCCCTTCCACCTCCAAGTGTGGTTTTCCTGTCTAGTCTCAGGGCCCCATGGCCCCACTCCAGCCCGCTCTGCTGCCCGTGGGGCTCAGCCACTCTGCATCCCCCATGCTTGCTGTCCTCTGGGCCCCTCACCCAGGGCTCAGCTCCAGCATCACCTCCTCCGAGAGGCCTGCCTGGCCTCCTCCCCACCCCATGGGTCACCGCAGTCACATGTCTCCTCAGGGGCCATCTCCTGTATGAGAAGCCTCAGGGCAGCCCCGGATCTCATGGAGCCATGGACTAGGGCACATCCAGTGCCTGCCACAGGTGGGCCCTTAATAGATATTGATTGAGCAAATGAATTAATGAGTGAGTGAATGAATAAAAGACAAAAATCCAAAATTGAAGAGGGGAGTCTGAGGAGCCCCTGTGGGCCCTTCAGCCCAAGTTGGGGTACCTACCCTTTGTACCTTGAGTTGTTCCCAGATGGAGCTCCCTGGAGCCCCTTCCCCATCAGAGAGGGGCCTTCCACCCCAGGGCCTCTGGACCCATTTCCTCTCTGCTGTCCCAAGAAAGATAAGCCAGGGTGTGACTGGCCAACAGGGTAGACTCGAAGTGGATGCCCCAGTTCAAGGACCCACTGTGTCTCCTCTCTGGGTCTCCCCCAGGCCTGGCCTCCTGGCAGCAAGGGGCCTAAGCCCCCACCCCCCACACATGGCCTTTCTGCAGCTGCTCTAGGTAGACATGAGTCCTCAGCATCAGTGGTGCACGGATGGGTGTCAGCGTGGACCCTCGGGTCAGCCTCCAGGTCCCATGGTCGCCCTGTTTCACCCTCCCAGGACACCTCCCATTTCCACAGACGAGAGAACCCAGGCTCATGACATATCCCAAGCCCACCCCACAGTCCCCAGGCTGCCCCTTGAGGGGTCCCTGAACTGCTCTGTCGCCCCACCCCAGGGCTGTAGGTCACAGGAGATCTGCTCTTGGTGCTTCACAAGGCTTCGGGTCAGGCGCATCCCCACTGGGGGCAGCTGCTGGCCCTGACAGCATATGTTGCTTTCTTTCTAGCTCCGAGCACATGCTGTGGACATGAACGGCAACAAGGTGGAGAACCCCATCGACCTGTACATCTACGTCATTGACATGAACGACAACCGCCCTGAGTTCCTTAACCAGGTGTACAACGGCTCCGTGGACGAAGGCTCCAAGCCAGGTGAGCCCTGAGCCCCAAGACAGGGACATTCCCAAGGAGGGACACGCAGGCCCCGCCGCCATGATGACACCTGAGACTCATCGCCTATGAGTTTATTTTAGCTCCCACTGCATGCCCTAGAGAGTGGGCATCCCTGCTCCACATACCTCACAGTCCAGGCCAGGCACAGACAGAGGGGCTGAAACAAGGGAGCAGAGCCCCTGCAGTGACGATTTGGCTCAGGAGCCCCCTGGGCGCTGAGTCATGGGGACGGCAGTAGATTAGGGAAGTCTCCTCTGCAGAGGTGACCTGTGGGCCAGGAGCTGACTTGTGATCAGAAGCAGCACTCAGAAGGGCAGGGAGGGAGTCTGGCGGCAGGGAGAACATGTGCAAAGGTCCTGGGGCCAGTCAGGGAGGAGGCTGGCCATCTGAGGCCTCCTGGGCACCTTTGGGCACAGCGGGAAGCACCTGAGAAGGCTGACTCCCTCAGCCTGAAGAAGTGAGCTGTGTGCCTGAGGCCCTTGGTCCCCCTCAGAGCTGACCTAAGAGCTGACCCGTCTTCCCAAGGACTCCTGTCCAGCATAAATGATAACAACCGCTTTACAATGTCTGGTCTCTGGATCCCATAATGACCAAGAAGTGGGCGCCTCCCTCCCACTTCAGCTCAGACAAGACTCAAGGCCTGAGGAAGTGGAGCAAGCAGTCCCAACCCCTCGGTGTGGACATGGGTGCTAATCCCCAGCGGATGCTGGCACAATAGCTCAGAGATCCCCCAGCATCACCTGGGAACGTGTTATAAATGCATAGCTGGTGGCCACCCGCTGATTCAGACTCTGCAGGTGTCCCGAGGAAGCAGCCAAGCTCCAAGTAACTCTGCACTTGCTAAGGTTTAAGAAACCCAGCCCTACACTGTCTCCTGATTTGGGGGAGGGTGGGGGGCAGTTGTCCTCAGGACAACTACTCAGTTTGGGGCAGGCAGGGGCAGGGGGCAGTGTGGAACTGAGCCAAGCACCACTGCTGGGGACCCTGCTAAGGGCTGCTGGAAGCTGCCACTAAAATTCAGACTCTGGTAACATTTGAAATTGAGAAACTAAGGGTCATTTTGATTCATGAGTGATGCCCTGTGCAATACTGGGAACATACGCACAGTAAAGGTGTTGCCTGTCATCTGAACATCACAGAGGCTGCCCCTCCCCAGCCCCGGTGGGTGCCCATCCTGGGAAGACTTCCCGGGCCTCTGAGGAGGGGTCAGCAGGCGTCCAGCATGTGGAGGGGCAGGAAAGCAAACATTTATCATCTCTTCTCCCTGGAGGCAACTGCCACAGCTCCGTCTCCAGGGGCTGCTGCTTCCATAAGGTGAAGTGCATTTACAACTGATTGTCCTCAGAATCAGAAGGCATGGGCCAGCCCAATGTCAGCAAAGGGAAAGCAATGTGACATTGTTTCTGCAGAAACCTCAGGTGGCTGGGCCCTGCAGGCCCCTGAGGGGCAAGTGGGTGGCCAAATTAGCTACAAACAACCAAAGAAAGCAAATAAGGACTGCTGACAGCCAGCTCTTTAAGGAGCAGAGTGGAGAGTGGCTGTCGGGCTTGGTGGGTTGTGGGGGGACTTTCTTGTTAACGGAAGCGGCAAGTCCTCTCTCCCCAAGACCCAGGACACTCTGTGAAGGTGCCTCAAATCAAGCCTCCCACATCTTATTTTCAAACAAATCAATGAGACAGTTTTCCCAAACGCATGACTGCCTTTACTCATTAGGATAACAAAAACAACAAACTGCTTCATCTTCCCCTCGAAATCCTGATAAGCCTTTAAGCCAGGACATTGGAGCATCCTCGGATCGCTGGACACGGCCCGGGCGGGCTGAAGGCTGGCCCTTTATTCCCTGGGCACTCAACACCTTTCTGTTTGCACTAAATGTTGGGTGACTTTTGGAGACCCTGGGTGCCCTCAGCTCCATTTCTGGTCCTGGAACAACCATCAGAGGGGACCAGAGATGTGACCTCTTTGTGCAAAGCCAGGATGGAGCTGCACGGTGCCTCGTTGGGCTTGGCTTGACGCCCTGGTCCAGAACGAGGAGGCCATGTCCAGACAGAGCAGGGCCCACCTCCTCGATGCAGAAGGCTCCCCGGGATATGGAAACAGTCTCTATAAGTCCTTTTCTCACCCCAGTAAATTACAATAATAGAAGGTTTTACACAGTGCCTTTGTGGGATAAGGAAAAACTACCGCCAGAAATTAGTCATTATTCTCTGGAATGATAGGCTAATGAAGGGTTTCAGATGCATGTTCTAATGGAAAACAAGTGAAAAGATATATTCAGTATTGACTCAGCCGGGTAGGAGTCAGCTAAGGTCTGGGAAGTTGCGGTGGGGACGTCAGCCAGCTGCTGGGGGCCAGATCCCAGGTCACCCCACATCTTCACTGACCCCCAGGCCCCTCCATGTCATGAAGCCCTCTCTGGCTTTGCTGAGTCGCAGGGGCCTCACACACAATTCTGGTTCATACAGCTGTTCAGTTCAGTCACTCAGTCATGTCCGACTCTTTGCAACCCCATGGACTGCAGCATGCTGGGCTTCCCTATCCATCACCAACTCCCGGAGCTTACTCAAACTCATGTCCATTGCGTCAGTGATGCCATCCAACCATCTCACCCTCTGTGGTCCCCTTTTCCTCCCGCCTTCAATCTTTCCCAGCATCAGGGTCTTTTCCAATGAGTCAGTTCTTCACATCAGGCGGCCAAAGTATTGGAGTTTCAGCTTCAACATCAGTCCTTCCGATGAATATTCAGGACCTCTTTCCTTTAGGATGGACTGGTTGGATCTCCTTGCAGTCCTAGGGACTCTTAAGAGTCTTCTCCAACACCACAGTTCAAAAACATCAATTCTTTGGCGCTCAGCTTTCTTTATAGTCCAACTCTCACATCTAGCTGAGAAGCTGAATTTCTCGTTGTATTTCGTATAAATGGCCACGTGGGGGCAGTGGTTGCCGTGTTGAGTCCCCACCCGGGTGGGGCCACAGCAGCAGTCACTCCCCATGCCTGGGACCTTCGGGCCCCTCCTGATCATGGTCCCAAATCCTGGAGGTAACTGGCCAGGGGCCGCCAAGACCTGGGAGACTGCATGTGAGGTTGCAGATGAGAAGGGGAGACACGTCCGCTGGCCGCCCTCTGAATGTCCTACAACTGGAGCTTTGCTTGGGTGGGTGCCCCGCTGCTTCCAGGCACACACCCACCTCTTCCTTTCCAAACTCTGCCCTTTCTGCAGAGCCTGCCTTGATGCCCCCCTGTTCTGTGTCCCCCAAATCTTCTGGGCCCACCACCGGAGGGGACCATCTCATGCTTCCAGGCAGAAGCTCCACCTGCAGGGGTGGCCGCACAGTGCACAGAGGCAAGCGGGTTCACCCGCTCCGTGCACTCCCGCTGTCAGGACACGTGACGCGGGTTCACCCGCTCCGTGCACTCCCGCTGTCAGGACGCACGACGCGGGTTCACCCGCTCCGTGCACTCCGGCTGTCAGGACGCGCGACGCGGGTTCACCCGCTCCGTGCACTCCCGCTGTCAGGACGCGCGACGCGGGTTCACCGGCTCCGTGCACTCCCGCTGTCAGGACGCGCGACGCGGGTTCACCGGCTCCCTGCACTCCCGCTGTCAGGATACGTGGGCACTGAATGTGCATCCCCGTCCCGCAAAACCGGTTGGTCTTAAGGAAGCAGTCTTTTCCATCAAATCCTCTTTCCCTAGCTTTGAAATTGACCCTGTGCTCGTGAGTTCAGATTAATAATAATTATAAAAAATTATGTCTGTAATATGGATGTTTTCCATAAAGAAATGGAGTTTCATTTATTTCAAGTGCACCAGAAAGTGGAACCAAAATTAGAGTTTCCCAGAAAAAGGTTCAACTGAGAAGCGACGAGAAGAAACCCAAGAGGACTGTGACCTGGTGCTTACTGAAGCCTGGGGTAACAGAGGCATCTCTGGCCCTGGGTGGGCAGGAAGCAGGAAGGCCGGGCTTTGGGCAACCTTGACCCTCCTAGGCAAGCACCGCTCCAAGCAACTCTTCAATGTGCTTCCTGATAGGGTCTCATTGGAAGAAATGTCTTTTTAAGATATCTTTTTATTTTGACATGATTGTAGATGCACATGCAGTTGTAAGAAGTAATACAGAGACATCCCACAGACCCTTCCCCTGACTTCCCCCAGTGGTAACATCTCACAGATGCAGGGTCACACCAGGGTGTAACATTGGTGCAAGCCCTGGCCCTCACTCAGACTTCAGCACGAGGGTGTATGTGAGTGCCTGTGTGTCCGTGCAGTTTATCACGTGTGCAGATTCGCATGACCTCCATGGTCAAGACATTTAAGGCTAACACCCATCTCCCCGCTCACCAATCCATCTGCCCACCGTCCCTACCCTGGCAACCATTGACCTGCTCTCCATATCTGTGATTTTGTCATTTTCAGACTTTTGTATAATTGTGACCATAGCAGTATGTTACCTCTGAGTGTGCTCTCAGTTACTCAGTTGTGTCTGACTTTTGTGACCCCATGGACTGTAGACTGCCAGGTCGCTCTGTCTATGGGATTCTCCAGGCAAGAATACTGGAGTGGGTTGCCATACCCTCCTCCAAGGGATCTTCCTGCCCTGGGGATCAAACTCATCTCTCTTGCATCTCCTGCATTGGCAGGCAGATTCTTTACCACTAGCACAACCAGTCCATCCTAAAGGAAATCAGCCCTGAATGTTCATTGGAAGGACTGATGCTGAAGCTGAAACTCCAATACTTTGGCCACCTGATGCAAAAAACTGACTTATTTGAAAAGACCCTGATGCTGGGAAAGATTGAGGATAGGAGGAGAAGGGGACAACAGAGGATGAGATGGTTGGATGGCATCATCAACTCAACGTACATAGGTTTGGGTGGACTCCGGGAGTTGGTGATGGACAGGGAGGGCTGGCGTGCTGCGGTTCATGGGGTCGCAAAAGAGCCAGACACGACTGAGGGACTGAACTGATCTGAGCACCACCTGGGAAGCCCATGTTACCTTTGGGGGCTGGGTTTTTCCACTCAGTATAATTCTCTGGATATTCAGGCAAATTGTGTGTCCATTTCAGGAGTTGGTGATGGACAGGGAGGCCTGGCGTGCTATGATTCATGGGGTTGCAAAGAGTCGGACATGACTGAGCAACTGAGCTGAACTGAACTGAAGCTCGTTTCTTTTCACTGCTGAGTAGGCTGCAGTGTGGAGTCCCTACCCTCATTCACCCTTTGAAGGGCGTTCTGGCTGTCCCAGTTTGGGACAGTAATGAAGCTGCCAAGAACTTTCACTCCCGTGTGGACTTTCATGTGAATTTTCATTTTCTCTGGGACAAATGCCTGAGGACTCAATCACTGGGTGGTACGGGCACCAGGAAGTGCCACACACTCTTCTGATCTCCTGTCCCACCGTCTGAGTGGCCCGGCTTCTCCGTCCTCACCGCATTTGGTGGTGTCATCATGTCGTGTTAGCTGTTCTGATAGGTGCGCAGTGCTACCTCACTGTGGTTTCTATTTCTCTTTCCCTGATGCTAAGTGTGGTGGAGATCCCTTCCTGTGCTTGCCATCTGCATCTCCTCCTTGCTGGGACGTCTCTTCATGTCTTGTGTCCATCTTCTAATTAGTTGCTTTTTTAATCACTGAGTTTTGAGAACTGTTTATTTGAGATGCAAGCCCTTTGCCAGATGTGTGGTCTGCAGATAATTTCTCCTACTTTGGCACTCATGTTTTTCATGCTCTTCAGGGGGTCTTTTGGGAGGGAGCAAGAGTTTTTCATTTTGATGAAGTTCAATTTTTCACTCTCCTTTGATGGACTGGACTTGGGTATTGAGAACTCTTCCCAAACCCTGGGTCCTGAATATGTTCTAGGCTTCATTCTAAAGGTTTTAAGTTTCACATTTTATTTTTCGTCCTTGGTCCATTCCAAGTTAATTTCTTTTTTCTTAATGTTTCAAATTTGTTCATCTATTAACCAAGAAAGGTGCTTCCCCCCACCCCATTATATTCACATTTCAGGGATGCTATAGACTGTTCAAATTCACTTTTGGACATTGAGTTAATTTCTGTGTGATTTTTATAGAAGGCGTGAGACTCAGTCTGGTTCATTTTTTGCTTATGGATGCCCAGATGCTCCTGCACTGTTTGTTGGAAAGGCTTTCTGTATTTCATTGAGTTGCTTGTGTACCTTTGTCAAAAATCAGTTGGCTTGTTTATGGGTTTGCTCTGTGTTCTCTGCTCCCATCCACTGATCTGCCAGCCCCTTGCTCCCTGGATGTCGGTAGCTCCATAGGAAACCTTGAGTGGAGCGGAGGTAAAGGCTGTTTCAGACTCCAGCTACCCCTTGTCCTCACGGGGTGGGACTGTGCCCTTGGCAGGTGACATCGTGTGGCACTCAGCCACTCATCTTAGACTCCCAGTGGCCAGCTGTGGCCAGCATGGCGAGGCCTCGGCCAGCCACTCATTCTGTTTCATCGTTAAATGGAGGTGATGGTACCACCGACCTTGGGGAATCAGCTGAAGGCGTCCACCTGAGGCAGCTGACACCTGTGCTACTGTTAATGGTGTAATTACTATTAATGGGTATTAACTTATTACTATTGTTAAATGTTCTTACTCAAAATATCGGTTCATTTTCCCAACTCTGGTAGCAAGTTACATTGTCAGATGGAATCTCAGATTGAACCATAAATCTCGCTTAAAACCAGCTGTCCTCTACATTACGTTCCTGCGTCCCTCAGGTCACCTGATGGCCGAGCTAGACCTCAGACGTTCTGAATTATCACAAACTCCCCACTGGCCACGGCTGAATGAGGGGCTCGGCCAGCCAGAGCCAAGCTGAGGCCTGGTCCCAGAGCTGATGGGAGGATTGGGCCCAGGTGCTCCTCCAGGCCCTGCCCCCTTCAGGAGGATACGCAGGAGAGGGAAGGGGAGGGGTCCTCCTGGGTGAGGCCACAGCTGGGCCTTGGCCAGTGGGCCGCAGCAGAGGGCGTTCAAGAGGAGAAACCGGAGGAACCCCTGTAAGCCCCAGCTTCCAGCCGAGCAGGCTTCCCCATCGGGCCCCTATTCACCCCCTGACCCCAGTCCTATTCCCAGAGCTGCATAGGGTTGGGGGGTGGCACTGCAGAGCAGAGGCTGAGACCCTGGGAGGCCCTCGGCCAGGCCAACTGTTTTCTTCACCAGAAGCAAGCGCTCTCCTGCACCTCCGGGTGCCCCTCCAGGGTGCAGGCGCATCTTTAAAAGGTCAAGTTCAGCTCCTTGGAACTTGGCCTCTTTGAGAAGAAGGACAGATTAAAAACCTTTGGGGCCCCTGACCTGCAGCTTCTGAGCCCAACCACTTCCCAGGCTCGTGAACCTGGCCGGGGGAGGCCCCGCGTCTCTGCTGGAGGCCTCGGGCTCCCCCGCAGTGGGCTCACCTCCCACTGATGCTCTGACTACGCGGCCATCATGGAAACAGCACTGACCGGGCCGCTGGGGGCCGGGCACCCTGTTAGGGCCTCCAGACAGGAAACCTGCTGAATCGTGTACAGCCCTGTGACAGGCACTGTGGACAGGAGGGAACAGAGGCGAAGAGCAGGTAAGAAGAGACAGCGGGAGCGCGCGTCACCAAACCAAACTTCCTGGTGCCGCGCTGCCAGTCCACCCACATGGGGTGTGGTTGTGGTGAAGGAACGTGTATTTACTGAAATGGCTCCAAACCAGGACAGGCGGTTCGTGCTCAAAAGATCCAAACCCTTCTTGCGGGGGGTGGAGGTGTCGGGGGCGAGCGCGGGTGTGATGATTAGCTCGTGCACAATTCTCTACTTGGTGGGGGGGCGGGGCGGGGTCGCGGGGGTTAATATTATCAACTCTTAGGCGCCTGTAGGTCGGGCCACACGTGCTCAGAACTCATGGTCATCAAGTAGTTAATGTGCTCCACGGGGTGGTGGTCTCAGCCTTTGTTAACCCACCCATGAGACCAGCATCAGATGCTGTTATCAGGGTATTTCAGAGAGGAGCTGGTGCAGAGGACATGCGGCCGGGCCGCGGGGGGGGGGCTAGTGTGGGGGCGGGGCCAGTGGGGGGAAGTAGGGGCAGAGGCCCCGGAGTGTCCTGCTTTGGTTCAGGTGGGGACAAGAGTTAAAGCAGGTGATCTGGCTCATGAGCTGCAGTTCTAACCATGGAGCTAAACTGCCTCCCCTCCCCAGCCTGGGTCAGGAATAACTATGGACGCAAGTCTCAGAAAACCCAGCTGAAACAAGTGGCATTTTAGATGAGCGCATGAAGCTGGCAGGCTCCCCATCTCTGTGCCCTTTGCCTCCCTCTCTGATTTCTCACCATGAGGTCACAACATGGCTGCTTTACCTCCAAGCGTCACATACACTATCAGGGGAGAAGGGTTAGGGAACCATCCCTCTGGAAAAGCACACACAAAAGCTGTGTGTGAGGTGCCCCTTCTCCAGGGTGGGAAAGCGTGAACTCCACTTCCAGGAAGCCCATTGTCCAGTTGAGGAACCAAAAGACAGGTGTGCTAGGTAGGGGCCTACAGATGGTATCTGATGCACGTGTGGGCAAAGGCCATTAGGATGGGAGGAGTCTCTCCTGCCCCAGGGCCTCTGCAGGGGCTACGCACGCAGCCTGGCCAGCCTCCTCCTGACTGCTAGCACAGTGGCTCCCCCTCGCTTCTCCAGAGCTGTCTTCCCCACCGAGCTCACCAGCCCAGCCTCCCCCTGACCGCTAGCACACTGGCTCCCCCTCGCTTCTCCGGAGCTGTCTTCCCCAGCGAGCCCACCAGCACGCGCTCCCTGCACACAGACGCCTCTGGTCGTATCACTACTGCATCCTCTCAGTTTGTTGTCATCACTGCCTTTCCCCTTTGCAGGGCAGAGACCCTGTCTGTCCCCTCACTTCCTCCATCACCACCATGTGCCTGAGCAAGGGTGGGATTCAGTGACAGCTCAGCCTGAGCCACGGGCCAGCTCGTGGGTGGGGACCGCACCTCCGTGCCCAGGCCCCCACCTCTCTGGAGCTCCGAGGGTGCACAGCAGTTCTGTGAAGGCCTCCTGGAGGGTCCACACCTGTGCAGAGGGAGGCGGCCAGGCCTGCAGTGTGCCCCAGTGGCCGGCGGTGTCTGATGCTATGTGCCTCAACCCCTGGTCAGGTTTATCCTGCTGACCCTCCAGTCTCACACTTCCTACCACCCTACCCAGCCCCCACTTTTCAGGAAATGAGCTCACAGGGCTCAGGACAGACCTCACAGCTCCATCCTCATAGCTGGACACCCCCCTCCCCTCTGCACCAGCTGGGGGTCCATGTCCTTACAACAACCCTTCCCTCTGGAAATCAGAGTCGCCATGTGCTCTCCTGCCTGGAGGCAACCAGACGGGTTTCATGGCGTCGCTCGAGCCTCCCAAGAAAAGACGCCTCTGTATCGATTATTTTTACTAAAAAAAAAAAAAAAAAGCTGTAATTGGAATCTCTGCTTTTCCTAACCCCTTGTAACTGCATGAGGGCCTATATTATAAATTTTGAAATTAATGTCACTTTAAAATATTAAATAGCAGAGAAATCTACATGCTGCAAATGAAGTCAAAGAAACCTTCATCGATATAATGCAGTTTTTGCTTAAATAGATTATTCTATTAGTCGGCCCTGTTTATTTATTTATTTTATTTCTGTGCCGGTGGAAGTCCCCCTGAGACTAATGCCACGGACTATTGCACAGATGGCACCAGATACTTGAAAGTCATCCGAATATTAAGAATTTAAATCTTTAGCCTCAGTGATTTGAGCAGAAAGCCAATTATGGGGCTGAATTAGTTTTCAAATTAAACTGCGATTTAAGGCTTGTGAAATTAATCCTTTAAGGCGCATGGCAGCGTTTGTACATGAACTCCTCGCAAAAACCCAACCTCTGTCTTCTCCCCCTTTCCTGCTGGCCCGACTAATAAAGAGACGTCCAGCGTCTCAGGCAGCAGACGGCATGCCCTCTTAGGTGAAAATGCAGAGTGATGCTCAGTTTCCTTTGTTAAGATGAAGTCAGGCCTTTCTACTGGGGAGGGAGGGAGACCCAAGGAGAAAGCCACAGAAGGTGATTTCCTCCTGGATCTCACAGCCCAGCTGGTGGGGAGAGGCTTAACTCCCAGGTTATGACAGAAGCTGCTGCAGTGAGCAGTCCCAGCAGAGCGCACAGCCGGGTACCACGGTCAAATCACTCCCTCCCATGGGTGGCCCAGGCTGCCTCTGCAGGTGTACCATGACACTGGGGCTACTGGGTGCTTATGGCTGCCCGTGGACCAGACCTGCCCCACTGGAGAAGGATCAGGCTTAGCCGGGGAGGCCAGGTCATGCCTTCCCAGACACTGGGGGCCAGCCCTGCTCACACCCCAAGGTGCGATATAGCCGCTGAACACTTGCTGGAGGGTTTAGGAAGGGGCACCCTCGAGTGTGAGGAGAGTGAGACACGGGCCGGGGCAGAGATAGGGTGCCACCCAGGTAAAGGCCTGGCCCCCAAGTCAGGAACCATTTCTGAGTGCCCACTGAGGGTGGCGCTGGGGCTGGGACGAGTGTCCGGAGTACAAGCAGAGGCCGTCTCCCCCAAGCAGCTCTCCAGGTTTCAGAAAGAAGCTCCTTACACCTCTGCCCTGCCCTCCTCTTCTAGGAAGGAAGTGAAAATAACCCTGAGGCCTAGATCAGTTCCAGGGCCCCGAACACTTATATTTCATCTGGGTTTGCTGCCATGGCAACCCTGCCCTTGGCCTTTGGGCTCAGAGCACTTGGGCATGCCTGGGTCGCCTGACCACAAAGCAGCGGCCATGGACCCGCCAGGTTTTCAGAATCTGTTTTGAAGGAAACCAAATTGTGATTAAGGCTGAAAAAAAGTCCCATCAGTTTCCCTTTTTTAAAATAACATTTTACCATCTGATCATCAAGTGATAATCTTTGGAGGAAACTTGGGAGATATAGAGAAAATCACAAAGAAAAAAACGCCTTCTCCCATCTTGCCTGCCACGCAGATTGCCGTGAACACGTCTGTCAAAGATTCCCCTCTGGTCTCCTCTCTGCATGAACACATTGTTATATTAAAGAACACAGTTTAGAAACGATTGTTCTCAATTTTGCTGTATATCATGAACATTTCAAGTGTCATGAAATATTCTGGCTTTAAATGATTTCCATTGTGGGAATGTACCACAGTTTATTCAGCCAGTTATCAGACTTTCAGCATCAATTACTTATTTTTTTTAATTTATTTATTTTTGGCTGTGCTGGGTCTTCACCACTTTGCACGGGCTTTCTCTAGTTGCAGCAAGCAGGGGCTACTCATCGTGGTGTGCGGGTTTCTCACTGCAGTGGATCAGCAGGGGCTGCTCATCGTGGTGGTGTGCAGGTTTCTCACTGCGGTGGATTTTCTTGTTGCAGAGCACGGGCTCTAGGGCATCCGGGCTCAGTATTTGCAGCTGGTGGGCTCTAGAACAGCAGCCTTCAGCAACGGGCTTAGTTGCTTGGCAGCATGTGGAATCTTCCCAACCAGGGATAGAATCCTTGCTCCCTGCATTGGCAGGCAGACTCTTTACCATTAAGCCACCAGAGAAGTTCTCAATTACTTATTAATTGTGCTCCTTGTTTGCACTGCTAGGTGTGAGCTTCACAGGTCAGGGACATTTTTCTACTTTTATTTGAGACCATTGTTGATGCACACGCACTTGTGCAACAGAAGACACACTGAGCCCGCATCCACCTTCCCTGACAGTATGTGGAAATAAAGACTGGCAGATGGGAACCAGCAGAGGCTGTGTGTTCAGAGCACGGGGTGGGATCGGGGTGGGGGGGGTGGGTGGGCGTCAACAGCCACCATCACAGGCAGGCTAGAAGGCATGGAGAGGGGCTTGGGCATGCCCCAGTGAGGGCTGGGGGACTGGCAGTAGGGGCCCAGCGTGGGGCATCCTATGTGGTTGACTAGGGGTGCATTTTGACTTTTCTGGCAGATTTGGGTTTTGTTTTTATTTGGCTGCATCAGACCTCAATTGCGGCGCACGGACTCTAGAGCACGGGCTCAGTACTTGTGGCACACGAGCTTAGTTGCCCTGCAGCATGTGGGATCTTGGCTCCTGTGTTCCCTGCATTCCAAGGAGATTCTCACCCACTGGACCACCAGGCAAGTTCCTGGCTGATTTGTTTTTAATCTGCCTCTGATGACTCAGTTACCAGAATCTCCCCTGGTCTGGTCCTGGTCAGTTCTTTCACTGTTTTCAGACAGGTTTTGTCTTCCTGTGTGCCTGGTTCATCATGGGCAGAGCCCTGCGTGTGAACAGTTGCCGTGGTGACTTGAGGCTGTGTGAGACGGTACCTGTCTCTGTGGAGGATGTGCTTTTGCTCCCGCTGGGGACACTGGTAACCTAAGTGACCTTAACTAGAGCTGTGCTCCTGCGAGGCCATCTCTTCCCCATTCACCCTCACCCCTGGAAGTGCACTGCCCTTCCAGATCAGCCCAGAGACTCAAGCGTTTTCCAGGTGCTCCCTGACACACACCCACGGCAAGCCCTAAACTCGGTGTTTTCACCCCATTCCCATCAGTCTGCTGAAAGACTCATGGAGCTCTTTGGCTGTCAGAAGCCAATTTGGAATCAGCAAACATCTAGAGAGGAAAGACAGCCCCGGGCCTGGGCTCCCCTTTCCAGCCAGCACCCCCCAAGTCTGTGCCGCTGCTGTCTCTCTGCCCTGAATGAGATGCTCTTATTGCATGTGAGGTCCAGCTTCTCTTGTTTTCCTCGAGAGGAAGATTGGTTTAAGATAAACATTGTCCACCATTTGTTAAAATAGGACTTCCTGGATTTCTTTTAAATACTGAATGCCTCTAGGGAAATTCTACTGATAATTAAATTCATTAAAATTGGGTTTACACACAATTCTTTGCGAATAGCCATTGCATGAAGCTAGCTGGGTGTGTTTGATGGACTTTCTTCCAATGGCTTTCAAAACACAGAAGTTCTGTATGTTTCCCCTAGAAGACACTCGATAAAGACGTGTGGAATGAAGCAATGAACATCCTAGTGGGTGCGCAGCATCTTGGTCTGACTGCAGCCAATTCCCTCTGAAATCCAGCAAATGAGTTCATGTCCTCCCTGCCACCCTTGGCGTCCCCCCCACTTCCGGCTGCGTGAAGCCTGTTCTCTGCATGTCTTTTGTTTTGTTTAATGATATATTTTTTTAAGATTTATTTACTTTTTTTATTTTTTGACTGTGGTGGGTCTTCAGAGTTGTACACCAGCTTTCTCTCGTTGTGGCAAGCGGGGGCTACTCATCATTGTGGCGCTCAGGCTTCTGAGGCGGTGGCTTCCCTTGTTGCCGAGCACAGGCTCTAGGCACACAGGCTTCAGCAGTTGGAATGTGTGGGCTCAGTAGTTGTGGCTCTCAGGCTTAGTTGCCCTCAGTCATGTGGGATCTTCCTGGACCAGGGATTGAACCGGTGTCCCCAGCCCTGCATTGCAAGGTGGATTCCTAGCCACTGGCCCACTAGGGAAGCCCTCTGTGTGTCTTGAAGACATACCTTTGACCCACTCTCCTGATGAAAACATCTCCCTGTGATCTTAGAACAAAGTCCAAAATCCTTGCCGTGAGCCCAGCCTACCTCCAGCCCCATCACATGCCCCCACCTCTCTCTTCTTCAAACATCCAGAGCTCTTCTCTGCCCCAGGGCCTTTGTCCCCACTTCCTGGAGTCCTGCCCCCTCTTCCCTACCCCACGGGACCTCATCTCTCAGGCCTGCCCTGCTTCCTCTGTAGTTCCCTCCCACCTGGTTACTCTGCATATTCACACAAGCATTCTTACCCACGCCAAAGCCCTTACCCCAGCTGCCGAGGATCTGTCTCTCCTGTGTGTTCTGTCCCTCTTCACTGGCCTGTTAGGGGTGGGACCACGGCCATATGGTTGTTCTCTACACACGGAGCACAGAGCCTGGTGTCTGCACACAGCAAGTGCTCAGTCAGTAACTGAGGGGCAAGTGAAGTGAAGTCAAAGTCACTCAGTCATGTCTGACCCTTTGCGACCCCATGGGCTATAGCCTGCCAGGCTCTCTGTCCATGGAATTCTCCAGGCAAGAGTACTGGAGTGGGTAGCTGTTTTCTTCTCCAAGGGATCTTCCCAACCCAGGGAACAAACCAGGGTCTCCTGAATTGCAGGCAGATTCTTTATGAGCTGAGCCACCAGGGTAACCCAAGAATACTGGAGTGGGTAGCCATTCCCTTCTCCAGGGGGTCTTCCCAACCCAGGGATTGAACCAAGCTCCCCTACATTGCAGGCGGATTCTTTACCAACTAAGCTACCAGGAAATTGAGAGCTAAGCATCCCCATACACTGGAATATTATTCAGCCATAAAGAGGAATGAACCCTGAAATCATTAGCCTCAGAAAAAGACACCAGATGCAAAGGCCACGTGGTATATGATTTCACTGATAAGCCATGCTCAGAAGAGGCCAATCCATAGAAACAGAAAGTGGATGTGTGTTTCCAGGGCCTGGGAAGGAGGATGTGGGAAATTCTTAGTGGACACAGATTTCTTTGGGGGGATGACAGGATGCTCTGGAATTAAGATACTTTCTACTGACAATGCACAACAACTGAATATGCCAGAATACACTGACTTGTGCACTCTAAAAGGGTGAATTTTCTGATGCATGGATTCAGTTCAGTTCAGTCATTCAGTTGTGTCTGACTCTTTGCAACCCCATGAATCGCAGCACGCCAGGCCTCCCTGTCCATCACCAACTCCCGGAGTTCACTCAGACTCACGTCCATCGAGTTGGAGATGCCATCCAGCCATCTCATCCTGTCGTCCCTTTCTCCTCCTGCCCCCAATCCCTCCCAGCATCAGAGTCTTTTCCAATGAGTCAACTCTTCGCATGAGGTGGCCAAAGTACTGGAGTTTCAGCTTCAGCATCACTCCTTCCAATGAACACCCAGGACTGATCTCCTTCAGAATGGACTGGTTGGATCTCCTTGCAGTCCAAGGGACTCTCAAGAGTCTTCTCCAACACCACAGTTCAAAAGCATCAATTCTTCGGCGCTCAGCCTTCTTCACAGTCCAACTCTCACATCCATACATGACCACTGGAAAAACCATAGCCTTGACTAGATGGACCTTTGTTGGCAAAGTAATGTCTCTGCTTTTCAATATGCTGTCTAGGTTCGTCATAACTTTCTTTCCAAGGAGTAAGTGTCTTTTAATTTCATGGCTGCAGTCACCATCTGCAGTGATTTTGGCGCCCAGAAAAATAAAGTCTGACACTGTTTCCACTGTTTCCCCATCTATTTCCCATGAAGTGATGGGACCAGATGCCATGATTTAGTTTTCTCAATGTTGAGCTTTAAGCCAACTTTTTCACTCTCCTCTTTCACTTTCATCAAGAGGCTTTCATGTTGATTAAAAGAAAAAAACTATAAATCTGAGGATTATATGAGCGGACAGCAAGGGCTGCAGGCCTGGAGCTCCGTGCCTCCTGCAGCGTCGAGCCCCACCCAGCGAGGATGTCTTGTCTTTCAGTCATGAAAAGGCGGGTCCTGAGCCCATTTGTCTCCGGTTGGAGGATGAGGATAGAAAACCTGAGCCCTGTAAAACAGATTTCCGCCTTCCTCTTGCTGTATGCCTTCTTTTCTGTTCCCATAAAATGCATCTGCCTTGAGAAACTTTTTTTCAGTTAAAGTCGACAGCAAAGCTGACTCTGTGTCAGGCCCTCCCTGCACGGGGGGTAGGAGAGGCTGGACAGGCACGCAAGAGGACCTGCCGGGCACACACCTCGTGCAGTGAGAGACTCTGGGAGCATGCAGGAGAGACCCCTGCCTCGACCATGGAAGTGTCTCCACCACTGTCTGCCCAGCTCCTCGTGCAGCACCAGCCCAGAGCAAATTCTTAGCATGTGTCTGATGAATGAAGCCCCCTGCCCATTACCACCCTGGATCCCAACAGGCCTGGAGGCCCCCCAGCCCCAAGCCAAGTTCAGCCTCAGCATAAGCCAGCACCTTTAAAAAGGACCCAGTGGAGGATGGTGCCCACACTCCCTCACCCCTGTAGGCCCTCGACAGCACACTGCTCCAACCAGGGAACAAGGAGCCGAACCAAGAACATGCAGATGAGGACAAAGGCAGCATGCCCCAGGCCCCAGGGGCAGGTGCAGGGCTGGGAGCCCATGCCAGTCAGAACTCCAGGTTGCAAGCAACAAAGGTAGTATAGGATTAGTTCAGTCGTGTCTGACTCTTTGTGACCCCATGGACTGTAGTCCGCCAGGCTCCTCTGTCCATGGGATTCTCCAGGGAGGAATACTGGAGTGGGTTGCCATTCCCTTCTACAGGGGATCTTCCTGAACCGGGGATCAAACCCGGGTCTCCTGCATTGCAGGCAGATTCTTTACCATCTGAACGACCAGGGAAGCCTAGAATAGCATAAGACAAGAAGGGGAATATGTTCTAATATTAGTTCAGGTGTACAAAGCATCTGTAAGGGACCTTCCCCTCAATTTTGCTGTGAACCTAAAAGTGCTTAATAAAGAAAAGTCTTCATTTTTTTCTGTATACAGATAAGAGCTTCAGGGGCAGCTTGACCCAGGGGCTGCCCAGTGAGAGGTGGTCACTTGAGCCTGCCGTGGCTTTGTTTCCTCTGAGATGGCCCTGTCCTTCAGTTTCTATCTCTGAGGACAAAAAGTGACCACAGCCTCCAGCCTCACACGCTGGCCCAGCCAAGTCCAGGGGCAGGGATGGCACACTGAATTCCTAGAAACTCCAAAAAGCATATGCCCTTGCTCCCAAGCTCTGACTGGTCAGCCCACTGCTGATCACGGTGGCCAGGGGTGGAGGGCAGGCTGATCTAGCCAGGGCCTCCCAGTGGGGAAGGGCAGACACCAACAGGAATGCCACACCCCGCTCTCAGGAGGCAGGGGACTCTCCCGGGGTGTCCTCTGCAGACCTCGACCCTGGCGCCTGGTGGGGAACGGGCGCTGAGCTGGGGGAGGGTGTAGGTACTCACCACCTCTGGGCTCGCACACCCCGAATTTACTCCACCTGCCTCTGCATCCATGTGCACAGCATCCCCTCTGTGGGGTCTCTTCTCACTTAGCACCCTCGAGTGCCTATCAGGCACCTTCAGGATACAGCCCTGTTTCTTTACTATGTGCTGAGTCCCCACATACCGGCTGGAGCCTTGGGCTGTGTGGCTCAGGAGGGAATGTGTTGAGTTTTGAGCCGGAATTGCAGGCTGCGCTAACCCTGGGTGGCTCCCTCTCCTGACGAAGTCAGAGCAGTGACATCAGAGCAGACTTGAGCTTGGGAAGAAGGCCCCACCCCCGTGGTTCTGCAGGGGGATATGGGGGCGGAGGGAAGGACAGACACATTCCCGAGGGCCTGGCAGCAGTCCAGCCCAGGGGTGAAGGATGACACACACCACATCCAGCCTCCAGGAAGATATGACTGCGAGAGACATCTGCTGGGGTGTGTGCCAGGGGCAGTGGCGGGCGTGGCAGGCGAGTCCCACATGAGCTGCCGTCTCTGTTGCAGGCACCTACGTGATGACAGTCACAGCCAACGACGCGGATGACGCCACCACAGCCAACGGGATGGTGCGCTACCGGATCGTGACCCAGACCCCGCAGAGCCCCTCCCAGAACATGTTCACCATCAACAGTGAGACGGGCGACATTGTGACAGTGGCTGCTGGCCTGGACCGAGAGGTGAGGTGGGCGCCGTGGGGCTGGGGCACAACCTCCCCACTGCAGTCTGTGTGGGAGAGGTTGACCCAGAGGGAGGTCACCGTGGGCCTGGGCGGAATGGTGATGCTCGCCGCTGCTGCCACCAGAGGAATGGAGGAGGGGGGATCATGTGTATATGCAGTGGAGGACATGTTTATGGTGTGGATCATATGTTTATATGATGTGGGTCACATTTATATAAAGTGGATCACGTTTATATGATTGGATCACATGTTTATATGAAGTAGATTGTGTGTTTGTATTTTGTGGATCGTGTGTATTATGTGGATCATGTGTTTACACGATGTGGATCATGTGCTGATATGAAGTGGATTGTGTGTATATACAGTGGACCGTGTGTATATTCGGTGGATCACATGTATAAGTAGTCGGTTTTGCATATACATATAGTGGATTGCATGTGAATATGGAGATCATGTTATGCACAGTGGATCGTGTGTTTATATGCAGTAGATCACGTGTGTGTAGTGGACTGCACATGTACAGAGTAGATCATGTGTATATGCAGTGGACTGCATGTATAGGCAGTGGACTGTGTCCACAAGGTGTCGTGAATGGATGAGGTAGAGCTAACTGTGAAGAAGTCGGAGGCTTCTCAGAAGAGGTGGCCTTGCTCTGAGCCTTGGAGGTTGATATAATCAGTTCTATTTCCTCCCCTTTGGGAATAAAGACCCACTTTTTCTGAACACTGCACACCAGCTGTCTAACTGGTTCTGAGCAATCACAGATTCCCACCTCACAGACTCCTCCTTTCGATCAGAAACTTTCACTGAGCACCAGCTTTGTTCTGGAAACCACCAAGGGTACCAGAGAGTAGTGGGCAGGGCGAGTGGTGACTGCTCGAGTGGGGCTGACTCCACAGGAGGGAGGAGCGGGTGAGGGGGACAATCCCCGCAAGATAAAAGAGTCCAGGTAGTGGCATGGCTTAAAGGAAATGGCATCATGTGGAGGGGGGGATGTCCAGGGAGGCCCTGTCCTGGTCTCAGGAAGGGTGCGTGTGACTGTCCCAGGGCTGTCCTGACAAAGGAAGTGTGTCCTCTCACAATGCTGGAGACCATGAGCCCAAGATCCTGGCAACCTTGGGCTCCAGCCCAGCAGAGCAGAGGGTCCCACCCACCTCCCCCAGGGCACAGGTCCACTCCCCACCCAGCACAGCCTCGCTGGCCTCCACCACCTCTAAAGAGCCGCTGCTCATTGCTAGATGAGCCTGGACTTCAGGTGAAGGAAGCAGAGGCGGGAGCAGGTGGTACCAGCCCTTGGCCCCGATCGCCCAGCCTGCTGAGCCATCACCTGCCCTGTTTGAGATAATGAGCAGCCTGCCGCACAGTCCTGCAGGGAGCCTGGCTGCAGTTCCAGGCTTGGAGGAGAGAAGAGGTGTTTCTGGGGCCTCTGTCCCAAGGAGAGAGGGCAGCACTCAGGGGACCTTCTGCAGAGCAGGGAGATCCCAGCTGGGAAAGCTCAGGGAAGCTGCTGGTTCCGAAGGCACGGAGCGGCTCTGAACACCATGCCCCTGCTTTCCCCTGTGAGTGGCCTGCGGGCTGTCCCTGGTTTGCCTTTACCTACGAATAACCGGGCAGGTGTGGAGTAGGACAGACAGAGGACGGGTGGTCAGCCAGAAGCAGGAGGAGGTGTGGGCATGTCTGCTACTCGTGCAAGCGTGTGCTGAGCTCATGCATGGCAGAGCCTGTTCCAGACAGTGGGGCGCCCTGGGGACCCCAGCATGGGCCAAGCACTGTGTGCATTGTCACATCTTAGTCCTTGAAACTGCCCTGGGGGGACTCCTGGAGCAGTGTTTCTTTCCAGATGAGAAAGACAAGGCTGCAGGGCTCTTAGTTGCCCAGGGCTATAGGGTCTCAGAGCTCAGGAGGGGCTTGGCCCCCATACCACAAACTGTCCATTGTTGTCTGAAGTTCACATTTAACTGAGCAGGCTCTGTTTTTGTTTGCTCTGGCAACCGACCCTGAAGCAGCCGCCCCCTCTGGGCCCAGGTGGGGGCAAGGGTACCTCTTGCAGAGTTCCGTGTGTGTACCCTCTCCCACATACCCCCTCCTTGGGATCCGCAGCACCTGGCTGGCTGCCCAGCACGCGATGGACCAGCCGGTGTTCTGGGACCAGCCTGGCTTCGAGTTCTCAGTGACTCAACCAAATGGGAAGAAACAGCCTGGGTGGTGCCCGGCCCCATGTCCTCTGGCCTCTGATTGGCTCAGTCCCACCCCTGAGGCCAGGCCTCTCCTTTGGGACTGCTCCTGGGTCGGTCATAGGCACCTCACTGGCTGCCCCCCCAAAATCTCCTCCCCACCTCCACCCAGAGCAGGTGGTTGCTGAATCTTAAGCGGGTCAAGTGAAATAATTAAGCACAAGCTGTCTGCACTAATCAGTGCATGCATGGACCAGCACTGTCCTGAGACAGCTGCTGGCCACTCCTCCCGCCACTGCGGGACGAGCCCTCAGGTGTGCGGGGGCAGCCTGGGAGGGCCCAGCCCAGGCAAGGGCAGCCCTGCAGACAGAGGGAGGGGGAGGGTGGGCCAGGACAAGGGCAGCAGGTAGCACCCCGAGGCCCCCGCACCTGAGCTCCTCGGCCCTGGTATCCCACGGCCTGGCCCCACCACCACCACCATGCAGGCTTCTGTCTCCACCCCTCCCCTCTCCTGCCACCGGACTCGTGGGCTTCTCCCATCTGGTTCTTCCCATGTTCTCACCAGATGTCACCTCCTCAGGGAAGCCCCCCAGACTGCTCTCCTCTCACTGAACCTACGGTTCCTACAGAGCCCAGTGTGGAGCAGATACTCTGTGGACTTTTCTTCTTTGCTGGGGGTCCCCTCCTGTGGGCCTGCATGGTCCATGTCATATGCATGAGCCTCTGTCTCAGCAACCCTGCACCCCACCGTCAGGGCAGTGTCCCCACAAGGAGACGTGACCCAAGGGGGTGGCCAGTGTCCCCAGCTCCAGTGAGGGACAAGGAGAGGCTTGGTGAGGGGCCGAGAGAAGGCTCCATCCCCAGGGCCCAGGATAAGGACACAGTGTGGATGGACGGGTGAGCTGGAGGCTCGGTGGCCCAGAGGGAGGGACCACAGGCACCTGGGACCAGTGGGAGCTGGGGGCACAAGGGTGGTGGCCTGGGGCTTGGAGCCGCACAGGGGGTGGATCAGAGAACGTGCAAGGGTTGGGGGGCTCGCTCTGAGCCTCCCCCAGGGAGATGGTCATTCACATGGGCAGTGGGGAGAGGGAGGGAGCAAGGTGGTGTTCACTGGGCGCCTCCTATGTACCATGTGCTCTCGATACTAACTGTACTAAGACAAGCCCCCTGGGGCAGCCAGTGCCCGCTTGCTGGGGGCGCCATCCGCTACACTCTCCACCTTCTGTCCCGAGCTGCCCGCTGTGGGTGGGATGCCAGACTCCTCTGGCTGGCAGTGGCCGGTATGTCTCCATTTAGAAACAGACCTTGCAGGGCCTCGGCTGCACGTGTGGAGGGTGCACCCACGCTGGGTGGGAACTCAGCCTGCCGCGCCCTGCTGTGTGGTTTCCCAACACAACCTGTGGCTTAGGCGTACAAAGGACCACAGACAGGGCCTTTCTGCTCTCTTTGAAGGATGCTGACCACCCCCAACCCCACTCCTGTGGACAGAGGTTTCCCCTTAGCGGGGAAACACTGCAGATACTTCTTTTAGAACTGGCTTCGTGTTTGCAGAGTAAGTCGTCTTTAGAAAGGAGGAAAATCCACAAGCGTAATTGCCACTGTGTCTAATTAGGCAGAGCTATGTAAATCGAGCATTTCTACATGATTAAAATGTCAGGAGAGCCGGGGTGACACAGGAGCGGCTGAGTGTCTCTTGCATCCCCATCATCGGAGGGGCCCCACTCGCTGATCCTGCTCATCTGCCTCCCTCCTAATTAGAATATTTATGGCCTGATAAGCCAGGCAGGTGGTGCTCTGGAGGGAGGGTACTCACTGGGCTATGTGATCTGCCCACCCAGCTCCATCCTTGAACCGCTGACCATGGGTGGGTCACCGTCTTGAAACTTCTTTCTCCCAAAGGTGGGCCAAATTCACCATTATGGTTCATAGGACTTTTCAGAAAGCAACTCCAACACATTTCTATATTTTTCAAGCGTCTCCACCCCATGTGGCCATCAGATGAGATTTCACAGAGAGCCATGCGTGATAAAGATGGCTTATCCCCGGGCCAGTGACGATCGTGACCTCCACTAACTTTACAGATTCACTCATGGGACTCAGCTCAGGCGGAAAACATTCTTAGTGACAAGACCAGCATCCCCGCCTTGCTCACAAGAAGCGTCACGACAGGCCACGTGGGAAATTCCAAAAATTTGTTTTCCTGGAAAATGAGCTCTCTGTAAGACTATAGTAGGCATCAGGGGGAGTGGGGTCAGCGGTGGTCTTGGGCCAGGCAGAATTTGGTGTGTCATTTAGTCACTAAGTCGTGTCTGGCTCTTTGTGATCCCATGGGCTGCAGTGTGCCAGGTTTCCCTGTCCTTCACTAACCTCAGAGTTTTCTCAAGCTCATGTTCATTAAGTCAGTGATGCCATCCAACCATCTCATCCTCTGTTGCCCGCTTCTCCTCCTGCCCTCAGTCTTTCCCAGCATCAGGGTCTTTTCAAATGAGTCAGTTTTTTGCATCAGGTAGCAAAAGTATCGGAGTTTCAGTATCAGTCCTTCCAGTGAATATTCAGGGTTGATTTCCTTTAGGATTGACTGCTTGGATCTCCTTGCAGTCCAAGGGACTCTCAAGAGTCTTCTCCAGCATCACAATTCGAAAGCATCAGTTCTTTGGTGCTCAGCCTCCTTTATGGTTCAGCTCTCACATCTATACATAACTACTGAAAAATCCATAGCTTTGACCATACAGACCTTTGTTGGCAAAGTAATGTCTCTGCTTTTTAATATGCTGTCTAGGTTGGTCATAGCTTTGCTTCCAAGGAGCAAACGTTTTTTAATTTCATGGCTGTAGTCACCATCCGCAGTGATTTTGGAGCCCAGGAAAATAAAATGTCACTGCTTCCACTTTTTCCCCTTCTATTTGCCATGAAGTGATGGAACTGGATGCCATGATCTTAGATCTAATCCCTTGAATCTATTTGTCACCTCCACTGTATAATCATAAGGGATTTGATTTAGGTCATATCTGAATGGACTCGTGGTTTTCCCTGTGTGTGTGTGTTAGTCACTCAGTCATGTCCAACTCTGTGACCCCATGGACTGTGGCCCACCAGGCTCCTGAGCCACAGTCAACTCCAGGTCTTGTTTTTGCTGACTATATAGAGGTTCTCCATCTTTAGCTGCAAAGAATATAATCAGTCTGTTTTCAGTATTGACCATTTGGTGATGTCCATGTGTAGAGTCACCTCTCCTGTTGGAAAAGGGTATTTGCTATGACCAGTGTGTTCTCTTGGCAAAACTGTTAACCTTTGCCCTGCTTCATTTTTTACTCCAAGGCCAAACTTGCCTGTTACTCCAGGTATCTCTTGACTTCCTACTTATGCATTCCAGTCCCCTGTGATGAAAGGATATCTTTTTTGGTGTTAGTTCTAGAAGGTCTTGTAGGTCTTCATAGAACTGGTCAACTTCAGCTTCATCGGCATTAGTGGTTGGGGCATAGACTTGGATTACTGTGATGTTGAATGGTTTGCCTTAGAAATGAACAGAGATCATTCTGTCGTTTTTGAGACTGCACCCAAATACCGCATCTTGGACTCTTTTGTTGACTATGCTGCTAAGTCACTTCAGTCGTGTCCGACTCTGTGCGACCCCATAGACAGCAGCTCACCAGGCTCCCCCGTCCCTGGGATTCTCCAGGCAAGAACACTGGAGTGGGTTGCCCTTTCCTTCTCCAATGCATGAAAGTGAAAAGTGAAAGTGAAGTCGCTCAGTTGTGTCTGACCCTCAGTGACCCCATGGACTGCAGCCTTCCAGGCTCCTCCGTCCATGGGATTTCCAGGCACGAGTACTGGAGTGGGGTGTCATTGCCTTCTCCGTTGTTGACTATGAGGGCTACTCTATTTCTTCTAAGGGATTCTTGCCTACAGTAGTAGATATAATGGTCATCTGAATTAAATTCGCCCACTCCAGTCCATTTTAGTTCACTGATTCCTAAGAGGTCGATGTTCACTCTTACCATCTCCTGCATGACCACCTCCAATTTACCTTGATTCATGGATGTAACATTTCAGATTTCTATGCAATATTGTTCTTTACAGCATCAGACTTGATTTTCACCACCAGACACATCCACAGCTGAGCATTGTTTCTGCTTTGGCCCAACCACTTCATTCTTTCTGGAGCTATTAGGAATTGCCCTTCACTCTTCCCCAGTAGCATATTGGACACCTACCAGCCTGGGGGGCTTATCTTCCAATGTCGTGTCTTTTTGCCTTTTCACATGTTCATGGGGTTCTTGGGGCAAGAATACTGGAGTGGGTTGCCATTTCCCCCTCCAGTGGATCATGTTTTGTCAGAACTCTCCACTATGATCCATCCATCTTGTGTAGCCCTGCACAATTGAGTCACCATAGCTGCATTCAGTCACACAAGTCCCTTTAACATGACAAGGCTGTGATCCATGAAGGGGGTTCAATATATCCCACTGGCAATTCTTGAATCATTTTTGCCAAACACTGTTTTTAAGACACCGAATGTGGCTTTGTGGTCTCAGAGAAAAAAAAAATTGCCCACTGAATCCACTGACCCCCTCACATTGGGTCCTCACTGAAGTCATTGCACCCCCAAAAAAACAGAAGAAGAAAAGTGATCCTAGGAGGGCCTCAGGGCTCCAGCTTGCCTCCAAGACTGGCCTCACCCGTGCCATCCAAGAGTCTGCTGAGTCACAGGATGGTCCTGCAGACGTGGGGGTCTGGCAGTGAGCAGGGCAACCCCTCCAGGACCCACGGCCCATGCATCCGTCTTCACGGGGACCCTCGATACCACGCTCCCGGCCACACTGGATCCAGCTGCTTCCCAGGGCTTTCCAGGTGTCACCTCCCTGCCGGCCTCCACTTAATGTTGTCACAGTGGGAAATCAGCCCCAGGGAAAGCAGATGACAGCACTTCCTTTAGAGAAAGATGAGAAATGCAAAATAAAAGCCAGGGTCTGTGCTGAGTTCCCTGATGGATTCTCTCCATGTGGGACAGAGCCATCAAGACCACAGAGCAGCTGCCACAGAGCATGCCCAGGAGTGGCTCAGGCCCTCAGTCCCATACCTACTTTCTGGGGCTTAGCTGCCCCAAGGCATGTGGAATCTTCCCACACCAGGCTTTGAACTTGTGTCTCCTACACTGGTAGGTGGATTCTTTACCACTGAGCCACCAGGGAAGCCCTGGATTCTCACTCTTGACAGTGGCCTTTAAGAGAAGCAGCAGCAGACCTGGGGCCTAGAGTCTGGAGCCACCAGGAGGATGGACTGGGGTACCACCAGGAACAGGCCAGCTTCCCGTCCAGGTCAGGGTGGTGCCACCTGGCTGAAGCTGTGGGTGCGGAGTGGGTGCCCTGTGAGGCTGTTGAGCATGTGGTCAGCCTGCAGGCCCAGCGTGGGATGCGCGTGCCTGGGGTTCCCACAAGGCAGGAGTGGAATGTTGGCACCTGGAAATGTCATTTGGGTCTGCGAAGCCCGCTGTGTTCATGTGGGTGGGTCGGCGGCATTTGGCACCTCTGCAGCGCTGTGCTCCCTCCCCACCCCCCGGACCACTGTCTACCTCAGGGCCTTTCTAGCCCTGAAGGATACCTGGGCGCCAGCAGTGACTCCCCACCCTCAGCCCCCCAGGCCCAGCCCCTCTAACCTGCCCTCCCAGTGGAGCAGCCTGCTTTGAGTGTTTCCTACAACCTGTGAGACTTTACAGGTCTGGCCGTTCTCACTGAGCATCTAGCATTCAAGGTTTGTCCACGATGTGGCTGGGGTCAGTGCTTCACCCCTTTTCACGGCTGAATTGTATTCTGCTGCAGACAGGCACATTTGCTCGTCCCATCGTCAACTGGTGGGCGTTCAGACCACTCCCCGTGACAGGCGCTGCTGTGATCACAGATCAGCCCCTGCTTGGATGCCTGTTCTCGTCCTCTTGGGCGTATGCCTAGACATGGACTTGTGGCCAAAAGGTGACTGTGTAAATCCCCAGGACCCACTGCCTATTTTCCGCGGTGGCCACACTCTCCATCCCGTTTGGAACAAGTCTCAATGCGCTTGCCTGAACAGGTCATCAGCCTTGTGGCTCGCCCCACGCCCAGAGCCCACCTGGTGGGTCCCCAGTTGTGTTCTCAGGCCCTGAGGACACCCACAGGCTGAGCACATGAGAACCAGACACAGGCAGGCGGTTAGGCTGCACTGTCTCCAGGGACAGGCTGGCCCGGTCCCAGGAGCAGCAGGGCAGCAGGGTCCGAGCTGCGTGTCCTGGCAGCCCCAAGTGGAGAGGGCCAAGAGTGGAGAGTGCAGGAATCTTTGATGCTTTTCTGGGGCAGGCTGGCCAGCTGCATTATTGATGGATGTTCTGCAAAATTTAAATGCTGAGCTACAGGGAGGTGAATGAAAACCCCAGAGACTCCCGCTTGCAGTTTTCTTCCCTCCTCCCGAACTTGAAAATGGTCAGATCACATTTTAATGAATTCACTGCAGCACTACTGCTGCCGGCTCTGGGGGCTCTGCACCTGGCAGGAGCAGGGGGACTGCTGGGCAGCTGCCAGGCTGACCAGCAGGGGCACCTGCTCAGTACGCCTCCTGGTGGCCGCAGCTATCACCAACCATCCTTCAGCGGGTGGCCCACGCCCCCACCTCCCTCTGGCTCCGCTGGGGTGGGCGCCATAGGGCGAGCAGAGGTGGAGGAGGAACGCTGGCCATTGACTGGTCCAGAGCTGGGCCCAGGGTCCTCTCTGAGTCCCAGGGGGACCCAGGAAGAGGGTTGCTGGAGTCCAGGATCCAGCCACCACATGGCTCACCAGTTCCGACCTGAGAACCCAGTTTGATCACCTGCAAAGTGGGGATGGTATTGCACCCTATTCCCCAGGGCTGGCTGAAGGACGGGTGTGGATACTGAGTGTGGTCTGTGGATCCACCAGCAGGAGGCACTAGAACCACCCTGAAAATAGCCCCACGCAGTCCACCAACTCCAGGGCCCCTCCCCGGCCTCATGCAAATGGTGACAAGCATTCTAAGGCCACGAAGCAAGGCCCAAGGAAGGCTTTTTAAATAAAAACATCAAATCTCTTACCCATGCTAGACCCTCCCAACAAGTAAAGCTGGAACATTTGCAAGAGGGTGTCTGTCCAGGGACATTTCCCAGGTTCCACCTGGGCCCCACTACCTACCCTCGGGTGACCATTACGAAGTCTAGAAAGTATACTTTCTAAAGCTAAAGCCACAGCAGAGCCTGGCCCGCATTCCCCGTGCCCCCACAATGACCTGTCCGAGCTCAGCAGGGCTGGCTGGATCTCAGGGGCCCCACCCATGGGGCCTCTGGATTTTCTTTCTGCGCCCCGCACTCCCCTCACCCCCTGCACCACACAGCCTAGAAGGACCCCACCACTACCTGGCTCCCAAAAGCAGGACCGGTATGCCCTCTAGTGGTGGTTGTCTGTACAATACACACTGGCACAGGCACCAACGTGCACACACTCCCAGGCACGCACACACAAACATACACATGTACACATGCCTATACACATATGTGTATGTGCACACACCGGTATACACAAACACACATGCATACATACGGGTCCAGAAACACAGGCATACACACAGGAACACAAGCTTGCACACGCATATACACCCATGCAAACACACACGAGTGCCCCCATGTCCCTGAGATGGTTTGGTTCTCCAGTGTCTTCTTAGGGCCTCAGCCCATAATGTCCACAATGTACAGGTGGATTCTACCATTAAAGAGATAAGAAAGGTTGGAGGGGTGCCTTCTTGGCTGCAGTCAGTCACATGACAGCAGTGTCAAGGGGTGAACGCGTTCCCTCCTCTGCTCTAGTTAAATCCCTCCTTTTGCTGTGGGGTCCCAGGGGCCAACTTGGGGTAAAGTCCCTCCTCTCAGCCCTCCAGCCTGGGTCTCCCTCCCTCCCTCCCACCAGGCAGTCACACAGACAGAGTCCCGATGCTTAGGCCATCGCAGGACAGCCTCTCCTAGCAAGAAGGCCAGCGGGGGGATGGGGCTGTTTCGGGGGCCTCAGTCCCGCCAGTGGCCTGGGAAGGGCAAGCTGAGGCCTTGGTTCCTGGGGGAACCACACACTGTGTGCCGTCAAATGACAGCTGTTAGGGGCAGGGGTCCGAGACCAAGGCTGGGCCGTGCTGGCTCCTTCTGGAGGGTCGTGTAACACTGCCTGTGCGTCCGCTGGCTTCCAGTCATGCTGCAGCCCTTGGCATCCTTGGCTTGTGGTCGCTCCAGCCTCTGCCCCGTCTCCTGTGTCCTCTGCCCTCATCGTCTCTTACTGGAAACCTGTTGTTGCACTGGGATGCCCTGACCCAGAGGGCCCAGGTCCATCTCGACCTTCACTTTATCTAAAAGGCTCATGATGGACTTGGGAGCACAACTTAACCGATTACCAGGTTGTCCTATCATCTCTTTACTGTCCTGAAGAATGACCTCTGCTGGCCACCGAGAGCAGGGTGGGAACAGAGGTGGGCAGCTGGGGCCCAGGACCCAAGCACCATCTGTCTCGGGCCGGCTGTGTGGCCCACGCGTGACCCGTTTAGTGAGGGGTTGCCTGCACTGGACAGTGGGCTCCTGAGCCGGGTCTTGCATGTCATCTTCCCCACGATGCTCATGCAGAGCAGGGCCTGGGCAGGTCAGACGGGAGGCCCCGCATCTCCTTCCTGTTCCTCATCCCCCAGGACCCCAGGTGGCCAGAGCTTCCACGTCAGGTTGGCAGAGCCCTGGGGATGCCCCGCAATGGGACTCTGGACGCCTCAGCCCCACAAGGTCGCCAGCCGTGAGGTGGTCTCCATTTAACACTGACCCCAGGAGCCCCCTCCGTGACTCTGCCTGCCATGGTTTATGTTGTGGGAGATCCAGAAACATCTCTGCAGCCAGGCCTGTGGAGGGGGTCAGCCCAAGGGGCGTCCCCAATGCCCACGCCCCTCCTGTGCCAGCTGCTATAGGACAGGCCTGTCCAAGATGTGCCCCCAGCCTGGCCACCATCCTCAGCCCAGGCCAGCGTCTAGCACAGCTGGAACCAACTAGCAACCGACCAGTGCCTGCAGATCCAAGCTGTGACACAGACGGTCACCACGGATGCTGGGGAGGGTCTCCTCCGCCAGTGACAGAGTGTACACGTGCTCTAGATGCCAGAGGGAGAGCTCTGACCACAGAGTCCTGGGCTCTGGAGCAAGAACATGCAGAGGGCTGCCGTGCTGATGCTGAGAAGAAAAGCAGGGTCTCAGGAGAGTGGGTGTCTGTCAGGGGAGCAGGTGCGCACTTATATTTTATTCGAGGAGGGAAGGCCTTGCTGATGGGCGCAAGCAGTGTCAGGGCAGGCAAAGCAGCCCTGTATGACCCTGGTGGGGAGGGGAACATACGTTTGAAGAGCAGCAAGGAGGCCCCATGGCCACAGCAAAGTGGACGAGGCAGGAGGGGAGAGAATGAGGCCGTTGAGGCCACCACCTGCTCCTGGGACCCGTAGATCCTCCCCAAGGAGCAGAGGTGAGCCCCAGCTCTGGGTTAATCAGACCCGCCAGGTGAGAGGGGCAGGGTCTTCTCGGCACCTGTATGTGTCTCTCAGCCTCCGTTTCTCTGCGCGATGAGAGGTGACAGGAGGCTGCTCAAGGCTCTGTCGGCCTGGGTGTCCCCCCTTCCCCATCCATACTTTGTGGGCTGGGCCTAGATATTCACAGAGCTTTAGAAATAAACAGTCATGTTTAGGACTAATTTCTATTGACGGCAGGTGATGCTGGTTTGCCATTTACAGCAGTGGCAGAAACTGCTTTTATTTTTTAAAAACTTTCTATTTTGTATGGGGGTTAGCCAACTAACAGTTGTGACAGTTTCAGGTACACAGCAAAGGGGCTCAGCCACACACACACCTGTCAAACTCCCCTCCCATCCAGGCTGCCACGTAACACTGAGCAGAGTTCCCTGTGGTTATCCATTTTGAATACAGCGTGTGTACATGTCCATCCCAAGCTCCATAACTATGCCTTCCCCACCACTCCTTCCCCCTGGCAACCGTAAGTTCATTCTCTTAAGTCTGCGAGTCTGAGAAACTGCTTTTAAGTGTGCTTACTGAAGTACAAGAACGTGTTTGCTGTCAGGGACAACCTGCAGACAGAACTGGAGCGGGGCACGGTGTTAGTCTGCATTGTGGGCGTGACCAGCGTGTCCACAGCGGGAGCCCCCACCACAGCCACCCCAAGGCCACGACAGTCGGGCCCTGAGTCTGCCCTCAGGCCAGCAGTGCCCCGGAGGGTCGGGGTCAGAAGCGCTAGAGAAACATCCGTTTATCACAGGATATCGAATCCAACCTCCTGTGCTCTGCAGCAGGGTCTTATTGTTCATCTGGTTTGTTTGCAGTCCTTTGTATCTGCTAATCCCAACTCACACTCCACCCTTCCCTCACCACCCCGCTTCCCCTTGGTAACCACAAGTCTGTTCTCTGTGAGTCTCTCATAAATTTAAGTTCATTTGTGTAGTAGTTTAGATTCCACAGTATAAGTGCTATCATGTATTTGTCTCTGACTTAACTTCATTTAGTATGATAATCTCTAGTTGCTCCCACGTTGCTGAAAATGACATTATTTCATTATTTTTATGGCTGAGTAACATTCCACTGTTGTGTATATACCACATCTTCATTCATCTGTTGATGGACACAATGCCTTGGCTATTGTAAGTAACGCAGCTGTTAACATTGTGGTTGTATGTCTTTTCAAATTAAGAGTTTTCTCTGGATATACACCTAGGAGTGGGATTGCTAGAAAATATGCTAAGTCTATTTTTAGCTTTTTAAGGCACCTCCATACTGTTCTCCATGGTGGCTGCACCAATTTACATTCCCACTAACAGTGGAAGAGGGTTCCCTTTTTCCACATCCTCTCCAGAATTTATTGCTTGTAGATATTTTTGATGATGGCCATTCTGACCAGTGTGAGGTGATAATTCATTGTGGTTTTGATTTGCATTTCTCTATAAGTAAGGGCTTCCCTGGTGATTCAGTCAGTAAAAAAAATCCACCAGCAATGCAGGAGACCCGGGTTTGGTCCCTTAGTTGGGAAGATCCCTTGGAGGAGTAAATGGCAACCCACTCCATTATTCTTGCCTGGAGAATTCCATGGACGGAGGAGCCTGGCAAGCTACAGGGGTTGCAAAGAGTCAGATGTGACTAAGGGACTTAGCATGCACAATTATTAGTGAGGTTGAGCATCTTTCCATATGCCTGTTGGCCACCTGTATATCTTCTTTGGAGACATGTATATTTAGGTCTTCTGCCCATTTTTTGATTGGGTTACTTGGTTTTTTGTTATTTGTATGAGCTGTTTGTATATTTCAGAGATTAAGCCCTTGTCAATTATATCATTTGCAAATATTTTCTCCCAACCTGTAGGTTTTCTCACTCTGGTGTGCAAAACTTGTGTTTATTTGTGCTTCTATTTCTATTGCCTTAGGAGACTGACCTAAGAGAAAAACACTGCTACGTTTTATGTCAGAGAATGTTTTGCCTATGTTCTCTTGTAAGAGTTTTATGGTGTTGTGTCTTATATTTTAGTCTTTATGCTCTTTGGAGTTTCTTTTTGTGTATGGTGTGAGCGAGTGTTCTAACTTCATTTACATGCGGCTGTCCAGCTTTCCCAATGCTACTTGCTGAAGAGATTCAAACATCTTCTGAAAGGGGCCAGACAGCAAATGTTTTAGGCTTTCCAAGTAATGTAAGCTCATCACAGCCACTTAGCTCAGCTGTTGTGCAAAATCAGCCACAGACAATGTATAAATAAATGAACCTGGCTGTGTGCCAATAAAACTTTATTTACAAAAAACAGTGGCAGACAGATTTGGCCCATAGGCCAGAATTTACTGACCCCCAAAAGCCCCTTGGTGACTCGCAGCTACCCACGAAGGTGTAGACACCTTACCAGGCACTGCTGTCTCAGGGGTGCTGCACTGGTGGCTCCTGGCGAGGTCTGGCTGCAGAAGGGTTGGAGAGCCCTTTCAGTGCCCAGAAATCCACTGTCCCCATCCAGCTTTATTTGCCTCCTAAAACCCACACCTGTATCCGAATACTACCCGCTCCTTCCAGGCAGCATGCAGACTGGTGTGCAGGTAACAGGGTCGGGGGCTCAACTTCCCTTCTCCTGTGTGAATTTCTGACACTGAAGATGCTAAAGAAATTAGGTCGCTGCGGACACACATCTGGGTTCGCCTCTCTTTGCACACTTCCACCCCGATTTTACAAACCTCAGTGTCTTCTTACAGTCCAAGCCCCCTTTTCCTTCCTTCTAGTTCAATCCACACCTGTGAAAGCCAGGTGCTGGGATGAAGGCAAAGACCTTGCCACCCACTGTGAATGAGGAAAATGTTCTTCCTGTGGCCAGCACCCTGGGCAGGAAGGGGACCCAGCAGCAGCTGAATCCATCCAAGGAATATGTTTCTTGGAAGAAAGTATAAACAGCTAAACCCAAGCTGCTGCTCTGTTCTTCCCCCTTGTCCCTTCTAGAAAGTCCAGCAGTACATGGTCATCATTCAGGCCACAGACATGGAAGGAAACCTGAACTATGGCCTCTCCAACACAGCCACCGCCATCATCACAGTGACGGATGTGAACGACAACCCACCGGAGTTCACTGCCAGCACGGTGAGTGCGTGCCCTTCCTGAATCTGGAGGAGTTGGCCAGTGGCATTCAGACTCCAGGGAGAGGCTGAAGCGTCGGCCACTTTGGGGTGTGCTCGGCAGGACAGGCTGGGGGCTGCAGGGGGACATACATGCCAGGTCCCTCTGGCAGGAGCCTCCACAGCCCACCATCAGCAGGAGGGCAGTGGGGGACACAATGTGTCCTGCCCCTTCAGGCGCGGCCGGCGGGCTGCCCACAGACCTAAGTGCCCGCAGGAATGGCCCAGTGGCACAGCTGTGGGATCACGGAGTCACAGGCTCCCAATTCCTCTGGGTTCCCAAGGAGCTGTGTCCTTCGGTCCACTCGCTCTGGCGTGGAGGTGCTGACAGGACAGGAACCTACACCCACCCCGTGCTGCCTGGCCAGAAATGTGGCGGGGGGTGGGAGAGTGGTCAGTGAGGGTTCCCAGGGCACCGAGTAGATGAGAGAGTAACTGCAACAACAGAAGACCTGGGGCACCACCAGGCCCCTCTCCCCCAGCACCAGCCTGGGCCTCTGGTCAACCTTTGGTCCCCACCAACCCCATGAGGCTCAGGACCCAGTTATGGGCGAGGAGGCTGAGGCTCAGAGAGGCTAAGTCACTTACCCAGAGCCACAGAGTCCACGAGGGGAGCAGCTGGGAGTGGGCCTCAGAAGCTGAGCTCTCAGGGGAGGAGAGGGGAGCCCTCGCAGTAAGCCCATGCAGCATCCCCTCAGCCTGCTTCCCCACAGCCCCCACACCCTTCAATCCCAATCTCGAAGCCCTCCATCCTGCATCCTAGAGTCCCAGACTCTAGGTCCGGGTGAGCCAAGGCGGGAGGAGGGCAGTCCCAGCCATGAGGGCGCAGTGCCACCTGGTAGGCAGATGGCAGATCGCCCTGTGGGGTCAGGGTGGCATAGCTTCCATTCTGTGGGCTCTCCACGGCCGGGGGCAACGTCCAGGGAGTCTGGACATGAGTGAGACATCCCCCCAGCCTGCAAGAACCCCAGGCCGATCCCCAAGGCAGCCCCTACCCTTATGGGGTTTTTCTGTTCTCAGCATGGATCCCTGGAAACTTTCAGGAACAAATTTTCATTGTGTCTCCCAACTTAATCATTCTCTTTTAACTTGAATTTTGGTTAGATCATTCACACACACATAGCACAGCAACTTAAAAGTTACTTTGAGGAAGAGGCCCTGGTGTTCTAATTCTGTCCCTTGCGTCGTTTCTAGTTTTCTATTTATGATAGGTCCTTAAGACATTTCCACATCCAGATTCCAAATGGCCTTGGAATTTTTTCAACATGTGTTTAGAAATAATTTCAAGTTCACAGAAAGGTTGCAAGAATAGGAATGGGGAATAGAACAGCCTCACAGAGAGAAGGCAGGATGGTGGAGTAGAAGGCCTCGAGCCCAACTCCTACCACAAAACTCAAAATCACAACTGCTGAACAGTCCTCCATAAAAAAGACTGGGACTTGCCAAAAGAGATTTTCTACATCCAGAGATATAAAAAAGAAACCACAACATGATGGGAGGAGAACACTCTCACAATGTAATCAAATCCCATCCAGGAAAGGTCAGTTAAACTAAAAATTGGTTCTTTGAGACTACTGCTGCTGCTAAGTCGCTTCAGTCGTGTCCGACTCTGTGCGACCCCATAGACAGCAGCCCACCAGGCTCCTCTGTCCATGGGATTCTCCAGGCAAGAACACTGGAGTGGGTTGCCATTTCCTCCTCCAATGCATGAAAGTGAAAAGTCAAAGTGAAGTCGCTCAGTCGTGTCCAACTCCTAGCGACCCCATGGACTGCAGCCCACCAGGCTCCTCCGTCCATGGGATTTTCCAGGCAAGAGTACTGGAGTGGGGTGCCATTTGAGACTACTACAGGCAACTATATGGCAATAAATTAGACAACCTTGAAAAAATGGACAAATTCTTAGAAAGGTACCATCTCCCAAAACTGAACCGTGAAGAAACAGAAAATATGACCAGACCAATAACAAGTACTAAAGTTGAATCTGTGATTTAAAAACTCCCAACAAAAGTTCAAGACCAGATGGCTTCACAGGTGAATTCTATCAAACATTTAGAAAAGAGTTAACACACATCTTTTTGAAACTATTCTGAAAAATTGCAGAGGAAGGAACAACTCATTCTATGAAGCTACCATCACCTTGATACCAAAATCAGGCAGATGCTTCAAAAGAGGAAAATTACAGGCCAATATCACTGATGAACATAGATATGAAAATCCTCAACAAAACACTAGCAAACAGAATCCAAAAACACATGAAAAGTATCAATCAATTAAAAAAAAGACTGGGACCTCCAGCCATGAGCAAGGAGAATTCATCCCAGGGATACAAGGATTTGTCAACATCTGCAAATCAATCAGTGTGATCCACCACATTAACAAATTGAAGAATAAAAACCATATGATCATCTCAATAGATGCAGAAAAAACTTTTGATAAAATTCAACACCCATTTATGATAAAAAAAAAAAAAACTGTCCAGAAAGTGGGCATAGAGGGCACCGACCTCAACATAATAATGGCCATGTATGACAAACCCACAGTTAACATCATACTCAGCTGTGAGAAAGTGAAAGCATTTCTTCTAAGGTAAGAACAAGACAAGAATGTCCACTCTTGCCGCTTTTATTCAGCATAGTTTTGGAAGCCCTAACCAAGGCAATCATAGAAGAAAAAGAAAGAAAACTTATCCAAACTGGAAAAGAAGTAAAACTGTCACTGTTGGCAGATTACATGATGCTATACATGAAAATCCTAAAGATGCTACCAGAAAACTACAGAGCTCATCAATGAATTTGGTAAAGTTGTAGTATACAAAATTAATGTATAGAAATCTGTTGCATTTCTACAAATTTACAATGAAAGATCAGAAGGGAAATTAAGAGAACAATCCCACTTAACATCACAACAAAAAGAATAAAATACCTAGGAATAAACCTACCTACAGAGACAAAAAAACCTATACTCAGAAAACTACGAGACACTGATGAAAGGAATTAAAGACATCACAAACAGATGGAGAGATACACCAAGTGGATTGGAAGAATCAATATTGCCAAAATGACTATACTACCCAAGACAGTCTACAGATCCAACGCAATCTTGATCAAATTACCAATGGCATTCTTCACAGAACTAGAACAAAAAATTTCACAATTTGTATGGGAACACAAAAGACCCCAAACAGCCAAAGAAATCGTGAGAAAGAAAAACGGAGCTGGAGGAATCAGGCTCCCTGACTTCAGACTATACTACAAAGCTACAGTCATCAAGACACTATGATACTGGGACAAAAATTAAAATAAAGACCAATGGAACAGGATAGAAAGTTTAGAAATAAACCCACATACACCTGTGGTCACCTAATCCATGACAAAGGAGGCAAGAATATACAATGGAGAAAAGACAGTCTCTTCAGTAAGTGGTGCTTGGAAAACTGGACACCTATGTGTAAAAGAATGAAATCAGAACATTCTCTAACATCATACAAAAACTCAAAATGGATTAAAGACTTAAATATAAGACCAGATACTGTAAACTTCTAGAGGAAAATATAGGGAGGACACTTTGACGTAAATCACAGCAATATATCTTTGGATCCATCTTCCAGAGCCCTGAAAATAAAAACAAGTAGGGACTTCCCTGGTGGTCCAGTGGCTAAGACTCCTCACTCCAAATGCAGGGGGCCCAGGTTCAATCCCTGGTTAGGGAACTAGATCCCACATGCCTCAACTAAGACCCAGAGCAGCCAAATAAATAAATATTTAAAATAAATTTTAAAAAAACAAATGGGACCTAATAAAACTTTAGAGTTTTTACACAGCAAAGAAAACCGTAAATAAAAGGACAACCTATGGAATGGGAGGAAATACTTGCAAAGGAAGCAACTGACAAGGACTTAATCTCCAAAATACACAAATAGTTCATATGGCTCAACATAAAAAAACCACCCAATCAAAAAATGGGCAGAAAACCTAAGTAGACATTTTTCCAGAGAAGACATAGAAATAGCCAAAAGGCACATGAAAAGATGGTCAACAATGCTAATTAGTAGAGAAATGTAAATCAAAACTGCAAAGAGATACCACCTCCCACCAGTAAGAATGGCCATCATTTAAAAGTCTACAAACAAATGCTGGAGAGGATGTGGAGGAAAGGGAGCCCTCCTACGCTGCTGGTGGGAATGCAAACTGGTACAGCCACTATGGAGAACAGTATGGAGTTTCCTTAAAAAAAAAAAAAAAAAAAACTGAATACAGATCTAGATATTATCCAGCAATCCCACTCCTGGGCATATATATCCAGAGAAAACCATAATTTGAGAAGATGCACACACCCCAGTGTTCACTGCCGCACTATTTACAACAGGCAGGACATGGAAGTAATCTAAGTGTCCACTGACACAGGAATGGATAAAGGTGTGGGACATACGTATAATGGAATACTACTCAGCATAAAAAAGAATGAAACAACACACCGCACAGCAACAGGGAGGGATGCTGAGCCCTAGTAAGTGATCACAGAGATGGGCATAGTGCGTGAAGTCAGACGGAGAAAGACAAACACAGTATGGTATCACTTATATGCCAAATCTAAAAAACGATACAAATGAACTTATCTACAAAACAGGGAACAGACTCATGGGCTTAGAAAACAAGCTTATGGTTATCAAAGGGGAAGTGGGGAGAGGAGTCAATTAGGAGTTTTGGATTAACTACACTGCTATATATAAATAGTATAAAATATATATACACTGCTATATATAAAAGAGATAATCCATGAGGACCTACTGGATACCACAGGGACCCTACTCAGTATTTTTTAACCTATATGGTGAAAGAATCTGAAAAAGAATATACCTATATATGCATGTAACTGAATCACTTTGCTGCGCCTGAAACTAGCAGACACTAAATCAACTAGACTTCAGCTAAAAGAACAGCCACTCACGAGACCCCATCAGCACCATCCTCCCTCCCTGCTGCTCCCCGGAGACGGGCCCACAGAATTCCTCTGAATGGCTGGACAGTCAGCCATACGTTGTGAAGCCTCGTGTTCAAACACCTCGTCCTAAGAGGAGGGTTTTCTGTCAGGGAAATGGCTGCTACCCTTTTCCCACCTGAGGCCCAGAGGGTGTCTTCTGGGCTGCCCGAGGTCCCCTGCTCCCCCGGCCACCTGCTCACCACACCGCTGTCCTTCAAGACCCTCCCAGCTCCCGTGTCCTCTGCACCTGCCAGCCCTCCCCCACACCGGCTTCTGCAGCTCCAGAGGGGGCCTCGACGTGGCCCCTACACCCAAGATCCTGCAGGACGGGTCCATGGGGGACCACTTCTGTCCACTGTCCCGAGCCCTGGTCTGGCTTTGACAGCTTGGCCTCCTGTGGCTCTTCATGCTTCTCATCTTAACCTCATCTGCCCTTCTGCACACCAGCCACACTGCAAACACCCTGAGCCCCCAGAAAGGCTGGATCCTGGGTGACCCACAAGGAAGCAAAGGGGAGGGGGACAGGAGGGGGAGGAGAACCATCCTGACTCCCTGTGTGCACCAGGGCATCTGCACAAGGGCAGGGGGATGACCAGCAAGATATCCCCAGGTCCATACCCACCTCTGAAGAGTGGGCAGCCCAGGAATTACACTGAGACCCTGGCCAGGGTGTGCACATGACCGAGGAGGCACCCTGGGGCATGTTCCTGGGGCCCAGTGGCAAGCAGGACCCCAGGACATGGTCTGCTGGGCTCAGTGGGGGCTGGCCACACCCCCACACACAGCTGGGCTATTTTTATCAAGTTTAATCAAGAACAATCAGCAGAAGCTGAAGAGATGGGAGGGTGGATTTGCATGATCCAATTCCTAAACGTTAATTAAAAGTCATTTTCCCTTTGCCTGCTCTGGGCCTGCTCTGCTTGCTGCCCCTGCATGGCTTTCCTGCTGTCAGAAGGCCACTGACCTCAGCACTCCCTGGGGAGCAGGGCTGAGCCCCCAGAACACAGCCCCACACCAGGCCCCGGTCCTGGACCAAAGCCCCAAGACCCAGCCCCCTCACCACCCACACACAAGCCCACAGGAGGGTCTCCTGGAGTCAGGAAACCCCTGCTGCCCCCAGAGTCCCTCCTGTTGTGTGACCTTGGGCTGATGGCCAGACCTCTCTGAGCATAGCAGTGTCTTCCCCTCTTTACGCCTGAGTGTTACACAGCTCAGGGTGAAGCCGGGAGCATCCACTGAGCTACAGGGAAGTTTGTTCTCTGCCCTAAAAATGCTACCGGGTGGTACCTGACCTCCATCACAAGCGGCCTGACCTGGCAGTTGAGCAGACAGGGTTCCAGCTCTGTCTTCAGCGGGGGAGAGGTCAGGATGGAGGCGTGAGAACGTTCATCCCAAGTCCAGTTTCCTCATCTGATTAAAAAAAAAAAAAAAGGATGGTAAAGGAGATAGTCAGAGAAATTCTTATATGTTGATACAATGAAATACAACAGAACCGCTTGAAACAAACATGACGTGATATGTCATATTCTAATATGGAAAATGCTCCAAATAGACTAATCACTGGAAAGCCAGTGGACAGGACAGGTGGAGAGTATAACGATCCTCTCTCCTTGTAAATAAACTGTATTATATAAATACCAAGAGAGGAGGCCAGGGTCCTGCAGGTGCGCAGGTGCAGACTGTGATGGCTTGGTTTTCACCGTGTATTTGACTGGATGACCTATTCCCCATCCAAGGCAAGTGTGAATGAAATTAGGTTAAATATTTTTAAAAGGGGGACTTCCCTGGTGGTCCAGTGGCTAAGATTCCACACTCCCAGTGCAGTGGGCCTGTGTTCAACCCCTGGTCAGGGAACTCGACCCCACATGCCACAACTCAGAGTTCCCATGCCACAACTTAAAAGATCCCACGTGACACAAAAGGTCCCACGTGCCGCAGCTAAGACCTGGCACAGCCAAAAAAAAATACATATCCTCAAAATGGAGGGTGAGCTTCTGGCGGTTCCCGTCCCAGGGTTCCCTGAAAATGGAAGAGAGGACAAGCCCCAGTACCCCCCTTTCTGGAAAGGGGGTGACCAGGCCTGCCTGTGAACCACAAAGCCAGGGAGGGGCTTCAAGGTGTCTTATGGCTGAGGGTCAGGTCCTCCCCTGAGCCAGTGTCACAGGGGCATGTCCCTGCATTACTCACGAGCTCCTACCACAGCACTGCGAGGAGGGGTGAGGCTGCAGCATCCCACCCGGTCCTGGGCCCCAGGCTCCCCCCGGGGGTGGAGGAGGATGGACGTCAGCCCAGGTCTCATCCCGTTATCATGAGCCACGGCTCCCACCTGTCAGCTCCCGATTCCAAGCTCGGCAGCCAACAGAAATCGCCGCAGTCTCACTGGACAGAAAACTAAACTTCAAAGATTAACATCACTGAGACAGTGTGCCGCCCCCACCTCCGACCCCTTGCACCAGCCACCCAGAGCTCCATCCCCCTTGGCCCATATTCCTGAGCCGGGACTTTCCTCCCTGAGGAGCCCCCAGGGCCTCACATGTGGAAAAATGAAGAGGAGAGAGAGGAGCCTGAAAGTGCAGGGTGGAGAGGAGAGAAGAGGAGACTGGAAACCCCAACTGCAAATAACAAAGAAACTGAAAAAATATATATTAAAATTATTGGAATGTCACTTCCCAACAGAAGCCAACTCAGCCCCTCAGGCCCCAAGGCAGGCAGGGCTCGACCACATCCTGGCTGGACAGGGCTGCCAGGACAGATCCCCAGGCAGGGGCCAGGTTGGGGCAGCCCCTCGCAGTTCACACCCTCGGCCATACCAGGCTCCCAGGCTCTGGGAGAAGGTGGCAGGAGTGGGCAGGTCCTCAGACCTGAGCCGAGATAGGACCAGTCGTGGCTTGAATAGGGGGCACAGAGAAACATCTCAGGGGCTTGGCGTCCCCCAGGGAGCGGGGGGCAGGCTCTGTCATCCCCATCTGCTTGGCCCAGATGAGGAGTCACTAGGCTTCCCTGTTCTCCCCAACTCTTCTGCTACCGTGACCCTCCCTTGAGAGGAGCTGGGATTGTACTGGAAGGCCCAGGCATGAACAGGAAATCCACCTGACCCTGGGGTGGGTAGATGTGAGTTCTGGATTACCAATCAGCAAGGCAAGAAATCCCATTCCAATGCTCCTTAAATCCTTCCTTACCTAAATATCTGCCTTAGTATCCCATGGGGCATGGGGGAGGCTTTCCCTGTGCCTGAAAACCCCAGAAATTAAATTAAAAACTCATGATGGCTAGGGGAAGTCTGACAAGAAAATCCTAAATCAGACTTACCAGCTTAAGGCTCTTCTTTGTGAACCTTTATTAAACCTGAATGAATTAAAATATCCTTTTCCAATAAATTTCACCCAGAAGCCAGTAACCACGGTTAGGGCTGCGCTGCTGTGAACACAAGGAAGCCAGGGCTATTTGTCCAGGTTTGTGCCCAGCTTTTGTGGCTCAAAAGCACACTGCGCGGTCAAAGGACAGTCACGTGACTTGCAGGTCCAGTGTAAAGTAAGAATGCAGGGCCCTCATTCACAAATTAGGAAGAATTTCAAGACTGACGCAGAGCGTAAACCCAGCTCACGGCTCTTTTGAGCTGGGCCATGTCTGCACAGCAGTGATTCTCACTGGTGAGAGGCACTCAGCTTTCTATCAGCACCTCAGCAACAGCACCAACATCCACGCACACTCACACGCACTTTGCCTGCCCACAACCACTGCTGCTATGTGAACCACACTCGCTGACGGGGATGGCTAGAAGCCCTCACCGAGCTGCGACAGGAAAAAGGGCCAAGGCTCCGTGTCTGGTCACCTGCCCAGCCGCAGCTGCTGACCACAGGCCCCAGGGACCCAGAGGCAATTCAGTTCAGGAAGCCCTTTGCAGCTGCTGCCCTCTCCTGTTCATTTCCCATCTCACAAGCACATTTTACTCTCTTGTAAGCCCCAAGTACGGGCACTGGTCCCCAGCTGCACGGAGCAGGGCAGCGTGAGGGGGACTTAGGGGAGCAGCCTGGCGTGGGGGTGTCACAGGCAGGGCTCAGTATGCAGACAAGCCTGGACCTCTCTGGACACCCCTGGGTCAGCGGAGACGTGGGACGGGCCGACCCCTGGGGATCACCATGTGGAAGCAGCTGGAGGCATAGGGCAGCCCCCTGGGTGGGCAGAGGTCTCTCCGGCCTCTCCAGGCCTCCATGTGAGTTCCTTACACTGTCTTTTCTGACACCTTACAGTACGCAGGGGAAGTCCCAGAAAACCGGGTGGAGATGGTGGTAGCGAATCTCACAGTGATGGACCGAGATCAGCCGCACTCCCCGAACTGGAATGCCGTCTACCGCATCATCAGTGGGGACCCCTCGGGCCACTTCAGCGTCCGCACGGACCCCACCACCAACGAGGGCATGGTCACCGTGGTTAAGGTGGGTGCTCCCTCACTTCCCGCCCCAAGACAGACGTAACGGAAACGATATCCAGGTTCAGTGCCTGCACCCCCAAAAGCCAGGGTCAAAGGCAGCCTCACAAGGACTGGTCACATGACCCCCAGGATGCTGCCAGCCTGACCTGCCATCCCCCGCCCCACCAAGAGAGAACTCTCCCATCTTCTCCCCACACCCAGCCCAAAGCTCTAGAAGCTCGAAAGCTGAGAATCGGCCCCTCCTGCTTCCCCTCAGGAGGCAACAAGCCTTGTCCGCGGCAATGAGCAAGCTGTGACCCAGGTGCCCGGAGGAGGGTCAGGGAGGAGGGAACCCCATGGAGCAGGCCAGCTCAAGGGTCGCAGTCCCTCCAGCCCCTCCTCCCCCTGCAGCTCCCAGAGCAAGGCTTCCCCTGGAGCCTCCTGACCATGGGTGCAGTGCGGCTCCCAGGTTCCCCACAGGCTCTAGTGCCCCCACCCCAAGAGCCTGCACCCACACTGGGCTACTCCCCCTTGGGGCATAGACCAGCCCCTGGGCTTTGAGCAAGGGGTCGTGGCCATGTCGGGGGGAAGCGGCCAAATAGAGACCAGCTGAGTGTGTCAGGCTCTGATTGAAGGGTTGGAGCAAATCACCTATTGATTTCCCCATTACAACTGATTATTGATTCCCCATTACAAACACGCTTTCCTTTCCCTCCTATGGACTTTACTAGCCATGACCATCCTCTGGACAGCATCTTCGTTCACAGGCTGACACAGTTTTAACACAAACGCAGCATTATCCCATGTCCTCCAGGGACACGACCTGACACACACAGGAGAAAGAGCACTTCCTCCAGTGACTTGTTCACAGACGAGACCCCTGTAATGCTATGAGACAGTGTATTCGAGTGGAGTGGCCCCCATTTTACTCAGGGGGGCCCTGGGGGAGGGGCCGGAGACCTGGCAGCTGCACAGTTCTTGTGGGGGCAGGGGGGCCTCAGCCCTGAAGAGGTAAGTGCCATGGAAGGATGGGGTGCCTCACTGGGGGCTCTGGGGGGGTCTGGGAGACACCCCTTCTACTGGCAGATAAGACCACACCTGCAGAGGATAAGGGTGCCCTCAAGGTCATGGGGGGTGGTGAGGGGACAGTGGGAAGATGAAGATGTCGGCCCCAGAACCCCGATCTCTGCTGCCGCCTCTAGGCCCTCCCATGGGCAGGCACCCTCAGCCCCCTTTCCATGCCCACCCAGTTAGATTACTTCTTAAACTCCTTCCTATACTCACTCCATAGCTTGTTTAGTAACAGAGGCTGAAAAGGTATGGGTTTGATGTACCAGGCATTATGACTAAACGCTCACAAAAACCAAGGCTGAGCTGCTTTGGGAGCCCAGACAGGGCAGGGGCACCTCAGCTGGGCAAGCAGGGGCCCGCCTCCAGCACCCACTGGTCTCACAGGACCACCAGCCCCACGAGGCCATCAGTTCCCCTCTAAGCAGGGATGTGTCGAAGTGCTCATCACAGACGTTTCCAAGGGCACTTAGCCGTGAGAAAGACAGGAGTGCCTGCGCCTGGCACTGCAGTTCCCTGGTTACTAGTGTTGCTCTATCCATGCTTCCAGACCTCAGGATCCCCTCCTCTGCTCTCCTAACTATGTACCGCTACGGCCCCTGGCATGGCCAACCACACCTCTGCAGTCTCCAGGATGTGACCACACCTAACTTCTCTCCATTTTCCTAAAACCGTCTCTTTGCTGTGCCGTTTTTCGAGTCTGGATCCCAAAAGGGTCCCAGCGCTGTGTTCGGCTGCACCATCTCTTGAATTTCTCAACACCTAGAACATCCCCCCCTGACTGCCAACCTGTCACAGACTCGGGGTCCATGGTGCCAGCTCTGTCAATGGCTTCCTCATGGCACATCTGGTCCCTCATTTCAGAGCACGTGCTTCCTGACCATCTTGAATCTTTCACCCATTCATCACATGAACACTTCATCCAAACTGAACGTGGGATGGTTTTACTTAACTTTGTTGCTTTTTATACTTAATGTATTCTCTTACACTGAAACTCTTCGTTGGCTCCAAACAATGTTAATTGCTAGTTTACTTGAACCTACAACACGCAGTTGCCCCTGCGTGTCCATGGGGTGACTGGTCCCAGCACCTCCAGCTCAGGGAGACACCAAAATCCACAGATGCTCAAGTCTTTCATATAAAATGACACAGTATTTGCACACAACCTGCACACACTCACATATATTTTAACTTATGATAGATACCTGATACAATGCCAACGCTGTGTAAATAGATGCCTGTGTGTGGCAAATTCAGGGTCTGCCTTTTGGAAATTTCTGGAATTTTTTTCAAATATTTCTAGTTGGTGGTTGGTTGAGTCCACAGATGTGGAACCCATGGATATAGAGAACCGACTGTACATAAAAAGCTTAAAAATAACAAACCAAACATCACTGCCAACACCAGGAAGACCAAATGAATTTAAGACTTTTCTGCAATAACTGTTGTCCTCAGAATAAATCCCATGAAGGACTCACGATCTTAATACTGTCCTAGTCACTAGAAATCATTATTTTCTTGGGAGTTGTATTACCATTGAGCATCACGACTCAATAGACATGAATCTGAGCAAACTCCAGGAGACAGTGGAGGACAGAGGAACCTGGCATGCTGCAGTCCAAGGGGTTGCAAAGAGTCGGACACGACCTAGCCACTGAACAACAACAACAAGACTTTATGTGGCTCCAAAAATCAAAGCTATGGCAAAACATGCAGCAAACTCATGCCCCCAGACTCCCCTCTACCAGGTCCTTCCCTCTGCTCAGGGGTGACCATTTTTAAGAGGTTGTTTCCCCTCTTTTCAGCATTTCTTTCTACAAATACAGGCAGGTGCATACACAAATCCACACTCCTCTCCCCCTTTTACACAAGAGGCAGCAAACGAAGGATGTTGACTTTTCGGCTCACCAATCCATCCTGGAGGTCTCGCACTTCCGTGTGCGTCGCCCTGGTTCTTACAGCTGCAGATGTCCCCACTGTGTCGACACGGCTCGTCCACCCACCAGTGCCGTGGAAACCGCGGCATCCTCCATGAACAGTCTGCATCCTCCATGAACGATGTAGATGATGCTGTGGTGAATGTTCTTGGGCACGTGCTACTTCACATGCATCCAAGCAGAATTATTCAAGTGCAGTCTCGGTGTGACGTGCTGCTTGTCCAGTGAGACTGCTGCGAGCTCTGCCACAAATAATTACACGTCTTGGGGCCCCAGGTAGTTCTGTGCAGCTTTCGTCCTCCTCAACACGTGAAGATGACCCCGCAGGCCAGCCACACCCTGCAGACCACACCAGCGCTTATCAGTCAGGGTCCTGACGCCCCAACACGAGTGTGAACTGGAAAGAATGCTAATGCAGGGCCCACACAGAGGTGAAGGGCCTGCAAGCCCTCAGGGCTGGTGTCCTGTAACTCATCCCTGACCCAGCGGTGACAGCAACTGAAGGATGTCCTCTCGCAGCTCTGGGAGGGCTCCCCCGGCCACGTCCAGTTCCTGGCACTGTCATTGGCTGGATCCGTACCACCCCACCTCTGCCTCCGCGCCTTCACCTGGCCCCTCCCTGCGTCTCAAGTCTCCCTCCCCTGACTCCCAGGCACCCATGGTTGGACTGGGGGCCACCTCAATCCAGGGCAACACCTCTCAAGACCGTCACCTTCATCACACCTGCGAAGACCCTATGTGCCCAAAGGGCACATTCACAGGTTCCAGGTGGACACATCCTTGGGGGCCACCCCTGCAGCCACCATAGCACGTGAGCAGCCTGGACAGACAACAACCCCCCAGGGCCTCAGGAACAGGGTGGGGACTCCATACTCCCAATGCAGGATGAGAGCTGGAGGCCTGGTTGGGGGGAACCTGGGGGAACTGTGGCCCCAGGGAGCCCAGCTGCTGCCACTCCAGACATGGGGGTGGAAGGTGAGGTGTGAGGTCCTTCAACCCCACTCTCTCTCTCCTCTCACTGCCCTAACCCCGCAGGAAGCCAGACACAGAAGCTGGGGGACAGCATTCCTGGGGACCGGCCTCTGGGGCCCAGAGCTAGCAGGTGCAGACCAAGCAGCCCCGTGGGCACTAAGCTGGCTGCCCCACTTGGTGCCTCTCATTCCAGGCAGTCGACTACGAGCTGAACAGAGCATTCATGCTGACCGTGATGGTGTCCAACCAGGCGCCCCTGGCCAGCGGGATCCAGATGTCCTTCCAGTCCACGGCGGGGGTGACCATCTCCGTCATGGACATCAACGAGGCCCCCTATTTCCCCTCCAACCACAAGCTGATCCGCCTGGAGGAGGGTGTGCCCACTGGCACTGTGCTCACCACATTCTCAGCAGTGGACCCCGACCGGTTCATGCAGCAGGCTGTGAGGTGGGCCCACAGAGCACTCTCAGGCCCTGGGAAGGGGGTGCCCCGTGCTTCACAGAGAAGAGTCCTAAAGTGCCCAGTGAAACCTGAAACCTGGAAAGTCCTGGGTGGGTGCTTAGGGGCGCCCCTAGGCAGGGAGGCCCAGTCCGGGGACAGCTGGATCACCAGCCACCAGACTGCCTTCCCACAAGATGGTGGGAAAAGCTTGAAGGACATTCATCCACATCTGGCGTTAGACTGGATCCAGACCTCACCTCTAATTCCCGAGCTTTGTGACTTTGCAAGTCACCAGCCCTCTCTGCTCCCCCGTCTCCACTCTATAAAGGGGGCTGATAGGAGAATCTGCCTCCCAGGGTTCTTGTGAGGTTAAGTAGCCCATCCTCCTCAGGGACTTCCAGACACTGCTGTCACCGGCCCAAGTGGGAGGCCCCAGTGAGCTCAGGGAGCAAGTGGGCAGGCAGGAGGGGCTCCCCCAGCCCCTCACCTCACCCCTCCTCCTCCCTGCAGATACTCAAAGCTTTCAGACCCGGCGAACTGGCTACACATTAACGCCACCAATGGCCAGATCAGCACGGCGGCCGTGCTTGACCGCGAGTCTCTCTACATCAAGAACAACGTCTATGAGGCCACCTTCCTGGCAGCTGACAACGGTGCGCCCAGGGGGATGTGCTGGGTGGGGGGACTGTGAGCTGGGTCCCCTTGGCCACTGGTGCCCTGGAGCCCCTCCCTCATCCATTTGAAGCCCGCCTCAGCCAAAAAACACGATTGTTACTGTCAGGTTGGAGATGCCACCAAAAGGCAGGACCACGGTCAGCAGAGGACAGAGGGAAGAGCTCTGGCCAGCCAGCACCAGTCCACCCACACCGTGGGCCTACACTGAGGCAGGGGCTAGGCTTGGGAGCTCCAGGATGACCACACGGCTGCAGGCGTGTGCCACTCATATGTGGTCTACAACTGAGTCGCTGTGTATATCACACAGCAGAGTCAGTGTATGGGGCCATGGGGTGTGTCCTGGGCAGGCCTGTGCTCGTGGAGCCCAGGAGTGACCGCGTGACTGCCCATGTCCGACCCACAGGGATTCCCCCGGCCAGTGGTACTGGGACCCTCCAGATCTATCTTATCGACATCAACGACAACGCCCCCGAGCTGCTGCCCAAGGAGGCACAGGTCTGTGAGAAGCCCAGCCTCAATGCCATCAACATCACAGCGGCTGATGCTGACGTGGACCCCAACATCGGGCCCTATGTCTTCGAGCTGCCCTTTGTCCCGGCGAGCGTGCGCAACAACTGGACTGTCACCCGCCTTAATGGTGAGCCCACCATGGGCACCTGCCCACTGGCTGCCCGGCTGCCGGGAAAGTCAGACCGAGTCCAGAGGGCAGCCCCACCCGGGCCTGTCACCCGGGAAGCAGGAGCAATGGAGTCAGGAGTCAGTCTCACAGGGGCCACGCAGCCCTCTCCTGCAGGGCAGGGGCCCTGCCGACTCCAGGGCTCAGCCACCAAGGAGGCCCCAAAGCACGCCCCAACCTTGTCCTTTAAAGAGCTCCACGTGACCATTCTACCACTGTAACCACACGTGACTGAGACCACTCCCTGAGCCAGTCATCAAACAATGGGGACCCCAACACCACCATGTTCCCTGAGGCACTTTCCTAGCCATGGTCTTGGTGGACAGGGCTTCCAAGTTCTGGAGTTCTGATAGCATTTACTTGTTCCCCAAACCCTTGCCAACACAGCATTATTGTTTTAAAATCATTTTTCCAATTTCTTAGGCAAAATCACTGTTTCCACTTGCATTTTATAACTACCAGTGGACATTTTTTCATCTATTTGCCATTTTTTGCTTCTGTGAATTATCTGGTCAATGTCCTTCACTGTTTTTCTTTGGAATAGGTTTTTTTTTCCTAATTGACTTGGTAGAACCCTTTCCATATTAAGGAAATAATTCCTTCATCCCACATGTTGCAATTGCTCTGTTCCTGAATTGCCAAGTCTCTTAACCTTACATGATGAGAGATGTGTGTGTCTACGTGTGTCTTAGCCAGACAGGCCGAGCCTGTGCCTATTTGCCTGCGTTCGTCTCGCTCAGGAGGCAGGGCTGGCTGCCCACTGAGCAGAGCGCACCCTGCCCCCACCCAGGTGACTACGCCCAGCTCAGCCTGCGCGTCCTGCACCTGGAGGCCGGGGTGTACGACGTCCCCATCACGGTCACAGACTCGGGGAACCCGCCGCTGTCCCACACGTCCATCATCAAAGTCAAGGTGTGCCCATGCGACGACAACGGCGACTGCACCACCGTGGGCGCAGTGGCAGCGGCCGGGCTGGGCACGGGTGCCATCGTGGCCATCCTTATCTGCATCGTCATGCTGCTCAGTGAGTGCGGCCGGCGGGTCCCGGGGGAGGTGGGGCGGGCGGCACCCTACCCACCGGAGTCTGCCACAAGCCGGATCCAGACTAGAGGCGTGGTAATGGACACAGGCTCTAGTGGCCACACGTGCCTGCCTTCCACACACACACAACCTGCTCACAGCAGCCCATCCCACAGCCATGGTCCTGCTCTTCGTCATGTGGATGAAGCGGCGGGAGAAGGAGCGGCATACCAAGCAGCTGCTCATTGACCCCGAGGACGATGTGCGGGACAACATCCTCAAGTACGACGAGGAAGGGGGCGGCGAGGAGGACCAGGTGAGGCTGTGCGGACCCTCCCGGCCCCGCCAAGCACACCCATGGGGGCCCTGGGACCTCCTCTCCTCAGCCCTGTGCCCCCACCCGCACCTCCCTCAGCATGCCAGGGCTCGTTGAGGGGGACCTGGGAGCTGCTGGGTGGGCCTCACTGGGGATTTGGGGTGAGTCTTACCAGGCTCAGCTGGTCAAGAATCCACCTGCAATGTGGGAGACCTCGGTTCGATCCCTGGGTTGGGAAGATTCCCTGGAGAAGGAAAAGGCTACCCACTGCAGCATTCTGTCCTGGATAATTCCATGGACAGTATAGTCCATGGGGATCACAAAGAGTCAGACTGAGCGACTTTCACTTTACCCCATGAAAGCTCAGGGATCCTTGTGAAGTGGGGTAACACTGGTCCCAGGTCAGGGACGTGGTACAGAGCAGGTGAGGGGTGGACCTGGGTTGGGGAGGGCTGGGGGCACAAGCCCCACGTGTGCCTTGAGGACAGACAGGATCTGATGGACAGAGGCAAGGCAAGCCTTTCAGAAAGGACAGACCAGGTGATAGAACCGGACAAGGATGCACCCCATGGACCTCCCTGGTGTCTCTGCCTGCTGTCCCCCACCCCCACCCGGACCCCCTCGCTGACTCCACCACCCCCCCAGGACTACGACCTCAGCCAGCTACAGCAGCCAGAGGCCATGGAGCATGTGCTGAGCAAGGCCCCTGGGGTGCGGCGGGTGGACGAGAGGCCCGTGGGCGCCGAACCCCAGTACCCAGTAAGGCCCGTGGTGCCCCACCCGGGAGACATCGGCGACTTCATCAACGAGGTGGGTGGTCCGGTGGGGGGGCAGGGTGGGCACACATGCTCACACGGACCAGAAAAGCTCACTTTTCGGTGAGAGGGATTGGCATGAGGAGGCAGATTCAGACCTGGGTTCACTGAGCCCTGCCTGGGGGGTGTGGCGGGGGAGCAGGTCAAGCCCCTCCCCTCAGCATCCCCACTGGGAATGGCCTAGGAGGTGGGCATTCATCCAGAGCGGCCACCTGACCACACACTTGAGTCCCCCTCCTGACATCTGGGATCTGAAGTTCCAGCCAACAGGGTCCCTGCCTTTGCTCATCCCCCGTCTTGATACTGACCCCAAGGTGCCCACCTGACAAGTCCACAGGCATCAAGGGTGCACCCCACCTCTGCCGCATCTTCCTTTGTGGGAAAGAGGGGGACGGCGAAGCCAGTGTGTGGCCGCCTCCCCCGCCAGGCCAGTCTGCAAACTGTGCTCTACTCTGAGCTCTGAGACACCTTTCACGGACATGCGGGAGACTGCATGCGGGGCCCCACCCCACATCTCCAGCCCCCCGCCCGCACTCTAACCCCGTTTCTGTGGCCCCAGGGACTGCGCGCAGCCGACAATGACCCCACGGCGCCCCCGTACGACTCGCTGCTGGTGTTTGACTACGAGGGCAGCGGCTCCACAGCGGGCTCCGTCAGCTCCCTGGACTCCTCCAGCTCCGGAGACCAGGACTATGACTACCTGAACGACTGGGGGCCCAGGTTCAAGAAGCTGGCGGACATGTACGGAGGCGGCGAGGAGGATTAACGGGCCTCCCTGCCGGACGCAAGGATGGATGGACGGACGGACGGACGGGAGGAGCAGGACTGGAGGAGGCAACGGGCCTTCCCGACCCCCAAGGCCATGTCACTTAGTGGTGGGGGTCCCCGCCCTGCCCCCGCCCCAGCTGTCTGGCATGAACACTTGACCCGCGGCTGACTCAGCACTGAGGAGAGCAAGAGGCACTCTGTCTTAACTTGAATTTCTTAGGACAGAAGCACTGTTTTAAAAAAAAAAATGAAAGTGCCTTTTGGTACATGTATCAGATTCCCTCAAACTCAGGAGCGACTAAAAGCAAGCAGACAGACCCCCCACCCGGTCCTGAGCACCCCCAGGCCTGGCTAGTCCCAGCTCTGAAGGCACCAATTAAGGAATTGGAAAGAATGTGTCCTTTTTTCTTTTTTTTTGATCTTTTATCAAGAAAACAAATGGGTGACTCGCTTGATAATTGACAAAGAAGAACAACGGGTCCAAACCCCATCAGCCCCTCTGAGTCCTCATGCTTTGCTGTCCACAGTCAGGGTCTCCTACCCCATGGGGTCCCCAGGTCAGCTCAAAGACCTACCTTCAGCTTCTGCAGCAGCAAGTCCCCTGGGTGTGGGCCAGGCCCATGGACCCAAGACCCACTGTGCACTCTGACTTTTGCCCTGACTCCCAGAAGCTGGAAACAGCTGGGGCCGTCCCTGATGTCCCCCATGGCTGCCCAGGGCCCCCCAGTCAATCATTAGGCCTCCCCCAGGGCCAACTGTGACCCTGAAAGACACCCAGGTCCCCACTATCTTTGGTCCAAGAGAGTACGGTGTCCCAAGAACCCACAACCAAAACCAGCCAGCATCCCACCAACCCCTGGCATGAGCCCTCCACCCTTTCAATAAGACTTCAAAGAGACCCCAAGTCAAAGGCCCCCACTCACTCACCAGTCCAGCCCCCGAAGGCTCTGGATGTCTCTGGCCACTGGCAGGGCTGCACCGACCACAGGGAGAGCTGATGCTCACTTGGGGTCCAGAAACCAGCACAGCCAGCGGGAGACTCTGGGGTCTGCCCCAGTTCTGCCCCTCTGGACCGGTCTCTGGAGCCCGGGAGCTGACGAGGATGGCAGAAGTCTGCCCCAATGCCGGGACAGTCTCGTCGTCCGTGCGGTCCATCCCACACATGTCTGGGCCACGCCCGCCGGGAACAGTCTCCTTTCCTTTGGACCGGTATCAGCCCCCAGCAGCTGCTGGGCCAGTTAGCTGCTCAAGCTCTCACACCTGGACGTGCCCTCTTGACGGGCAGTGTGACTCTCAAGCCAGACTCCAGGCTCAGTTCCACAGGACAGCAAGAGGCACCGCGTCCCAAGGACCCACCGGAGCCCCTGCTGTGTTTGCCGGGGTTGCGGGGAGTGGACAGCTAGAGGGGAACGGGTGAGAAAATGCCCTGGGGCAGCTTCTCCCCCAAGCATCACCCAGGGATAGCCTGTCTGGTGTGAAGGCATCTGGGCTGGCTGGAGAGGCCCCTCCAGGGGAATCCTCACCTGCTCTCAGCTCCCCAGCAGGACTTGGCATCAGGCCTGCCCTGGAGCCCCACCCTGGGTCTGCTCCTGGGGTCAGGCCTCCAGAGGACCTGGGACAGGGGTGCACATACTCCCCATGTTCTCCATGGAGAGGGTCTTTGATCCACACCCCCACCCATGGCTTGCCCCCAATGCCATGGTCATCCTCTTTTCTAAACAGCTTCAGCCTCGAAGATGAACTTGAGTGTACGTGTGTGTGTGTGTGTGATCCGCGTGGGTGTGTCCCCGCTGGACGTCAGGGTCTTCCCCAAACTCCTCGCTAACTCCATCCCCTCTCCCAGGGCTGAGCTGAGCTGGGGAGGCGACTCAGCTTGTGGTCTGAGGGAGGCAGGTCCATCCTGACCCCGTCCACAATGGCCCAAGGAGGGACGAAGGGACAGGCAGACAGAGGCAGCGACCGCTTGGGTCATGTGCTGATGCCCCCAGGCAGATAGCCCATCTCATAGACCTAGGTGGGTAGCCTGCCGAGGTGGGGGATACCCCCTTCCTGCTATGCAAATCGCTCGGGTTCAGATAGCCAATGAGGACTGTCCCAGCACCTAGAGGCATGGCCATTTGAGGACTGCTAGTGTCCTCAGGGTTGGTGAGATGTGAGCTGGAATCTCGCGTTTGTTTTTGCAGTCAAAGTTCTAAGTATCAATATGGGGTGGGGGACCCAGACAGCTGTGGACTCTCCCCACTGGACTCCTGAAGCCTCTTTGGGTCCCCAGGGTCCTGGGCTCACCCCAGGGATGGGGTGCCAGGCCCAGCCCACAGCTCGTTGTCCTGAACACCAGCCCCCCAGCCTCCCTGCAGCTCCTCTCCCCCTCCTCTCATCACTGCCAGGCCCCCACCCCACAATCTGTCTATGTTACACAGGCCCCATCCCTGCTCCCAGGCAGCCAGAGAGCAGCCCCTCCTCACTGCCACCCCAGACAGCCTCTGGAGACCCCTACCCTCTCCCAGAAGCATCTGGGAACTCTGTCCCAACCAACGGTTAGCATTAGCTACACAGTCAGTGTCAAACGTTTCTCACGTAGCTTATAGATGTGACAGGTCCAGACCAGGGGGTGCAGCCAGAGGAGGCCTGGACTCGGCGCGAGCGAGGTGCTCAGGCAAGTCCTGTGCCCACAGAGATTTTTGTTCTTGTGACCAGGACTCACCTACAAGGACACTCCAGTCTCAGGCAGCAGGCATCCCCAACCCGGAGCCCCAAGCCTATCGGGCCTTGGCAGCCCTTCCCCATGGCCCAGCCGGCCTTCCCCTTCTCGTGTTCTCAGAACACCCAGGTGCCAGGCCTTCCACCGCCAGAGGGTCAGGGTACCAGCCAGCCATCAGGCTTCCCTACTGTGAGCACCACTGACCCACCCAGGTCTTCAAGACAACTCTGTTCTCTCTGAGGGGAAATGTCAGGGAGGAGAGTCTTGGGTTTTGTCACGGCTGAAAGGAACACCAAAAAAGCAAACACAGTCTCCCCCACGAAGAGCGCCCTGTGAGACAGCCCCCGGCCACGTGGTGTATATACGACAGGCCCCGCAATGCCGGGATCCGTGGGGGGACCACCTCTGTGTATAATTGGAACGCGTCTCGCTTTTCCTTTCTCTCTCCTTTTCCCATTCTGATCTTTTTTTTTTTTTTTTGCATGTTTCTTTTTGACAATGGACAACATGTGTAGCAGCCCGCATGACTGTGGTTGTTCTGGGGAAAGATACTGGAGTATGATGTATTCTCACTGCAACTGAGCATCGCGCAGTTAGACAAATGTTCCAACTTTTTTTGTAATTGTCAACAGCACAACTATTTTGTATTGTTGTTTGTATCATTTTGTACCAAAAAAAAAAAAAAAAGGAAAAAAAGGGAAGAGCGTTGATGTTTTCAATGTGTTTTTAGTGCCAGGCGGTCTTGGTTCCACACTGAGCAGCGGCTCCGCAGGGTCGTCGTGTGCGGGAGCGGACGCTGCTGCAGGGGAGTAAATAAAGCCCCCCTTTTACGCAGTCGGCTCACCCTGGTTTGTTTTTCTTCGAGTGTCCCTATGAACAGCAGATGGATGAACACAGGGGCTTTGGTGTCAGGAGTGGGACTTGCTCGCTCGGCAAACATCTCAGCACCCACTGTGTCTCGGGCTCCATTCTGGGCTCCGAGCACAACCCTCAACAGAACCAGGCACCTCCCACGGGTCAGGCCTAGGGGTGTGGACAAACAAGACCCAAGTGCCACGCATCTAAATATGGTAACGTTCCTAGAAGGTATAGACCAAGCTAACAAACTGCTAAACAAGGTGCGTCCCACCTCCTGCCTTGGCAGACATACCTTCGTAACAGCAGGAAGGCCTGGGTCAGGTTTAGGATTCTCCTGCCCCTCTGATTCTCTGTGCGCCCCCCACCTTCTCCCCACCACAGGGGCTCTTCATTCCAGCACAAACTACACCCCCAGCCCCATGCCGGCCAGAGACCCCAAGGCAAGTGGGTCCAGTCCTCAGATGCTCTCACAGCGCAGCCTGCACTTGACTACTGGCCCGAGTCTGAGCTGCACTGGCTCACAGTTTGCTGGTCAGAGAGCCACACAGGGGACCCTCAGGGACACTGCTGGACTCGCTGGGGCTCTGCCAGCCTCAGGGAAGCAGCTCGGAAAGGCTGAGGGGTGCCCAGCTCAGCCAGAACTAAGTGATACAGTCAGAACCCACAGAGGGAGCCCCAACCACCCCCACCAGGCCTTTCTGGGGCTCAAATCACAGCTAATCACAGGTGCAGCTGACAATCACAGGCACAATTAACACTTGCCTCTAATGACATTCACAATTAGACAACTGCTGTGGGCCTGGGATAGGCAGTCAAAGAGGGGTGGGGCACAAACTCCTTGTAATCAGACCCCTGGGGCAAGGGCCAGGGGCAGGGCTGGGGAGCGGTCATTCTGCTTAAAGTCACTCCTCCCAGCTCCCCAAGTGGCTCAGTAGATTCTTTACTCAGCAGGTAAAGAATCTGTCTGCAATGCAAGAGACCTGAGCAGGAGATTAGGGTTAGACATGGGTTTGATCCCTGGGTGGGGAAAATACCTTGGAGGAGGAAATGGCAACCCACTCCAGTATTCTTGCCTGGGAAATCCCAAGCCATGGGGTTGGAGGCAGAGGCCTGGCTGTCCCCAAAGCAGAGGCCTGGCTCGAACAACCACAAAGGCCAGCCTGGGGTCTCTTGGAAGCCAGGCAGCCCCTTCTCTGACCCCATGGCCTATCCTTGGGTCATTTTGCCAGAGAGAGGTCACTATCCTCACCTACATGTGGACACAGGCCCAGGAGGGCAGTGAGAGCAGTCAGTTCAGGTGAGCACTGGCAAAGCCCCTGGGGCCTCAGCTGCTCCACCAAGGAGGCCGAGTTCAGCCAGGAGCTGGGGGAAGGGGCAGACTCTGGGACCAATATGCTGGGGGATGCACACAGGAGGCCACGGGAGGCAGTGATACCAGCTGGCCCTCCATATGCCCCAGCCACATGGCAGCCCCCACCACGAATCCGATGCCCACCCCTGAGAAAGTGTCCTTGATGAGAGAGGAGCCTGTGCAGAGGAGGAGCCACGGCTCGGAGAGTGACAGAGAACAGGGCCAAGAGACAAGGAGACGGCTGTGTGGGTGAGGGCAGGATGTGGGGGGGAGGTGGTGGACTGACCCTCATGGAGGCCCTGTTCCAGCTCGGCCCAGGCGTGGGGAGGACCCGCACTCAGCTCTGGCCACATGGCTAGATGCCCTGGGCCGGCAGCAAGATGGTCTGGAGCTCAGGGAGAGGTCAAGTGGGATGGACGGGGGGTGATCAGGGCACAGTGGAAAGTGGACACCATGAGAGGAAGCAGTCACATGTCCCAGGAGGCAGTGATAAGGGACAGAGCAGAGACTCAGGACTAAGTGAGAACCCCCAGGTTGATACTGGCGGGCCCTATGGATGGACAGACTGGTGGGCAACTGCACCCCCAGGAGCTGCTTTTGGAACCCAGCAGAATCCTGTGCCCCTCCTTCCCCCACCCCACACACACACACACAAAGGCCCCTCCACACCCCCTCTCTCTGTAGAAAAGCTGAGTCTCCCAGACCTCCCAGAGTCACAAAAGAGTGGCTCCAGCAGCTAACAAATACTATATAGTCACAGACTCAATGTTGACGCACGACTAAAATTGTCAGCAAAGAGATGCTACACACCCATGTCAACAGCTTCCACTCTGAGAATATGGCGCCCTCTGTCAACATGCAGGGCTTCCCTGATAGCTCAGTTGGTAAAGAATCTGCCTGCAATGCAGGAGACCCTGGTTCAATTCCTGGGTTGGGAAGATCCGCTGGAGAAGGGATAGGATACCCACTCCAGTATTCTTGGCCTTCCCTTGTGGCTCAACTGGTAAAGAATCCACTGGCAATGCAGGAGACCTGGGTTGAAAAGATCCCCTGGAGAAGGGAAAGGCTACCCACTCCAATATTCTGTCCTGGAGAATCCCATGGACTGTATAGTCCATGGGGTCGCAAAGAGTTGGACAGGACTGAGCAACTTTCACTTTCACTATGTCAACATACAGAAGTTACACAAGATGGACTTCACCCTTGATCCCACAGAAATGGAATAATTTTCAGACAAGTGGGGATTTGTAAGCAGCTCTTTGCAAGAAAGAGCTCTTTGCAGGAGGCCCTTTCACCTCGTCACTTTAGAAATTTATACTGTCACTAACCTCAAACCAGGCACCCTCATGCTCTGCTCATCTCTGGCCCAAGTACATCTTTCAAATCTTTGATCACACAATCCCTGGCCTAACCTGTTGGGTCTCTCCATGGATCAAAGACATAGAAAGGAAGACTAAGCAATTAATAGATAACCGGGACTCTATCCCAGCTTCCCCCTTCAGTAATCTCATGAACAAAGTGCATGAACAAGACAGCAACTAAGGAAAGATCACAAGAAGCCAAAAGGCCTGCAGACAGTGGGGGCTGGCCCCTATCTCCATGATTAACTGACCTCACTTCCTCTTTCCCCCTTAAAACCCTCATGACCAAGCAGAATCTCGGGACTCCGTTTTGGGGGACAGAATCCTTCCTACCCAGATTGCTGGTTTTCTGATTAAAAGCACCATTTCCATTCCTGCCAATACGTGCCACTCCAGTATTGATTTTTAAGCAGTGAGCAGCTGGACCTGAGTTCGGTAAAATTTTCACTTAAGAAAAAAAATAAACTTTCACCCTGAACCCAATTTTAACTGATAAACACAAGCTGGGTGCTATCTCACAAGAGCCCAGAGCACTCTCAGCTCTCTTAGGCTCTCCTGGCTATCCCTTCCTGCTCTCCCATCCTCTCTCAACCCCTAAGTGCCCTCTCCCCCAACACATAGTCCTCCCCCATCTGCTCAGGGATATGCCCCCGGGAGCTGCCCACCATCCCAACAGCCCAGAGCCAGGTGAAGGAGGTGGAGGAGGGCTCAGTTGCCACAGATCTGCCCCAGCAGGCCCATCCACAAGGGCAGGGGTGCTGCCAGCTCACTGGACCTACCCCCATGGCACCCAGGGCAGGCCTCTCAAGCACAGCCCTGAAGCACCTCAGTCTGGGGAAGAGGGGTAGTGCATGGGCACAAGCAGAATTCTCTCTCGACCCTCCATACTGCAGCTTGAAGCAGCCTCATCAGAGATGGAAGGGCCCCTGAGCAAAGGTGGGGTAAGTAGTTCAGTCAGTCCCCTTCGGAGGTGAGGCTGAGGCCCAGAGGTTCCCAGGGGGGCCCACCCTGGAATGAGAGGGCCTGATGACCACCCTACACTCCCTGCACCTTCTACCCTGGCCGGCAGCTCCCCAGAAGCCTGAATGGCAGTAAGCTCATCCTGACCCAGGTCGTCAGGGGTTGGATTGGAGTGGGGGACACTCTGAAGCCTGGGGGCCTCCTAAACACTGACTCACCTGGACAGCATCAGGCCTCACCAAATAAGGGTCCTCAAGGTTGACCGTGAGGAAGCAGGAGGCCCTGGATACTCACTAAAGGGCCAGGGGATGGCCAGGTGTCAGGGTCACTTGCCCACAGCCTGTCATGTCCACTCCCTCTGCCCTCCCTCCCAACCCACGTGCTCTATCACCGCCCCCACCCAAACAATGTCCACCAATCCTGTTCCCACCCCGCCCCACCACACACACACACAGCTGTCCTGACTCACATGTGGCTGAAGGGTGCTGTCCACGGTGCTGACTTTCAGCTGTCTGGCCCTGCCCGTGTGGCCTCAGGAAGCGCCCATGGGAACTTCTGCCTGTTTGGGAATAAATCACCTGCTTGGGAACTTACCTCAAAGGCAAGAACTGCGACAGAGAGGAGAGAAGAGGTCTGGCCCTGCTGAGCTCCTGCCACAGGGACACCACTTCTCCTGGCCCTCCCCTTCTGGGCCAGGCAGTGGGGAGGGGGCCCAGCAGCCTGGGCTCCATGTGAGCAGCCCGCTGCCTTGCATGCCTGGGAGGCTCTCGTGGTCCTCAACGCTCGGATTCCTCTGTGTGCAGAGGTCTCCACACAAGATGGTCCTTCAGTTCTCACCGTCTGCCTCCTTATGGGATTCCTTCAACAACTTCACTACTGAATGTTCATGGGTTTTACCTCAAGTTTTCCCCCAATCTGTCTCTACATCTTGGCAGGGCAGTGATCACCCTGGCCGTCCCCACTGTGCTCCAAGCAGCAAGTGTGGCCTGACCCAAAGGAGCTGGCACCCCAGCTGACAAGACTCGCTAACCAGCGCCCCCCCTCCCTGGAGCAGCAGTGAGTGTGTAGCCAGAGTCTGGCCAGAGTCCAGTTTGGCTCCTCCTGGAGCTTCTGACCTTGGATAAGTTCCCTAAAGGTCTCTGGGCCAATACCACCTGCCCAGTGGGTGGCTGGGAAGATGAAGATGAACTGAGAGGAGATAAAGTCCAACTGCCCATGAGCACTTCAGAGTGCCCAGGGGCGGGCAGGCACCAGGGGACCCACACTGCAGGGCCAGCCCCCAGGGATGAGTGCTATGGTCAGCAAGCAAGCAGGATGTGCACAGGTTGTGCACATGTGTTTGTTCACCAGACAGGCACCATCTCCCTTCACCAACCAACCAGGCAGCTGGTGGGCACTGCACCCTGGCCCTATTGACTGAGACCTCCACCCACCACCAAATGCTGTAGAAGACTCTGGGGGTGACTTAGGGAGGGGGCAAGAAACTTCCAGAAGCATGCTGGCCCCAGTGGCCAAGCAGGGGGTGGGAGGTGAGCACTCTGTACCTGGAGCCAGGACTGGGTCTATGCTGGCAGCCTAGACTTTTCCTTCCTTTTAAATTTCTGGAATGGTTGCCATGGAAACTTAGAGGCTGGCAGTCAAGAGCAGCTGAGGAGAAGGCATAGTTGGGCTCCGATCAGCTGGGCCTGAGGCTAGGTGGGGCCAGTCACCTGCACCCCACCCCTCCAACTCTGCAGAAAGAAAGAAAACCTGGATTCTCAGCCTCTCTCGGGAAGTTACAGGACTTCTCTCTGGGTTGGGGACCAGGCTACAGCTATGGAAGAAGTCGGGAAGGGCCAGTGACTATGCCTGGAGCAATCCAGCAAGTCTTTCACATGCCCTTTGCAGGATGGTGGGTGCCAGCCCCTGCCCTGCCTCATTCTGTTAGCAGGAAGGGGGTCCCTGGTCACTCTGGGCGGCTGGTCAACTACAAGTGGTGAACAGAGATGGGCCAGGCCACTGCAGGGCCTGAGGACGTACCTCAGGCTATGTGTCTGCTTCCTGCCTGCTCAGCTCGGGCCCTAGGACTTCTCACATGGGAACCCAGGAGGCCCGTGGGAAGGACCTTTGGGTGGCCCAAAGGCTTGACTACTGTTAACAGGGCCTGGTCCAGTAACAGCACATCGAGTGCCCAGCAACAAAATCCTCACCTGACCAGAGAATGAGCACAGGGGGACAAACTGGTCATGAAATGCCTCCCAACTCTGCGTAGAAATTCAGGCCAAAAGGGAGGGGACTGTACACAAAGACCCTTGCCCACCACCCAGTCCTACAAGAATCAAGTCACCAGCACCACAGTTGCTGACTTGCAGCACAGCCCAACAGGAATTCACGGCAAAGACCAGGGCAAGGCGCTTTGTGCCCTGGGGAAACTGGCAGGACTGGCCTTCAGGTAGTCAGATATTTTTAGGAAAGAATCTTAGGAACCCAGTTTCTTGCCTCTTCCCATACTGAGAAAAGCACTAAAACCATTAACTAGAGACCTACTCAAAGACAACAGTTATCTCCCACCAAGCTGTGTGCTTGGCTGCCTGCACCCCACGAACAAAGTCATATACATGGACTTCCCTGGTAGTACAGGGTATAAGACTCTGCCTGCCAATGCAGGGGGCACAGGTTCGATCCCTGGTCTGGGAAGACTGCACATGCCACAAAGCAACTAAGCCCGTGGGCCACAAATACTGAGCCTGTGCTCTAAAGCCATTGAGCCGCAACTACTAAAGCCCATGCTCCGAGATGAGAAGCCACCCTAAAGAAAAGACCAGCCCACGGGCATCAACAAAAACTCAATGCAACCAAAAACAAGTAATTTTTTAAAAGATCACTTATGCTGCCCCTCCCCTCATCTCCTTGAGACATCCTCAGAGCCCTCTGAGAAGCTGCCTCCTAGATTATAATCTGCAGATTGGCACAAAAACTTTCCATTTCTTTCTCAGACCTGACCAGTGTTTTCACACACAGTTGCATGCCCATGCTTTTTAATAACATTTTGGTAGCTTCACTGGAGCATTCTGGGGGAATGGAGAGGTCCTCCACTCCCACAGACCTGGGGGGCAGGCACACAGCTGCCCCTCGGGCAATCAGCTTAGTAACGGGCCCTCTGGGCTCTAAACCCAGGGCGCCAGCCAGGTTTCCGCCCCTCCCCAAGGAAGTGAAGATGGAAACCACACTCTGAATAGGTGGGCTTCACACCTGCCTTGGTTAACCCTCTCAGCCACCCTTGGGTTGGGGGTGGGAGTGTTACTACTGTCTTCACTTTAGAGATGAACAAACTGAGTCCCAGTGGGTGAAAAAGCTGCATCCAGAGGAGGGGACACAAGCCCCAACTCCCTAGGCCAACCTTGCCAGGAACCCAGTGAGGGCAGATGAGGTGGGGCGAGGCCTGAGGACCCCACCCCTTCTGCAGGTGCCCAAACGAGGGGCCTGGGTCTGGTGCTGTCGCCTCCCCCTCCCCCCACGCACCTCCTTCCCTGCATGACTCCCTTCTTCCCCAGGCTCATCTCTTCCAGAAAACCCTGCATGCTCTCACCCACAGTTGGCAGAGGACCCCCTCCCAAGGGGCAGTCCCTCCCCTCCTCTCAGGGGGGAGGGGTCCTTGGCCCAGCCAGACTTGGGGACTGTACCTGGCTTCCTCGCTGAGTTTCCCCTGGGAAGGGAAGAAGGGCAGGGACCATGAGGGTGGGAGTAAGGAACACTTAGGCTCCTTCCAGGGTGGGGTCTGTAACATTGGGGTGGGGTGGGGGTGAGGAGGTGGTCCTCAGTCCTTCCCTAACCTCCTAGGAGCCGGTTTTCAGGGCCTGGCTGCTTCTGCAGGCCTGGCTGAATTGACAAGTGAAATTCTTGCCACCACCTTGCCCTAGCACCTCCGAAAAAGGCTCACTACTGGGCCGTCAGGCGTGGCTGGATCTAGGTGCTCCAAGACCACCACCCTTACCTCTGTACTGGCCTCGGTTTCAGCCATGCTCTCCAGAAGCAGCAGCCAGAGCTGACTTCCTACCAGCCCCCAAACACGTAGAGCTCCTTTCTGTAGAATGCCCACAGGCCTCCCCTGCACCCCTTCCCCTCTCCCACCTCCTCTGCTCCCCCTCCCTACATCCCACAGCTGCCCCCTGCTCACACCCTCTCTTTTCCTTAGCGTGCGCCATCCCTCCACCACTGCCTGAGACTGCTGCCGCCAGCACCAGCAGTCCCTAGGGGTCATTTCCCATCTTTAAAAGGCCCGCCTTCAGCTCCTGCCCCTCTTCCCACACAGTCTGTTCCCAAGCTTATATACACAGCTCAACCCCCAACCCATTCTCTCTCCATCACCCCCTCCTCAGCAGCATCCCACCTGCAGGGCATCCCTGGGGGCAGGGCAGCTGCCCACCACTCTATGGCGATCCTTGCCCCTGGCCTGATGATTAACCGTGTGCTGGCCTGAACCTTCACGTGGCACTGGCGACTCTGCAGCCACATAAATTGTGCCATGCCCCTGCCCTGGGTGTCACTCCCAGACACCGTGGGCCTCCCTGGCCTTCCCTCTGCTGACAGCTCCTCACCTCAGGCCCAGCACTAGCGTCTATTCACCTGAGCTAATGCCCCAGGTTACTGACCACATCAGTATAGTAAGTACCCTACTTACAAATGAGTCCCATTCCGAAAGCACATTCATAAACCCAATTTGTTCAAATTAGCCTAGGTACCCTTCTACAATGGGAGACCTCCAGATCTGCTCAGAAGACCAAACTGCTCAGAAATAATATAGTACTGCACTGTAATAGGTTTACAACACTTTTCACACAAAGAACACATAAAAAAACAAACACAAAAAATAAAACTTTTAATCTTACAGGACAGCACCTTGAAAGTACTACAGCTGGCATATAGAGGCTGGCATTGAGTGAGCAAGCAGGGAGAGTTACTAACTGGAGCAAGGAAAGGAGGTGGGAGATGGTGGAGCCAAAAGATCGTCAACAATAGGAGACGGAGGGCAAGTTGCAATTTCACTCATATCTGACATTGACGGAACGCACATTAGCATCTTTGAAAGTTCACAACTTGAAGGTTTGTATGTAGGGGACTTACTGTAGCTGGTTCCTTTTACTCCCGGGTATTACTGCATTGAGGGCTTCCCAGGGGATGCAGTGGTAAAGAATTCACCTGCCAATGCAGGAGATATGGGTTTAATCCCTGGGTTGGGAAGATCCCCTGGAGTAGGAAATGGCAACCAACTTCAGTATTTTTGCCTGGAGCAATCCATGGACCAAGGAGCCTGGCAGGCTACAGTCCATGGGTCACAAAGATTTGGACATGACTAAGCACACACGGAAGCATAGTTATTTCACTGAATAAATAACCTCCGGTTTGTATGCGTTCACCTTGATGGAGTATGTTTACATAGAGTGACACAGTTCCTCAGGTGTTCCTGCCATGTGACACAACGACAGCACGTGTGAAGTTTCACCTGCCCGGGGCACCCACAATGTGATACCACTGATCTTTATAGAGTTTGAGCCAATGTGGGCACCTGTGACAACCTGCTGTGGTTTTCACTTGCTCCTCTCAGATGACCAGTAATGGTGAACACCTTTCCATTCATGTATTGGCTCACTGGCATGTCTTCTATGAAGCACCTGTCCAAGGGTCTCGCACATTTCTTAATGAGTTGTCTTTTAACTGCTCAGTTGTGAAATTCTTCTATTAATGTATTCTAGACACGAGTCCTCTGTCAGGAGTACACACCACAAATGTCTTCTGGAAGTCCTTGGCTTGGCCTCTCTCTGTCACAAAAGCACCTTTTGATGAGCGGATCTGTAAGCCCTAATTGTCCAATCTTTTCTCTAGAGTTTGTGCTTTCTGTGCCCTTAGAAATCCCTGCCCACTCCCAGGTCACAATGATCTGTGACATCTTCCCCCAGAAGCTCTGCAGTGTTAGCCCCATTTTCAGGCCTATGGTCCATCTCTAAGCCACACGTGTGGTGTGAGGGTAGAGTCAAGGTGCACATCCCCCATCAGGGATCTGCTTCACACCAGCAAAAACCTAGTGACCATAACGTATGGATGCATTTCTGGACTCTATTTTGGTCATGGATCCTGTATCTGTCTTTACACCAATACTGCACTGTCCTGGTTATTTTATCTCTACAGCAAGTCATGAAATCCAGGGGTGGAAATTCTCCAATTTTGTTCCAAACTGTCTTGGCTCTTTTATCCTCTGCAGCTTCTGGAATCAGATTTCAGTTTCTATGAGAACTGCTGGGTTGTGACTGGGATGGCACTGAATCAGTCTGAACAGAACCACTGTCTTCACAATATTGGGTCCCCTCCAAGGGCTCAGTGTATTTCTCCCTTTAGGTCCTCTTTCACCTAATTTCAATGTTAAGATCTTAAACTGCATATATTCCGAGGTACCCCAATGTTTTCGGTGGTGGTGGTAATGCTCTCTTTTGCACTTTCTACCTTTCTGCTTCTGGTGCATGGGAATTACATTATTCTGGATACTGACCTTGTACTCCAATATCTTAGCAAATACACAGCTCAGTTTCAATGTGTTTGTAGATTCTTCTGGGATTTCTGTGCCTGTGATTGTGTTGCCTAAAGTCCTGCCTTCACCTTCTTCCTCTCCAAACCTCATGCCTTTCTCTCCTCTGCCTTTCTGCCCAGCTGCCACTGTAGTTCCCTGGGGGATGCACATGGTCAGAACAGACATCCTGGTCATGGTCCTGGCCTAGCCCAACAGCTGTCTATCCCAAGCCCACACAGGAATGTGAGTCGGACTTGAGACAACTGCTAACGATTTTGCTGAGACACTGAACAGTACCCAGTGCTCACAGGAGGCATAAACACAGACACATTTGCCTCTGAGCTGCCGGCCACACTTCTCTCGGGGGTCATTCCTAGGTAGGGAGCATCAGTCTGCACCTGGGCGAGGCCCTGGGCAGGACAACCAGACCCTGTCAGATGTACAGGCAAGCTGGAACCAAGGCTGCACATGCAGAAATGCGAGTACCGCCGCCCTTCACTGGCTGAACTAGTTCATCTCAGGGCCAAGAACTTATCATTGTTCAGCTGCTCATTCACATCAGACTCTTTGCAATTCACTGACTACGTACAGCATGCCAGGCTTCCCTGTCCTTCACTATCTCCCAGAGTTTGCTCAACCTCATGTCCATTGAGTCGATGATGCCATCCAACCATCTCATCCTCTATTGCACCCTTCACCTCCTGCTCTCAGTATTTCCCAGCCAAGAACTTAGTGAGAACAAAGTATTAGTCGTGGGGGAAGAGTCCAAGTATGACCTCAGTACTCAACCACCTCTGGCATTCTGGTACAGAGAGGGAAGACTGGAAATCACGCCCTGGTGTTTCCTGCTAAGTGTTAGTCACTCGGTCCTGTCCGACTTTTTGTGACCCCATGGACTTGTAGCTGGCCAGGCTCCTCTGTCCATGGAATTCTCCAGGCAAGAATACTGGAGTGGGTTGGATGCCCTTCTCCAGGGGATCTTCCCAACCCAGGGATCAAACCCAGATCTCCTGCATTTCAGGCTGATTCTTTACCGTCTGAGCCACCAGGAAAGGCTCTAAAAATTCACATCTACCCTCTTTCATTGCCAGCATCACAGGTGTTATGGGCTGAACTGCCTCCCCCGCCCAAAAAGGATCACGTTGGGGGTCCCAACGTCCCAGGAGCTCAGAACTTGACCTCAGAACGTGGCCGGATCCTCACAGAGGCCATTAAAGCTCAAACGAGATGACTAGGGCAGGCCCTCACCCCAACGACTGGCATCTTATGAAAGGGAGAGATTTCATCACGGAGACAGGTGTTCACACAGAGAAAACAGCCCGGCAGGCAAAGAGCGACGCTTCCACAAGCCAAGAAACAGCGGCATGCGCACAACCGCCAGGAGCCGGGGAGGCCTGGGCGCGCCCTCCATACCACTGCCTGCACCTGGGTCTCGACCTCAGCCTCCAGCACGGAGACGACCAACCGCAGCGCTGCGTCACTGGGAAGACCGACACAACATGGGTCAGACTGAGGCTGTAACTTGACAGGAACCCACGGATCTTGAGAGCCCCGCAAACCAGTCAAAATCAACACGAGACCTGGACGCCAACTGCCATCACACCGAGGAGGCCGGCGGCGGCTCTCGCGAGACCCGGACTATCTAGACCCGGACTACTGTGAACTTGGCGGCCAGGCGGAGGCCCCCTCAGGAACCACAGCTTGTTGAGGCCAAGCTGTCACTCACCGCCCGACAGGGCGGGGCCTCCAGCGACGCCCGCCCCCCCTCCCCCCCCAACACACACCACCACAAAGGTCGGTCCGCGTCAGGGCTGGGGCCAGGACGCCCACGTGTCCCTACCCCCGCCTTACCTTCCCTCTCCCAGGGGCGCCCCAGGCCTCTGCACGGACAGCAGCCCAGCATCCACGCTGCACGAGTCCATCCGTTTCCGAGGAAGAGTGGCCCGGCAGGGAGCAAGGCCTGAGCTCGGCTCCTGGGCCCTCACACGCGACACCGGGTCTGACTCTGGAGGCAGGTCCTGTCCTCGGAGGTGAGGCTATTTCTACCGGACTCGCTGGGTTATAGACACTGACTCCTAACAAGTGGCTCATAATGACACACCTCAGCGGAGCCAGAGCTAAAATCTCTGGCAGCAGAATCTACAACTGGAAAACTGGGAAAAACAGGCAAAACAGATACAGATAAATTTGTTTTTAATAAAGGAGTTAATTTTCTTTCAATCCTATATAAAACAATAGCAATTAAAAACTTCATTTTTGAAAGTAAAATATTTACATATGAACAAGTAACTGTGCAAAATTTACATGAAAAAATGGAAAGACAGGGATTTCCTAAAAGACAAAATAAAAGGTGTAACAGTTTTCAGGTGTCCATAAAAAATACTGATCAGCATTCAGTTCACACGCGCGAATAAAGTCTAACATGAGAATTCACACAGAGAAAGCCAAAGTATTTACAGTCATAAAAGTACTATCAATAGACAATTTAATACAATAACCTCTGAAAATATAAAGAACCAATTAGTATATTTGTAATAAAAAAATAGGTACAAAGAAGGGGCTTTTGCTCTGGACGTCTGTAAAGTGGGCCCACAGCTTGCATACAGTCTCTTAGCAAAATAATTATAGTTACATAGCCATCTTCATGTTATGTGCCAAAAATTATGTACAATTACTGACAAAATACACCAACCATTTTTCAACACTTGATTCACACTGAGAAACAGTCTTTTGATGATTCTTCTCAACTTTGATTTTATTTCATCTAAGTTTTCACTTTTAGCTAAAAAACACAGTGCAAGTAAAATAGATTTATGCTGAAAAGGTTTTCATTTCTTTTAACTTTACAGCTTTACAAACAATAGCAAATAAAATGCATTTGTACAGATGCTGACCACACATTCAGAAGGAGCCGCGTCACCGGGGCCCCACGAAGCGGGACGAGCCCCGAGGCGCAGGCGGACGGTGGGCTGCCTGCTCCTCGAGGATCCTGAACGGAGGGGCGGGGGAGGGAGGAAGATAAATAGTCTAAAAAATCAGTTTGCTTTGCCAACTGACTAATACAAAAATAAAATAAGTGAAATGAGGTCACTGGCTGTAGACACACACCTACGCAGTAAGCTGGGTTGAACTAAACCAAATGCACAAACGATGGAGAAACCGCTATGAGGTGACAAGAGGGCAGCTAGTTATTTGCTAAACGATTCCATCAGTTTTTATATATGGCTTGTTTGGCAAGAAGGCCACTCAATCAAAGATGAGTTAGGATTTAATTGTCCTGTAAGAGTACCCGCAGGCCTCTGTGTTCTCTGTTACAGAAACATGTTTTCCTCCATACTGAAGAGTTGACTTAGAAACAGGAATATAAAACTGTTCCATTGTAAAGAGGTGGCTGTTTTTTAAACAATATCCCATTTGCTCGTTACAAAAAGGCGTAATCTGCAAATATATAAAAAGTCCCCAGGCGTCTCTGCTAAGAGGCCGCGTCCGTGCTACTTAAGGAATGCTTTGTACAGCAACAGTGAATGGCTTGTCTCACGTTCATTTTCTAAACAAAATATGAGGTCCCTGAGGTTGACCCGCGTGATCCTTTGCCGCGTGAACTGTCTGGGGGTTCCGACGCCGGAACTGCCTGGGACCGCCGAGCCTGGGCCCGAGCCCTGGTGACGAGAAAGGAGAAGACAGCCGAGTTAGTGGAGCGCAGAGGTGGGCAGGGCCCTCGGCGCTGGAAGGAAGGGGCAAGGCCACGTGCTACCCCAGGACCACAGGCCTGGGGGCAGCGCAAGGTTCCCTACAGGTGTCCCACGGAACCCGGCTATGGAGGAAGCCAGGCCTGGACAGGCTTAGGCCAACTGCTGGAGCCGCGGTGCTCAGCCAGTCCCTAACAGAAGGGGTGAGAGCAGGAGGCACGACCCCGCGCCCACCTCCAGGCCTGGTGCGCTCAGGCACACACTGGAAGATGCTAACCCTGCGACTCCCCACAGAGCTCAGACTCTGGCCCCGGGCACAGAAGGAAAGCGTGGTGGCTCCTGCCCCAAAGGGACGCAGAATGGCTCCAGGGCTTGTGGCTGGCATTGCTGGTGTCCAGGACTCAGGTGGGCTGGCACTGCACCTGCGGTGGCCATGTCACCTCCCACTTCGCCAACAAAGGCACGTTCCCAAAGCCGCAAGGTCCAGGCTCGTGGGCTGGGCGGGCTGGCAGTCGGCGAGCTGGGCTGCAGGACTCTTCGGTCACCGTGTCATCTGCGGCCTGGAGGGCGCTCCCCACTCCCTTGGGCTGACAGCGGCCTGCACTGCTCAGCACCCAGTTTGGTCAGCCTGCGGGGGGATCCCGCCGAAGGTGTGAGCTCTGGTGCCTGCCTGCTTGCAGAGCTGGGGTTCTGGGTGCCTTCCCGCCACGTCGCCGCCCCCCCAGCTGCAGCATCCATGATTTCAGCACGTCTGTCACCGTCTCTATCCGACACTCGTGGACACAAACCACACAACTTCCAACTGGACGGGTCTTCGTTTTCCATTCAGAATGAACAGGAAGTGTCTGTATTCTGATGGTTAAAGTTGCTCATTTGTATTTCAAGTGCAAAACTTACAATGGAACTTTTACAGTGTTTTCTCAAAGTTTAAGAAAGTGGGAGCCATGAGTCCTGTGATGCTGGAGGAGGCCGCAGTGCAGCAAGCGGCCAGCAGGTGGCAGGCGAGGCATCCCATGCGTCTTCTGTTAATTTACGAGTTCCTTACACTCCCCCCTTCAGAACCTTAATCACCAGTCCCTCCTCCAGACAAGTCCTCTGGTGACTACTTGTCCGTGTTTGAAACAACTACTTTAGGTTTTCTTGCCAGTTTTCCCTGAGTCTCCGTAACAGCCCTGTAGGAGCATTTTGGGTACAAAACAAACAGCACTCCTGAAAAGGCGGTGATGAAAACACACAGCCGAGATGAACCAGGAAAACGGGAGCTGGCCTGCGCCCGGGGCCCTGGGGGTCTGCACCCTCAACATGGGGAGCCTGCAGAGGCCAGTGTCTGCAGAGACAGCTGGGAGGGGCGGGCGGGGCCCCACCTGATCTTGAGGCTCGCGGAGAACAAAGCGCTACCTAAACCATGGGCCAGGCATCTTCTGTGACACTTGCTACAATTCTGGACCATGTCTGATGCTCTTACTTTCAAAATAGTTCAACAACCAAAACCAGCTAGAAGGGTGAGGAGGGCTCACTTCAGGCACAGAATGTAAAGGATGCTGAAACTCAGAAATCAAGGTAAATGATATTTTAATGAAATCTTTTTTAGAAGTCAAAAGTGGCTCCAAACAAGACAAGCAGGCATTAGCACAGCCCTCAGCGGGACTCCAGGGCTGTGGCCATGCTGGCCACACTCATCATGTCTCAGGCTCCAGTGGTCACGAGGTGGCCACATGTCACTCTTTCGTGGACTTTAACAAGAAGGCTGCGCTCAGAGGCCTCCTACCTGACACTAAATGTCGTCCGATGTCATAGGGTGAGTGCCAGCCTGTGACCGACTGGCTCTGGGGTGTCCTGGCCACAGAAGGTGGTCACAGGAACCCAGTGCCCAGCCTGCAGGAAGCAGCCCTGGGTAATCGGCAGTGACCTCAGATGACAGAAAACTGCATGGCAGATGCCAGCGTCCACGTTCACCAAGAGGCTCAAGCACAGAGGATGATGGGTTTGCTCTGTTTTGCATTTGCAGGCATTGGGGTTAAAACACAGCAACCTTGGACCCCAGCTCCCCGCCTGAAAGCACTGTGTGAACTCAACCTGTCCCATTCCAAGACTGTCGTGAGATCAATGAAAGGGTATCCCCTACTGTCTCCTTTGAAGGCAACCTTAACACTGTCAAAAATGCCACAGGCAACTTGACAGGCAACAAGCACTCAATGTGGAAACCAAGTGGAAACAATCACCTTAGCCCCAACCTGCCTGGCTCACCGGTCACTTCACTCAGGCCCCCAGAGCCATGCACAACCGACCATGGCACCTGGCTGCAGCTGCAGCAACCTGCCATGGGCCCTCCCCAAGGTGGCAGAGAGCACCAGCCTCTCGGGGACTGTCTGGGGGAACTCACGTGGGGGGCCTTACTGCCACTCCCCCCAGAGCCCCTACAATAGTAGCAAGAGGTCCACACCCGTGAGAGGGTGTCTGAGCGATACCCCGGTGTGCTAGGTGGTGAGTAACATAGGTCAAAGTACCCGTGAGAGGGTGTCTGAGTGATACCCCGGTGTGCTAGGTGGTGAGTAACATAGGTCAAAGTACCCGTGAGAGGGCGTCTGAGCGATACCCCGGTGTGCTAGGTGGTGAGTAACATAGGTCAAAGTACCCGTGAGAGGGCGTCTGAGCGATACCCCGGTGTGCTAGGTGGTGAGTAACATAGGTCAAAGTACCCGTGAGAGGGCGTCTGAGCGATACCCCGGTGTGCTAGGTGGTGAGTAACATAGGTCAAAGTACCCGTGAGAGGGCGTCTGAGCGATACCCCGGTGTGCTAGGTGGTGAGTAACATAGGTCAAAGTACCCGTGAGAGGGCGTCTGAGTGATACCCCGGTGTGCTAGGTGGTGAGTAACATAGGTCAAAGTACCCGTGAGAGGGTGTCTGAGCGATACCCCGGTGTGCTAGGTGGTGAGTAACATAGGTCAAAGTACCCGTGAGAGGGTGTCTGAGCGATACCCCGGTGTGCTAGGTGGTGAGTAACATAGGTCAAAGTACCCGTGAGAGGGTGTCTGAGCGATACCCCGGTGTGCTAGGTGGTGAGTAACATAGGTCAAAGTACCAAGAGCATAGACACCCCTGGCTCGCTCTGGACCTCTTCACACCAGTGCAATTCCCAAGCTTGTCCACGCCTGAGCACAGGCAGCTGGAGGGCGCCAGGGACCCCTGGCACTTGGCTGAGGAGAGCCAAGGTCACCCTGGTATCTTCCATCATCTCCCCCAGGGCTGTCCAGAACAGGGAGGGAACACGGCATCCGCAATCCGCACAACATGAAGACGCAGCCCGGGCCCCACAAAGACCGAGGAGGGGGGCTTTGCCCCCATGACTCCAAGCAGCAGACACAGCAGCGAGAGAGTCCTCCTCCCACCAGAGCAGGCGGGGGGTGGGGGGGGGGGCGGGGGAGGGGGGGCAGTGCCTAAGTGCACACCAAGAAGAGAGTGGGGGGGATGCAGGGTCCTGCGGGCGCCACCAGAGGACCTCAGCCCTCCTCATCAGGACAGACACCAGCTAAGTCACTGGGTTCTGCCAACAGTCAGGAGAGGGCGCCATCAGACCACAAAGCTTGTCAACACCAATACCACAAAATTAACAAGAGGAAGATCAGCAAGTCCACCACGAACCACCACAAAAAGTCAGAAAATGAAATCCCACACATATCAGGGCCAAATGCAATCTAGAAAAATAAGCCACTACAAGACAACACTTTCAACAAAAAAATGTACTTACACATGTGAGCGTACGAAAATCACCTTGAATCAAAAACTCAAAATATAAGGGCAAGATAAATTAAAAGCCAGAAAGAAACAAGAGTTGACTGACTCAAGAAAGAAAGGAGAAAAAAAGACAAAATTATCTCATACACGAATATAAACTGGAAGGTGCTCAGGGGAGAAAAAACTCGAATAAAAATTCATAAGAATTCAGAAGAAGAGCAAAACAACCGAATAGAAAGGAGACAAAGAAAAAAAAAATTAAAGGGCCAAGAAAACACAGGGTAAAGGAAGACACGGAAGGAGCACGTGCGCTGAGCCGTCAGAGCCCCCAGAGAGGGAGGCACACGTGAGGGCAGGAGTAATATACTAAACTATAATCTGAGAAAACTTTCAAGAAATAGAAACCAAAAAACCAAACCTACATGGACAAGGCAAGTGGGCACCTGGGAAAATTAACCCATAAAATCCACTTTGACGAAGCCTCATAAAACTGTCACTTTTCCAAGATAAATTAACCTGGAATCAGGCTTTCCCAAACCCATGCTGCTGCTGCTAAGTCGCTTCAGTCATGTCCAACTCTGTGCGACCCCACAGACTGCAGCCCACCAGGCTCCCCAGTCCCTGGGATTCTCCAGGCAAGAACACTGGAGTGGGTTGCCATTTCCTTCTCCAATGCATGAAAGTGAAAAGTGAAAGTGAAATCGCTCAGTCGTGTGCGACTCTTCGGGACCCCATGGACTGTAGCTTACCAGGCTCCTCGGTCCATGGGATTTTCCAGGCAAGACTACTGGAGTGGGTTGCCATTTCCTCCTCCTTCCCAAACCCATACAGTAAGCCAAAGTGAAAGCTGGTCGCACAGTATCCAACCCCATGGACTATAGCCTGTCCAGCTCTTCCATCCATGGAATTCTCCAGGCAAGAGTACTAGAGTGGGTTACCATTTCCTTCTCCAGGGGATTTTCCCGACCCATGAATTGATCCCAGGTCTCCTACATTGTGGGCAGATTCTTTACTAACTTAGCCACTGCTACTAAGTTGCTTCAGTCGTGTCCAACTCTGCATGACCCCATAGACAGCAGCCCACCAGGCTCCCCCGTCCCTGGGATTCTCCAGGCAAGAACACTGGAGTGGGTTGCCATTTCCTTCTCCAATGCATGAAAGTGAAAAGTGAAAGTGAAGTCACTCAGTCATGTCTGACTCTTCGAGACCCCATGGACTGCAGCCTACCAGGCTCCTCCGTCCGTGGGATTTTCCAGGCAAGAGTACTGGAGAGGGGTGCCATCGCCTTCTCCAAACTGAGCCACTAGGGAAGCCCATATACAGTAAGCAATGAAAAGCATTAAAAACATCACTGAAAGCAAGCATGAACCAACATTTTTATATCCAGCCTGACTGCCCTCCACATCCAGGCCACAGAAAAACCATTTCAACTCACAATATGGCGGGGGACTCTGCACCTGAGCATCGTGATAGCTCAGACACAGGTCAGGGTCATCCCAACGAGAGAGGGCAGAGAATGTGCAGAAGGGAGAAATAAGCATTTATAATATAAACGCACAGCTGGTGCGACAACAAAACCGAGGAAGTGGCCAGGAGATGACACCGTATGCCATGACGAAGTAGAAATGACGTGACAAAGCGTGAGACGGAAGGGGTCACAGGACCCACTAGGGAGACTGTGTGGCCGCCTGGGGCCAAGGAGAATGCGGACGTGAGCTAAGAAGCCCAACAGGAAACACGTGAAAACCTGGGGTAAAGACACCCAAACACTTACATACAAAAGTGACCACTAGAGCAGAGTCACACACCTTCCTAACACAATCATCTTAATTAAGGAGCAAAGACTACACATCACACCAAAACACACAGCAACTGTAAAAAAAATAAAATAATCATAATCATAAGAATCTGAACCCACAGAGTCTGAACCCACATGTCAGCTGTTATCAACACAAATGATGGGCTTAACTCACCTGTGATGGAAAACCACTCGCCAGCGGGACTCAGAAGACAGGCCCCTGCTGCACACTACACAGAGGGGCAGCTACAGGAGGGGCCACGGGCCCAGGAGGAACAGAGGCTCCAGACCAATGGAACAGGAGAGCAGGGGAAACAGGCCTGACTGAGGACAAGGGAGACACCAAGCCCACGGGGCACAGACTGATACTTTGTGATGCTAAAAATCGCAACTGACTGTGAAGATACAACACTTACGGATATGTACATATCAAATACCACGGCAACCCCCAGAAAAGCAAAACCTGCAGGAGATGCGAGGAGATGAAGACAGAGACACTGACAAGGGTACTGTGGAGCTCCACATCCAGCAAAACACACCAGGTGGATGGAGACAAGCCGAGACAGTCGGTATCATCCATGAGGTTCTGTAAACCCTATGAGAGCCGATACCCTGTCCTGAGAATGAGCACCCACAGCGCATTCACAAACACTGAGTATCCCTGCTGCCCAGCAGGTCTGCAAAACTCAACAGCATGGCAACACATGGTCCGACACGTGTCCCAGCACTGGTCCTCCACGGCTCCAGGGAGACACGGCCGACCCCATAGTTAGAGCAGGAAGACGTGAGGTGAGCCTAGCACGTCTGTGGTGCGGGAAGGTGAGGAACCTTCCAGAGGCGGCGGGTTAAGTGAGAGGAGAGAGAAGCCAAGCGCAAGGGGCTTGTGGTAACTGAGCAGGGCCAGGACAGGAGACCCCACTGCAACCCCCGCCGTGACAGAGGCAGGTAAGGAATGGAAGAGGCAGAGATAGCAGATTCCCCCAACCAAGGCCCAAGGAGAGCCCGAGGCCCCAAGCAGGGAGCAGTGACACCAGCTGGGAGGAACAGTGGTCAGGGGAGCACAGCCCCAGAATTCCCCACAAGACTCTCATTAAGAGAGGAAATGGATTTTCCAGCAGGGACACCTGCAAGCCCACCTGAAACACCACCCGCAGTGGGACTCCCGGGTGTCACCACCTCCTGAGATGACGCGTCGAGGACACAGCACAGCTGGGGCGACACTCCAGCCACGTTATACCACCTGGATTTCACCGAGAGGAAACTGACAACGCACCCAGAACGAGAGACCGTCTACCAAATAACTGATAAACACTCTTCAAAGTGTCAGGTCAGGAAAGACAAGGAAGCACGGAGGGCTACAGAGACCGAACGCCAGGACAGGGCCCTGCAGCATCAGTGGAGAGCAGGAACGATCAAATACAGGGGAAATGTGCAAAAGCCACGTCGGACTTAAAAAATCCAAACTATACAAAGAACTCTAAAACCTCAATAACAAGAAAACAAACAACCCCATTTTAAAAGTGGATCAAGGATCTTAAAAGGCACCTCACCAAGAAGATATGTAGATATCAAACAAGCACATGAAGAGATGCTCCACATCGTATGTCATTAGGGAAACACAAATTAAAGCAAAGAGACACTACCACGTAACTATGAGAAAGGCCCAAACCCAGAAGACTGCCAAGGCGAGTGCTGGTGCAGTGTGCGGCGGCAGGGACACTCGTCCAGCGCTGGTGGGGACGTGGAGCGGTACAGTCACTTGGGAAGACAGGAGGGCGGCTTACAGCAAAAGTAAACACACTCTCACCACACAAAACTGTGTCCCTGGTATTCACCTGAATACGTTCAAAACTCACATCCACATGGAAACCTGTACACAGATGTTTACAGCAGCTGTATTCATAACTGCCAAAACTCAGAAGCAACCAAGATGTCCTTTGGTAGGTGATGTTTAAGTAAAATGTGGTGCACCTAGGCAATGAAATAGCACCAAAATGAAGTGTGTTATCAAGCCATGAAAAGACAGGAGGAACCTTAAATACATTCCGCTATGTGAAAGATGCCAGTAAGAAAAGGTAACATTCTGTCTGGTTTCAACTCTATGACACGGGCAAAGACAGAACTATGGAGTCAGTAAAAAGATCACGGGTTTCCAGGGAGTGGGGGGAGGGAGGGATGAACAGCCAGAGCGCAAAGGATTTTTAGGGCAGTGAAAATGCCCTGTGTGTGACGCTATGCAGGTGGATGCATTATTATACACATTTGTCCAAAAGCACAGAATGTACAACACAAGAGTGAGCCCTGATATGAACTGTGGGCTCTGAGCGGTGATGGGTGCCAATGCAGGTTGGTCAGCTGCAACAAATGCACCATCTGGCGGGGGTGTGGATGATGGGGGAGGCTGTGCCTGCGGGCGGAGGGCAGAGGCTCAGGGGAAACTGTACTGTACGTGCAATTTGACTGTGAACCGAAAACTGCTCTAAAGTATGAAGTTTACTTATTTTAAATTAATTCTGAAAGACAAAATCCAGTAATGTCTTGAGTTCACAGTTATCACAGCACCACTTCACATCAGGAAGTTGAGTAAGGGGTACACAGAAACTCTACTCTTTATGTAACTTTTCTGCAAGTCTAAAATTGGCTCATAATAAAAGTTCTTAAGACATACCCTTAAGGATATAGTCCTAAACTAAAAAAAAAAAAATTAAGCCTTATCTCTGATGAAGAAAAGCACCTGAAAGACTTTTTTAAGTTCCAGATTTTGTGTTCGTTATCACACACAAAACTCACTTTTCCAAAAGTCCAAAATCAGGCACACCCACAATACATGAAACCACGCCCCCTGGGCTTTCAGTGACGTGTCTCCACTGTCTCCTTGAGGTGCTCTATCCCCCCCAACTCCACTCTCCTCCCCACACCCACACCCTCCCCGCTAGTCTCTACTTTGTAGATATTTCAATGCCTAAGACAGAACTTGATCAACATGCCCTTCCCCTAGGCCCTCACCTCCCAGCACAGGGACCCCAGCGGCCAGAGTGGTTGTGGGATTGGTTACACTGAGCAAAAACAAAAAAGAACCAAATATTCTGAGACGAATGGGAACTTGATGTCTCACTGCCTGTGAAGGGACTCCTAAGGAAGGAAGGGGAGGAGACTGGAAGAAGCCCTGAGGTCCTAGACTAGAATTTCAGGACCCACTGGAATGTGTAGGGTCATTCTAGATACAGAGAGGCGCACACACGCACACAACTGTGCACAAACACACGTTCCAGACTGAGTGCTGGGGCCTCCGGGGCCTGGGGCAGGGACCCCGTGGCGACCAGCACGCACAGTGCTCAGACACTGGTCTCCAAATATCACCCTCCACTGCAGGGAAGCTCCCAGGTGCCACGTGGGGGAGGGCAGGGGAGGCACCCGGACACCTCTCATGCTTACAGGTTGAGGGAAACGTTTCAAAAGGATATAGAACCAGCTCGAAGAAGCTTCCACTGATCAATCTAGAAACAACGAGAGCATTGATTACACCCCCTGAACACAGCAGGATCCATGTGTCCACACACGGTGATGAGTGGATGGATGGATGGAGGAGGGTGGGAGGGAGGCTCTTCTTCACAGCAGAAGGCAACCAGTAAATGTGGGGGCATGATGGACACAGCGCCACAGCCTGGCCCCTACCCTGGAGGTCCTGACGCAGTGGGAGCCATGCGTGGGTGCTGAGGCCAGGGGAGGGGTGACAGGGACAGAGCAGTGCATGACCCTGGACCCCTCCTCACACAACACTAATAAACACCAAGGGACTAGACAACTACGCAGTGGGGAAGGCTGCTTTCTTAACCAAGCGCTCAGTCAGGTAATCAAGGCTAAGGTCACTAGCAGCAAGAAGTCCATACTGTCGGCCTAATGACATTGAGGATCGCCCAACAGAACAAGAAGCCTGTCCTCTCTAACACTGTCAGGAATGCAGGCATCAGGCACAGGCTCACAGCACGTGCCAGCTGGACACTGCACACGCCCTGGACAGGTGGTGAAGTGCAAGCAGGTCTGGGAGCCTGGGCCATCGGGGTGTGATGTCCTGATTGCGGGGGGGAGGCGGGTGCAGTGGTAACCTAAGAGCATGTCCAGCATCATCAGCATTTTAGGGGTGATGGATATCCGTCGGGAAAAGATTTTGTACACATCATGTATAACACACAAGTGCATAGGCACACTGCGTGTGTAGAGAAGAGGTGCTGAAATAGAGGTGCTAAGTGTTCAGAACCGAGGATCTGGATATGGAGATTCTCACACTGCTCTTTCAACTTTTCTAAAGATTTGAAACTATTATAAATTAAAAGAAAACATGTTGAAAAACGTTAATCAATATTTTCTGGAAAGACGGTGCCAGCGGCATCAGAGGTTCTTAATCTTCCCAAAGGCCAAAGAAAACCCAGAGCAGCTAGGAAGCAAAACCAAACGCCAGCAGGCAACACATAGAACAAAACCAATGGAGACGAGCTGCAAGCAGCCACAAGCCTGGAGACTACCTCAAAACTATGCGCGGAAAGCTGCCGGGCACCTTTGAGGTCTCAAACCCTCGGGGTCTTCACCAAGAAGAAGGGCAGGTTCACCTGAGAGCGGCCACTAGACCGGGCTGGTACTCTGACTGTGGCCTTGCCACCAGGAGCTCTGCCTGTGACCAGCCAGGGGCCCACACGAGAGGAGCGTACTCCTCTGAAGCTGAGCAGGACAGGACAGAGGAGACAAAAAGGTCCAGCTAAGAGTCGAGAGGGGCAGAGCCAAGAATCACAGACAGCACACGGGTCACCATGTGGAAACTATGGAAGAGGAGCTCAGTGAAGCCAGCACATCTTCAAACTGCCTCCTCCTGAAGGTTTAAGACCACACGGTTCACACAAAAGTGAACCACGAAAAGGCTGAACCCCAGACAAGCTGCCCTAAGGAAAAATGAGAATAAGGAGCAGAACACCACCCAGAGAGATAATGGAAAACACCAGAGACACAATCAAGAAGAGATCAAAACTATCATGTCTATTTCCAAACAGAGACACTGAGAAAATGATAAAATGCGTGAAGAACAACATAAATCAGGATTAGCAAAACTTGGAAAATGAGCTGAACAAAGTCAAGGAAAAACTAGAAACAAAAGAGAATTTCAGTTGAGAAATGAAGACTACACTAAAAAAGAGCACAGGAGCAAATAAAACAAGTAAGGAAGAAAGAAGACAGTGAGGATGATAAAAAGCACCAAACTTTTTAAAAGAGAGATGAAAAGGATATAAGAGAACAGGCAAATACTGACAGTAGATACGAAAGATACAACATATGAATAACAGGAATATCTGAAGACGAAAACAAAAACAAAAAAAACATTCAAGAAAATGTTCCTGAATACAAAAACATTCAAACTGCATGTTGAACGAACACAACCTCTCCCCAAGAACAACAACCTAAAAACAGCCGATTCCAGGTAAAATGCTTGGCTTTAAGGGAAAAGAATTCTGTGGGCAACTTCGGGCAGAAAGAACATATGAAACACAAGAGAAATAAAATCAGACAGTCATCAGACAGACAGCAAACCTTTTACACCAGGAGAAAATATCTAATGTAACTACTTACTCAAGGAAGAGTCTCAAGCAAAGAACATGTGAGCCAAGGATTTTATAGCTATCAAAACTGTCGTCAATGTGCACAAATCTGGGGAACTCAGCCCCCAGGAAACATCCCAAAAGAATCCAACAGAGAATAAGATTTGGAAAGTCAAATGACTAAACAGATATCCCCACAGACTAGTCAGTATTAACCATCAAGTTACTTATGGAACTAAGACTACCATGAAACAGCCATGTGACGTAACCAAAAACACACGCGAGTGACCGTCCTTGCCCGAGTACAGCCCACCCTACGTCCTCATTCCCGATGTCCAGCCAAAAGCCCAAGGCCTTTCCTAGGAGTAAGGATCATACCCCATGCAAGACCCACCCTGACCTCACAGGGAAGACAAATGTGCCGACTGAGCCCCGCTGGGTGGGATTCCCACAGACCCTACTGAACGCCAAAGCAAGACACAAACACACATGTTCAAGATGAGCAGCCGGTTGCTGAACTTAAACAAGCATTGACACTCTTCAGAGGATGATGATATATCGTTCACAACGTCCAGCATATAAGTGACAATGACTAGACATGCAGAGAGACAGGAAGCTGTTACCACACTTGCAGGGAAGAGCAGTCAACAGAGATTGAGTCAAGATGACCCAGATGTTGGATTTGACAAACCATCAGAGCAGCTTTTACAAAGAGGTTCCAAGAATGACGGGAAAATCTGGCTTCAATAAGGAGCAGACAGGGAAATATCAGCAAAGAATTAGCAATGATTAAAAAAAAAAAAAAAAAGACCTAGGCAGAAATCCCAAAGCTGCAAATATGTCAACAAAGGAAAACTTCACTGGACAGGCAAGATGATAGAGAATCTGAAGATAGATCAGTAGAGATTATCCAGTCTCGAACAAAGAAAGTGATTACAGAAAAACAGGTACAGACTCAAGAGACCCACAGGGCAATGTCAAGAGAACTAACAGAGGTATACCTGGGAAACCCCACAGGAAAAGACTGAAACAGAGAAAGGTTTGAGGAAGTAAAGGCAAAAGTGCTGCAAATTTGAGGAGAAACCGTGACCTACCAACCGAAGAAGCTCAGAGAAGCCCCAGCAGAGGTCAAGAGAACCAAGTCTAAACAAACAAAGACGACAAACTCCTAAGAAGCAAGACAGTCATCCTGAAACTCATGACTAACAGGAAACAAGGATCGACATCACAGTGGAGCCCTGAATACTACGCAACAACTTCCTTCAGGGTGCAGACGGTCACACGTTCACGGCTGTGTTCAGCTCTAAGAAAGAACAGGAGCTCTGTAATTCTGCAGAGCACACTGGAACACCTCCCATCTTCTTCGTGAGCTGGAGCAAGACAACACGACTAAATGAGAATAGGAGCTCCCTCAGAAAAGAGAGAGAGACCAGCACTAAACTAGGCCTCAGGAGATAGGGAAATGTAAAGTAGCTAAAATTCTTAGAATCGCTTTCCCTGTTCGTCTGTCATTCTATTAAATTTAGTTATACGTATCTGGATTTGCTTGGCCTATTCAAGAAGGTGACAGAAATTAACTTTAGAAAAAACAGAGCTGAAAGAAAAAAAACTGGGACTACTCAGGGAAAATTTCATTCAAAATTTTGAGGAGGAAATTCAACCACTTTCGAGTAAACACAAGCTGAAAAGACCCCATCACCACGTAGACTGCACTACCAGCAACCCTAAATGCTGTCCTTCGAGCCCAAGAGCAATCCTGCCGATGGAGACCCGGAGCTCAGGGAGGGGCACAAAACATCAGAAATGGCAAATCAGCAAGGAAATATAAAAGACAATGTTCTCTTTCTCCCTGAGATTCACAACTGGCAGTTTAAAGAAAAAAAATCACGATACTTTAAAGGAGGATTTGTAATTATATATAAAGATACAACAGCAAGCACAACAGGGAACTAACAAAATGTGGACAAGCAGAACCAGGCCACAGCTTCCTTGTGCTGGGATCTGGGCTCACCTCATGTCCACACTCAATGAGGACAGTCACCTCAAGGAAGGTCACTCTGCTGACTGAATGCCCCGCATGGCCTCCCAAGTCAGCCTAAACCTCGCTGTATAAGCTACAGAGATCAAACCTCCTCCTGCAAAGGGATGGCTCAAGTGACATCCACAAATAGGTTGATTTGATATAAAGCATCGAATGCAAAACGTATTCTGAGGGCGGTGAGACAACATGTAAATGGTGCGAAAGCCCGACTCCCTGGAGGGTGAGCGGGAGGCCGACGCCCGAGGCCCTCCAGCCCCTGTCCCTGCATCCGAGCGGTACCTCTGGTCCCGATCCCGGTCCCGGGGAGTCCACTTTCCTCTTTTTCCGGGGCCCGATGGCGGCTAGTGCTGTGAGGTTGGCATCTCGCTGCCTCATCTGTGCCAGTTCTTGTTGCTGCATCTTTGTTTTGAAAAGCAAACAGACTGTCATTTCATGCATCTTTTTTTCTTACTACAAAAGTAATACACAGACACCAAAGGGTTTTCCAAATTTTTCTAAACTTTTAGTTTGACTTTTTTTTTAAACAGGAAGTATAGTTTACAATCATAAAAGTAGTAAAGCAATAATAAAAACATTTTTTTAAAGCTCAGAAAACATGAGCAAATTTTGAGAGTACGGAGATCAGATGCCCCAAATGAGAAATTACCATGAAATGTAAAAGCAGGACACAAACGGTTTGCACAGGCAAACACCTGGAGAGGTGTTGGCCGCTACATGGAGGCCACTGCAGGCACACCATCACTTCCTCAGCCTCTCTCACCCATCAGCGCTCAGGCTGAACACACACACTTTCCAGTGTGCCGTGCAGGTTCTTGGACTAGAAAAGCTTACCTCCTTTGCCTTCTGTTTCAACCTTAACTGTTCTGGATCTTCTTGTCTGGATCGAGACTATTTTTTCAAACAGGTAAAAAAGAAAAATAAGTTATGACCTAAACATTTCTCATCCGACAAACACGTTACCTTATTTGTGACATAACAAAATCTAAGTCTTACAACAGAAAACATCAAATTTTTTAAATGCTTCTAGCCAAAAGATGAAAATTTATCATCACAAAAAACAAACATTTTTGAGAAAATCAATACCACTTGGACAGAAGAACCATGGTGTGGCCTGTAGCAGGTCTGCCAACTGCAGAATCTGATGTGATATGACACAAGGATGTGCGTGCAGGCAGCCCACAGGGCTCCGCTCAGCTAGGGACCTGCCCACAGTGAGTAACCGCTGCTGTTCGAATGCTCCCCGCCCCATGCACCGTGTCATGAGGTCACCCCCAAATACTGCTCGGGCTCCTGGACACCCCAAGTATGTGTATGAGTGCTTGGGCTCCTGGACACCCCAAACGTGTGTGTGAGCGCTGCAGCTCCTGGACACCCCGAATGTGTGTGTGAGCACTCTGGCTCCCAGACACCCCGAGCGTGTGTGTGAGCGCTTGGGCTACTGGACACCCCGAACGTGTGTGTGAGCACTCCGACTCCCAGACACCCAGAGTGTGTGTGTGAGCGCTCAGGCTACTGGACACCCCAAACGTGTGTGTGAGCGCTCCAGCTCCCGGACACCCCGAATGTGTGTGTGAGCACTCCGGCTCCCGGACACCCCGAGCGTGTATGTGAGCGCTCCGGCTCCCGGACACCCCGAGCGTGTGTGTGAGCACTCAGATGGAGATGGGAAAGCTGAGTGACCCACAAGCACTTGCCTTTGCTGCCCGCATTAAGATCTCTCTTTCCTGTTCGTCTTTTCTCTGTTTTTCAATTTGATCAAGCTGTTCAAAAAATTTGAGCTGAGCCCGGACATCACTTGCCTGTTCGTATCTGTCATCATCCTACAAAAAAGTGAAAACACTGTTTGTGATAAACTTGGGAGCCCAGCCAGACAGTCGGCGTACCGCTTCCGGCCTCCCTCAGCCCAATCCCCAGGCTAGTGCGCAGACTCCAACGTCCCCCCTCCACCTCCCAGCTCCACATCTGATAAGTGCTCTGGACGCTCACATGCCGTCGCAGGTGAGTCTCCTTGGGGCTCACGGGGAAGTTTCCATTTTATACACTTTAGCATCACTTGATTTTTTTTTTTTTTGGTGCCAAAATCCAGGACTGAACATCATTTGATTTTTTTTAAGTGACAGCTAAAAGTTTTATAGCAACATAAAAAAACTTTTTTTTAAAGCAAACGGCTACATGCTTTTATTCCAAATGCTGCTCTGAAGGCAGTGCCTGGTAGGGCTCGGCAAGCACCTGGCTGCTCCATGGTGCCCTGAAAGAGGCCCTCCACAGAACAAAACGGAGTGCTGCTCCAAGTCACAGGAGGGCAGGACCCCCTCGGGTCTGCAGGGACAGCTGGGGCCTCAGGTGCAAGGACTCCAGGGGAGTGGGGAGAATGGGTAGGAAGACTCCACCCACTGCAGAGCTGAAGAGGCCCCTGCCTAGACCAGCAGATCAGCTCTTAACCCAGAGGCCAGGTCCCCTCGGGATCCTGCTCCCCAGCCAGGTGGACGGCACCCAAGGGCGCCATGGGGCTGAAAGCAATAGCCTCTTCCCCAAATCCAGTTCTGGGAAAACTCCAAACAGGCTAGACATGTGGCTGCCTACCTCTGCACCCTCCCCCAGGGAGGGACGACAGGGAGTGTCCCCCAGGGAAATGGCAGTTACCTTGTAAGAGAAGTTCTTCTGCTGGGCCGTCTCCGATATCTTCTCCACCAAGTTCTGCAGCCTCTGCTGCGTGGCATGTGACACATAACTCACCACGTCTGGGTGCAACTCCGTGATGCCGTGTTTCTTCCCTGGGGACAGGCAGCACTTTACCATCACTGGAGCTCTGTTCTTCCCTTCACTGTCTTCCTCTTATTCACTGGTTATGGCTTTGTGCGACCCGAGGGCACCCCAGGCAGGCCCGCAGGGGAGGGGGTCTACACCTGCTTCCCTGAGACCACCACTGTCAACCCCATGGAAAGCACAGTCCTGGCAAAACAGGTGACCAGGAACAAGGTGTGTCCCCCAGCCCAGGACAGTTCCACACTGAGCATGCAGCTGTGGTCCACGCCAAGCCCACATGGAGGGCCCAACATCCCAGGGCTGTACCTATTTCTAATATCCTTCTCTGCAGAGGTGCTGGGAGTAGGAAGGTCTCGTCTTTGCAGGACCTTGTCAGGGTGCCCACCAACTCAGAGTTTGTGGCCAATATCCTCGCGCTTTCTTCTGACAGGTTCACTCCAGCCATGGACGCTACATCATTGATGTCATCATCATCCCTTCAGGAAACAAGAGGCGGCGACTCTAACTCAATGAGGGGTAAAACTCTGCGAACTCTGACCCTCAAGCAGGGCTTTCTAACCACTGGAAAGGCACTAACTTATCCTGCATCCTCCTGACCCTCGCCTGGAACCTGCAGCCTCGCAAAGCATCTGGTCACTGTGGAAGAATTGGTTCTAGACAACAAGACCTGGGCACTGGGCATGCTGCTGCCATTGTGTGTCACTGGTCCCAGGCCCCCAGGGTAGGCAGGCAGCCCCAGTCATGGCTTTCCCAGAGCTGTCACCTGAGTGTTCAGCCAGGACTCAACCCCACCAGGCCCATCTGGTTGACTTGCTCTGCATATCTGGCTCCCTCACCTGCAGAAGGAATCGTGGCTTCTGGGAGCCCTCGTTTCTTTCCTCTCTGACCCGCCGGTGGACGTGTCTCCCACCTCCACAACCTCCCTCACCCTCGTGAGCATCCTTCCCACCCTGCCCGGCCCCTACCTCCTTGCCCTGCCTGGAGCCCAGCTCTGATGTGGGCCCCGAAGGCTCCCAGTGCTGCCAACACCAGGCCTGCTCCCTAAACCGTTTTGGGGCCGGAGCATCTGTGAAGGGAAGGACCAACGGGCCCCCAACATGTGCACACTTCACTACCTCTGGACTGAAACCAGAGGAGATACCGCAGCCATTCCTAGGGCAACACTCAGACCAGCTGCCCGTCAAGAGACCAGAGCACAGAACCTCTAAAGGCTCTGAAACTGATGGAAGGACATGGGACGCGTCCTCTATGAGGACCATGATGCACTCAGAAGGCTGAGCCATCATATCTCAGAAACAAACCTCCTGCCAGCTTGCACAGAGTCAGCTGGCTTGCCTTCCCACCCTGTGTCTGCAGCAAACCTCCCCGAGTTGCTTAGTGGGAAAACACACAAATGGAGATCAGAGCTGAGCGTGGAGGGGATGCAGCGTCAAAAGGTGCCAAGGAGCGCTCGCTCCTAGGCACAGGCCGGCACCCACGTGGCCTTCCCTCTGGCGCCTCTTGTACACACTCCTTACCGAAACGAGCCTCCCCCAGGCTCCTTGAGTTTATTTTTCTGTGCAGCAGCAGCTTGTGCGGAGACAGTAGAAAGAGCTTTGGTTCCAGGTAACACAGCAGGTTTCACCACAGGGACTGCAGAGCAAGAGACAAGGGTGTACCCCCTGCACAGACTCGTGCCAGGGCTGGGTGGGCCAAGGGAGGCCGTTACCCACAACCCGCCACGAGGAAGATTCCTAAACAGTAAGAAACACCACGTTACTAACTCTAAACTAGAGTAAAAGTGCAGGCAGCCTCTCTCAAGTGCTTATTTTCCTGCATTTCATCAAACTTTCTGAGGTGTAAGAATGACTGCTGGTAAGGAATCCAGTCCTCTAAAAACCATGCTGCCAGGGTGGGGACTGAAGGGCACAGTGAAGCAGCCAAGCTTGAGCTATGAGTCCCACAGTGACAAGGACCACGCGGACAGGGTCAGGCACTCACCTGGCTGCAGCTGGTTCAGCTGGATCTGCTGGGGCGTGGTGAGCACGATGCGGTTGTGGGGCTGCCGGAGCGCGACCATGGGCGTCTGCGTCAGTGTCACCTGCGGCGGCCGGATCAGCGCCCCAGGCTTGGGCGGCGGCTGGATCACCTGGGGAGAGCCCGTGGGGCGCGTGAGCACACACCCCCACCCCGAAAGGGGCTGCTGGCACCCGTCCCCAGCGCAGGGTCCCAGCCATCCCAAAGGACCGGGCAGGCTGGATGGTGCCCCAGGTCTAGTGCCTCCACACCAGCTCGAGCTCCTGGAGCAGAGCCGCACATGGGGCCCTGAGGTCAGCACCCAGGGACAGGGTCCAGAGAGCTCCTGAACCAGCAGGAACAAGCGGCTTCTCCCCAGATGCCAGCATGGGTGCCAGGGCCACCTCACACCCACCACAGCCTCAGGCCAGATGCTCAAAACCCAGTTTCTGAGTTTTATAACAGTCACCTGGGGGCTTGCCCTGTGCTACAGGCACTCGAGGAGGGGGCTGGGGGGGTGCCCTAGACCACGTTATCTCTGCAATAAATCCTGTGGAAATTCATGCCGTCCGGAAGAACAGATGCACGATGGCCCCCGGAGGTTCAGGCCACGTTCTGGCACAAGCTCAGGGAAAAGCCTCAGGGTTTCCTGTCCCCACAGGCTTCAGGGACAGCAGGCGATGATCGCAGGGCCTGACTCTGTGTCTCGTCCTTCTGCTGCAATGAAGCAGGACCAAGGCAGAGCCCTACCCTTGGGGAGGGGCGCAGGGAGCCCTGCCCTCACACTGGCACACTGGCTCAAGGCACACTGGCCCCAGCCGTGGCCAGCAGACACTTCTCCATCTCTGTGGAGCCCATCTTCGTCACCACCAATGAAGGCAGAAATAAACACAGATTTCAACTTGAGCAGGTGAGAGACCAGCACTCCCCTCATGACTCTGATGACCACCTGAGTATCACTTGGGCGTTATCATAAAATACATACTCTACAACCTACGAAAGTAACACAAAGACCTGCATTTGTTTGATTAAATTTCTTAACTGTCTATAGGAACATTCAAAAAATCTAAGATCATGGCATCTGGTCCCATCACTTCGTGGCCAATAGATGGAGGGAAAGTGCCATATTTTCTTTTCTTGGGCTCCAAAATCACCGCAGACAATGATGACAGCCATGAAATGAAAAGGTGCTTGCTCCTCGGGAAAAAAAGCTATGACAAACCTAGACGATGTATTAAAAAACAAAGACATCACACTTTGCCGACAAAGGTCCATATAGTCAAAGCTAGTTTTTCCAGGAGTCATGTACGGATGTGAGAGTTGGACCATAAAGAAGGCTGAGCGCCGAAGAATTGATGCTTTTGAACTGTGGTATTGGAGAAGACTCTTGAGAGTTCCCTGGACTGCAAGGAGATCAAATCAGTCGAACCTAAAGGAAATCAATCCTGAATATTCATTGGAAGGACTGATGCTGAAGCTGAAGCTCCAATACTATGGCTACCTGATGTGAAGAGACGACTCAGTGGGAAAGACCCTGATGCTGGGAAAGGTTGAAGGCAGAAGAAGGGGACAACAGAGGACGAGATGGTTGAATGGCATCACTGACTCGATGGACATGAATTTGAGCAAGCTCTGGGAGATGCTGAAGGACAGAGAAGCCTGGCATGCAGCAGTGCATGGAGTGGCAAAGAGTTGGATACCACTGAGCAACTGATAAACAGCAGCAGGAACAAAGGACCTTCCCAGGTGACTCAGCAGTAAAGAATCTGTCTTCAGCCCAGGAGACACAGGTTCAATCCCTAGGTCAGGAAGATCCCCTAGAGAAGTAAATGGCAACCCACTCCAGTATTCTTGCCCAGAAATCCCCATCGACAGAGCAGCCTGGAGGGCTACAGTCCATGGGGTCACGAGTTGGACACGACTGAGCACACACACGCAACTTAGGAACAAAACCCCTTTGAAATTAGAGGGGAAAAAAAAAACAGCAACTGCCTTTCTATGCTTGGCGAACTCCACCTGCCTGCCGGAGCAGGTTCAAACCTCACTCTTTCCAGCAGAGATGCCTTCTCCACAGCTGCACAACCAGAACCTGGATCGGAACCACACCACACCACCCGGATCAGTGCCAATCCACCATCAGCAGCTGCACACCTGGGAAGCTCAAGGCCCCGAACCACGGCTGCAGAGCTGGGTCCTAAGCCATGAAAACTGACGTGCCCAACGCTCAGCACTTGCGTTGGTTCCATGTGTTTGGGCCATGGCTCCTGATTGAAGACAACGCCCGGCTGAGATGCACCACACACACGCTGTGTCCACTTAACCCAGGGACACTCTGAACCGTCGTACAGATAATGGACGTGCCTGAGGGTAGAAGCCGACAGGCTTACTTTGCTTTACTGAGAAATAAACTACGAACCTGCAGGGCCCTCATCTCAACCTGACAGTTCACTACTCAGGACTTAACACCCCAAACTCCCCCTGCCAGTTTCTCTGGGCCACAGGCAGGTGGGCAGGTGGGGAGCAGGGCAAGGCTCGGCCTTCATACCAGCGGTGTGGGCTGCCCCTGCTTGCCGACGCCCACCTGTGTGGGCTGCGTGAGGCTGATGACAGGGGGCTGGAGGGCGCTGGTCACGGTGGCCGCCGTCTTCCCGGCCGTGCGCTGGACCGAGCCACTGAGCACCACGGCGGTGAGTGCAGTGGTGGCCTGTGAGGCCGGTGGCTGCTGCTGGCTCTGCTGGATGAAGGCCGCGGAGTCGGGGGTCAGCTGTCTCAAAGCGGGCAAGCTCCTCTGGGCGGAAAGACAGACATGGGGTCGGCTGGCAGCACTACCCCTTCTTCTGACCCAAAAACACATGACCCTGAGAATACGCCCCAGCGTCGGTGTGGGGCTTCAAGGGACCCAAGTGTCAGCACCCCACACTGTCACTGCCGCTGGGCAGGGTCACCCTCAGTGAGAACTGGCTGGAAACATTTAAACACCAACCAGAAGCGGCATTTCTGACAGGCGGTTAAAGCGCATTAGGGCAGCAGAGGCGTCTGAGTGACACCTGCCTCCCAGCAGTACAGCCCCTTCAGCCTTGGGCACACGGGCCACCCTCTAAGGGGACAGGGCCCTTCTGGATCCTCAGGTGCAACACGACACTGTGGTCCCAGCAGTGGGGGGTCTCGAAACTTACAGCAAAGCCTCCAAAGAGAACACTTAACAGTCTGTCTCAGGGGCTTGAAAGCTGCAAATGCACCGGTGACAACCGGCAAGTCCACCCTCCCCAGAGGAGCCCGCCCCGCCCCAGCCAACACTGGGCGCTCGCAGCGGGCTTCGGATTACCTTCAGGAAAGGCACAAGGTAAGGTTGAGGTGAAGAGTTAAGTTCTCGGTATAACCTACTAGTGAAATCTTCTGCTTCGATTTTTCCATCCTTAAAGACAAAATTCACATTAAAATTCCTCTGTGAATACAAGTCTGCACACATGTATCTTTATTCAGTATTTCTCCAGGTCTCGAGTTTTACAAACAGTTATTCCTCCCTCCAGGCTGTGGGCTCACTGTACCTCTCCTCAACTTTCTTACTACCACCGCACATCAGGCATTCTGCCAGGAGAAAGACAAGCCTAAAAGTACCCTTGAGACCAAGTCAGAAGGTAAGGCAGGCCAGGGACACCCTTCCCTGGAGAAACCACAGCTACACTGAGACCCCAGAGCAGCTGGGGTGCCACAGAGAGAAGCACATGCCCAGATGAGAGGGGCCACAGCAAGCGGGCATGAGCCCGGGAGGACCAGAGGTGGGCAGGGACGGGGCAGCACAGGTGCCCTGGAGGCGTGAGCACTGACCCAGCTGGCTCTGCCCACACCCAGGAGTCCTATGAGACAAGGTGCCTACCTGCACCCTCTCACGTGGGGTCACCTCCCACCAGCCTCCAAGCCCGGGGCTGCTGGGCCCAAGTCAAGGAGGGAGCAGTCAGGGCTGCAAAGAGGGCAGGACGGGGGTCCCAGAACCCTGAGAAGGGCACAGCACAGGGGGATAGCGCTGGGCTCTTCTGGGAAGTGAGAGAGATGGTGAGATGAGCCTGTGCTTCCAGTCCCAGGAGGGGCTGCAGACAAGGGGCCGTGGGAAGAAAGAACAGCGTGTATTTTACTACAAATGTTCATTAAAAGGTAAACTGTAACTGAAACAAATAAAAACCTGGGAGTTCTTGTTCCTCTCAGGTGAGACTGTTTTTCAATCTCTTAGTTTCCTGAAAATATTTAAGGCGGGTCTGAAGTGATCATTTCTGCTGTGAGAGCGCAACTTCACTCCTTTCCAGCCCCAAACCCACGTGTCCAGCACAGGGGCAGCTCCCCTCCAGCTACAGCCCGTGGCATGGAAGAGAGGCTGCAAGCGGAGGGTCAGCGCTGACAAACCCAGCAGCAGCAGGACAGAAATGGCCATCAGCCCGTGTGCTAAACCACCAGGCTTCCTGGACAAAGAAACTGAGAGCAAGGAAAGAGCGGGAAGCAGGGGACCCCAGGCTAACAGCGACACAGAGGCAACAGCCAGAAGTGAACCTGACGACCGACCAAGCCCTGCAGGTGACACTGGACTCAGCTTCCAGAAGCCTGGGGGCTGCGAGGATCCCCAGGCTCCCAGGTTATGTCCAGGAATCGGGGCTTGATACCTAGAGACTGGAGAGGGTCTGTGGCAGCAACACGGCACAATAGACGGAAAGCCAGGTAGGTAAGAACTCAGGGCCTATGAAGCCTTCAGCTGGCCCGCAAGGGCTCGTCACTCTCCCTTCCACTTCCGTGTCACTCAAAATCCTCCGTGGAAGACGTGGAGGAATGAGAGGGAAAGCCCTTAAAACACCCACCATCTCTTTGGTGAATTCACATCAGTCCTGTGTGGCCAGCATGCCAAGCGACTGATGTGGAAAAGGAGATGCTGGGAGAGCTGTCCAGCTGCGAGGCTCCGAGAAGCCAGGGGTGAGAGCGTCAGGGCAAGGGGAGAGGGGCCCAGACTGCAGCCGCCGCCCCCACCCCGGTAGACTGCAGCCGCCACCCCCGGTAGCCAAGTACTGTGCTCTAAGGCAGGGGCCGGCGTGCAGGCTGGCATAGCCAAGTACTGCGCTCTAAGGCAGGGGCCGGCGTGTGGACTCTTACCAGCAGATTCTGTACCAGTTCTTTCACGTTAGCAGCCGTCTCTGTAGACTGTTTACCAGACGAAGCCAGTTTTATTAACGTAGATAAAAAATTTTTACATTTCTTCACGTTTTCCATAGTTTCCTGGATAGAAATTAAGAAGGTATAAGTGAAAAACTCTTACAAAGCAGACTGTTACCATAGCCTTTGGTCTAACTAAGATGCTGTGTATCATACAAGAAATGTGTATTTCTTCTCTAAAATGTCTTTCGGGAAAATGCAGTTACTCTCATCGCCTGATGATGGGAGTATAAGCCAAAACATGTGCTCCCAAGGCACAGATCAAATTCACAGCTCACTCAGCCCAGCAACTCTTTGAGAAATGTAACTGATAAATGCAAAAAGACAATCTACAAGACATTCACTGTGATGTTTCTTATCGTAAAGAAAAACCGATACCTAAGTGCACAATAAAAGGAACAGAATCATGACACAGCTACTAAAAAAGATGCTGAAAAACACTCAGCAAAGAAGCATGAAAAAGTTTTAAATCACAAACAGCACAATCCCACTGGTTTAAACATTCATCCGCATGTAGGAAAACTGCTGGAAATAAACTTGAGGAGGACGCCGCCACTGCTGTGGCAGGCTACAACTGCTGTGCAGGCCCCGTCATCCCTGGATGCAGCTGGTCTGGGCTTCATCACACAGACATTCCCACAGCCCGAAAGCCTGATACAGGATGCTGGGCCCTTCCTGCGGCCCTGCAGAGGCCACTGCCCTCAGACCCCGTCACGTACGGGGCCATGGAGACTCCAAGGGCTCCCCACGTGCACGCTGGGGCAGCATGACCTCAACACACAGCCCCGTGGCTCCCGAGAGGTGGCTCTCACCGTGGCAGCTGTCGAGGTGGTGGTGGCCCCTGGGACCGTCCGCTGAGGTGTCGCCGTCTGAACAGCTGTCGCTGTCCCAAGTGAGGTTGTCTGAGCAGTGCCACCCAAAACAAGTTGAGGCTACGAGAATCCAAAGCATAAGGTAAACAGATGGCCTTCGTGAGACTCCCTGCAACGGGGCAGGCCCCACAGGACCCGCGACCTTGAGGGACCGTTTCAGCCCCATGGCTGACCGTGTCCCCGAGAGCTGCCATCCTGAGCACCAAGGAAGCAGGCCTTCACACCTGCAGCAAAAACTGACAGAAGCAAAGCCGCGGCCAGAAGGAACCTGGCCGTCAGGAGCCAATCCAGAGTGTCCCAGTGAGGCCAGGACAAGTAGCTTTTTACAACAACCCAGATCACATTTCAGAAGTTAAAAGGAAAAAATATGAAAACAGAGAAACTGAAAAGCTCATCCCCTGGCTCGTGCAGGGAGGCTGGTGATAAGAGAGCCAGTATGTCCCAGGGCAGCACTGGGACTCACTGGGGTCCCGGGCTCCCCTCCGCTGCCAAAACACCCTTCTCTGCTCTCCCAAAGCGAGTCACATCCAGAAATGGTTTTTGACCAGGCAGGGGCCCCATGTAGTCGGTGCTGAGAGGGAGGGGTGACTTTGTTCAACAAATACATTTAAACAAACGAACAACTAGACACCAAACAACAACTGGGCTCGTCAAACTCTCGCGAGTTCTAATCCCATGTGAGCAATCGTGCAAATGTCCACTGCTTCTCTATCGTAAATTAGCACTCTTCCAATGTAAAAGTCTAGACTTCTCCAATTTCTCAAACTTTCGTATGACTTTGGAAGGCAGGGGGCAGTATAACCCTGAGCATGACTCGCATGCGGCTGCTCTCAGCAAAGCAGGTGCCGGTGCCTGCCTGCTCCAGGAGGTGCTCCGATAGCGCTGCTCATGGGGGGGCAAAGGGACAGGGGGGCCCTGGGCAGACAGCTATCTGCAACCTCAGGCTGTAAACACTGGTTTCCCAGGAGAAACGTCAGTCAGAAGAGATGGTGGGCTTTCTTTATCATTGATGTTTTCTTTCACTTGTAACATTAAGCACTTATTACTTTTGTAACAAGAAAGTAGCAAATAAAAAACTTCAGAAAGAAAAGGGAAGGAACCAACCAGTAGGCATAGCAGAGCTGCTTCTGGACAATCAGAAACAACCAGGGCACATCCAGTTCTTGGAGGTTTTCATTTCCATCAAAATGCTCCCCTCACACGTGCTCCCACTAGCCCCATAAAAACACCTTCCACCTGGATTAATACTGAGATGGCAGACAGAACCTGTTCTGATAAACCTGGTGCAAAAGCTCACAATGAACTTCACTACCTTCTCAGAAAAGGCTCTTCTCTCTACAACTGAAGCTCAAGACACTCCAACCAAGCTGAACTTGGTCAGACGACTCCCAACCCCAGGAAGCACCACTGCCGAGCAGCTCCTGTAGCGGGAAGAGACTACTGAGCTCGTCTACTTGGGACCAACTGCTCCTCCAGCTGCTCTGAAAGCAGTGTCACGGCTGCGGGCACCAAGAGACAGATGAGGACAAGGTCAGGGCAAGCAGGAAGACCAAGGCGAGTGAGGAGGCCAAGCTGGATCAGGGCCAGAAGCCCCCACGCCGCGCTGCCGGCACCCACCAGGGAGGGCACTGTGAGAGCTACACACTAACACACACACAGCGAGGACACGCCCTCCTCGGTGCAGCACACAGGCACGCTGCAGCCTGTTCCTGCCTCAGGGACACCGCACCGTCAAGTGTCAGTAGGGGTATTTTTTTAATTGCGCTTCCAGCACAGTGGGAGGCTTCTGTAAGTGCGGCTGGTGCTAAACTCTCTAGTTTAGAGAAGTCTGGCCTCCCCTGCGCTGGTGGGCAGAGAAAAGGCACTTTATTCCAAAGCATCTCCTGCCCCAAATCCCGAACCCTGGCATCCAGCACCCAAACTCGTGAGGCCCGACCCCTGACCCCAGCATCGTGGGCACCACCCAGCCCCCAGCTCACCTGAACCCCGGGCGAGCGCTGCAGTGCGGTACTAGGCTGTACCGTCGTCTGGGCCTGAGACACCTGCTTGATTATGGTCGTTGGGGTCACCTGCCGTGCAATAATGGGGGTCCCGGGTGCCTGAAAAACAAGGAGTTGTCGCCTAAAAGGAGGGAAGTGAGAGGCAGCACACCACACGGTCCTTCCTTCAGCACAGAGAGCACCCTGGGCCCCCAAGGTAGGTGCCAGAGTCCGCGAGGCCCCCTGATTGTCACCATATAACTGTAACACACTCCTTAGCAGAGCCTCCCACGTGGTCTTCGAGGGATGCGTGTATCTGGGAAATCAACACTTTGATTTCCTGTAATCACACAACAGTCAAAGTGAACATCTTACAAATATCTGACGGAACGGACCTCCATAGACCCTGCGAGCTGCTCAGGGCTGTTTCAGATGCTCAGGGAGGGGCCCCTCTGTCTACAGCGCAGGGACACCAACTCCAGGGGATGCAGCTGAAGTCACAGGACAACAGAGCCGTCAGGACCCCTCTAGTCTCCATGTTAGTCTCTGACCAGTCAACCAGCTCAGAAGGGGCAGAAAGGCACCAGGAGGCAGAACCTGGGGGAGGGGCGAGTCCGAGGCACTGAACCTGTCCTCCTGTCACAGCCTGGGGGAGGAGGGGGCACAGCCTCGCAGTGGGGCGGGGGGAAGTAGCCCCCAAGGCTCACACATTTGTGTGTGGTGGGGGGGCTGTTAACATAGTTCTGCAAAGCTCCTCTGCGCCCCCCTGGTCACAACAGCTAACGAGGCTCAGGGCTCACTGGGTCCCGCGCTCAAGTGTCCTAACTATCCGTCATGGCCCTACAGGGTGGCAGGATCTGCACTTTGCAGAGGAGGAAATGGAGGCACAGAAGGGGGGCTGCCACAGAGGGTGGGCAGCGGAGGGGTGCAGGTTGGAGACCCGAGTTCCTCCCAGGGCAGCCGAGCCGTCCCACCCCTGACAACCCCCGCAGGCTGGGCGCGTGCTCACCTGCACGGTGGAGATCTGCACGGGAGGGGCACTTGTGGGGGTGGCCGGGCGCGGCGCCATGGTGGTCTGCGGCTGTGCCTGGGCGTGCGCCTGGGCCTGCATCTGAGCCAGGGCCTGCTGAGGGATCATGAGCAGCTGCCCATTCTCGCTCCGCACGAGGACCATACCTGGGAGGCGGGGGAGGGGGCTGGTGTCAGGAATGCGCCCCAGGGCCCGACTCCACGGGGAGCCAACAGCCCTGAGGAGGAAAGGGAGCCGCTATGAACCCTGTCCCTGAGCTCTGAGCACACCTGCCGGCAGAGACAGTGCACAGGGCAGAGACAGTGCACAGGACGACAGAGACATGAGAGGAGTTTTCACCGATTCAAGGAGGAGCCGTCAGCCAGGCAAGCAGAGCTCCTCACACCCCGTCCACCCCACAGCACCCCACGCCGGCCTGCAGGTCAGGAGGCCAGGGAGCCAGGGCCTGGCAAGAGCCCTCACGGCCAAGTGTGCTCCCCACAAGGCTGCCTGAGTGGCCAAGTGCACAAGGCTGCAGGTGTCTCAGGAGAGGTCGCAGCTGGAGCCTCAGACCCGAGCCCTGCCCAGGAGCAGGTCACCTCCCAAGCCCACCACTGGCTCTGGGGGAGGCAGCCTGGCCTCTTCTCCCATCAGGTCCCCATCCCTGGGTACTAGGCTGGACCTCGAGACAGCATTGCCCACCACTCACATGCCTGGGGACATGCCTGGAGTGCCCGAAGCCCAGACACTCCTTCCAGGAACAGGACCCCTTGTGTGTCCATGGTGACCTGGGACCCCCCTCCCCGACAGAGACACAAAGACACGGAGGACCACTCACCCTTCATGGGGCTCCAGCTACATCACTGGAAACCAAATCCTAGCAGGGAGTGTGACATTAATTCTAGCTTCAAAAACCAGGACCAATTACATCCTAGATTCCATTAGAAACAGTAACACAACTTTCACACAATTTCCCATGACGGATTAGCGATGGGGCTGAAAGGGAGTCCTATGAACACCTTGCCCCAAAGCCAGGCTCGCAGAGGGTGGGCACGAGGCACCCCATGGAAGAACTCAGCCGGGCAGAGCTGTGGCCCAAGGAGCCCACTGAGTAGGAAGCCCCACAGGGGCAGCTGAAAACCTCAAGGCCAAGAACCTCCTGCCAGCCATCACAACAACAGGTGTTCCTTGCTGAGCCAGACGGGAGCTCCATCCAACATACACGTCTTTGGAGCTGCTGGTCCCGGCTCCTTCAACACCCATCATCACATCAGGAAATACAGCCTTTCCCCAGGGTCACATCTGCAACTCCCGATCAAGAAGACCCACTTGTACGTGTGCCCATTATGGGAGCACCCTCCAAGACAACCCTTTCAAATGAGCCATGCTGCAGCAAAGGAAAAAAGCAAAACAAAAAGACAACCCACGGAATGGGAGAAAATGCTGCCTAACGATGCAACCTACAAGGGATTAATCTCTAAAGTATACAAACAGCTCATGCAGCTCAATATCAAAAAAACAAACAAAAGATTTTAAAATGGGCAGATCTAAAAAGAGATCCTTAAACAACTAAAAACAAATTTATCACATGATCTAGGTATTGCTTGCTATCCCACTCCTGAGCACATATCCGAAGAAAACTGTATTTTGAAAAGATACACACACCCCAATGTTCACTGCAGCATTATTTACAACAGGCAAGACAAGGAAGCAACCTAAGTATCCACTGACAGATGAGTGGATAAAGACGACGTGATACATATGTACAATGGGATATTGCTCAGCCATGAAAAAGAATAAAATAACACCATATGCAGCAATATGGATGGACCTAGAGATGATCACACTAAGTGAAGTAGGTCAGAGAAAGACAAATATCATATGATATCACTTGTATATCTAAATCCAAATAAATCTAAATCAATATATCAATATCTAAATCAATCTAAAGAATTGATACAAATGAACTTATTGACAAAATAGAAATAGACTCAGAGACTTAGAAAGTAAACTCACCATTACCAAGGGGGAAGGTGGGGCTTCAGTTCAGTTCAGTTGCTCAGTCATGTCCGACTCTTTGCGACCCCATGAATCGCAGCATGCCAGGCCTCCCTGTCCATCACCATCTCCCGGAGTTCACTCAGACTCACGTCCATCGAGTCGGTGATGCCATCCAACCATCTCATCCTCTGTCATCCCCTTCTCCTCCTGCCCCCAATCCCTCCCAGCATCAGAGTCTTTTCCAATGAGTCAACTCTTCGCATCAGGTGGCTGAAGTATTGGAGTTTCAGCTTCAACATCAGTCCTTCCAATGAACACCCAGGACTGATCTCCTTCAGAATGGACTGGTTGGATCTCCTTGCAGTCCAAGGGATTCTCAAGAGTCTTCTCCAACACCACAGTTCAAAAGCATCAATTCTTCAGCACTCAGCTTTCTTATAGTCCAACTCTCACATCCATACATGACCACTGGAAAAACCATAGCCTTGACTAGACGGACCTTTGTTGGCAAAGTAATGTCTCTGCTTTTCAATATGCTATCTAGGTTGGTCATAATTTTCCTTCCAAGGAGTAAGCGTCTTTTAATTTCATGGCTGCGGTCACCATCTGCAGTGATTTTGGAGCCCAAAAAAATAAAGTCTGACACTGTTTCCACTGTTTCCCCATCTATTTCCCATGAAGTGATGGGACCAGATGCCATGATCTTCGTTTTCTCAATGTTGAGCTTTAAGCCAACTTTTTCACTCTCCTCTTTCACTTTCATCAAGAAGCTTTTTAGTTCCTCTTCACTTTCTGCCATAAGGGTGGTGTCATCTGCATACCTGAGGTTATTGATATTTCTCCCGGCAATCTTGATTCCAGTTTGTGCTTCTTCCAGCCCAGCATTTCCCATGATGTACTCTGCATAGAAGTTAAATAAGCAGGGCCGCTTTTTTTTCGGGGGGGTGGGGCAGGGGGGAGGCGGGGTGCAGAAAGAATACTGGAGTGGGTTGCCATTCCCTTCTCCAGGAGATCTTCCCGACCCAGGGATCGATCCTAGGTCTCCCGCATTGTAGGCAGATGCTTTACCGTCTGAGCCACCAGGGAAGTCACACTAATCATTCAGTTCAGTTGCTCAGTTGTGTCCAATTCTTTGCGACCCCATGAATCGCAGCACGCCAGGCCTCCCTGTCCATCACCAACTCCCGGAGTTCACTCAAACTCACGTCCATCGAGTCAGTGATGCCATCCAGCCATCTCATCCTCTGTCGTCCCCTTCTCCTCCTGCCCCCACTCCCTCCCAGCATCAGTCTTTTCCAATGAGTCAACTCTTCTCATGAGGTGGTCAAAGTACTGGAGTTTCAGCTTTAGCATTATTCCTTCCAAAGAAATCCCAGGGCTGATCTCCTTCAAAATGGACTGGTTAGATCTCCTTGCAGTCCAAGGGACTCTCAAGAGTCTTCTCCAACACCACAGTTCAAAAGCATCAATTCTTCGGCGCTCAGATTTCTTCACAGTCCAACTCTCACATCCATATGAGAAGGGTAATTTAGATTGGGTTTAACATATATACACAGCTACACATAAAATAGGTAACTGGGACTTCCCTGGTGGTCCAGTGGCTAAGATTCTCTGTTCCCAATGCAGGGGGCCCGGGTTCAATTTCTGGTCAGGGAACTAGACCCCACATGCCACAACTGAAGAGTCTGTGTGCCAAAACTACAGAATTCTAATGTGTACATACATGTGCTCAGTTGTGTCTGACTCTCTACGACCCCAAGGACCATCACGCCAGCCAGGCTTCTCTGTCCAGGGGATTCTCCAAGCAAGAATACTGGGTGGGTTGCCATTTCCTCCTCCAGGGGATCTTCCTGACCCAGGGAATGAACCTGTGTCTCCTGCATTGGCAGGCAGATTCTTCACCACTGAGCCACCGGGGAAGCCCAAAGAGCCCAAATGCCACAACTAAAAGTGCCTACAGGCTACAACTAAGACCTGGTACAGCCAGATAAATGAATCTTTTCAAACGGATCATCTGCCAAGGATCTACGGTACAGTGCAGGGAACCCTGCTCAATACTTTGTGATAACCTAGATGAATGAATATATGCATAACTGAACCACCCTGCTGTACACCCAAAATCAACACAATACTTTAAATTAGCTATACTCCAACATAAAACTTCAAAACTTATAATAAATTTTAACATAAAACTAAAAGACAATAATGCATATTTAACTTATATGCAGACTACACATGCAAAATACCGGGCTGGATGAAGCACAAGCTGGAATCAAGATTGCTGGGAGAAATATCAATAAACTCAGATATGTAGATGACACCACCCTTATGGCAGAAAATGAAGAACTAAAGAGCCTCTTGATGAAAGTCAAAGAAGAAAGTGAAAAAGTTGGCTTAAAACTCAACATTCAGAAAACTAGGATCATGGTTTCTGGTCCCATCACTTCATGGCAAACAGACAGGGAAACAATGAAAACAGTGAGAGACTTTATCTTCTTAGGCTCCCAAATCACTGCAGATGGTGACTGCAGCCATGAAATTAAAAGACACTTGCTCCTTGAAAGAAAAGCTATGACCAACCTAAACAACAGAGACATTACTTTGCCAACAAACGTATGTCTAGTCAAAGCTATGGTTTTCCCACTGGTCGTGTATGGATGTGAGAGTTGGACCATAAAGAAAGCTGAGAGCTGAAGAACTGATGCTTCTGAACTGTGGTGTTGGAGAAGACTCTTGAGAGTCCCTTGGACTGCAAGGAGATCAAACCAGTCAATCCTAAAGGAAATCAGTCCTGAATATTCATTGGAAGGACTGATGATGAAGCTGAAACTCTAATACTTTGGCCCCCTGATGCGAAGAACTGACTCACTGGAAAAGACCCTGATGCTGGGTAAGACTGAAGGCAGGAGGAGAAAGGGACAACAGAGGATGAGATGGTTGGATGGCATCACCGACTCGATGGACATGAGTGTGAGCAAGCTTCGGGAGTTGGTGATGGACAGGGAAGCCTGGCATGCTGCAGTCCATGGGATCACAAAGAGTCAGACACGACTGAGCAACTAAACTAAACTGAAAGACAATAAGCCATATTTTCAAAACAAAACAAAACACAGCTGCTGCAAATAACTCACTGTTTTGAAATCTCTAAAACCTGGGAGCTTGTGAAAGCACTGAGGGGAGAAAGGCCTGGCAGGCAGGCAGCCGGAACTGATGTCCACGCCCTGAGAAGTGTGCACCATGCCCAGGACAGGCTCAGGCCACAGGGCAGCTCAAGGGGGTTACACGGTCATCAACCCTGGCCCATGCTTGTGCTGAGGGCCCCAAAAGAGGGGACCTGGTGACACTCCCAGCCACTCACTCACCAGTTCGCTCAGGCACCATGCAGAGACCCCACTCCTTCATCACAGGGACTCAAGGGAGCAGGGCAGCCCAGCAGGCCCCGCAGTTTCCACAGCTGGACACCCCAATTTCAAACTGATGCCTACACTTTATCGAATACTTGCTTATTTGCTTAAAAAATGATGTTCGCAGAAATTCAAAGGGATATTTAAATAACATTCAAGAAAGGCAATGTGATTAATACGCCAATCAAGTGACTGGTCTTTTGGACACAAAACTCTAAAAAAAACAGACTGGGCCATGCAATGTGCCGATAGTGAGAGTGAAAGCTGAGGACAGAAGCAAAACTCCTGCCAAGAAGTGACACGGGACTCTCGCAGTGACGAGACCTCTCGGCAGCATCAGCAACGTCTCCAGTAGGAACAGACCCGGGAAAGAGAGAACCAGGACAGCTGTTCTGGGCACGAGGGACCCGGGCGACACCAGCCAGCAGCTCTATGGGTGGCAGCTCCAGAAGGCGTGGCAGCTTCCCTGGGTACCACACATACAGCCACTGATTCCGAAAGAAGTGGAGTCAGGCATGCCTGTGACACCTGGGAGAATCTGCCACACAGTCATGACATCATCACACTCTCTGGACCTCATAAACTCTGGTCATAATGCTCATTTCTAACAGATGACTCTGCAGTACCACTCAAAGGCAAAGAAACACAACTGTCTCAAAATGTAACTTAAACTTTAGATAAAAGATCACAGAAAAGCAACCGTCTGTGTTCACAACAGCAGCACCAGGCCTGGGACTCCCAGCACCCCGGCCCCAGCGGGGACCAGGAGGCCATCTGAGCCATCATCCCTCTGCCGGCGCGAGACCAGCTCTGGGAGCGGCCAGGGAAGGGCCCCTGCAGGCGCCATCCTCCCGCCTTACAGACACATGGCCCCCAGGTCCCCCGCTCACACAGTCTGGCTGCACCATGGACCCCACCAGGCCCCTCCCTGCACCCCTCACCCCCCACTCAGAGTGCTCTGGAACCAAAACCAGCCAGTGTGCACAAGCAACAAGCATGACACGGCGAGTTCACACAGCAGAAAGCCACTCAAACTTCCATGTTAAATAATGTTAACATCTTTCTTAGTGCAGAGACAAGCATTCACGAGAGCAGACTTGAAAAACGCGGAGACCAACCCGGAAGACAGAACTCTCGGGAGCCCACCCCCTCTGGCTACAAGACTCTGAGTTTCTTTCCACCCTCTGTTCTATGAGCACGTGTACAACATATGTGTTTTGATAACCGTAAAGAAAATTGGGGTAATTCTGTTGATATCCAGCTTGGTGTTTTCTTTTCAAAACCATAATTTTCAGTGGCTCCATATTTCATCCAAAACGTATTTATAATTTCTTTATTGACGAAGGCGGGCAATTTTCTACTTTTTTGTCATTGTGAGAGCTCAGGATTTTACAGAAAGACACACAGCATAAACCCACAGCACCCATGTTAAGGCCACGCTGCATGTACTCATACCTAAGACAGACACAACACTGCCTGTTTGGGAGGCTGGGCGCCCATGGGCACAGAATGCAGTGAGCTCTGTGGGGTGGGGTGGGGGGGCCACGTCCCTCTCACAGCCCGAGCACAACAACAGTCCTTAGGACTAAATGAGCCCCACCCCTGCAAGAACCAGAGTTCAAGATCAACTCCAGCATTTGTACCCAAGGTTACAGTTTCCCTGATCCCTTTCATAGCAACATTTTTCACTGTATTTTTAACCAAAATGTAGGTCAGCCAGAGCTACACGACAAATTAAATCGCCGTTTTGCACTCCACCTGGGATCCTCCACCTGGAAGTCACCACTTCTGGGGAGACAGTCTCAGCATGGCCTTCAGTGCTCAGCCCCGCCCTTGCCCCCAGGACACAGGCATGTCCTTCAACCTCGGCTGGGGGCTCCCAGGCCTGGCGAACAGCCCAGCTACACTGGCACAAGCAGGGAACAGCAGTTGGGTTGGAGGGGCCAGACCCTTCCCTGCCCTCCCACCCACCCCCAACAAGCATTGCCAGCACCATCACTAGCCAGATGGCTTGGAGAGTCTGCAGAGATGGTGCGATGAATGGCAGACCCTCCATAATCAAGATACAAAACAAAACTGCCCCTGAACCCTGCATGAACTCTGAAGAAGGCAGAATCGGACCAGGAGCAGAGGAATGCAGAGAGGTGTGACACAGCTGGAGAACGAGTCATGCAGGGAACCTGGGAGGGGCTTCAGGACTGGACCATCCAGACCCCAGCCCGCAGTAGCAGCAGAGGAGCCTGGCCTCATGAAGCATCTCTGAAACCCACGCCCAAGAGAATAGCCACTGGCCAGGGTGTGGCGGGGACCTCCTGCCACACCACCCGCAGTCCTGCCGGGGGCCCCTCCAGCATGTCCCTGTGGGACGGGGTCCCCCAACTACTCTACCAGAAGCAAACTCAGCCAGACACCAGCACAGATACCTGTGATGCTGACTTAATTACAGCCTAAACATTCTTTCACTCTTAGGGCTGCTTGCTTTTTAAATCACCTAAAAGAAAGTGCCTAAACCCACAGAGCTGTGACTCCAGGAAGGCTGGTGGTGGGGTCAGACGTGTGGGAGGCGGGGCTCCTGTGTCCTGGCCTCACCTCAGCCTCACAGGACCTGAGCACTGAGGGCGGAGCAAGACTGCTGCAAACGTAAAGAAGCGTGTGCCTGCCTGCACTGTCAGTGCTTTCAAAGCTAAAGGTGAGGAAACACACCTGAAACCTTCGAACAAAACAATAACAGGGCTTCTCTGGTGGCTCAGTGCTAAAGAATCCACCTGCCAATGCAGGAGACAGAAGGTCGATCCCTGAGCTGGAAGATCCCACGTGCCTGGGAGCAACTAAGCCCATGCACCACAACTACTGAGTGTGTGCTACAGAGCCGGGGAACCGCAACTACTGAGGCCCCTGTGCCTGAGAGCCCGAGCTCCGCAACAAGAGAAGCCACCGCCACGAGAAGACTGCGCCCCGCAACGGGAGAGCAGCCCCTGCTCGCCGCACCTAGAGAAAAGCCCACGCAGCAATGAAGATTCAGCACTGCCACAGATAAATACGTAAATAAAATAATTTAAAAAACAACAACAAGAAAAGCCCTGGGCAGGCAGACCCCACCCACTTCTTCCAGCTCCAAGTCAGGTTTCCCCCACACAAACATGGCTCAGGGTCATGGCAAAGCACTGCTGCAGATTCAGGACTCCACACCTGATTTTCACTTCACATCACACAGTGACTTTCCAAGTTTTGATGAAACCAAGCATCGGCTCTAAGTAAAGTAAGGCATCACTGGGCCTCAGACACTGTGCCTCAGAACCTCACTCCCAGGGTGGACATACATGTACTTACGGCTGATTCATGCTGTACAACAGAAAGCAAACGACACTGTAAAGCAACTACCCTGCAATTAAAAGTAAGGAAAGAAGCTCACTGCTGTGCACACACACAGCAGCAGAGCTGTCCCCACAGGACAGGCTAGAGAATGAGAACCAGGACGAGGTGGGCGGTGGGGGGTCAGGGCTGGAGGGGGTCTTTCCCACACCAAGCACGTCCACACAGGCTGAAATCCAGAAATGGACCTGCTTAGAGTACAATTTCTGAAAACAAAATTTTACCCAAACTTGACTAAATAGTCAGTAACCACAACTGTCTTACCTACTTTAAAAATTGACCATAAAAATGTCCATCAAGCAACTCCCAAAAGCGACACAAAGGGCCAAAGAGCAGATGCTCAACCTCACTGATCAGCCAGGAGACACAGGTTTCAGGCGAGGACCCTCCCCCAGACGCAGCTCAGTGTCCTTTCTACCTCCAGCCCTGGCACGGGTGGGGGCGTGGGGCAAGCACGGGTGGTGCGTGCCGCTGGACCCGGCCACTGCAGCGCGGGGTCCCTGTGCGGCGGCACTCGCCTTCAGGGCTCAGGCAGCCACACCCCTGCTGCAAGTGTCCACACGCAGTCCACCTGTGCGCTGGCAGGGACGCGTGCCTTGGATGTGCGATGGGACAGGATGTGAGAAGACAACGGCACCACAACACACGTGACCAGCTCACAGAAAAGTCACGTGTGCGCACTTGGTTATGTACCTGAGAGATAAGAACCCGGTCTAGACACACCTCAGGGTATTATTGTCCTCCAGGGAAAGACCCAGGTTCACCGCTGTTTAAACTAGCACTGGGACCGCCCTGTCACTTCAGTGATACCCCAGAAAGGAAGACAACACCAAGAAGTGCCGGGGTGCCGGAGCCCCCAGCCCTGAGGTCCTCTCAATCCTTGGGGCGGCCTCCACTTCCCTCCTCCCCAAGGCCGTCCTCCCCGAAGTCCACCACCGAGGGCGCCACCCGCGTGCCTCGGCAGCCAGCGCTGCCCCCCACCCCTCCCCCCCCGTCTCAGAAGTTGCACTCTCCTCCTGTGTCCTGGGCCGGCTCTGTGGCTCCGAGTGCCTGTCACCTTGCTCCTTTCTGGGTGACAGAGGGAACACAATGCCACAGAAGGACACGGCGTGTGCCCCTAAGGGCACAGCATGACGGAGGGAAGGTCTCCCTCCAACTTGACATAGGCCTCACCCGACACGGTGGCACACGTCCACGCAACTGCCCAACAAGGCCTTGGCCCAGTGCCCTCACCTCCGCATGTCCACGCACAGCAAACAGGAAACGACCGTATGACCAGCGGGCCTCCCCACGCACCTGTGGAGGACGTCTCTGTGTAGTGCGCCGCTGGCCCGGATCCCCCTCTGCCTCTCTGCTGTCCTCACCTTAGTCAGCCCAGAGCGGTTCTCAGCCCCTCAGGTTTCAAGAGCCCTGCAACCCACAGGTCTCAGAGGCTTCCCCAAGCTCCTCTGGAGGCCCTGAACCACCCTCCCCACCCTGGAGCTGGTGCCCAAAGCCTGCGCCCATCGGCTGCCAGGGCGGCCATGCTAGGAGGTCAGTCAGCGTCCCGAGGGCCTGCAGCCTCCCTGAACTTCTGGAAGAAAGCCAGAATATGACTGTGACCCACATCCCGAGTTCTGAACACTCCACGCTAGCGGACAACTTGCATCCACGCGTGATTCAGCGCAGTCCCTCTTGCCCGCAGATCTCGGCTCCCTTCACTTTGGGAGCAGCCAGTCTGTGCCCCTACCCCCACACACAGCACCGAGAGACCCCAGGTGGGCACTTCTCCACTCAACCCAGTCCACCCTATCTTTATCTTCCCTTTCCTCAAACTTTCCCTTAACTTTATCTTCTGTTGTTTTTATTATTCACTTTCTGTTCCTTCTGGGGGTAAGAACGTGTGTAAGTAAGTAAAAGATCCAGCAGATGCTCCTCCCAGAACAGGGGAGGGGGTGCAGCCAGGAGGCGGGGACCTGAAGCACCCCCTTCTCTCTACAATGCTGTGCATGTCGAGAGCCGCGCCAGAGACAGGGCAGGAGGGGAATACACAGGACGCTCTGGAGGAACCTTCAGGCCCTTCTCAAGGTCAATAAGCAAAGAGATGAGAACCCCTCTTCCAGACAGTGTGCTCAGCAGGCTCTGACTCTGAGGACGAGTCAGTACCAGCTTCTCCAGCCTGAACGCCACAGATGTGTCCATCTCCACCCTCTCACGTGTTCAAGGGCTCAGTACGTCGGCCTTCAGCCAAAGAGGCCACAGCAGAGTGGCTGCTCTGATCTGAGAGCCGAAGGCGGGAAGCGTGGCCCACTGCCCCGACCCCACCCCACCTTGGGCTCCGCATCCAGGCCGAGGGCGGCGCAGGGCCTGGGTCTGCGGCAGCCAACTGAAGCCCAGGGTGGGTCTGCGTGCTGTGAGACATCTGGACAGTGAGAACCAGGCACGGTTTCCAGGGAACCAAGGTCAGGTGGAAAACAGAGTGCACGGTCCAGGATTCATGGCCACTTTAGCCACCTGCCCTCACTCATCAGAAGGCCCAAGAGGAAGAAGCAAAACCAGAGACTGAACCACCTTCACTCACTCACTGCCGCCAACACTCACTGAGCACCTAGTCATGCTGGCCTGAGCAGGCCCTGGAGAAAAACCAGAAACGCACACTGGCCAGGGGCTTCCTACACGGGGGGTGAGGCAGGCACTAGCCATAACCCACCACCTCCATTCAATGCAACCATCTATCAGTTAAGGTGACTGATTCGTCAATGCCAGGGCCATGCTACAGGGGGAAGATGTCCCGTGCTCGACGCAACCAGGGCACACTCCTGGTCTAAACTGAAGGGCCCCAAAACAACCCGGGAGGGAGGAGAGGGGGTCACTGTCAGGAGGGGAGTAAGGAAAGGCACCCCACATTACAGCACGGCAGACAAAGACCACCCAGAGCCACACCAAGGAGACAGCCAAGGGGACTGAGGGCTGAAGTCCAAGACCTGCGGCCACCTGTCAGGAGGGCCCTGGGCCCAGGCGGGGATCATGGGTCTGCAGAAGCCAGAGGACCAGGAAGGTGAGGAGCTGACAAGCACACAGCTGTGTTTTAAATAACTGGAGGAACCCCACAGTAGCAGAAGAAGCATCTGATAAACTCAAATCCACTGGACTAGAAAATAAATATCCTCCGCCAGGAAAAGCAAACAAACGGTCTTAGAAGACAAGGAACCTCACTAACTCTCTGAAATGAGCCTCCAAACTCCCACCCCCAGTGGTAAATCCTCAGGAGCATTTCCTTTGGTATCAGGAACAATTCAAGGGTGGCAGCAGTCCCATCTACCCAACACCATACCAGAAATCCCAGCACATCCCACAGACCAGAGAACGGGTCGAGAAGCAGGAACGTGAGGACTGGAATGAAATAAACCAGTCATAACTGCATACAACAGTATTCTCTACATATAACACCCCTACCCCAAAACCTGAATATGCATTTTTTGAAATATTTACTCATTTTATTTTATTTGGTTGAGCTGAGTCTTAGTTGCAGCAAGTGGGATTTAGTTCCCTGACCAGGGATTGAACCCAGGCCCCCTGCATTGGGAGCGGGAGTCTTAGCCACCGGACCACCAGTGAAGTCACTGCACATACATTTTTAAAAGAAATGGCTCAATAACATTGCTACATTTAAAATCAATATCCAAAACTCAGCTACAATTCAACATTTCATCAATTAAGAATTAGAAAAATGCAATTTTAAACAACTACTATTTACCATAACAGAATAAACTTTAGAGTGTCCTAGAATGAATCCAACCAAACATGCACAAGACCTATAACAGAAAAAAATTATAAAACTTGATTGAAAGACATAGAACTAAGTAGAGTGATATGCCACATTCATGAATACATATGTACTATTTGTGGATGGCAATCCTCCCCAAATTGACCCACATATTAATACAATTCTGATCAAAATAACCTGGGCCTCGAAGAGTTGATTCAAAAATGTACAAGCAAGATCAAAATACCAAGACAAGCACAGACAATTCTCAGGAAGAACCTAGTGAGGCACTGGCTCCACTGGACACCAAGAATCGGCATGAAGCCACATTATTCATGGCCATGACAGCACGGATGGAAAAACAAATGAAGAGAAAACCCTGGCAGCCCAGAAACAGACCCTGCATGAGATAAAAGCAGAAATACTACAGAAGGGACATGCAGACCGCCGACAGGGACGGTCACGGCAAACAAACAGCACCAGGACCACTGTTTATCCAAATGGAAGAAGAGTGAACACAGAACTCTCACGGGCATATGCATATCGGATTCCAGGAGGTTTAAAGACAAAAAGGTGGAAGTAAACACCAAAGTTTTAGAAGAAAATACAGGAAACCACACCTATGACCTCAGGCTTAGAAAGAACTTCTTAAACATGACTGGAAAAGGTATTTGACATAAAGAAAAAAAACAGATTTCACTACGTTAAATCAAGAACTCCAGTTCATCAGAAGATACCATAAAGAAAGTGAAAAGACCAGCCATAAACCAAAAGGACAACTGGTCACTTACATGACCTATAAAGGAATCGTAAGCACGATACAGACACAAGCCCTACAAATTAACAGAAAAATTCAAAAGAAAACTGGGCAAAAAGACACAGACATTTCACAGAAGGATACCACGCACAGCAATGTACAACGTAACGTCAACTTCCTCAATACGCAAGGAAAAGGAAATGAAAACTACAACAATCATGTGGCAGCACTTCACACGCTCTAGGTCTGAAGAACTGAAAAGTCTGACAACACCAAGTGCTGTCAGGGATGCAGACCCGCAGGAGCTCTGCACAGAGGCAGGCAGACTGGAGTCGCCAGCATCACTCAGGTACCAGCGCCAGAGAGCGATGCTGCAGGAAGACAACACCAGCAGCCCTCACAAACTCACACAAAAACCCCAGCAAATCAAATATAACAGGACACAAAATGATACTGCTTCTCGGCCAAGTGGGGTTTATCCTAGGAATGCACCATGACTTAACATTCAAAACTAAATCCATGTAATACCTTATTAACAGACCAAAACACACACACACACACACAACATCTCAATACATGAACATGGAAGGCATTTGCCAATTAAACATCCATTCAAAAATTCTCACCAATCAAGGAAGAGAAGGGAGTTCCCTCAACCCAGTAAAGGACACCTATGAAAATCCTACAGCTAATATCATACATTTAAAGAGAAGAAATCTAATACAACCCCCCCAAATCAGAAACAAGGCAAAAATGTCCCTTCCCATTGCTTCTATTCAACATTATACCGGAGGTCCCAGTTGGTGCAATATAGCAAGAAGAAAAATAAAAGTATGCAGATCAAAAAGGAAGAAGGAAACCTCTCTCTGTTACAGACAAAACAGTTGTCTCTGTAGAAAACTCTAAAGAATCCATAAAATTGCTAAAAGAACTAATATATGAGTTAGGCACAGTCACAGGATACACATCAATAAATGAGCAATTTTATTTCTGAATACTAGCAATAAGCAACTGGAAATTGCAATTTTTAAGTACCATTTATGTAGCTTAAAAATATGAATGCTTAAAGATATGCTTATTTAACAAAGTATGTTTAAAACATAAACACTGAAAACCATAATTCTGAGAGAAACGTTTAAAGACCTAAATAAATGGAGAGGTATTCTATGTTCATAGATCAGAAACCAATGTCTTTCAGATGTCAATTATCATAAATCTCGTTCACAGATTCAATATAATCCCAGGCAAGATACCAGAAGACTTATCTGTGGAAATGGATAAGCTGATTTTAAAACTTATGTGGAACTCCAATAAATTCAAGTAGCACCAAGGACACAGAGGAGCCTGGCATGCTGCAGTCCACGGGGTCACAAAGAGGCCGACACAACTTAGCGACTGAACAACAAGTAGCTCCAAACATTTCTGAAAAAGAAGAGCACTCAGAGTATTGATGCTACCTGAGTTAAGGGCTTACTATGAAGGAACTGAGCTAATCAAGAACTGTGGACAGGGATAAACAAATGGGACCAGAATACAATCCATAAACAAAGACATCAAATAGGTACCACTGAATATTCTATGGGGAGAAAATTAATCTCAACCCCCTGTCTTACCAATATCCCAAAGTAACTTGAATTGGATTGAGTAAAAGCTAAAAACATAAAAATCCTATAAGAATACATGGGAGAGAATCCTTGTGCCCTGGGTCAGGCAAAAACTTCTTTGATAAGACGTGAATTCCCACATGATTTCCCATGTGAGCTATTTCAAGTCCTAAAAGATGATGCTGTTAAAGTGCTGCACTCAATATGCCAGCAAATTTGGAAAACTCAGCAGTGGCCACAGGACTGGAAAAGGTCAGCTTTCATTCCAATCCCAAAGTAAGGCAATGCCAAAGAATGTTCAAACTACCGCACAATTGCACTCATCTCACCCGGTAGCAAAATAATGCTCAGAATTCTCCAATCAAGGCTTCAGCAGTACGTGAACCAAGAACTTCCAGATGTTCATGCTGGATTTAGAAAAGGCAGAGGAACCAGAAATCAAATTGCCAACATCTGTTGGATCATAGAAAAAGTGAGAGAGTTCCAGAAAAACATCTACTTCTGCTTTATTGACTATGCCAAAGCCTTTAAGTATGTGGATCGCAACAAACTGGAAAATTCTTAGAGAGATGAGAATACCAGACCACCTTACCTGCCTCTTGAGAAATCTGTATACAGGTCAAGAAGCAACAGTTAAAACCGGACATGGAACAACAGACTGGTACCAAATTGGGAAAGGAGTACGTCAAGGGTGTATATTGTCACCGTGCTTACTTAACTTACATGCAGACTACATCATGAGAAACGCTGAGCTGGATGAAGCACAAGCTGGAATCAAGACTGCTGGGAGAAATATCAATAACCTCAGATACACAGATAACATCACCCTTATGGCAGAAAGCAAAGAAGAACTAAAGAGCCTCTTGATGAAAGTGAAAGAGGAGAATGAAAAAGTTGACTTAAAACTCAACATTCAGAAAACTAAGATCATGGCATCCAGTCCCATCACTTCAAGGCAGACAGATGGGGAAACAATGAAAACAGTGAGAGACTTTATTTTTGGGGGCTCCCAAATCACTGCAGATGGTGACTACAGCCATGAAATTAAAAGACGCTTGCTCCTTGGAAGAAAAGCTATGACCAACCTAGACAGTATATTAAAAAGCAGAGACGTTACTTTGCCAATAAAGGTCCATCTAGTCAAAGCTATGGTTTTTTCAGCAGTCATGTATGGATGTGAGAGTTGAACCATAAAGAAAGCTGAGCGCAGAACTGATGCTTTTGAACTGCGGTGTTGGAGAAGACTCTTGAGAGTCCCTTGGACTGCAAGGAGATCAAACCAGTCAATCCTAAAGGAAATCAGTCCTGAATATTCATTGCAAGGACTGATGATGAAGTTGGAACCCCAATACTTTGGCCAGCTGATGCAAAGTACTGACTCACTGGAAAAGACCCTAATGCTGGGAATGATTGAAAGGAGGAGGAGAAGGGGACAAGAGAGGATGAGATGGTTGGATGGCATCACCGACTCGATGGACATGAGACTGAACAAGCTTTGGGAGTTGGTGACAGGGAAGTCTGGTGTGCTGCAGTCCATGCGATCACAAAGAGTTGGACACAACTCAGCAACTGAACTGAACTGAATGTGAACACTGAAAGAAACTGATAAGCTGGACTTCATTAAAACTGAAAACTTGCTCTTTGCAATATACAGTTAAATGAAAAAGCAAACAGATTAAAAAAAAACTTATAAAACAATTCTGTCTGATAAAAGACTGATTGTATCTATGTTTCTAAAACTCTTACCAAACCAATAATAACAAAACAAACCCAATAAAAAAATACAGGTGAAACAATTGAATACACACTTCAGGAAAGATAGGAAAATGAAAGATAAGCACACGAAAAGATGCTCAAAGACATTAGTCATTAGGGAAATGCAAATTAAAACCATAATGAGATAGCATCACACACCCAAGAAACCAGCTAAAATTTAAAATACTATAATAACAGCAATGATTTGAAACAACCATCACACATTGCTGGTGGTAATGTAAAATAGGACAGCCACTCTGGAAAAGAGTTTGGCAGATTCAAAAGTTAACATTCACTTACAATATCCAACAATCCCACTCCTATGCATCTGCCCAGCAGAAAATAAAACTGACGTCCATACAGAGATTGACAAGAAAGTTTATAGAAGCCATATTATTTTTTCTTATGTGTGTCCAATTGACAATACTGTGCTAGTTTCAGTTATTCAGCTTCACAGAAGCACTATCTTTAATAGTCAAAAGCGGGAAACCCAAATACCCACCAAATGGTGACTCGACAAATAAAACTCCACATCCATCCACAGCATGGAATACTGCTTTACAACAAAAAGGCATATATCAATGTACGCAACAGCTTGGAAATTTTCACAAGTATTCTGCTAAGTAGAAGCCAGACAGAAAAGACTATCACTGTGTAAGTTCATTTATATAAAATTCTAGAAAAGGCAAAATCATAGAGACAGGGCAGATGACCAGCTAACCACTGAGGCAAGAGGCAAAAGGAAAAACTTTTTCAGCCTTTGGAACAACTCTCTATCTTGACTGTGATGATGGTTACATAATTTATGTTTGCTAAAACTCACAAAAGTATACCTTGAGAAGGATAAATTTTACTGTATGAAAATTATGCCTCAATAAAAGAGACTTTAAAAAATAAACACAATGAGATACCACCACACATCCACTAGCAGCCTTCCCATGCCAAGCCCTGGCTGGCACATGGAGCAACAGGAACTCTCGGAAATTCACACAACCACTCAGGAAAGCAGTGAGGTGGCCTCTGATGAGACAGAACGTACGCTTCCATACGACTCAGCAATTCCACTCCTAACATTCATGCAGGAGGAGAGCACGTCCCCGAACATGTCCACATGAAGCCAGGGCACTGATGTTACGGAAGTGTCGATCATCACAGTCAAAAGCAGGAAGTGATCCACCACGAACGGATGAACGTATGGCGTGTGTCCAAACGTGCAATGCTGCTCAGCACGATCAGTGCATCACTGGCACACACAGCCACATGGGTGAACTCAAACCACGCGTGGAGGGAAGAGTGACCGACACCAGAAAGCACATGATGCATGATTTCATACACAGGGAATTTTAGAAGGCAAAACCAGACGGCAGTGACAGAAAAGCGAAAAGGACATTTGCGTGGGCCCAGGGTGACCTAGGGTAAACAAGAGTCCTGCGTCTTGTGATAGGGGACAGACAGGGCATCCACTTCTCAAAATTCAATCTGTGTACTCAAAACAGATCCGCTCTGTTGCATGCAAATACCCGCAGGAAGATTTTAACGTGTGCTGATGAGTGTTTTAAGACGAGCCCTGTCAACTCGAAAGCATCACAGACCAGACTTCCAAGTCACCCTGGAAGCTGCGGCCCCACTCCCAGCGCACAGCAGACTGGACCAAAGCCATTGGGCTTCTGCCCTCCCCAGGTAGGACCGCCCTCCACCTCCAGCCCAACACCTGCCGGCCGACCCATGCGGATGGGTGCCTTTGATCATTCAGGTTACAGTAAAACGTCATTTTCAACTATCCCCCTCCAAACCTACTTTTAAGTTTCAGTGTTTGAACATGCAGAAAGGTATCACTACAAAAAGTGATTTCTCCTCAGAGTATCCTAGATATAAAATGTAGTTTTTCAATCAAAACCTCACTAGATGATGATCTCCAGGTTACGCTGCTAAAAAAAGAAAATCAAGATTCAAGTCGGTGTATATGCCACCTGTAGAAAACAGAGGAGAAAGAATGTATCTCTGTGTGCACATATTTATTTTTACAAAAGAAATACTTGAAAAGATGGCCCACAGACTAATATAATTTATCCCTCTGGGGGAAGGGAAGAAAGCGGATTCGAGTTGAAAGTCCTAAAAAGCTCAGCATTCATACAGTGGAAATGTCTGAAAATGTTTCACACATTCAAAATATAAAATTACAACAAACAAAAAAATAGGAACTAAGGTTTAAAACAAAGTAAAACAAAAATAGAAAAAAAGTAAACTATGTATCAAATTGGTAGCATAGAACAAAAGAAAAGATTATTTTAATGGAGTCTTGAACATATAAAGAACTGCAAAGAAGGGCTTTCCTGGTAGCACAGTGGATAAGAATCCGCTCTGCAGTCCATGCGCCACAACCACTGAGGCCGTGCTCCACAAGAGAAGCCACCGCAACTAGAGAGTAGCCTGTGTGCATCAATGAAGACCTAGCGCAGACACAAATAAATAAAATCCTAACACTATAAATACATACACAGTTTCAAAGACTTGGCGGGTAACCTGTGTTAGAAACACCAAGAGGAGCCCCTCCCCTCAGAGACTAGGCACAGCCCCTGGCTTTTCCAGAGCCGTTTTCCTCTAAAGACCATTCCCCATCTCTCTGGGAACAGTTCATCTCCAGGCCTGGGACCCTGAGAGCACAGGACACAGTGAGCGCTCACAGCCCAGCAGGACAGAATGAAGAGCCATCCCCACCCACCTGGCCCCCGGTGCAGAAACAGGGGACAATGAAGGAAGAGGCACCTCCAGAAACGCCGTGTGAGCCACTTGCCTTACAACACACAGACCAATGCCAGACACAGCCAAGACCACGAGGAAACACACACGAGAAGACGCAGGTAAGCATCTGGGTCGCTCCCACAGCGAGAACCCGCCCACACAGGCATGTGAGGAACCCATCCTCCAGCAATCACCCCACGCACGCTGCTGCCCACCACAGCACGTCTTCCCTCTCTGCAGGGTCCCATCATGCACAACAGGCCTGGCCCAGAGCTGGCAACAGACTAGTACTGAAGAATGAATGACGGGTCACTTAGGTGCACACCCATTAAGACCATGTTAACCAGAGCATAGTTAAGGACCTGGGAAATCCTGGACATCAAGAAACAATGGGTCAGAGATTATTATAATGACCTCTTGGTGACAGAAATAACAGTACACATTAATAATAATCATTCCTTTCCCACACTTTTTTCCTGTTCATCAAATTTTCTACAATGTAAATAAACTGAGAAACCAGATCTTACCTGGTTGGTTTGTAAGCTCAGATGAGGAAACGTGTACCTTACCAAGGCGACTTCTGAACAACCCCCACACATCTGCCCGCTGGAGGCGCACTCAGTCCTTTTCACTCTACCTGCCTCAGTGGGAGTGGACGGGGTGGGAGGACCCCACAGGAGCCTTCATCAGAATTCCTCTGATGACTTTTCATGTGTTTGCCAGACATTTTCAAGACTTGTCTTATGTCTATTCCAAACTCCTGCCGTTCTGAACAGAGCTGTCTCCTTACTGCTGTGCTCAGCCCTGAGGTGCCACCTTCTCAGAGTGAAGCAAGCAGGCACTGAGAGCAGGACTTCTCCTAAACCTAATGAGCATTCACACTCATTCCCAGCAAGGGTGACAGTCTAGAGATCTCTAGACGTTCACCTGACATTCCTATCCCTAAAACAAGAACCCTAGACGTGAACAGGAAACTGTAAACTCAGGCACAAGTAGAGAAGACCCTAACCAAAGGAAACAGGACACTGTCTTCGGTGGATCCTTGGTGAAGCTGCCCTCAGGGAGACCTCCAGAGGCACAGCCTGGTTGTAAAGAACCAGACTCACAAGTGGAGGTGATGACATCTCACAAGACACTGAGAAAACACGCCCTTCTCTCTGCTGTAAAGGCAGTGCTCACACCGTGCAACCGCAAAGTGCTTAACCTGCACAAGCCGGGCTCTGCCATAAGAAAAGTGACCCCTGGTCTCCACACTAAGAGTGTGGGGAATACAAACATCCGCCATCAAATTCTAGTCCTGTAGAAAATGACACGTCACGGGGACCAGAGATCTATCATCTCAATACAGTGCCCAGACTCCCTTACCAGGACACTCAGACGTGGCTGCCTGATGGACAAGCAGCACCCACACCACTGTTTCCTGGGATCCCCCAGACTCACTCTTCCACCTACTTCACAGCCCTTCACCAAGGCTGGCCCCCACCCCCACCCCCCAGCCACCCAGCAGGCACCTCCCTCCTCACTACCCATGGGGTGCGGGAACCAGCCCACCCCCAACCCAGAGCAGGACACCCCGGTTGGGGAGGGTTGCTTTCTAACACAAACACCCAAATTCACCCTTGAAAGTCCCAAAAGCCCATGGGGGCTCAGGTGGGGCCAGGTCCCTTGGGCTGCAACACTGGCCCTTGTCACCAGAACCCCAGACCAAGGAAGGGACTTGCATTCCAGAAATGCCCTTCTGAGGACCCTGGATTCGCTCAGGGACAGAGACCCAGACAGGATGGGGGTCTCCCTCAGCCTTCCCCTGCCAAGTATGTGCCCCCAGCGTCCCATGGAGGCTCCCCAAATACTCCCATTCATAGTAAAAAGTCTCAAAACAGGAAAAAAGATCAATTACCTCAACTTGATAATCTACAAAAAGTCGACAGCTAACATCATACTGAATGGTGAGAAACTCAAAGCTTTTCCACTAAGATCTGGTGCGGGCAAAAATGCCCGCCTCTCACCACCGCTTAAAACTGGAAGTCCTGGCCAAGGCAATAAAAGGAAATAAAGAGTATACAGGTTGGAAAAGAAAAAATAAAACTGCCTTCGTTCACAGATCATATGATCATCTATGCAGAAAATCCAAAAGAAGTGACCAAAAAACAAACAACTCCTTGGAACTAATAAACGGTTATAGCAAGGTTGCAGGATACGAAATTAATACATAAAATCCAATTGCCTTCCTATAAACCAACAATGAATAAATGGAATTTGAAATTAAAAACACAATACCATTTATGTTAGCATCAAAAAAATGAAATACTTTGTTATAAATCTAACATAATGCCTACAATGATGAATTAAAACAAAGGAGAACTCAATCAATGAAGAAATAGATACTCCACATTTATGGAGAGAAAGGCGCGATACTGTCTAGATGTTAGTTCTTCCCAACTTGATCTGTAGACTCAACACATTCCCAATCAAAATCTCAGTGTGTTATTTCATGAGTATCAACAAGCAGATTCTGAAGTTCACATGGAGAGGAGGCCAAAGACCCAGAATGGGCCACAGAACACTGAAGGAGACCAAAGCTGGAGGAGTGATTATCCAGCTTCAGGACTTACTAAAATGCTACAGTAGTGAAGACAGAGCGGTTCAGGGAAAGAACAGACAAACAGATCAATGGAACAAAACGGAGAGCCCAGAAACAGATCCCCATAAACACACTCAACTGATCTTGGACAAAGGAGCAAAGCAGCACAACAGAGCAAAGACAGTCCCTTCAACAAACGGTGCTGGAACCACTGGACACAAAGACGAATCTAGACGCAGACCTTACACCCATCACAGGAATGAACTCAAATGCATCACAGACCTAAAATGTAAAGTGCAACTAGGAAACTCCTAGAAGATAACACAGAAAAAAACCTAGGTGATGTGGGCACAGTGATGCCTTTTCAGATACAGCACCAAAGGCACAGTCCATAAAAGGGACAACTGACAGGCTGAACTTCATCCAAACTGAAAGCATCTGTTCTACAAAAGACAATATCAAGAGAACGAGTAGACAAGTCATAGACTGGGAGAAGAAAATACTTGCAAAAGACACATCGATAAATTGTAATCCAAAATATGCAAAGAACTCTTAAAACTCATCAAGAAAACAAACAACCTAATTGGAAATGGGCCAAAGACCTAAATAGGTATCTCAGCAAAGAAGTACAGAAGGCAAACTAGCACACGGAGAGACGCTCCGCATAGTATGTCATCAGGGAAACCCCAATCAAAGCAACGAGATGCTACCACACTCCACACAGAAAGGCCGAAACCCAGAACACTGACACCACCGAGTGCTGGGGAGGGCGTGGGGCAACAGGAGCTCGATCCCCACGGGCGGGTATGTGAGACGGGCAGTCACTTGGGAAGACAGTTTGGCAGTTTCTTACCATGCGATGCAGCAGCTCTTGCTCCTATTTACCCAAAGGAGCTGAAAACTTACATCCACTCAAAAACCCGCACGTGGATGTTATAGCAGCCGTATGCATAACTGTCAAAACCTGGAAAAAACCAAGACGTCCTTCACTAGGTGATGGATAAACAAACAGCAATGTGCCTGGACAGTGGGACGGTACAGAGTGATAAAAAGAAAAGAGCTATCAAGCCATGAAAAGACGCAGTGAAATCCTAAGTGTATATTACCAAGAGAAAGAAGCCAATCAGAGAAAACAACAACAGTGTATGATTCCAACTATATGCCATTCTGGAAAAGACAAACCTATGGAGAGAGTGAAAAGATGAGTGGCTGCCAGGGGTGGAAGAAGAGGGACAATGAGGTGGAGCACCAAGCACCGTGAGGGCAGTCAAACACTCTGTGTGACACTGTAATGATGGAAACACACCATCACACGTCTGTCCAAACCCACAGAACGCACAACACAGCCGTGAGCCCGGACATAAACTGTGGCCCCGGGGTGGTGATGACCTGTCAGTGCAGGTTTACCAGTTGTAACAAATGCCTCATCTGGTGAGGGTTGTGGATGATGAGGGAGGCTGTGTGTGCTGGGGGCAGGGGTGTAGAGAAAATCACTAGATTTTCCTCTTAAATTGATGTGAAACTAAAAACGCTTTTTAAAAATTTATTATTTTTTAATATACTTTTGCTAGCATGGAATTCCAGTTGAGCTACTTCAAATCCTGAAAGACGATTCTGTGAAAGTGCTGCACTCAATATGCCAGCAAATTTGGAAAACTCAGCAGTGGCCACAGGACTGCAAAAGGTCAGTTTTCATTCCAATCCCAAAGAAAGGCAATGCCAAAGAATGCTCAACTACCACACAATTGCACTCATCTCACACGCTAGTAAAGTAATGCTCAAAATTCTCCAAGCCAGGCTTCAGCAATACGTGAACCATGAACTTCCTGATGTGCAAGCTGGTTTTAGAAAAGGCAGAGGAACCAGAGATCAAATTGCCAACATCCGCTGGATCATGGAAAAAGCAAGAGAGTTCCAGAAAAACATCTATTTCTGCTTTATTGACTATGCCAAAGCCTTTGACTGTGTGTGTGTGGATCACAATCAACTGTGGAAAATTCTGAAAGAGATGGGAATACCAGACCACCTGACCTGCCTCTTGAGAAACCTATATGCAAGTCAGGAAGCAAGAGTTAGAACTGGACATGGAACAACAGACTAGTTCCAAATAGGAAAAGGAGTACGTCAAGGCTGTATATTGTCACCCTGCTTATTTAACTTCTATGCAGAGTACATCATGAGAAACGCTGGGCTGGAAGAAGCACAAGCTGGAATCAAAATTGCCAGGAGAAATATCAATAACCTCAGAGATGCAGATGACACCACCCTTATGGCAGAAAGTGAAGAGGAACTAAAGAGCCTCTTGAAGAAAGTGAAAGAGGAGAGTGAAAAAGTTGGCTTAAAGCTCGACATTCAGAAAACGAAGATCATGGCATCTGGTCCCATCACTTCATGGGAAATAGATGGAGAAACAGTGGAAACAGTCTTTATTTTTGGGGGCTCCAAAATCACTGCAGATGGTGATTGCAGCCATGAAAGTAAAAGACGCTTACTCCTTGGAAGGAAAATTATGACCAACCTAGATAGCATATTAAAAAAGCAGAAATATTACTTTGCCAACAAAGGTCCGTCTAGTCAAGGCTATGGTTTTTCCAGTGGTCATGTATGGATTGTGCATCCCACACGCCCGCCCGTGGGGATCGAGCTCCTGTTGCCCCACACCCTCCCCAGCACTCGGTGGTGTCAGTGTTCTGGGTTTCGGCCTTTCTGTGTGGAGTGTGGTAGCATCTCGTTGCTTTGATTGGGGTTTCCCTGATGACATACTATGCGGAGCGTCTCTCCGTGTGCTAGTTTGCCTTCTGTACTTCTTTGCTGAGAGTTGGACTGTGAAGAAAGCCGAGCACCGAAGAATTGATGCTTCTGAACTGTGGTGTTGGAGAAGACTCTTGAGAGTCCCTTGGACTGCAAGGAGATCCAACCAGTCCATTCTGAAGGAGATCAGTCCTGGGTGTTCACTGGAAGGACTGATGCTAAAGCTGAAACTCCAATACTTTGGCCACCTCATGCGAAGAGTTGACTCATTGGAAAAGACTCTGATGCTGGGAGGGATTGGGGGCAGGAGGAGAAGGGGACAACAGAGGATGAGATGGCTGGATGGCATCACCGACTTGATGGACATGAGTTTGAGTAAACTCTGGCAGTTGGTGATAGACAGGGAGGCCTGGTATGCTGCAATTCATAGGGTCGCAAAGAGTCAGACTCGTCTGAGCGACTGAACTGAACTGAACTGGACAGTCCAGGGTAGAGCCCCAAACCCCACCTGCGAAACAGCCTCTGAGTGACTGGCTGATAGTGGAACAATCTCCTCCCATACCAAGACCCTCTAAACCAAGAGTAAAGGAACCTAAGAGGTACTAAGCTCACAAGAGGAGGAGAGAGTAGATGGACAGGAGGTTGCAGGAATCCCCTGGCAGTCCACTGGCTGGAACGCATGCTGCCCTCTCTCCTCCACAGCATCCTTCGAGGACTCCACCTGTTTCACCCTCCAGGGGTCACAACACCCAGAACCCGTCTCTGGCAGCTTCTCTTCTCCCGGCTATCCTACCCTCCCCCAAACCAGGTGAGCACACCGTCCCTGTGGTGTGAAGAGCAATCCCCCTTTTAAGAACACCTTTCTAGGTCCCAGCCCTGAAGCCACTTCCTGACTCACACTCATATGGTAGACGACCCAAACTCAAACTTCTGGAACCAAGCACGTGCCTTTCCTAAGGGAGTCACTGGCCTGCTCGCAGGATGTCCCACACGCTGCTGGGAAGTGGCAATGCTTCCTGGATGACAACTCCTCTCACAACAGGCCTGTGTCCCCTGCTCCCCTACTGGAGACCGGGGCAAGGGTCCCCATGCAACAAACCACCACCCACCCTACAGGAGGAGCACCCCTGCACCATAACACCCAAGGTCCCAGAAAATGGCCCACGGCACGGCTCTCCCTACAGAGTGACAACAAAATCCAACACATGGTTCGGCTACATATAGCAAGGTGCCCCAAGCGGGTAGGAGGGGAAAACGAGGGTGTGGTGACCACAAGTGGGGACACGGGCTGCTGCGGCTGGGGAGGTAGGATCCCGACAGGTACACGGGAGGCAGGCAGGGACCCAGGTGTCCTGCCAGGGTTGTCACAGGTGATTATTTAACTGGTAAACGACCGGAGACTGTGACTAATTCAACTCTACACACCTCATATCCAAACACACATCCTGCCCTCCACTGGTTTCTGTCTCAACCAATGCTTCCTGAAGTTTCGGCCAGTCTGCTAAACAATGGACTGTCCACAAACACCCCAGGTCTCCGGGACTCCCCACATGAGCGCCATGCCAATGCGGAAGTCGAGGCAGAGCAAGGCCCAGGCGCCCTGCTTCACTGATGAGCCCCACGGGTAATTCCCAGGAAGTCCCACCTACACAGACTCAGAACACCTGCCCTGCTGGCTGCGGCTCCTCGAGACAAGCCTCAGGGAGAGACCCATGGTCCTGAGGAAGGGCCTGCTCTGCTGGGGGCCGGGGTTCAGAAGCCACACCTTCAGAGGGTTAAAGCCCATCCTCTGGACAACTGCCCTCAAGTAAAGGAACACACGACACACGACAGGGGGGAACACACTGATCCCAGCAGTGTCCCTGCACAGCCATGGAAGTGGGCTCACCCTGGGCCCCCCTCTCCCTGCACACGGGGTACTCGTGCTGGCCAACCGTGCTGACCCAGGGAATGGAGCCCAGATGCTCAGCTCTGCTTGTGCCCACGCGTCTCCGCACGGCCTGTCTCACCTTGCTTAGGCTAGGCCGGGACAGGACACTTCTCTCTAGGGTGGCAGGTCCCCAGCAGGCCGGCAGTCCCCAAGGTCACCAAGCCAACACTACCCCCAAGCGCAGCCTCAGAGACATTCACAGAGGCGTGTGGTTTCCCAACTGCTCAGCGTGGAAGGAAAGCCGTCGGCCCACGAGGGCCCAGGCCAGGCTGCCAAGGCACACAGAGGTTGGCAGCCTTGCCTGGACCCACACGATCCCTAACCAGCTCTTTGCCCATCATTCCCGTGGCCCAGCTGGAGGCTGTCTTCATCACCCGAGGACTTTCAAGGTGGACATTCTGAACTGAGTTTAACTGCAAAACACGTCACTAAGCGGCATGAAACCTGACTTGTTATCTAATCAGTCCAAAGCAGCAGAGGGAACTGCGGTGCATCCAGAACTGAACAGAACAGGCAGAAAGCCTATTTTGAGAAATTACACCAAGGGAGGGAGTGACTAATGACACGGCAACTCAGAAATGACGTTCCACTCGCCCCACCCCCACTGACCTGCAGAGGTTCAGCCATTCCCCGCCCATCCCTGAGGGCAGGACAGTCCTGCTTCAGCACCAGGTCGGACTTGAACTTGGTGCTCAGTTCATGCTTGCTGATCGATGAGCGGCCAAGCTCTGGAACCACCAACCTGGCCTGCAGGGCCACGAACAGGGCCACTGACTGTCCACCGAGACAGCTCTATGCCTTCAGGGCCCAGCCGGAGGAGCCACGGCCTCTGCCCCTCGAGGCCAGGGTGCCTCCTGACCGCTCACCCTCCCAGTCAGCAGGGTGGCCTCAACCAGAGCACTTGCAGGGGCTGTGAGGGGCCTTTCAAAGCCAGGACCATGGAGCACAGTTCCTGGCACCAGGAGAAGCCCACAGCCGGGCACTCCACGCCCTGCCACACCTGCTCTCCAGACAGGAGGCGAGCATGCTCCATGGGACAGCCTCTCCACATGCGGACTTTCCCTGCACAAAGCCTGGTCCCAAACACCAGCCTCTCCAGTGGGCACAGCCCAGAGGGCGTACTGTAAGGAGGGCAGCACCCTGGATGCCCAGCCCCTTGGTAAGTGGCCATTAGGTCCTTGAAAAGCGACTCACCTCCAGTCTCAGCATCTTCAAAGGAGGTCATCTGCAGGGGACCATCAGCTCCAGAAACGGACAGGCCCCTGAAGACCTACAGATGCCTACCCATTGGCATGTGGCAGGAGTCAAGGACTGCACACACCTGGGCTCACTGACTCGAGCCCCACAAGGAGAGCACTGACATTCATTCTAAAGGGTCTTCATAATAAGGCAGGGAGGCCAGTGGACAGCACTTCCCCAGTGACAAGGTCCAACATCACAAAATACTCTCCCCAGAAGGGCTGGCAGCATTCAGACACCCCCCTTCCTCCTCACCCTCTGCCTAACAGGGTCTGCCCCTCTCCACCTTCTCCCAGAAGGTAGCCCTCTCTCTCTGGATCTGCACTGAGGCTCCCGTGGGGGTGACCCCACGACGAAAAATTTCATCAAACACCACGACTCCCAAATTCTGACCTCTTCCGACCTCTCCCTCAATCTTCTGCTTATATTCAACTCCCTCCGTTTCCTCCACAAACAGGCATCTCAAATTTAACATGTCCAAACAAGCACACTTGTGCCCACCGCCACTGGCCCCCAGGGAATGTTCCACCTTCTTTCATGCCACCACAGTCCCCAACCTCACTCCCCTCAGGATGCCCTGTCCTTACCCCTGACCTCCAAACTATCAGTAGGTCCACCATGCTCCGTGTCGACACTGGCGTCCCAGGCCCAACTACCTGCGTAGGCCTGGATGCTGCCCTGGCCACCACCAACCCCTGCTGGCCAAGCTGCCTCTACCTACCTCACCCCTGTATCCCACACACAGAAAGTGCTCCCATACACAGCTCAGATCCAACCACCACCCTGCTGAGAACCCTGGGATCAACTCAACCCCTAGCACTTCTGAATGCACAGCTCTGTGACCAGCCGGCCCCCAGCCAGTTCCCATGGCTCCCCCAACTTGGGCTCTCCTCCCTGACCTGCTCTTAAGTCCCTGCACTGGCCCCTTCCTCTCCTGAAGCCAGGTACCCGGCAGCATGCAGCTCCCTTCTCACCACCCAGGCCTCAACTGCCTGCTCGGAAGGCCTTCTGGTCCCTTGTCCACTCCATCAACCTGGGGTGAGAAACCCGCAAAACCAAGCCCCCAACAGCAGGGGCTCTGTGGGTCTGGGGCCCCAGCCTCCAGCTGGCATCCACAGCAGCCTGGCTCACTGGCTCAGTCCATGCCTGGAAAGCAGGACACGGTCTCCACCAACACCTCCATCAACCAAGGGCTTAATTACCCTCACATGGTTTAACAATCCAGACATGAAACCAGATACAACTTGCTAAAGAAAATCTTTAGAACACCGCTGGTTTCTAAAAAGTCACATTTTGGCCACGTTTCTAAACACCACGGTTTTAAAAGCATAAACAGTTGAGTCCTTCAAAGGACACCAGTATCAAAGACTTGAAAATGTTCAGCACAGCAGGCGCACACAGAGTGGACACGGGACGGCCATGATGACCAGTGGACATGAGCACCGCAGGTGTCACGGCGCTGAGATGAAGTGCTGGCCCGAGGCAAAGGGGCACCAGGTGGACAAAGGGAACGTCAAAGACCACCGAGGGGTGGGAGCCAACCCAAAACAGGCAGGAGAAGGTGGCCCTTATGGGGTGACCCCGGTTCCGCAAAAGTTAGAAGCACTTCTGCACCCAACACGGGCTGAGATGACATCGCCAAAATGAGACCTGGCTGACAAGTGAGGTTATAAGTGACGTCTTTTTCCCTCCTTACACTTTCCCTTTCTTTCCAAACTTCCTATAATGAATAAAACTAATTTTATGATCTGAAAAAACAGGTGGGTAAAGAAATCATTTTCAAGTGACCAACAATTTGTATAACATATTTATTTTTAAAAAATCAAGAACATATTCCTTTTTAACTCTTCGAATCGTCACCTTGATACGTACGACGCTACTATTTTACAGCATTTTTACAAGATCAAACAGGCTCGACACAGGCCTGTCTCTTTCGTGCCAAGCTCACTAACGCCTGGCGTCCATCTGAATAAACTTCATGTCTATGAGCCCACTGTGAGAGCTGTATAAACTCCTTTAAACACCTTTCCTGAGTGGCTGTCCACGTACTTCAGCACAAAGAGCAGAAAAGCTGCCTTCTCCCCCCGACCCCGAGACTCAGGTGTAAGCACAGTATACACTTCCTCCCCAAAGCCCACGGCCTCCTTGCTGACCCCACCGGCCTCTTTCTGCCTGACCAGCAGGCCGGCCATGCCCAGCACTGGGGAGGGGGCTGAGGTCTCTGAGTCCTGCCCTGTCCATTCAGTGTCCACTCAGGCCACTAACCCCCAAAACAAGTCACTCACGAGGTAGAACCTTCTTACCACTTGCCCCCAAGTTCTGAAATCCAACATCCAATTTGAAGAACTGTTTTAGGATTTCCCCATCTCTGGAGCGGGACGATACTCAGATGATACCAAGCCCTCCAGGACACAGGTTCCCCAGCATCAGCACCAACCCCCTGCACCCTCCTCTTCACCTGGTCACGTACCTCCCAAGTTTGGGGCTCAACATCAGCAGGCATGTCCCATCCTCCCAGGCCACATGGAAAACAAAGAAAGGTCCCATCCAGGCTCTAACTTCGGGAGGGAAGGACAAATGTCCGACCCAGCTTCACAGGCCCACAGGGCTGCAGAGGGGCTCTGCGCTCACAGGCCTGCGTCACGTCCATCAGGAAGCCCACGCTGGGAGGGTGGGGGGCTCCCCCTTCCACCCACGCACGGCCTCCACCCACCCCCAAGCAGCAGCGCAGCCAGGCGGGCAGCCAGACAAGAAACAGGTGTGGCATCCATGCGCTTCTCAACCTGGGAGCAAGGGAGGAATCTAAATTGTGGACAATTTTGTCTTCTGAAGGTTTTAATTTCTTGGCATAGCTATTTGAGGATATGTAAAATTCAAAACTGTTAATTTAAAGCTTGCATGGCCCTATCCTAGAAATACAAAGTTTCCAATTTTCAAACATAATTTTATAGCACTTAATCTATTTCACTCGGCGTTAAAGAGCAATTATTCTAAGATGGTCTGAAGTGCAGTGTTTGTAATTTACAGACCAGGAGCCATGACCCCTCAGGCCCGAAACGAAACAGCGCAACGCAGTCACCTGCCAGGCACACAGCATGCAGGACGGAGGGTCCTGTTGCAGACAGCTCCCCTCTCCCTTGTTTTTCTTTCTCAGTTTGTCCTGTTACTATCAAAAGCCTGATTAAATAATAGGCTGCCAACCTCCAGCCAAAGACAAATCTCAGAGGTGAGAGCCCCAAGCAGCAACTCAGTCAGTCAAGACAACCTGGAAAACCTGAGTCTCCTGCTCGTTATCAACTTGAAGACCAGGAAAAGTGCTTCTGAGAACGATGCAAATTACCCCAAAGCTCAGGCAAGTTTCTCCAGAGTCCTTTCAAATCTCTGCTTCAAGATTTTCAAAAACAGTTTTAATTATGTTTTGATCAACTCACACGCAACTAGTGATTTATAAAAAAGCTTTCCTCAGACCTATCACTTAAGATGAGGAAAGCTTACATTTACACACTGCAATGGGCTCAAGAAGCACGTCAGAACCACCGTCATCTCATTACGATTTCAAAGAAACAAACAGGTGCACCCGCCCCTACTGCTCTCTCCCACTGCCACCTCCTGAGCTAGGGCAGGGCAGAACCGGCCAGTCCTGTTCTGATCCCACCCCATCGCTGGGGGCCCAGAGCCCACCGGTCAGCAACTGTGAAGGTATCTGAGGAGCCCAGGCTCCACCCCCACAGTCCAGGGAGACAGGATGGCCACCCACCAGCCAGAAGACCATCTTCCTCAATGCTTCCTTCCAGAGCCCTAACAGATAAGGGCTCACCCCTCCTGCAGCAGGACTGACTGTTGTCAAACTTCTCAGACTCTGGTGACTCCATGACTAGGGCAGGGTTCACTGCCCTGGAGCACAGTGAGCAGTGGGAAGAGACATCCCCAGAAGGCCTGGGGGTACCTTTCCTGGTTGCTGCTAAAATGTGAGGATCATCAGTCCAAAGACACCCACATGGGCATGGGACATCATCCCAGACCACATCACCAAGACAGCTATGTCCACACTAAAGAGATAGGGACAGCCAGGACAGAAGGTGGGGCAGAGAGCGAGGAGCAGGGACCACCTGTTGTCCACTGAGGGCCTCCCCAAAGCTGGCAGTGGGGAAGTGACTCAGAGACATCACCTCTTCTGTCGCTGAGCAGAGCATCAGAACCAGGCTCCCTGGGTGCTGAGAACCTATCCCATCTGGGCGCAGTTTTGATGGGAATAAAGCCATCCTGTAGACTCGGCTACATCCATAGGAAGTACTGATTGAAGCTGATGACAAAGGCCAGGGAGCTGAGACAGCATGTGAATAAACACCTCTTGACAGACGTGCACGGTTCATCCCAATGCAGTTTCACAGCCTTCACAACAGGGTCAAGCCCACTTTCTACCTGGGGAAACGGAGGCCCCCAGAACCATGTATTCTGTCCCAGGTGAAGAGTGCCCTCAAGTGACAACATATAAACACCTAAGGCTATCCCTTGTGCCAAACACTTCTGCAGAAGTCGGCCACCAGAACATCCTGAGCCTCAAGCCCTACCATCCTGCTCAGGGTCCGCCATCCCGGAACTCAACCCAGTCTACACAGCAGTTGGCCCCCAGACTCTTCCTCTTTCCCCACCATCCAACAGTTCCATTCACCAAGGATGGGAACCCTACCCTAGATCTCGTCTTTCCAAGCGCAGCCACCTCAAGACTGCTTATCTTAAGTCAGCCCCATGCAATCGTCCCGAAGCCAGGGTATGGAGGAAAGGCGTTCTCTCCTGGAATGAGAACTGTACTTCAGCCAAACCTGAGCATCACAGGAGGACAAATTCTCCGTGAAAGCAGAACAGACAGAGACACACACTACTGAAAGTGCAAACTTGCCAACGAAAAGATAACCTTTAGAAACGAGCATCTCTAACGTAACACCTATCTGAAAAGATCTCTTAAAACCATTTGCGCACATGATAATTTTGGTGTCATATCACTTTTCTCTCCTTTCAACCATAATCATAATATTACTTTTATGTTATGACTACTCTAAGCCGTACAGAACTAACTAGTGCTCTTCACTGTTCTTGGGACCACCGCCTTTGCTGCAACAATCTCTCTGAAGACTTACATGTTCTCAATATTCCCCACAGCAGATTAAAACTGAGACTCTGGTACCTTCAAACAAGTAAATTAATCATAATAACATCAACATCTCTTTACAAAACCATCCTGACAAAGACATCATAACTGAATCTGCTGAAACCAAATTCAACAGGAGCTCACAGTGGGCTGGGAGGATGAGACACGCAAGGCCTGCCGGCCCTCAGGGACTCAGTGAAGCCTCTGTCCCTGTTTCCACCACCACCACCCCTGACGGCGGGGCAGGCCTCTCTCGCCCATACTCCAATTGCCAACAGTTTGTTACTTCACTTGACACCTATGTGTAGCTTTGAAAACCCTGCCCACCCCTAACCCCTGAGTACTAACCAGAGTGTATTATCAGCCAAGCGATAGCTATTTTCACAAGTTAATTCCACCTCCGCTTTATACATTTTTATGATGACAGCTTTCAATAAACAGGAGACCTCAAGTAGAACTTAGTATCTTCCGATCACTCAATTACATGAGGTAACTAGAATATTCATAATCTTTCACTTTGATTTATAGAATTAATTTGTACTATTTAAAAGAAAGTACTTTGTTGTGGGAAACTGATAATAGTTTTAACAATGCTTTTTCTGCTCCTGCTTTTATTAATCAGAGCTCCAAATTAGTGGATCGACTGTGGGGGTAGGGGAAGCATGAAGAAATGGATCTGAGTTTTTTATTTTCTAGAAAGCATTTGGCCCCTTTAAAGCACAGCTCTCCACATTTGTCACCCAAATGTCAACATGAGCTGTTCTCTGCTCACACACACACACGCACACACGGGACTACCGCAAAGACTCATGAGAACTCATGCAAAGAGTCAGCGCTTTTACAGTTTTCTTCAAGGAGTCGCCTACTTGTCACATGCAGACATCCTTAACACCGCCGGTAGAACAGGAGATGAAAGTGCGTCCAGGGTCAATCATGACAGAGCTGACAGAGGCGCCCTTTCAGAACCACAGCTTCCTCCCCCAGAAGGCAGCAGGCAGTGCAGGCTGCACCTATGCAGAGGCGAGGGGATCCAGTCAGCCCCAAACCGCCACACCTACAGGCATCACACGAGTGCCCCGGGGGGCCTCCTCCCCGGGCACAGCGCCAGCCTCACCAGCTCCACTGACTCACAAACTTCACTGACAGTTTTCAGAACAAAAGCGTCATGCAGGGAACTGTCCTGGCCAAGAGTGGGGCAGGCGCTGAGGACCACTGAGAAGATACTTTAATGAGTAACTGAAAAGTATTTTGACGTTTTACATAACCTGCTACCACTATGACTTCTCTTTTTAAGCGTCACTAAAGATCAAACATATTTTCCACTAAAAGGTCAAAATACACATAATGAGCAAAACAGAACCTTTAATGAAACCCTCCTACAAACTCAAAAACAAAGCGTGTTGTAAGAGGCACCCTGCACCTCTCAGGTACCTATTTTACATCACCTCCTTCTGGGAGCAGGGCAGCCCTCACGACCACCCCCAAACACAGCACTCTTGGCTGGAACCTTGCCTCCTCCCTGAAGTGGTGTGAAATCAGATCCCTGCCAGGTGCCGCCACCGCTCCAAACCTCACGGCACTGTGACAAGCAAGACCTTCCTTCTAAGACGCTGAAATCCTCTCAAGGTGACCAACGGCTGCTTCAGAAAGCACGAGGGGACGCACACACAGGCGGTGCTGTTTCCACTACTCCTGCCGCCAGCACATGTTACTACACGGCAGGGGAGGAGCGCTCTGCGTCCACGCAGGCGAGGCCAGGGATGGAAGCAGAGACTGGGAGCCTCCAGTGCTGGGGTTCTCTCTGCCCAGGAAGCCCGAAAGAAAGCAATGGGACACACTTAATGCCATGGGGACCTAGAAAGCCTTAAAAAGCTGCCCAGAGGACAGAAGATGGGTTCCGAGACGCTGCCTGTCCTCCTACGCCATCTGTACCTCCAAAGGACTCACTGACCAGGGAGCCCCAGCCCACCGCTGACTGCATCGGTAACAATCAAAGTAGCCGGGCGTCCCCCAAGTGAGGACTCCGTGCAGAACCACACGGCCACTACGGGAAGTGCTGAAAAACGACTGCAGGAGCCGCATGAGGCAAGGGCTGTGACCAGGAAGGGTGTGTGCCCCGGGATCCCTACAAGCTCACCTGGGAACTCTGCCATCCTGGTGTCAGCAGGGGAGCAAATGCTTTCCACGCAGGCTTGCCCAGCCTCACGGAGGGGGCGTCACTCCCCTGACCTCACCGGGAAAGGGGGTCCCTAGACCACCAGAAGGGGACACCAATCACAGACCAGCCCAGTAACAGAGCAGAAGAGTTCAGTGAGGACACAAACCATATGCCTGATTCCAGAAACCAGGGAGAGAAGAGCCAAGCATGGGGAAATCACCGGCCCAGAGTGAATAACCCAGCAAGTTGTCCCCAGAGCGCCAGCTGCTACTGCTGTCCACTGTGGGGGCACCGGGCAGGGACACAGAAGGCCAGGAGGAGAGGAGAGGGCCCACTCGGCAGAAGTCCCGACAGAGAAAGTTCCCCAACGTAAAGCGGAGAGTAGAAGCCAAGCCCGGCACAGCTAAGAGGCCCCCGCAGCCACATCACGCAACACTCGAGCACATACAGGCCCGGGACCGGCCCGGACCGGGGCAGAAACGCACCGGCAGAGCTCATGACCTCCGCGTCCTGCCAGCCCGACAACTTCCTGGACTCCCGGCTGGGGAACACACACAGTCGCTCGGCGGCGCGGCCACTCACCTGGGGGCAGCTGGAAGTTCTGGATGTTGGTGGGGTTCTGCGGCGGCTGCGGCAGGCGTGGGGCGAGGACCGTGGGCGTCAGCGTGGCCCGGATCCCCCCGGTGGTGGCCGAGGGCGTCCTGGGCAGGCTCTGGGTCACCGCACTGGCCGAGCCCTTGGGCAGCCCGGTGGGGGTGCCCGGGGTCGGCGGCGGGAGGCCGGCGGCGGCGGGCAGCGCCCCTTGCATAGTTGGCCCGAGGATCATGCCGGACCCCGCGCCGGCCGGGCAGCTGGTCGCCAGGGTCTGCGGCGGCTGGGGCGCCGGCTGCAGCGCGGTCTTGGGCGAGTCGGCCTTGGCCACCTGCGCGGGCGCGGCGGCGGGCCCGGGCTGACTGTTGGCGGCGGGCGCCGGAGCGGGCGCCGGCGCGGGGGCCGGGGCCGGGGCGGGCGCGGGGGCGGGCGTGGGGGCGGGCGCGGGCGCGGCGCTGCCCCCGTTCTGCGCGGCTGCCGGGGGTCCGGCCGGGGGCCCGGGCGGCCGGGCCAGGCTGGCGGCCGCGGGCGGCGGCGGCGGCGGGGCGGCGGCGGCGGGCGCGGCGGGCGCAGGGGGCGCGGCGGGCGCAGGGGCCGCAGGGGGCGAGGGGGCGCGGGGCGCGGGCGCGGCGGGGGCGCCGAGGAAGGGCGGCGTCTGGATGACAGTGGCGGCGGCAGGCTTGGGCGGCGGCGGCGCGGGCGCGGGCCCGTTGTGGAGCAGGCTGACAGCAGGTGCGGCGGCGGCGCGGAGCGAGTTCCCCAGCGCGGCGCTCCCATTCAAAGTTTGCGCGGCGCCGGGGCCGCCGGGCGGGCCGTTGCGGGCGGCGGGCTTGGCGGCGGGCTCGGGCGCGGCCGCTGCCCCCGGCGGGCAGGCCCCGGCCGCGGAGCCCGCTCCGGCTCCGGCCCCGGCGCCCGCGCCGGCCTCGAGCGCGTTCAGCTTCGCGGCGGGCCCTGCGGAGACAAGCGGGGCGGCGCGGTGAGGACGCGGGCCCGGCCGGCGGCCGCCCGCGCTCAGGCCGCGCCGCGCTCTACCTGCGGGGGGCGGCTCCGGCGCCGCTGCGGGCGCGCCCTCGGCCGGCACGGCTCCGGCTCCGACATGGTTCCCGAGCGCGCCGGCGGCCGCGGCCCGCGCCTCGGGCGCGCGGGGCGCGAGGTGGTGGTGGTGGGCCGCGCTGGCCGCCAGCTGCGACTCGAGCGAGCCCACCAGGTCGCTCACCACTTTCTCGTCCACCTCGCTGTTGAAGAAGACCTCGTCCAGCAGATCCGAGCCCGCCGCCATCTTTCCTCCTCGGCCCGCCGCCGCCGCCGCTCGGCCGGCGCTGGGCGGGGAGGAGGCTCCGCGCGGGCGGGCGGGCGGGCGGGCGGGCGGCCGCGGGGGCGGGCGGGGGGCGGCGCGCGCCGGGCGGGGCGGGGGCGGCGGCCGGGCGGGGGGCGCGGGCGGCCGGGCGGGGGGAGGGCGGTGGCAACGCGGTGCGCAGGCGCGGCGGCGTGCCCGCCCCCGCCCGCCGCTCGGCGCCTCACCATTGGCCGTGGCACCCCCCCGCCCGGCTGCCCGGCGTCCCGCGATTGGCCGCGCCGTGCGCTTAAAAGGCGCGGCCAATGGCTGCGAGCGGCAGAAGCCGGGGCGCGGGCGGGCGGCCGGGGGTCGCGGGCTAGTGGGCTAAGGGCCCGGGCGTCCTTGGGCTGGCGGGGTTGTTGGGGTCCAGGTTGCCAGACGGGCCAGAGGCCGACGACCCGGAGGACAAGACGGGCGGGGACCGCGGCCGGGGCCTGGTGGGGGCGGCAGCAATGACTGGCTCTTTGTCTCCGCTTGCTCCAAAATGGCTGCGGCCGGAGCTGACGGGATCGCCGGGCGGGCGGGCGGGCGGGCGGGCGAGGGAGCGGGGACGCCTATATCGGCGCTAAAGCCGCCGCAGCCCGCGGGAACCCGGCACCCCGTGAGGGAATTGCTTGGGGGCCGGATCAGCGAGGTAGCCTGGGCGTCGTCGCCATTGCTCCCGGGCGGGCGCAGGCCCCGAAGCTCGGGGCACCGGGCGGGGCGAGCGCTGGCCTGCCCCCCGGACCGGCGCCTCGGTCCGCCCGAGACCGGGCGTCTCGCGCCGTGAGGTCCGCAGCTTGGGCGACGGGGGCGGGGCAGGGGTCGGCGCCCGAGGCCACGCCAGAGTGACTCATCTCCTCCGGCGGCGCGGCCCCTGGCCTCGAGTGTCTGTAGATCACTGGGTGAGACGGTGGTGCCGGCTGGGACCAGCAGCTTGCGTAGGGAAAGGGAGCGTCCAGCTTGGAGGTCTTCCTGGGGTCCTTATCTCCCGTTCTGTCCTTTTGACGAAGTAAGTTATTTAAAATAACCTTACGAGCACCTTCTCTGTAGGAAGAATTCACGTGAAATTCTCTCCTGCGTTTTTTGTTTTTTGTTTTTTTTTTCACCGAAAGATGGTATTCTAGGACATGTCTAGTGGTTTCTTCTCTTTTGGGTGGGGGTTGGGGGGGGGAGGGGTAGACCCAGAGAAGCGCCTCCGGCCGAATAGGCCGCGCCGCAGTCACACGGCCCGCAGCACAATGCGGGAAGCTGTTGACACACAAATGATCTTTTCTACCCGCCTAACAAAAGAGCCGTTGGCCCCCGCGAGCCCAGCTCCCGGGGCGGGTTCAGACAATGAGCGCGGGGGTTGGAGCCTGCGAAGGGGCCTTCCCGGGCGACCGCGTCGGGGAAGCCCTGTAAAGAGAGAATCGGAATTTTGCACCTAAAGCTGACTACCCAAAACACAGGAAAGAGAAGTGCTGGAACAAACCTGGGCTGGGGGGTACCTTGAACTCGGGGTGCCTGGGTCCCATCCCCACCGCGCTTTGAGCCCAGCGGGGGCCGACGATGTGGTTTGCGAGCAAGAGCAGAAATGTGGGGATTTGTGTAAAATCTCATCTTTAATGTTGACAACTCATCAGAAAATGTTAAGTGAGCCAAACAAAAGCAGGCCCCGGGTGCCGTAGTGGGAAAAAGAGGTACACCGTGGTCTGCACTCAGAACACCCAGATCGGAGTCGGGACAGAAGAGTAACAGCCGTGCTACGAGGCAAATCACTGACCGACGCGAGACGGTGAGGCCCGGGAGAGGTGGGGTCCCTCTCGCCCGCCCCTGTAGTTACTGTGATCTAAAGTGAAGGGAGCAGGTGGTACCGTCTCGGCCCCCTCCTGCTTTCCCACAGAGGCCCGCCCGCCAGGACCCCTCCAACCCTGGGGCCCCTCCCCCGCCCAGGCCTCCTCGCCGCAGCGGTGCTGACATCACCCCCAGCGTCCTCCGGGGCGCCCTCCGGTCCGGCAGGAAGTGGGAGATGAAGCGTCGGTGCACCGTCCTCCCTGCCCACCCCGCTCCGCCGCGACTCCGCTTCCAGACCGGGTCTCTGCGCCCCAAGGGAAGGTGGGGGCTACCGACGGCCTAGGCAGCTCTTACGCCTCTGACGCCCTGCAGAGACCTGCCCCCCTGGAGAGTGGGGGAGGGGCGGTAGCCACGTGGCTCCTCCCCTCCTCCCTATGGAGGGCGGGGAGATGCTGCCAGACTGTTAACCTTGGCCACCCTGGGGACTGGAGCATTTTCTTTGAATATCTCTGCGTGGTTTTGTTACCACAAGAAGCTTCCGTATGACTTATGTAGTTTGAAACAAAAATTCCACCTAGCATGAAAAGAAAAACGGGCCTGAAAACGAGTGTCAATATACAAACCAGGTTTAAACATGGAAAAATGTTTGCTGTTAAGTGAGAATGCCAGAACCCCAAAACAGTATATCATTGCCACCCACAGCGGTGCAAACGTCCAAGGCCATGAGCAAAAAGGAGACCTCCCAGGCTGGCAGCTGTGTGGGACTATCGGGTTTATTAAGGAGTATATTGTCTTTTCAATAAAATAGAGAAAATATCAGACATGCTCTCTTAAATATAAAAATAAACAACCACAAGTCTAATTTCAGTGTTGCCCTGGATTTGTGAAAGATGTGCAGCATTTGTTATATTACCTATGCTTTTATTGTCCACCTGAAATACCACACCATAAAACAAAGAAAAGACATACAGCCAAGTGGCAGCTGGTGACCAGGCCCTGGTCCCAAGGAGCAACACAGCCTCAGTGGGCTGTGCTCGGTCAAGAATGGATCCACATCCAGGGGCAAGCTCAGGAACACATCAGATCAGATCAGTCGCTCAGTCGTGTCCGACTCTTTGCGACCCCATGAATCGTAGCACGCCAGGCCTCCCTGTCCATCACGAACTCCCGGAGTTCAGACTCACATCCATCGAGTCAGTGATGCCATCCAGCCATCTCATCCTCTGTCGTCCCCTTCTCCTCCTGCCCCCAATCCCTCCCAGCATCAGAGTCTTTTCCAATGAGTCAACTCTTCGCATCAGGTGGCCAAAGTACTGGAGTTTCAGCTTTAGTATCATTCCTTCCAAAGAAATCCCAGGGCTGATCTTCAGAATGGACTGGTTGGATCTCCTTGCAGTCCAAGGGACTCTCAAGAGTCTTCTCCAACACCACAGTTCAAAAGCATCAATTCTTCGGCGCTCAGCCTTCTTCACATAACTGATTGTAAATGCAGCTCCATGAATCTCTTAGGGCCGCTGTAACATTATCACAAACTTGAGGGCCTAAAACAATAGAAATTTGTTCTCACAATTGTAGAGACCAGAAGTCCAAAATCCATGTGTCAGCAGGGCCACACTGTCTGGAGAATGGAGGAAGAAATCTCCTGCCTCTTCCAGCTTCTGGTGGTCGCAGGCATCGTTAGCTTGAAACAGCATCATCAAATACCCTGATAACAGAACTAAGAAGGAAGGGCACAAGACCTACAGACCAAAAAATTGTAAAACATGATTGAGAGAAATTACAGAAAAAATAAATACATGGAGGGATATACGAAGTTCAAAAATTGAAAGACTCAATATTGTAAAAATGTCATTTCTCCCCAGGATAATCTAGATTCCATACAAATGGATTTTAAGATCCCAGGCAAAATCATTTCACAGAAATGGACACGCTAGGCTTCCATTTCCAGTATGTAAACTACTGAACTGACCTCCCATAGCACTATGAACTCTGGACAAAATACAAAATAACACTTAACCTGGAATCCCTGTCATGAGCACAGGCAGATGCTAGAGAGGAGTTAACACTCAGGAGAAGAGAATGGCAGGGTGAGCTGCCTGTTTTCACAGCTTCTAGTCTAACTGCAGATTGTTGTTCAGTCACTAGGTCATGTCCAACTCTTTGTGACCCCATGGACTGCAGCACGCTAGGCTTCCCTGTCCTCTTCTATCTCCCAGAATGTGCTCAAATTCATGTCCATTGAGTCAGTGATGTTATCTAACCATCCCATCCTCTGCTGCCCCCTTCACCTTTTGTCTTCAGTCTTTCCCAGCATCAAGGTCTTTTCTGAAAAGTCAGCTAGCTCTTCCCATCAGGTGGCCAAAATATTGGAGCTTCAGCTTCAACAGATAAACACCAAGGAAACACCTCCAGGCCTGCTGGCCAGAGAGCCAGGAGATAGAGTTGGGGTAGTGACACCCTGTGGCAAGTATTTGAGGGCATCCCAGAAAGGAAGGAGTGAGAGAAGGGGAGACCCCAATTCTACTTATAATCTGGGCCTAAATCTCCAGGTGACATTAGAACACAGGTATAGGACAGACTCTAAGCATCTTGGCTAAGAATGAAAGAACTGAGATGAGATCTGAGCTGCTGTCCAAGGGAAAGTGTTTGCTGTCAGTCCCACCAAGTCATCTGCTGTGTGCTAACACAAACACAGAAATAATAAAATCAACACTCTGAGTTAGTGTAGGAGAATCCAGTGTCAACACAAAATAACACAATATCTAGGACACAATCTGAAATTACAAAATAAAGAGGAGAATGTAAGCCATCCTGGAAAAAAAAAAAAAATAGGCAATTGATCCATGATATGACCCAGATAACAGAATTAGCAAAATAAAATTTTAAAGTATTATAATCACTCACGTAAAGAAAAATATACTTTAACAAGTGAAAAGATTTTTTTTTTTAACTCAGTGACACACTTGGGATGTCCCTGGTGGTCCAGTGGTTAAGACTCTTGAGTTTCCACTGCAGGAGACACAGACTCGATCCCTGGTCAGGAACTAGAATCCCACATGCCACATGGTGAAGCCAAAACTAAATAAAATAAAAATAAAAATCACAAAAGAGGACTGGAAAATATATTTTATAAAGGAAATTCTATAACTGAAAGTTAAAATTTTCTAAACATAAAGTTGGGCTTCCCTGGTGGCTCAGACGATAAAGAATCTGCCTGCAATGGGACACCCAGGTTCCATCCTTGGGTTGGGAAGATCCCCTGGAGGAGGGCACGGCAACCCACTCCATTCTTGCCTGGAGAATCCCATGGACAGAGGAGCCTGGCAGGCCACAGTCCATGGGGTCACAGAGAGTCAAACACAACTGAAGTGACTTAGCACACACATACACAAACGTACGGTTAACTGAATAAGCGAAACAGAAAAGTGGAATGATGGAGGGAAATAAATCAGTAAACTTGAAGGTATATCAATAGAATTTATTCAATCTGAAAAAGAAGGAGTGGGGAATAAATTAAAAGAGCATAAGGGATCTCTATAATACTGAACAGTATCGAAATATCAACATCTGTGCAACAAAAATCACAAAAACAGAGGAAAGGATAAGGCAAGAAAGAGTATTTGAAGAAATAATTTCCAGAATTTTCTACATTTGGTGAAAGGCATAAATTTATATACTTGAAGAATTCCAGAATTCCCCAACTAAGATAGAATCAAAGAAAATCATGCACAAGCACAGCAGAAACAGCTGGCAGCCAGGTGTAAAGAGAAAAATCTAAGGAGCAGCTTCAGGAGAGGGCTTCCCAGCAGATGAGTGTTCGATCCCTGAGTCAGGAAGACCCCCTGGAGACAGAAATGGCAACCCGTTCCAGTATTGCATTCTTGCCTGGCAAATCTCCAGATAGAGGAGTCTGGCAGACTACAGTCCATGGGGTCACAAAAGAGTCAGACACAACTGAGCAACTAAAGAACAACAACAGCTGCAGGAAGACAACACATCTCATGCAGGGAACAGTGCGGTGACACTGTTGACTTCTCCCCAAAGCTATGGAGACCAGAAGGAAATAGACCAACGCCTTCAAGTATGGAAAGAAAGCCCATGAACCCTTTTGTAGAACGTCAAATTTTCAAACTGTCCAGAATGAGGGTAAATAAAGATATTTTCCTATATAAGAAAGTTAAGAGAACTCATCACCAGCGGACCTGAACTATAAGAAATGCTGAAAGAAATTCTTCAAACTGAAGGAAAGTGATACCAGATAGACAGTGGTCATCAGGAAAGAATGACAAGCATCAGAAACAGTAAATACCAGAATAAATATGAAAGAATATTTTTCCTCTTCATTTCTCTAAAATACATGTCTATTTAAAGCAGAAGTATAACACGGAATTGTGGGAGGTTTTCCTGCATTTAAATATACTATAGCAAAACTATAGCAAAAAATGGACCTAGGCTAGTGAAAGGGTTCTACGTTTTATGTGATGTGGTGCAATGTCAACTCAAAGAAGACTGAAAAGTTAATGATATGTATTGACATACCAAAGCAACCACTAAAAAGTTTAACTCAGAGTCACAGTTAAAAATCTGATCAATAAATAAGAATGTTGAAAATATTCAGATAATCTAAAAGAAAACAAAACAGCACATTTTAGAAAGAACATAAACAGACAATAGACCTAAATCTCACCAACTTCATCATCATATTAAATGGTAAGCATTAAGCACTTCAATTAAAAAGATAGAAAAGGGAGACTCAGCCATATGCTATTTTTGAGAAACACTTCAGAAAAATGTATCATGCTAACAGGTTAACAAGGCTAGAGAGGCTGTATTAACATCAGATAAAATGGACCTCAACACAGTGCTTGTCGGAGATAAAAAGAGTCACTACCCTAATGAAAAATGGTTAACTCATTAAGAAGACAAAAATCATAATTTATGTGCCTCATAGCTTCAAAACATATGAAGCAAAAATTAACAGAATTAAACAAAAAATTCAACAGATAATTGAACAATTGTTGGAGTTTTGCTTTTTTGGTTGCACTGAGTCTTCAGGGGCTTTTTGCTGTGCACCGGCTTCTCACTGCAGTGGCTTCTTTTGGGGAGCACAGGCTCTAGGTGCACGGGCTTCAGTAGTTGTGGCTCCCCAGTTCTAGATCACAGTCTCTATAGTTGTGGTGCATGGGCTTAGTTGCTCTCTGGCATGTGGAATCTTCCCCGACCAGGGATCGAACCCATGTCTCCTGCATTGGCAGGCAGATTCTTTTTCACTGTCCCTCCAGGGAAGTCCCCATTGTTGGAGATTATAACAGCCATTGAATCAATGGGCAAAAATCTCAGGATGGACACTAGTGATCTGAACAACACTGAATTGTCTTGTGAAGTAAAAGTGAAAGTAGCTCAGTTATGTCTGATTCTTTGCAACCCCATGGACTATATATATAGTCCATGGAATTCTCCAGACCAGAATACTAGAGTGGGTATCCTTTCCTTTCTCCAGGGGATCTTCCCAACCCAGGAATAGAACTGTCTTGATGTGCTATTTATCCAACACTACATCCAACACATTCCTTTCTATTGCACATAGTATACTCAGTAAGGTAAAGCAAATGCTGGACCACAAAACAAATCCAAACAAATTTTAAAAGGTTGATATCATGCAAGAATATGTTTTCTGTTTATATTGGAATTAAAATCAATAACAGGGACTTCTCTGGCCCAGTGGTGGCCCAGTGGTTAAGACTCTGCTCTTCCATTGCAGGCAGTTGTGGTTTCAATCCCTGGTCGGGATACTAAGATCCCACACGCCTCATGACATGGCCAAAAAATAAAAACAAATAAGCTAACAATAAGAATAATAAAATCAATAACAAAATGATGAAAACTCCAAATATTTGGAAATATCTAACTAACCCATGGGTCAAAAAAATTGACAAGGGAAATCTGAAAATACAGCATATCAAAATGTGTGGGCTGCAAGATAAGCATTGCATAGTGGGAATTTAGTTTGTAATGCTTATTTTAGAAATGCAAATGCCAAATTTTGTATAATTTTATTTATTTATTTGTTTTTGGCTGTGCTGGTCTTCGTTACTGCTTGGACTTTTCTCTAGTTGTGGCGAGCCAGGGCTACTCCCTCGTTGTGGTGTGTGGGCTTCTCATTGCCGTGGCTTCTCTTGTTGCGGAGCATGGGCTCTAGAGCACAGGCTTAGTTGCCCCGAAGCATCTGAGATATTCCTGAATCAGCCTGAACCCATTTGTCCTACATTGGCAGGCGGATTCTTTACCACTGTGCCACCCGGGAAGCCCTAAAATTTATATGGAAATGTAAAAAGTCAAATACAGCCAAGGTAGTCTTGAAGAACAACCCTGGAAGGCCTTCACTACCAGATATCATAACTGTGATAGAAATTAAGACAGCGAGGGGTTGGTGCAAGAATAAATGAATAGGCCAGATGAATACAGAGGCCTCAGAACAGTTCACATGTGTTTAGTCAACCTGCTTATGACATATCAGACAATGCCTTGAAGCAGAGAAAGGATGGTCTTTTCCACCACTGGCCCTGGGACAATGGCTCCCTGTAAGGGTGAAAAACAAACCTCACACCATACAAAAAAAAAAAAATCAATTCCAGGTAAATTGAAGAGCTTAATGTGAAAGGTAAAATAATAAAACTTATAGAAGGAAACGGGCTTATAACCTCAGAACATGTAAAGTTTTTGTCCATTTCTTGGCTGTGGTATGCAGTTTATGGGACCTTAGTTTCCCAAACAGGGATTGAACTTGGGCCACAGCCAGAAAAGCACCAAGTCCTAAACACTGGACTGCCAGGGCATTCATTTTTTCATTTTTTTGAAGGTCTTTTTAAAAAATAAGTATGAAAGGTGCTGAACATTATAAAGGAAAGAAGTTGATAAATTGGACTACATTAAGAACTTCTCATCAAAAGACATCATGAAGGGGCTTTCCTAGCGTTCCAGTGATTAAAGAGTCCGCCTTGCAGGGAACACTGGTTCGATCCTTGGTCCCACGAAGATCCCACATGCCTCCGAGCACGTAAGCCTGTGCACCACAACTACTGAGTCAGCGTTCTGAGCCCGTGTTCTGCAACAAGAGAAGCCACCACAGTGAGAAGCCCACACACCGCAACAAAGAGTAACCCCCATTCAGCGCAACTAGACAAAGCCCGCTCCCAGCAACAAAGACCCAGAGCAACCCAAAATCACTAACTAAATAAATTATAAAAAAAGACACCATTAAAGAATGGAAAGGCAGCCCACAGAGTGGGAGAAGTTACATGCAATATAGAGAAATGGACATAGGACTTCTCATGTATAAAAAGACTGGTTGGAATATAAAAAGTGGCCAGCCTCACCGGTCACCAGGAAAATGCAAACCAAACCCACTATAGACCTGCCGGAAAGACCATACTCAAAAGGACTGACACCATCAGTTGGCGAGGAGGAGGAGTATCTGCAAGGGACAGTAGGAATTGGTTCAACCACCTTATAAATTGTTTGGCAATTTCTGCTTAAGCCATACAGGCATTCAGCCTGGGGCCCAGCAAGTCTCCACCTGCACCCAATAGATGGAAGTCCTGTGTGCCCCGTGGAAGAACCAGAACAGTCTGAGCAGCACTGTTCGGACTCACCCCAAACTGGAATCAACCCAAATTTCCATCACCAGTGAAATGGATAAACAAATGGTGGTCCACTCATTCAATGGCATTACATGGCATGTTTGGTTTGAGAGAATGTGTTGACGTGTGGAGTTTTTTTGTAAATGTCACACTTGAGTGAAAGTCAATGAGGAAATGTGTGAGGCTTTGCATACTCAGCTTTCCAAGCTGGAAAGACTTAAACATACCCCTCATTCTCTGAGAGACAGAAACCAGAGCCCAGCAACGGCAAGCGACTTGCCTAAGGCCACCAGGAAATGGAGACATAGAAGGAAACACAAAGTTCCTAAATCCCAGGCCAGGACTGTCCCCAACACAGCAATTTGCTCTCATCAAATCCCTTTCTTTCTGCCCATTTCTGGTGGACACTTGCATTGTTTCCACCTCCTGGCTACTGTGAATAACACTGCTATGAAGACAGGTGTGCAAATATCTCTTCAAGCCCCTGCTTTCAGTTCTTTTGGATAAACTACCTGGAAGTGACCTCATCAACATTCTCTAGTTATTTTATACTTGTAGGTTTTACTACCCCAACTAACCTGAAGGTCCTAGAAGCCAAGGATCAATCATTCAGTTAGGTGTTGGTGAGTATTGTCTCCGCAGTAAAGAACACGCCTGCCAATGCAGGAGACATGGGTTCGATCCCTGGGTCGGGAAGATCCACTGGAGAAGGGAATGGCTACTCACTCTAGTATTCTTGCCTGGAAAATGTCATGGACAGAGGAGCCTGGCGGGCTAGAGTCCATGGAGTCACAAAGAGTTGGACACGACCAAGTGAGCACACACAAGCATGAGTGTTTAATAACCATCTTCCTAAAGGGGAACCCCTAATTTGTGGCGATTGTCCAGCAACTGTAGTGTACAGACCTGGTGCTGGAACTTGGGCCCTGCTTGACAGTGTCCAGAGCAGAGGGACCCTGAGTTGCCACCCCTGCCCTACATGGCCAGGCAGCATTCCCCTCATTCCTGAAGAATTGAAGCCAAAGACACCCCAGACTCAGGGGCAGGAGCCCAGCAAGGTGGAGGGGATGGATTGAGTGAAATTCCTTCCACCGAAGAAGGTTCCCAGGCTTGAAGGTGCTAATGTTGCCCTACTCCTTAGGTTGGATGGTGGGGACATGGGCGCTCACTTTCTTCTTGTGAGTTAAAAGATGCATTGTGATATGTGCTAAGTCACTTCAGTCGTGTCTAACTCTGCGACCCTATGAACCATAGCCCTCCAGGATCCTCTGTCCATGGGGATTCTCCAGCCAATAATAATGGAGTGAGTTTCCATGCCCTCCTCCAGGGGATCTTCCCAACCCAAGGATCAACCCCACATCTCTTAAGTCTCTTACATTGGCAGGCGGGTTCTTTACCACTAGGGCCACCTGGGAAGCCCTGCATTGTGATATATACACTCTTTTATAGGCATGAAACACTTAGCATTTAAAAAGTAAAACAAACGCCCACACAGGCTCACATGGTGCACGCACCTGCACAGGTGTGCATTCAGGTGCATCCAGCCTCTCTCTGGGAGGTGTGTCCACAGGCTTTGGGTGGGATGCAGCCACCTACATTCTGAAAAAATCATTCGAATGATGGTCTTTCCCACTGAGGTTAAGACCTGGTGCTCTCATACAAAAGATGCCTGGGATGCCCGTCATTTCCCTCAGATTCCCTAAAACGGGGAATAAGCGAAATGAGTCACTGGCTCCTTTCTGGGGAAAACAAAAGGGAGTCGCACGTGCAGAATGAGGTTAGTGGTCAAGAACAAGCCAGCGAATCGCATCTTTGGGAGAGGCTCACACATTAAAGCCTTTCCCAAATTCATGCCAATATGCATTTATTTGGGCTTCCCTGGTGGCTCAGATGGTAAAGAATCCACCTGCAATGCAGGAGACCTGAGTTCAATCCCTGGGTCAGGAAGATCTGGAGAAGGAAATGGCAACCCACTCCAGTATTCATGCCTGGGAAATCCAACGGTCAGAGGAGCCTGGCGGGCTACAGTCCATGGGGTCACAAAGAATCGGACACAACTTAGCCATTAAACGATGACAATGCATTTATTTGCCACTCATATTTTTTATCAAAATGGACTGTGTCATTCAGAAACCACTTGCAAAATGAATGTCCTGCCCCAAGAACCCACATGCTATTTTTTTTAAAGCTTATAAAGCAAAAAGGTAGCCCAACTCTTGAGTGCAAAAGGTTGAATCTTTTCATTAGGAGCCTGACGCCCCATGGGCTCTCCCTGATGAACCTGAGGGCGTGAGAAAGAATCAAAGCAGGAACTTAAACCTAAAAGACATGACCTGGAGACCAGGAGAGAAGGCCTGCCCCCAGCTCTGGAACAACTCACCAGGTCCAAGTGGGCTTGATCCATCTGCCAGAAACCACAGAGTTTCACCAGTTTCACCAGTTTCCAGCTACCGTGCTCCCGCTGCCCTGGAGCCCCAGGGCTGTCTGCGAAAAGACTGGAAAGGTGGTGGGGAGCTCAAGGTTGGTTCCCCTCTCCTCTGTGCTTTTTCTGGAGTTTCCACATTTTCTCGAATGGATGTATTGTTCTTCTATCATTAAAAAGAGAGAAGTAAAAAATAAAAAAGCAAAAGAGAAGCATTGTTTGAATTTTCATCATTTAACTTGTGCTTGAAGAAAAAGACACACACTTTAAAAAAAAATGCACAACTCAGTGACTTCTCGCACTGACACGCCCACATCACCAACAGCAGATCAAGGAGTAAAACTGTGCCCATCACCCTGGAGACCCCCCCCCCAGGGTCCCCTCCCCTAAGTGACCACCACCTGAGTTCTCATAGCATGCACTCCTGCAGCCAGGTTAGGGACCTGAGGCCAGTGGAATTACACAGACTTCTCTCTTTTCCCAATGTTTTATTTTGTGTGTGAAGGTTAATTTTTTTTTTATTGTGGTAAAATTCATATAACATAAAACTCACTATTTCAACCTGTTACAGTGTAAAATTTAGTGGCATTTAGTGAATTCACAGTGTTGTACAACCATCACCCTTACCCAGTTCCAGAATGTTTTCTTCACCCCAAAGGAAAACTGTAAGCAGTCAGTCCCATCTCCTATTTCCTCAGCCTCTGGCAACCACTAATCCAGATTCTCTCCCTATGAATTTACCTAGTCTAGACATCTCGCATAAATGGGATCATACAAAACATGTCTTCCTTCGTGTCTGTCTTCCTTCACTTAGCATCTTTTATTGTATTTATTAATTTTTAGGCTGTGCCATGCAGCATGCAATATCCTAGTTCCCCAACCAGCTATCGTACCTGTGCCCCCTGCAGTGGAAACACAGAGCCTTAACCACTGGACCACCGGGGAAGTCTCTCCCAAGTTGATTTTTATTTGCATTGCCCTGATACCATTGGTATTTCTGATGCAATACAATCCTTATCAAACTCCCAGGTGACTTCTTTTCAGAAATTGACAAAGGAATCCTTAAATTCATATGGAAATTCAAGAGACCCAGAATAGCCAAAACAATCTTGAAAAAGAAGAACAAGGTTGGAGGACTCACACTTCCCAATTTCAAATTTATTACAAAACCACAGTAATCAAGACAGAGCAGAACTGGGGTATGGAGAGACAGAGATCAATGGAGCAGAAAAGAGAGCCCAGAAATAAGCCCTCATATGAATGATCGGATGATTTTTGAGAAGGGTGCTGTGACAATTCAATGAGGAAAGGACAGTCTTTTAAACAAATGTGCTGGGAAAACTGCATACCACATGCAATGCAAAGGAATAAAACTAGACCCCTCTCTCACCCTAGACACAAAAATTAACTCAAAATTGACCAAAGACCTAAAAAAAAAAAGTGAAAGTGTTAGTTGCTCGGTCATGTCCGACTCTTTGTGACCCCATGGATGGTAACCCACCACCAGGCTCCTCTGTCCGTTGGATTCTCCAGGCAAGAATACTGGAGTGGGTAGCCATTCCCTTCTCCAGGGGATCTTCCTGAGCCAGGGATCAAACCCAAGTCTCCTGCATTGCAAGCAGATTCTTTACTATCTAAGCCACCTAAATGTAAGGGCAAAAACTGTAAAACTCTTAGTTAGAGCTAAGTACACATATAGACCTCGGATTGGGTGATTTTTTTTTTATATGACAGCAAAAGCACAAACAACAACAGCAAAAAAAGATAAATTTGATACCATCAAAATTTAAAACTTTTGCACTTCAAAAGACAAGAAAATGGAAAAAAATTACAGAAAAAGTTTAAATCACACTTAGAGGAGAATTGTATCTAGAATATATAAAGAACAATCACAACTCAATAATAAAAAGACAAAGAACCCAATTTTAAAACAAGCAAAGGATGTGAATAGACATTTCTCCAAAGGAGATATACAAAAGACCAATAAGAACATGAAAAGATGCTAAACATCTGGGTGGGGCTGCATTTCACAGAAAAGGGCCAGGACCATGCCAGTCTCCCAAAGAGAGTATGTTACTCTTGACAAGCCAGCCCAAAGTGACAAAGCTGAGGGTTTTCCCAGGAAAGGATGGATTCTTGACACCCTCTCTGTGCAGATGCAGAGATGCGCTGCTCACAGCCCTCTGGGAAAGGACCACAGCCCAGCTGCAAGGAGCAGGGTGAACCTAGAACCTCCAGCCATTAGCTACAAACCCAAGTCACTCTCTTCTCGGGTGATCCCAGCCCCTGCCAGCTGTTTCTGCTCAGCGTGGGACTCCTACAATGGCCAGTGCTCCCAAGCCACCCCCTGAGCTGGCTCAACCCTAATGCCTCCCTTTTCCCCTCTGCAGGTATTTCTTTCCAAGAAACCTTTGCACTCCCAACTCCACTTCAGTGTCTGCTTCCTGGAGAAGTTGAGACTGGGAGTGGAGCTGTCCAGGAAAGAAGGCAGCAGGGTGGACTTGCGGATGGGACCACTCACTGTCAGCACAATGAGAAGAACCCTATCCCTGGCCCGGGGCCCAGCTGTGGACACTTTCCCCAGGGATGGCTTGAGGGAAGGGGCTGGGAAAGAGGCTGGTGGAGAGGGCTGCACTGCCTCATCTGGTGGAGGGAGGAGATAATGGAACCTTCCTCACCTAAGTTGCTGACTTAGAGACATTGACATTAAGGTGATAATGACAGGCTGGGGGCAGTTAAATAATTGAGAACAGAGTGTGAGGAGCAGCAATCTCATTAGCAACTTCAAAGCAATCCCCATCTCAGGTCCAAGAGCAGAAAACACTCAAGTTCAAACAAATGTGGTGGCCAGAAAGGCTGTACTTCAGATGGTTGAGTGCTCACCTGAGGCAGGACTGTTCTGCCTACATCAGGACCCTGGTTGGGACCCTGGGGACCCCTAGGGTGTGGGGACCTGAATGTGTGCATGCAGAATTTGACTCCTCAGAGGCCTTCCGCCACCTGAGCCTGCAAATGTGGCCCCCTCCCCAGAAGTGACATGGAACTCTCCCCTACAAGACATCGGATGCCCGTCCCACACGCTTTCCGGGCCTCCAGGCCTGTAACCAGAAGTAAGTCACAAATGTAGCTGGGACAATTCTGGAGGAAAGGGACTGCAAGGTTTGGCTGACATATATTGTGAAGTCTGCGGGGTGGGGAGTGGATTCTGAGGGTGTCCCTGACACCATGGTGCTCCCCACATGACCATTACTGTGAATGGACAGAGCAGTGCCCTCAACCTGAGAAGGAACAGAAACTGGGGCTCAGACCCTCTGGAATGAGGGTGAGGGTCACTCCCGGAGGAAGATCCCTAAGATCTGCAGAGGTGACAACAAGGAGGGTGTGGGCTAGAGAGTGGAGAGTGGAGACCAGAGGGGCTGAGCACCAGCTGAGGCCCCAAGACCAGTGGGGGCACATCCACCTCCCTCTCTCACCCAAGAATCCCCAGGAAGAGAGGCTGGAGAACCCCTGGTGGAGCCCTCATGTGCCAGGGAGCAAACCTGTTTGCCCAAGCGTGTGGGCTGTGGTCACACAGATCTTCCTTCCCAAAGAGACACACTGCCCCATATAGGAGCGGGGCCAGCGGGCTGCCCGCAGCCATTAGAGGCTTAGGGTCTGCCTCAGATTTCACGGAGGTGGTGCCTTTCTCAGAGTGGCTGCAGTCAGCCCCCGAGTGAGGTTGTGTTCCGAGGGCTTGGTCGTTTCTGCCCACATGGGACTCCTCACCTGGACTCCAGAGTTCTGTTCAGCAGGGAGACTTGGTCAGGTCCCAGCCTATGCCAACTTCCTCCACTTCTCCCCTCAGAGGCATTACCCACCCCAATACCCTTTGAACCCTCATGAATCTCAGCATCTGCTTCCAGGAGACCCTCTCACCTGGCCATTATGTGATGACAAGCAGGATGACCGGGGAGGGTTGGTTTATTCACTCAGCAAATGTTTGGGGTTTGCACCTGGCTCAGCAAGAATCTGTCTGCAATGCAGGAGACTCAGGTTCAATCCCTGGGTCAGGAAGATCCCCTGGAGAAGGAAATGGCAACCCACTCCAGTATTCTTGCCTGGACAATCCCATGGACAGAGGAGCCTGGTGGGTTACAATCCATGGGGTCACAAAGAGTTGGACAGGACTGAGCAACTAACACAGAGCTAGAACGGTAGGTACATTCTCTAACTGCTCTCATCCTCACTCTCCTGTCTATAAAATGAGATAATTGTAGAGCACTCCACCCCCCACAGCACTGCTTCAAACATCAAACGTGTACATGGAAACTGCTTGGTACACTGGCCAGCACACACTCAGCAACTGTGAACTTCAGCTGCTGTCCTTTTTTCTGAGCACTCCTTCAAAGTGTTTGCTCCATGGACCTTATATTTCTCTGCAGAAATCAGAATGCACAGTCTGCATCCTGCAAGCATACCTTGTTTAATTCTGCTTCACTTTATTGCACTTCTCAGATACTGCATTTTTCACCAACTGAAGTTTTGTGGAAACCCTGCATCTAGCAAGTCTATCAGCACCATTTTTCCAACAGCATTATTTTAAAATTAAGGTATATGCATTGTCCTTTAGACACCACCAGCTTCCCTGATGGCTCAGAGGGTAAAGTGTCTGCCTGCAATGTGGGAGACCTGGGTTCGATCCCTGGGTTGGGAAGATCTCCTTGAGAAGGAAATGGCACCCCACTCCAGTACTCTTGCCTGGAAAATCCCATGGATGGAGGAGCCTGGTAGGCTACAGTCCATGGGGTCGCAAAGAGTCGGACACGACTGAGCGACTTCACTTTCACTTTAGACATTATGCTATTACACACGTCATAGACTATAGTGTAAACATAACTTTTAAAATATTTATTTGGCTACACCAGGTCTTAGTTGTGGCATGTGGGATCTAGTTCCCTGACTAGGGATCAAACCTATGCCCCCTGCACTGGGAGCATGGAGTCTTAGCTGCTAGACTACCAGTTGTTATTCAGTCACTGAGTCATGTCCAACTCTTTGTGACCCCATGGACTGCAGCATGGCAGGCTTCCCTGTCCTTTGTTATCTCCCAGTGTTATGAGTTGCCTCTTTGCATCAGGTGGCCAAAGTATTGGAGCTTCAGCATCAGTCCTGAAAAGTCCCTAAACATAAGTTTTAGGAAACCAAAAAAAATTCACAACTCCCTGTATTCTGATGTCCGCTTTACTGCAGTGGCATGGCAGGGAACCCACAATACCTCTGAGATCTGCTTGTATCCAAGGTCGGGATGATGACCCACAGGCCTGAAGACGTGGAGCTGTAAGGCTAGGGACTCTGGGCCGAAGGCCTATGACTTGTGTGCTACCTGACTGACCGGGATGAGAGGCAGGCTGCATACACAGCCACCCCAGGGCAGCTCTCCCAGGAGCAGGCTGTCAGTGCCCTCCCAAGGCCCGTCCTAAAAGAAACCTCTATCTGTCCTGCCCATCTGAGCACGAATCTGCCCCTTCGGTGACTGCTGACAGAGGGGTGGACACCCAGTGCTGGGGCGCTCATCTGAGCAGGGAACTGCCTTTCATCCCCAAATGGAAGGAACAGCCCTGCTGAGACATGGACACCCTGTCCCCAGATAGCATCAGACAAGGACCGGCTGCCCTCACACGTTGCTGTGGGAACAGAAAGACGTGCAGCCACTTTGGAAAACCGTCTGGTGGTTTCTCACAATGTTAAACATAGACTCACCATATGAGCAGGCAATTCTACTGAGGTATATACCGCGGGAAATGAAAACATATGTCCACACAAAGCCCTGTACATAGTGTTTATAGCAGCGTTATTCACAGTAGCTCAAAGGTGGACACAACCCAAATATCCATCAACTGGATGAACACGTAAGCACTGTCCTACAACAGAATGTTATTCAGTTACAGAAATAAATAAGTACTCATACACACTGCAACCTGGATGAGCCTTGAAAACACTTATAAACGTTTGCATAGTGAAAGCAACCAGTCACAGAAAGCTACACAGTGTAGCTTCCATGGGTGGGAAATGTCCAGAACAGGCAAATCCACAGTGGTTCCCTGCACCTTGGGGGGGGACAGTGCAGTGGGAAGTGGACCCTAATGGCTACAGAGTTTGGGGCGGCTGTGTTGACCTTTCTTTTTTCCCTTTGGCTGCACGTCACAGCATGCAGGGTTCCCCGACCAGAAATCGAACCCCTCCCCCTGCAGTGGAAGCTCAGCATCCTAACCATTGGACCACCAGGGAAACCCCGGTTTGGAGGTTTGGAATGTTCTGGAATTATATAGTGGTGATGGCTGTACCACTCTGTGACTATACTAAACATCTCTGAACCGAACACCTTAAATGGGTGAATATTATGGTGTGTAAATAACACCTCGATAACGTTTCTAAACAAAGAAATGAATAAACAGATGTGAGTTTGGTACAGCCCAGTGTAGAGAGAGACGAGACTCTGGACCGCTGGCCCTGAGACTCCAGGGAGCATGGTGAACACTATTTGTGAAAACACTTCCCTGAACCCAGGGAGACTCCCAAGGCAAACACAGTTCCCATGCTTGCTGCTTGGGAAAGACAAATATACACTCGTGGACGTCTGCGGTAGCTTGTGTGAGCAACTCCAGCCATGGGGGTGTGTTTTTGGCACCGCCCACCCCCGCACACACCATCCAGCTGCTGGGACCTCCTGGAAAACCCAGAAGCAGCTCTGGGTAGAGGCGTCTTCCTGGAGGAGAGCCTCCTCCTCAGCCCGGCCCATGGGCTGCCCCTCCCACCACACGCCTGCCTGCCTGGCTCGTGTGCATCACAGTGAGTGTCTGCCTCAGGGCCCAGGCTCTCCACAAACATGACTTCTTGCTGCCGAGCCTTTGTGTTCAGGGAGCTTCCAGCAGCCACAGAAGGGAAGGTTTGTAGTGTTAACAAACTGGACCTTCGTGAGCCAAAGTACCCATGGGCCCGGCAGGATGCTCCCCATCCACACTCCAGCCCCTCACTGGGTAAGGGTGTCAGCACACAGCCGAGAAGCCCTCGGCTTGGCTCCCGAGCCCTGCAGTGACCACAGGCTTCAGGGGCCGGACCGTCTCTGCACATGTGCTCAGTTGCGCTGTCTAGTGACTCTTGGCAACCCCATGGACTCTAGCCTGCCAGGCACCTCTGTCCCTGGGATTCTCCAGGCAAGAATACTGGAGTAGATTGCCATTCCCTTCTCCAGGGGATCTTCCAGTCCAGGGATCAAACCCCACCCCCATCCTCTGCATTGGCAGGTGGATTCTTTACCACTGAGCCACCTGGGAAGCCCTCTACTGCTTATTTACACAACTTCATTCCTGGAGCTGCAGTTGTGTCACGCCCGCACTCATGTATCATCAGCAGGTGCAAAGAAAAGCAGGCGTCCAGCCTTGGAGTTGACAGGCGTTCACATTCTAGGACGCTCCCAGGAGGTCTCTGGGTTACTGTGGCAACGTCCTGGGCCGGCATCCTGCACTCTCTGCATGGGGTCAAGAGAGGGAAGATGAAGGAATGCCCTCCCCCCACCCCCCTCCAAGCTTCAGCTCAGGACAGCCTGCCCTGGGCACAGGCACAGCGAGGTTTCCTTGAGTGAGGAGAGGGCATCTGGTCTCTCCCCGGGGGGCTGAACAGGGAACGCCAGGAGGCAGAGTGTACATTCAGAAGCTGGAGGCTCAGATCAGAACCCCAGCCCAGCCACTTACTAGCCTGTGACCCTGGCTGAACATCTAGCCCAGGCTGGGTTCATCATCATTAGGCACCCCCTAGGCTGGGGGACCCCATCCTGACCTCCAACAGCCTGTGTGCATCGTGCAGGCCTGTGACTCCATACAGAGGATCAGAGCGTGGGTCCTTTGAGTCTCTTTCTCTCACGGCCCCGTCTATGCGACCACGGTCTGCTTACGTGTGGTGCCTAGACTGACCCAATCTCCTGCCAGCAGTCACCAGCTCTGCTGTGAGATCGCTCCAGAGCGTCTGCTGCTAGACAGACACATGCATCACCATTGGGCCCTTAGAGACCTACTGATAAATAAAAACACCCCTTGCCATGTGCTCAGGGGAACACAGAGGACCCTCCCTACAGCCCCCTGCCCCACTGCCCACATCCCTTTTCTGAGCTCCCCTTGGGAACCACCAGGAGGCCAGGGCTGGGTGGCTGGCATGGAGCACTGGCAGGCTCCCTACAAGCTGAGCCGGACAAACAACAATGGTGCATGTGCCTCGTGCCAAACCTGCGCTGGACCCAGAGCCTGGCATGGGGGCTCTTAGGGGGTGGGGACAGGTCACCTGAACCGTAGGCCTGCCCACCACTGTGGCCGGTGGCTTACTACCCCAGAAGAATGTGGGCAGGAGATGCCCAGGGCACAAGGAAGGAGGTGAGGTGGGAGGCACCAGGAATGGTGCCTCAGGGCTCTGCTTCTGGGCAAGTTCCCTCTCCTCTCTGAAACCTGTCTTCCTCTCAACCTGCTCTCAGGAGTCAAACGCTCACCACTGACTTCTCCGGCCTGGACACCTCTTCTTCCTTGAGGTTGTGAGGGAGCCCAGGTGTACGGAAGGGGTGGGGGTGCCTTGTGGGATGGGTAGGGTGGGCCCAGCTGCTGATGCAGGGGGCCCGGGGACCTCAACCTCCTTCCACCCTCCTTGTGTGCATGGTGGGCCCTGGTCCCTAACAACCCTTTCTATCACCCTTCTCAGGGAGATCTGAGCATGCAAGCAGATGGGGGTGACCCCGGATGAGGTGTTACGAGGATCCCTCCTGCTTGCTGGCCTGGTGCTCACACTTTCCATCCTCAGACCATGAGCCACAACCCAGTCCCCACTTTTCACTAGAATGCTGGAGTCGGAGAGGTTAGGAGAACACAGCCAGGTCTGCCTGACCGGCCCTGGGTGGTGAGGGTGGCTAAGGGCTCCCGGGATGTGCCCCCTTAGTCGTTCCTGGGCCCTTTTTTTTTTTTTTTTTCCAAGTTTGCTGTCTTTTTTTAGATTTATTTTTGGTTGCACTGAGTTTTCATTGCTTTGTGCGCGCTTTTTTTAGTTGCAGTGCACGAGGGCTTCTCTTGTGACCGAGAAGAGGCTCCAGGCACGCAGGCTTCAGCAGCTGTGCCGCACGAGCTTAGTTGCTCTGAGGCATGTTGAATCCTCTCAAACCAGGAATCGAATCCGTGTCCCCTGCACTGGCAGGTGGACTCCCAACCACTGGGCCACCAGGGAAGCCCGTTGATACTCAGGGACCAAGTGTCTGGGTCTGCCAGGGTCTCAACTCTGCTCACTGTCCCACCCAGCTGGACCTAGAAAGGCAGGCCAAGGCCGCTTAGCTAGGTCTGCTTCTTAACACATTATTTGGCTGCACTGGGTCTTAGCTGCAGCATGAGGGATCTTCAACCTTCACTGGGTTATGTGAACTCTAAGTTGCAACTTGTGGAATATAATTCCTTGACCAGGAATTGAACCTCTGCTTCCTGCATTGGGAGCACAGTGTCTTAGCCACTGGACCACAAGGGAAGTCCCCAAATACACTTCTGTTTACTCCCCATAGCATGCCTCATCACCAGGAGACTCAGCTGGGTAGGTGGTAGGCTGCGAGAGGAGGAGAGGAGATGGGGAAGGGGTGGGGGGAGGGAAGGAGAGGGAGATGGAAGAGGAAGGAAGGGATGAAGGAGAAGGGAAAGGAGGGCAGGGGACATCCAAAGATGAATGAACCTCAACCCACCAGAGCTCTGGGAGCCTCCAGGGAAAATAGTCCTGCAGGCCCCAGGGCAGGGAATGCACTTCCACTGGATTCAGAGAGATGAGAACTTGAGGAGGACGCCTGGCTGTGCAGGATCAACCCTGCTCCTCTTGTCTTTACTCCCAGACCACAGAGGCCCTGAGCACACCTGTCCGAGGCTTCCCAACCCCTGGAAGACTGCCTGGAAGACTCCCAGTAAGACTGGAAAACTCCCAAAGCCAGCCCCCTGCCCCTGACCCAGTCCACCTAACTCCTCAGCCCCCTCCTGGCTCCTCACTCTCTCTAAGCAATGTCTCCCTCTCAGAGGGTGGACATCTACCCATCCCATGCGTGCATATCAGGTCCTGGAGGAGAGGAGGGGACAGGCAAGGTCCTGCCTTGCTGGCACATTCCCAGCTTCAGACCATAGACTCGATTCCTGCTTTATCTGTGACCACCTATCTATTACTAAGAACTCATCTGTTCTGTTTTGCTGCTACTAAGCCATGTGCATGCGTGCTAAGTCACTTCAGTCCTATTTGACTCTGTGACTCCACGGACTGCTGCTCTCCAGGCTCCTTTTTCCATGGGATTCTCCAGGCAAGAATAATGGAGTGGGTTGTCATGACCTCCTCAGGGGAATCATCCCAACCAAGGATTGAACTTGTGTCTCCTGTGGCTCCTATATTGCAGGTAGCTTCTTTACCGCTGAGCCACCGGGGAAGCCCCTACTAAGCCATAATACCTGTGAGGTCAGTGGCCAGGCCAGGCATTCTTTTTCAGTTGCCTATCAGTCACAAAGTGGCTTTCTATGGCAACTTGCCCCTCACCTGCTGCAGGACACAGGCGCCAATGGAACCCTGGGCAGGGTTCTGTGTAGCTTCACATTCGTCCTTAGTAAGGGACATGTGTGTGAGCATGCTGAGTTTCTTCAGTCGTGTCTGATTCTTTGCAACCCTATGGACTGTAGCCCACCAGGTTCCTCTGTCCATGGGATTCTCTAGGCAAGAATACTGGAGTGGGTTGCCACACCATTTTCCAGGGGATCTTCCTGACCCAGGGATCAAACCTGCATCTCTTGGGCATTGGCAGGCAGGTTCTTTACCACTAGCGCCACCTGGGAAGCCCTTAATAAGGGACGCTCTCCTCCAAACACCAGGGCTTAGTGTGTGGCTCGTGGGTGCAGTGGAAACCTAGCCAGCCGCTTCTGCAGAGCCCCAGCACCTATCAAAAGCCCATCACAAACATTATTTTCTGGGGTCCTCACAGGCTCCCAGTGAGAGGAGGAGGACAGCTGTCATTTCCATCTGGCAAAAGGAGAAACTGAGGTAGGGAGTCCAATCCACCCAGAGTCTTCTGGGTTCTAAGCTCCTCTCTCTACATCCCAGGCTTCCCAGGTAGCCCAAGTGGTAAAGAACCCATCTGCCAATGCAGGAGACATGAGATGTGGATTCGATTCCTGGGTTGGGAAGATCCCCTGGAAGAGGAAACAGCAACCCACTCCAGTATTCCTGCCAGGAGAATCCCATGGACAGAGGAGCCTGGCAGGATACAGTCCACAGGGTCGCAAAGAGTCAGACACGACTGAAGTGACTTAGCATGCACTACATCCCCAGGCTTGGGAGCCTAAGGCTTGGTGATGACTGAGCAGGTGGGCACTGTGGACCACTATTTAGGGTGGTGGGGCTGGAGGGGTGTGTCATCACTTGAGAAACAGACCACACTAATAGACTCCTGAGATACGTGTAGGCCCCACACAACTGCTCCCCCTCTCAGTCCTTTTGCAAGTGCCCTCCACTGTGGGCAGGATGCCAAGGAATGAATGGCACAGCCAGCCTTCCTGGACCTGTGCGCCACGTGTATTTTTAGGCTCTGCCCTGCCATTTGCAGTGACTGACGTCCTCTGGGAACCAGCCGGCTGCACACTGGGAGCCCAGTTGTCTCTCTGAGGTCTCGGGCACTGCCCCTGCCCTGACCCTGGAGCTCATGACCTAGCCCCTTATCCACGGCTGAGTCGGCTCCTGATGGTGAACGCAGCCCCCACCCCTCCGCACCACCACCCCCCCTCCAGCTGCCCTGCACACACACAGCTGTGGCGAGATGTGTGAGCCACAGAACCTGTGACCTGGGGCAAGTCATGTTCTGGACCTTGGATAGTGGCCGGGGGGGCATCAGCTGCACAGGGGACCCTAGGCCGTATGGTCACTGAGGTGCTCAGGAGACCTGGGGGCACTGTGGCACACAGGCACGCCCTGGGGAAGACTGTGCTGTGCTGAGGGAGCGCCCTGTGTCACGCCTATGGGCAGATGCCTCGAGGCCTGGAGACCTTACTGGAGCTGGACTAGCCCAGGGGTCACCTCACCAGTGCACTTCCAGGAGCAGAGAAGCACAGCTAAATCTCAGCAGTTAAACTTTGAAGACTTCTTTATCTTGTCTTCTGTTTCCTCTCTGCTCCCTTTTCTCCAACCTAATACTGTTCTGTTGCGGGGTGCCTGTGGGACCAGGGGGTTCACAAGGGCAGGAGTCTGTGGCATCTGCAACCTGCGGGCCGCGTAGCCCTCCCATGCCGAGGCTCGGTTTCTTCTGTAATATGGGGAGTCAGAGCCGATGTGCACGGTGTGGTAAGGGGTTCACTGCGGTGGCTCTCACGTTTTCATTGGGCACTTACCGCAAGCAACGCACTTTACATCTTGGTCAAGTACCCACTTAGATACGTGTACCTGAAATAAACGGTTCCCAGGGCCAGAGCACTCTCCCTGAGATGCTCTCCGCCTCATTCTGTTTCGTTTTTATAAAATGCTGGTCACCACTCATTAAGCTTTTACACGACCCAATACTGGCCTCTGATTTGATGTCGAGACAGACCAAAAAAAAAAAAGCAAGTGCAGACGTAACCACCCATGGAGTACAGGGCTATGCAGGGAAGAGGGGTCTAACGAACAGGAGGGGCGACCCGTTCCCCTGTTCACTGAGACGCCTCCAGCCGGAGCCGGACAAGGCGGCAAGCAGGCCAGGTCAGGCTGGGCTCGGAGGCCCTGGTGGCGCGGCTGGGATTTATTTTAAGGGACACGGAACGCCACCGCAGGAGAGGGGGAGGGGCGGGATTAAAGGAGAAGATGCGCTCAGCATGTTATATTTAGCGGCCAACGCGCCGGAAGCGCTCGTTACCCGCAGTTACTACGGCGCCCCACGCGCGAGGGGCAGCCCCCACCCTAACCTCCTAGGCAGTGACCTTGATCCCCTGTCTTCTTCCGCCTAGGGAAGAGACCCTCCCCCCCCGACCCTCCGCCTCCACCCCGCTGGCAATGATTATGGCCCGGCCTCCTACCTTCTACCCTCAAGGAAGAGACCTCCCCGGCCTCCCACCTTCACTCCGCGGTCAGTGACCCCGACCCCCCGTCACTCCCCGAGGAAAGGAGCCCCCAATCTTCGCCCCTGGGGAACGGGAGAGTTGGGGCGCACGCTGGCCTTCCCGCCCAGGGCCGGGGAAAGATGTCCGGCAAGCTGCTTTAAAAGGGAAACAGAGCCGTGAACACTGTCCACTGGCTCCCTGCCCCTGGGTGGCGAGAAGATTAGCACGCGCGGCAGGCAGAACTTGGCGCCCCGCCCCTTCGCCACACGTGTGCCCCGCCCCTCCCGCGCACGCGCGCTCCGCCCCGGCCGATTCCCACCCCTCCCCCAGTCCTGCCCGTCGTGTCTCGTGCTACCACCCTGCGCGGGGCCCGCCGGGAGCCAGCCGAGAAGTGGGGCGGAAAGCAGGGGAAAGCCCGCCCGGGCTGGCGGCGATGGCTGCGCAGGCGCAGATCGTGGGCCCGCCCCCAGGCCGGCGGCACGGCCATATTTAAAGGGAGGCCGGCGAGGCAAGCCAATGGGGGACGAGCGTGTGGGGGCGGGGCGTGGCGGCGCAGGCCCCGGATGTGGCTGCTGTGGCCCCTCCTCCCCCGCGCTCCCCTCTGAGCCCCCGGCCGCGCGCCGCCGCCGCTCGCTCGCAGGTCCCCGCGGAGGCCCTCGCGCGGCGGTGAGGCGGCGCCGAGGCCGAGGAGAGGGTGAGGAGGCGACCGCGCGGAGGCGAGCGGGCCAGGCCCGGCCGGGAGGCCGCCGCCATGAGCGGCTCCTCGGGCACCCCGTACCTGGGCAGCAAGATCAGCCTCATCTCCAAGGCGCAGATCCGCTACGAGGGCATCCTCTACACCATCGACACGGACAACTCCACCGTGGCGCTCGCCAAAGGTAGCGCGCCGCGGCCGTCCCAACCGTCCGGCCCCCACCCCCTCCAACAGCCGGGCCCGCGCCCCCGCCCTACCCCCACCTCCGCCAGCGCGCCCCCTCCCCAGTCCCGCCTCACCCCCCCTTGGCGCCCCTCCCCCGCCCCCTGGCGCGCCCCCGCATCCGGTCCGCGCCCCCCGGGGCGCCCCCGGCCTCCGCCCCTCTCCCGTCGCAGCCCTCCGGGGCTGGACCCGCACAATGGGCTCCCCGGGCCCCGGAGGCGGCGTATTTGTGAGCCGCAGCCCCGCGCTGCCCGGAGTTGGGGTGGGGAGGTGGGGGCGGGTCCAGCACCCGCGGCGCCGCCCCCCGTTCTCCTTGGTGGCGTAGCCCACCTCTGCAGGTGGGGGCTCGGCGTTGTTGGGGTTGCCTGCCCTAGGGCCGAGGGGGCTGCGGGCGCCGAGAAAACCTAGTCCCTAGGGGGAGGGGAGGGGAAGGGAGGGATGGGGGGGCGGGCAGACCCGAGTCTCCCCGGGCCTCTCCGGGACGCTGTGAGGGCGGGGGGTAAGAAAACGACTCCTGCAAGCCCTTCTGGAACCTATTAAGCAGCTGGGGCCTTGAGCCTGAACAAATACCACGTCTTAATGGATTCTCCTGCCAGGATAAGAGCGTCGGTTGGCGGCTAGGTGCTCCGTTTGAAAGCGCCTTCCAACTCTAATTCAGACGTTCGGTCTGTGGGTTTATCCTTTGGTGACAGACCCCTCCCTGCGGGCGCTGGTATCCCCACTGAAGTCCTGGGAGACTAGGGAAAAGATGGCTGCATTGTGCCTCTGCTGGAGCCCAGAGTCTTTCTGAGTGTGTTGAGGCAGGAGGTGGCCTCAAAGTTCCTTTGTCTTCATCCTCCGGGAAGGTAACTAGTGTGGTTCCCCTGCCTCCTAGAAGTGCTGCGTGCAGCCAGGTCTGCAGAAGCCCCGTGTGCTTGGTGGGTCTTATTAGGCCAAGGACATTGTGCTGGGCTTCAAGGGTCAAGGTGCAGCGCCCACGCTCTTGTGTTAGAGCCCCAGGCCTTTAGGTCGCAGTCAGTTCCCAGCTCTGGGAATAGCTCCTCTAAAGACTGGTAGTTAAGTTTTTGGATGGACGCGTTGCTCCAGGAGGTGTTGATACAAGTACTATTAGTATTGTGTTAGTATAAGTACTAATTTGTAATAGTACTAACTAGTATTAGTATTATAAGATTATATTGTCATTTGTACTTTTGACTGAATTTGGCCTGAGACCCTGGTTGGAAAACCTGAAGCCTAGAGTAGTCCCTGGTCCTCAGTGTGCTCAAATTCGTTAGAGGCAGCCTCAAGCCCATCTGTGCCTCAGAGATCCCAGGAGGAGCTTGGGCTCCTTGAACCCTGCCATCAGGGGTTAACCCCCTAGGAAGTTCCTCTAGGAGACAGTGACACTGCTGGTGGGCGTCCATGTTCAGGGCCCCCCTCTCCCATTGTTTCTCTACCAGCTCCTCCCAGGCTGGTTGTGGACAGAAGGGTGGGGATAGCACTCAACCCACGGCTTTTCTCCGTTGAAAACAGAGTCCCCTGGGCTGATGTGTTGTGAAGTTTCAATCAAAAAGCAGCTGTGGGGCCGTTTAATCTGCTAAGTCAGATGTGAATGGGGGTTCTGCAAACCAGACGACTCATTTTGTGAGAGCGCTGGCTTGTATTTGAAAGTGAGAACACTGAGCTTCATGAATCTTTCCTTGTCCTTTGTGACCTAGAACTTTTTGGAGCTTCGACAGCTGGGGTCTTGTCAGTTGATAATGGGGTCTTCTCCATTGATAATTGGGGGGTGGGTATTAGTTGAAACGTGGAAACTGGGTGCTGTGGATGGCTCCTCGGAGGGGACTGATTGAATGCACTTGGTTGAGGACAACAAATTAACCCTTCTTTTTCTCAACTCCTAAGTGAGGTCCTTCGGTACTGAAGACCGTCCCACAGATAGGCCTGCTCCCCCTAGAGAGGAGATTTATGAGTACATCATCTTCCGGGGAAGTGATATCAAAGATATTACTGTGTGTGAACCTCCGAAAGCTCAGCACACGCTCCCTCAGGATCCTGCTATCGTTCAAGTAAGTGCCTCTCTGTATTTCTGTTGTGGGCATTGTTTCTAAGAGCTGCTGGTTTCCAAGTGGAACTTGGTGTCGTCTGGCCAGAGTGCTCAACTCAAAGAATGATCTTTTCATGAAAAGTAGTTGAATTTTCGTCTAGGCGGTTGGTGTTCTGTGGGAGGTCTTAACCTCCTCTAGCACGCAGTGGGGTGTACTGAAGAGGGAGGCGGGTGTACTGAAGAGGGAGGTGGGTGTGCTGGGAGGGGTGGGGGGCGAGATGCTTCTAGGGGAGATTACCAATATGCACCTGGGGGGCTTGTCCTTAGTGTCGGGTTGGGTAAGCCTGTAGCCCCAGTGGTGTGCTATGAGCAGCAGAGACGTTTGGAGGGACTTGGGTCAGCGGAACTCGCTGTTTCCACATTGTCCAGGCGTTGTATTTAGAGTTGCGGAACATTGACGTTGCAGGTCTCACACCACATGCCTGCCTGCTGCATTAGGGCATTTGCCCTGGATTACTAGGGAGCCCAGGGGTCCCTAGTAATCCCTTTCTTAACTTGTAAGAAGTTTACAAGTCCCTTTCTTGACTTGTAAACATCGACAGTCACTGACTCTTCTTGGGTTCACACTGCAGGAGGCTCTGGGGCTCAGCGTGCCCCCTGGGAGGTAGGAGCTTGCACTCTGGGCTGTGGAGCCCGTAAAGAAGCTCCAGGCCAGACTTTGGAAAGGCTTGGAATGAGCATCCCTAGGAAGCTGCGAAGAAGGAAGTACCTGAACAAGTCCTGAGAGACATCGGGGCCCAGGCACCAGTCTGCCTGAAGGTGGGGAGCCAGAGAGGAAACGTGTGAAGACAGTTCCCTAGTAGCACAGCTGGGCCCCTGAATGTTGGGGGAAGGGCCTAGTCGATGCCCCTGGTCCTCTGAGTTTCTAGTCATAGGCAGCAGGGGCCATTAGAGGGGTTCATAGCGTTAGGAGAAGATCGTGTTAGAATTTTGTAGACTGGTGGAGCTGGGGATAAAGTATGGAAAGGGCAGTTCTGAGCTCCCTGAGGCCATCTTGGAGGCTCATGCTCCTCGGTGCCGCCTCAGCCTCTGCGAACACAGGCTGACAGCCTGGCTGCCTTTGCTGGTCTGCACGGTGCTCTCCAGGCAGGGTGATGGGAGGCCTTGCGCTGCTCTCACCTGTGTGTCTCGTTGCTCAGTCTTCCCTGGGCTCGGGCTCGGCCTCCTCCTTCCAGCCACACGTGCCTTACAGCCCCTTCCGAGGGATGCCGCCCTACAGCCAGCTGGCCGCCAGCTCCCTGCTTAGCCAGCAGTATGCCGCTTCCTTGGGTTTAGGTGAGTAACCTTTGCCACCTGTGAACTGCCTGTGCTGTGACATCCAGGAGATGGGCACAGACCCTGGTGGTGGGGACACTGTATTCTTGTCACATGCAGATTTGTAGTGCACACTGCGTAATGTACCTTTCTCAGTGCCCCTTCAGCTAGTGAGAAATTAGTAATTCCTCAAATGAGTGAGAGAGGCAGCAGTATGAGTTTTGAAACAGATGAACTGAATCAGAATTCCTTTAAAATAGCCTGTGTCTGGGTGGAAGTTGTGGTACGTCTGCTTCAAGGAAGAAATAACTGATATGTGTAATTACAGATGAGTTCTAACCACTTACACATTTGTCAGCCTATAAATATAAAAGTTAAGTGCAACACCCACCTATTCTATCCTTTTATCATTCTCCTGTCAGTGCTTTGCTCAAAAAGTGAAATTTCCCCCACGGCTGAGTAAGTTCTCTACACGCGTAGACTGAGGGTTACCTGGCCATAGGTTTGCAGTGTATTCAGACCACAGAGTTGCAGGCATTGCCTACTTCGCTCATGAATCATGCTTGTAAGAGTCCTGCCGTCTTGACCACTGCTCCTGCAGTGCAGGAGCCCTTCTCACCTGGCTCCCTCTTCCTAGGTGAGGCTTGTGTGAACAAAGTGCCCCGTGAAAGAGCCTGCTGGGTGCGAGCGGAGTCTCTCCTTACTCACCTGTGTGCTTTCTTGTTTGCTCTTGTCTCCTTTATCTTCTTTTAGAGAAGTTGGTAAGCCCTCCAGCCTCAGCCGCGGCTTCCAGCCCTAGTTCTTCTCCATCTCCACAACCTGTTTCAGAGCTTGACATGTCCTCAGAGCCACACCAGCTCACTTCCAAGGGTAACAGCAGTTTTGGAGAACTGCATGCCGTGTTGCGAGCTAAGAGCGAGGGGTAAACCAGTAGTAGCCCAGAATGACGGTAGCTGTAGCAAATAACTTGCTGAGCCCATGGATCAGCTCAAGTGCTTCTGTGTGGTTCTGCATGCGATCCTGGAGTAATGGCTCCCACAGTTTTAAATGACTGATTAGAAAGAACCGGCAGTGCACTTTGTTCACTCGTCCTGAGTCCAGGGCCTGTTTTCACCTATTCCGTATTACCTCTGCTCAGAAGGCCCTTTTCTGGGGTTTCTATTGGGGAAGTCTGCAGGGCGATCGCCTGCTGCTCTGGGATCCGTGTGGCACTTTCCTCACCACCCAGGGCATGAGGAATCGGGGGCCTCAGATATCTCTGGGGAAAGAAGCACCATTAAAATTGGGTGGCCAACCTGAGCTGTAGACCAGGTGAACAGTGGGCCTGATCCCTGGCTTATTAACACTGGTTTGTGCAACCTGTCTGCCGGGTGCCTGCATGTGTGGGAGTTTCTTGACCTTTCTGGGCCTTCTCCTTTCACCAGCAGTCTGACACGAGAGCGCTGTGTGCCACCCTCACCATTGCAGAGACTCAGTCCAAGATGGTACCTGGGGCTTCCGTTACAGTCCACAACTACCGTCAGTCTGTTAACCTGCTTGTGTTGCGTTCCTGCGTGGATGCCAGAGGATCTGAGCTATGGCTGCAGTGATGGTTTTTCTCCATTTAAAAACTGCCTGAGATAGTTGGTGGTTGTCGCACAGAGTCAGACACGACTGAAGTGACTTAGCAGCAGTAGCAGCAGGGCTCTTTACTTAGAACTGCTCTAAGGGCAAGATAGTTTGAGTGGTCTGTTTTTGTGAAAGGTAAACAAGCCCAAGGTTCTTGCCCAGTCTGGTTACAGTGTGAGTAGGACACAGCTGTGTCTTGTTGTGGGAAGGCCATGCTCAGTGACGAAATTGTCAGAGAAAGTGGTCTAGGTTAATTAATGCCATCACAGAGAACACTTAGAAGTACCAGCGTGGGGACTTCCTGGTAGTCCAATGGTTAAGAATTCGCGCTTCCCCTGAAGGAGGCACAGGTTTGATCCCTGCTTTGTGGTGTGGCCAAAATAAAAAGTACCTGTGTGTAGGGCCTGGCTTCTGAGTACTTCTGATCTTTACAAGGAATTTCTCACAGTCGTTTCTGTTGTGTTTGCAACAGAAGGTAGACTGTCCTGTGTTCACGTGTGCTGGGCTGCTCCTCCGAACATAGTTACTCTATAGTTAGGATTCATTCTGTCTCAGAAGTCTGTGCACCTCCACCTAGTCTTCAGCTGTCTGCTGCAACAGTGCCCACAGGAACGTGGGAGGGGAGATGGCCTGACCTCCCCCTCTGGCCTCCTCCTGTGGCTAAGCCCCTCCCGTGAGCTGGGAATTCTGCCAAGACTGGCTTCCGAGGCTTCTCTTCTGCCCTCAGGCCTGGGGATGCCTCGGGGTGGGGAAAGATTCCTGCAGTGCCGGCTCCAAGGGCAGCCTGGGAACCCTGGGCTCTTACAATGAGCCTTCACTGGGGGAGCACAGGCTGTCACTTCTCTGTAGTCAGCTCTCATTGCTTCATCCTTTTTTATTTTATTGCGCCTTAAGCAAAAATGACCGTGTTCTAGCATTTTGTGGAAGATGCCAGACTGAGATGGTTCTTGTCCAGGAGGGCCCAGAGTGAAACACATTCTCAGACCATGAATTCACCAGCATCTCAGGACTGTCGAGCCCCCACGGGGTTAGAGCTTATGTGGTTTGGGGGAAGCGTTTTCTAAGGCACTTGAGAGGTGTTCATGGTGGTAGGGGTTTCCCTCCTCGGGGTGCCCTAACTAGGGGAGCCTGCTGGCTTTGTTGCTGCCTAGACTCAGTGCAGGGGATGGTACAAGTCAGGGCTGTGCTGCGTTTGGTAGAATTTCTCAAGGCAGTTGCCTTCCTCTCCTGCCTCATTCGCCAGCTGGGAGACAAGTATCGGGGTGTGGGGTGTGAGGCTTGCTCCTTTTCTCCATTTTTAAATCCTCTTCTTCTCAACTCAGGAGCCAGCTTTCCATCTGTCTCAGTCAGCAAGAGCCCCATGGTGGAGCAGGCCGTCCAGACTGGATCTCTTGATAACTTAAACTCCAAGAAGCTGTTACCTGGCAAGGGCACTGTGGGCATGCAGCTCAATGGGCGCCCGGCCCCACCCGGCACCAAGGCCACCGCCGGTACTTAACTGCTCTCTCCCCTGGTCTTTATTCATGTTCTCATAGGCACAGTGCTTCCTGGGGGGGTCTCTATTTTTTTAACTAGATCCCCCGGCCCCTCACCTCACAAGCCCTATAGATTTTGCAGGGCAGCCTCTTGCCACATGTACCCTGGGGGTGCCGCCTATATCCCTTGCTGGGCTTTGCTTCTGCGGGTGCTGGCCTTAAACTCTTTCCTTTTGCGCCTTAGATATAGCTCAGCCAGCAGCTGTGCAAACTCAAGGGCAGGTGAATGACGAGAACAGAAGACCTCAGAGGAGGCGCTCAGGTAACAGCTATTGCCATTTAGAGTTCTGGGGAGCTGTGCTCTGCTCACTGCTCCTGCCTGCTTCTCGTGGGTGACAGTTTCAGGGGGCTGGGTTCAGCGGTGGCTTCCATGTATTCTGTCCCTCTTGGTCTGCTGTTTGACACTGAGCAATGTTGGGTTAGTGGCTTACCAGCCAAGGCCACTCTTTCTTCTCACAGGGAACAGACGAACAAGGAACCGCTCCAGAGGGCAAAGCCGTCCAACTAACATCAAGGAAAACACAATCAAGTTTGAAGGTGACTTTGATTTTGAGAGTGCAAATGCCCAGTTCAACAGAGAAGAGCTGGACAAGGAATTTAAGAAGAAACTGAATTTTAAAGGTCTGAAAATTTGCCCTCCCCCCAGGAGTGTCCATAGAGTGGGTCAAGGAAAGACAGCTGGGGGTAGGGGGCAGCTGGGAATGGTGGTCACTGGGAAAGCTTGCCTGTCATATAAGGAATTCCTGGCAAGGAGTGGAGTCTGGAGTGGGGACAAGAGCAGATTGCAGGGCCTGGGGCAGTGCGGGGTGAAAGAGACCAGCCCTGAGGAGCAGAAGAGCTTTAACTCAGTGCAGAACACTCCTGGGCGTTTCCCCAAGCCTCAGTCAGCTGGAGTGGCCTAGTGGGCACCTGTCCTGGCAGAAGGGGCTTGGTTTGCTCCCTGGCATCTCAGTGCTCTGCTTCTCTGTGCAGATGACAAAGCTGAGAAAGGGGAAGAGAAGGACCTGGCCGTGGTGACCCAGAGTGACGAGGCCCCTGCTGACGAGGACCACTTGGGGCCCAACTGCTACTATGACAAATCCAAGTCCTTCTTTGACAACATCTCCTCTGAACTCAAAACCAGGTTGGGGATCTGAGGGACCAGGCAAGGCCTCGGGGAGCTGGTGTGGAGGTGGTGTACCTGTGCCCTTGAGACTGGGGCATGCTCCCATGGAGACCAAACCCAGATCTCAGGTTCAGGGCAGATCTCTGGGGCCCCCATTCACAGTTTTACCATCATGCACACAGTAGCCCCAGTGGCACCATCAGTAGGTGGGGTCACTGGTGCTAGAGTGATCTGACCCAGGTCAAGGCCCCTCTTTGCTCAGCTGCCCTTTTGAACCATCAGGGTGGGGGTGGAAAGTGCTCCCCGCTGGTACTGCTGATGTTCAGTTCTGTACCACCTCGCCTGGGCCTGCTTCCTGGTCTGACCTTGCTGGCTTGAGGCCCTTGCCACCTAGGCAGCTGGCATGGGTGTCCACGGTTTTCTTAAACCTGATGGCTTGAGGCCGGGGACTTGTATGTGCTTTGTTTTTAGTACCCAACTGCTGATGCCTAGGTGCTGCCCAGGAACATGCTAGACAGTAAATGGAGTCTGTAGGATGAGCATGGTGTGGACACTCAGGTCCCTTCGTTACTCCAGTGGAGTAGTGGGCGCTGGGGGTACAGCAGAAAGGAAAGGAAGAGGCTCTTGTTGCCCTTCACCCTGAGCACACAGCAGTCTTGTGCTGGCTTTAAGAGGTTGCAGGTGTGAGAGACCCGTCCAGTAGGAAATAGGCCTGGGAATCCTTGCAGTGCAGAGGCTCCGGCTCCAAGGTCCTGACTGGATTGCCGCCGCCCCCCATGGCTCCAGTGATGAGTCACCATCTGTCCTTCTTCCTCCCCAGGCTGTGTGAGGAGCTGCCTGCTGCAGTCAGTTTCACGTTCTTTGTTTGTGGTTCAGTTCCAGGCGGACGACGTGGGCTGAGGAGAGGAAGCTCAACACGGAGACCTTCGGAGTGTCAGGGAGGTTCCTCCGAGGCCGTAGTTTCCGGGGTGGATTTCGAGGGGGCAGGGGCAACGGTGCAACCCGCCGTAACCCGACTTCCCACAGAGCTGGGACCGGCAGGGTGTAACGAGGCAGCCAAAGGTAAGTGAGGGGGGCTCCGTGACCCTTTAGCATCATGGCCAGACTGGGCCCCGTAATCTTAATGAATCACTTGGGGGGCTCTCAAGGACGGTGAGACTCAGGCCCCAGGTTGTCAAAGTGAGGGTCTAGGCACAGAAGGGTGGGGTGTTTCCTCCTCTAGTGTGGTCAATCAGGAGAGATGATTACAAGCTGGGACTAGCCCCAGCCTGGTCCTGCAGTGCCCCCAAGTCTGCATCTTTAGGTCAAGGGATCACATGTGCCCCTTGGGGTCTGGATGGCATGTGAGCTGCAGGTGGGACCTGGAGCTGCCTCCCAACCCCCAATGTGGACAAAAACAATGATCTCAAGTTGTGTTGGCTGACTTGGGGTTGGGGGAAGGTTGAGTAGCCCTTTCTTCATTGGAGGCCAGGGTGTGCTGGGCTTGGGCTGGGGAGGTGCCTGGTAAGATACTAACCAGGTGTCATGTCTTCTCGAAGGCTCTTGCTGAAGCGGCACGGGTGCCAGGCCGTGTCTACGAGGATGATGGAGAACGCTGCACTTACTGGGGGAGATGTGGTCACTTCGTTTACTGAGTTTGGAAAGTTCCACGCTACTTCTTAAGTTTTGGACTGAACTTGGATGTGGTCTGGGTTAGAACCTCTTGTTTGGGGAAGTGTACATGGGAAACCGCTTTGAGGTTTCCTAGCCTATTTTTCCTTTTTAGTTGTGCACAGCCTGATTCTAAGGTTTTGGTGTTCTGCAAAAAGGTTCTGGAGCGAAAGCGTGATCCTCATTTTGTGACCTTTCTTGGACAGCTTTGACTTTAAGGTGGAACCAAATTTCATTTGGCAAACGCAGCAGCCAAATGCATCTCTGTAACTCAACTGGCCACAGGTGCTGTTGGCCTGGCACCCTCACTGCCACAGGTGGGGCCCAGGAGCCGGGCACGGCCAGCACAGGGGCATGTGGGGGCGGGTGGGCCTAGGGCAGGGAAAGTGCGGTGTCCCACGGATCATGTTGTATAAGCAAAGCAGATGACCCTGACATCCCAAGGGGCAATGTCAAGGTAGGGGCTGGTGGGGTTGGGGTGGGGGGCTCCTGGTGGTGAGCTGTCACTTGGAACGTGGCTTCTGTAGGAATCGGGGTGGGGGTGAACACCCAGGACAAGCCCCTCGGTGGCGTGCCTGTCCTCGCCAGTCCGTGACCCAGGCCAGTCAGTGTTGGACTCAGGCCGAACGCTGTTCGGTGTCTCATCCACTTGGAAATGAGCCAGTCTTTGTTTTTTTGCGAGGTCGATTGACCGAGAGCATATTTCTTCTCAGTTGTAAATAGTTCCATGTTTTTGTTTTACTGGTAGGTGGAGGGGAGGGTGGGAATATAAATTCGTTGCATGAGACCTGTAGTAGAAGCATGTTCCCTCTGACAGGGCATTGTGGTGAACATAAGCACCTTGGTAACTAAATCCCTTTAAGTAGGTATAAAGGTTTTAGTTCTGTATTACGTTACTGTAAAAGCTTAGGTTTATTTTTGTAGGACTTCATGGCTAAGAATTAGAGCATAGCAATGGGGTTGCTCTGTTGGAGTAATGTAAACTTGTAATTATAAATAAACACGCAAACCTTTAAAACTCTTCTTGCTCTAGAAATAGTCCTGTTGACTCTGTTGCCTAAATTACATCAGGGTTAACATGCCTGTCCCACATGCATGCTGTGCATGTGCGTTCAGGCCTTGAGCTGGTCAGATCTCTGGGGACACCTGGTGCTGTGAGCAAGACCTGGTCAGTCTGGGTGTGGGCCGTCAGCCAGGCCCTTCTGGGGTGAGTGATCCTGCTCTCTGGACACTTGGGACACTGGTTTAAAGAACCAGCTTCAGAAAGCTTGCTACCTTAGTGCAGCTTCCACACCCCCAGAACTTCATGTTGATGCTTTATAACGTGTTACAGGGTGGACCCTTGGACCACAGAGAAAAGCAGAGCCCTGGCCACTTCCAGATGGGAGCGCCTCTCGTCACTGTTAATGGGCATCCAGGTGGTTTCTCACAGGCAGCGTCAGGGCAGGGCCAGGCAGCAGGTGGACCCAGCCTTGTGTTCTGGCCAACGTCCTCTTTTGGGCAGTCCACCACTCCTAGCAGGTCCTGAGCCCTGGTGGTAGTTGCAGAATTTGAACAAATTCTTGGCAACTTTCCATTCGGGTGACTGACATCTTTGACCAGTGAAAAATAAATACCTTCCACAGTTGACCTGCTGAATACAACCAGCCTAAACACTAATTCTAAACTAGGTAGGTGACTCCACACACAAGCTCAACAGGTATTTCTCTGCTAGAGATTCTAAATATAGTTAAGTCAGTTTACCACCTATGCTTAACCTTGCTATCAAAAATTTAAACTGACAATCATTGTGACACTTCAGGCTGAGTTTACAATGTGTCTAGGCCTTTTCACTGTTTTGGCTGTGCTGTGTGGCTTATGGGGTCTTAGTTTCCTGACCAGGGAGTGAGCGAATGGGGGAGGGGGGCTCTCAGCAGTGAAAGTGCCAAGTCCTGCCCCTGGATCACCAGCGAATTCCCTGTATTCTTTAGAAGTCTGACGGATGGACATAAACCATTGAACTGAGAACTCAGTTCAAGAAAAGCCATAGACTAGACGAGTACTACGAGTGCAGTCAGAAGAGACCACCAGCCCAGAGACTCAAGAAGGCCCTCTGGGCCCTCCTGTGGTACGGGAAGCCAAAAGGCAATGCCATCGCTAAAGCTGGTGGCAGAGCCCACGAGAGGCAGAGAGCTATGTAGGCAAAGTGGGTGGTAGGGGTTTTTCTTCTGAGGCAAAGTTTAGGACCATCACTTATTCTGTAAGTGGGCTGGAAGCTAAAAGGAGGATAATCTTTCTGGTTAAAAAGGGAGAAGGGGGTAGGGACCAGAAGTCTTAAGGGATCAAAACAGGAGGAATGCTGACCTCATTTACTAGAACCAGAAATTCAAGACCAGTTCCAGAGCTGCGCTGCAAAGTGAGCTCCAGGTTTAAACTGAGCGGTCTGTCCTTGTGATGTCATACATTCATCAAGGACTCCAACAAAGTGTGAGAAGAAACGGTCATCCTGTTTCTAGAACCCTTAAACTGGAGAAACCCCAAGTTTCTGCCTCCATGGCACCCCTTGTCTACTGCCCTGTACAGCCTTTCCACAAATCCCAAGGGAGGGATCCCACTCAACCATCACCTTGTCTTAGAGCCTGGTGAGGAGGAGCAGAAACGAATGCTCCAGAGACCCAAAGTGAGCAAGTTCCCTAAAGAGCTATCCATACACCTAAAAGATGCATTCACCTCTGAAAGAAAGGTTAAAAAATAGGCAAATTTATTGTAGGACACTTGGACAGTATGGATAAGTGGAATGGAAACGCGTATGTATCCTTTTGGAAATCAGCCATGATTTGAATTTAAAAATCGTTACAAGCAAAATTTCATTTCATCATGATGCCTTCTTTTGTTTCTTCTTTTCATTTTCTTCTTTTTCTTTTTCAATCTCAGCAACGTATTTCTCAATCTCTTCAGGATTTAAAATCTACCAAAGGAACAGTGTATGGTTAGCCACACAAGGTGCCCCCAAACCTAAGTCCCAGATGCCCCCTCTGGCTGCTTCTACAGGAGAGCGAAGCCACATGTGGCTGACCCAGGGGACAAGCTGGAACCGATGTGTAGATAGTCAATGTGGGAATGCTTGCTTTTCCACTCATGTGGGGACCCTTGTAAAGAACATTTCTTGGCGCTAGAGCAGTTCTGAACGTGCACTGCCCCCGGCCCTGACCACTGGGAACGCACCCAAAGAGAAGGACAGCAAACCAACTTGGTGATTACCTTGAGGGGTTGATCTCGCCTCATGACAGCAAGCTCTATGTTTTTGCCACCTGACTGAACCACCTTCAAGGGGAGAAAAGAGCATCAGACACCTCACCCACCTTGACCAGACTTGGTGCCCTGTGAACCTGAACCCAGAACTGCTGCAGAAGGGGAGGGGTGGACACGGGGTGCCCCGGCTGCACACTGACGCGGTCCTGTGGGGTATCTGCACTCCTCGATCCTGGGACAGCTGGACTCAGGGCCCTGCCAACTGCTCGCAGCCTACCCCATCACCGAGGCCTGACGCCTGGGCTCCAGCCTAGCCTTAAGCTGTAATCCCCCTCTGCCTCTTTGGCTTCACCCCCAGCACCTCCAAGGTCTTGACAGAGTCTAAGACCTCACAGCTCCCATCCATTATTCCCAGTTCTTCTAATTCTGACTCTAGCAATAGCTTAAGCCTCAGAAAGTCTGAACTCTAGGCCAACTTAGCCACTTTGGTACCCTGACTGCCCCAGATGTAGAAGGAGCTGACAAAGCACCAAAGTGGTGCCTGGTGGTACCATGAGTGCCTGCGCCTCTCCTTGTTGCCTATAAATTAGGCTGTTCCTTTCCATGCTGTCCATTCCCCAGGCCAAGTACCACCACCACCATAGTATGGGTGTCTTCATCTTGCCCAGGTTTCAAACACAAACTTACTTCCAGAAGGGCCTTGATAACCAGCTTAATAGTCAGATCATCTGTTTCAATGGCTTCGTCAGTATAATTCTTCTCCAGGAATTCACGCACTGACTTGGCACCCCGGCCTATAGCGTTGGCCTGAAACAGGGATGTGCGTTACATGGCACAGAATGCAACTATCCAGAGCCAGCCAGTGCCACCCTGCTCCTGCGTGCTGTGGAGAGGCAGCTGGGCTGGGGGAGGCCTTGCCCCATGGCTTCTTTTTGCAAAGGGCTATTTGGAGTTGGTGCTCATGCCCACTAAGAATGGGATTCTAAGGAAAGACACACGGGCATCTTATATACGCCACGTGTCCTTAGAGCTCACTGTCCTTTGCTCCCAAACATCAACACTGAACAACTTCCTGGCTTCCACATCACAAGTGTCATGAGCACACGACGTGTGTATGCACACATCCCTCTACAGGATGAAGCCGGCTCAAGGTCCCAACAGCCTCCAAAACTGCTTCCAAAGGCAAAACAGCCCCAAGCCCCTTTCTTGCCAGGGACTCACCTTCCAGGCATGGTATGTGCCCGAGGGGTCAGTCTGATAGAGTCGGGGGGTGCCATCAAAGTCAAAACCCACAATGAGGGCAGAGATGCCAAATGGCCGGCGCCCGTTGCTCTGCGTGTAGCGCTAGCGGAGAAAGAGACACAGTGACACTGCAGCCTCCACATGGAGGCTGCCCAAAACCCACTGCGAATAAAACACACCATGTTCCAAACACAGATTACAACAAAAGGATGAAAATAAATTAAGCCCATGTTCAGGTTACTTGTAATTCAAGTGAAAAATGAAACGAGCCCATGGTTTTTCAGCATTCCTCCTTCCTGTGCTACATTTTCATTCTTAGATCAGAACTGCATCACGGAACATGGCTGGGGTTCCTTGGAGTTACTTTGACAGCAGACACAATCTGGCTACAGACCAGGTTCACAAGTGACTAAGATTTCACCAAGGGCAGGAGTGGCTTTTAGCCCCCTCACAACTGTCTGGTGACTGGTCATTCAGAACAAGACAAAAACTACATCGTGTCCCTCCAGAAATGTGAATGTGGACTACTCCAGGCCACTAAATAAGAACACCACAATGCCACTGAAAAGGATACACAATAGTAAAAGTGCAGATGAGGAAGTCAAGGTTAGGACTGTGCCTGTAGAACAAGTGCAGTTTCCCGATTTGCCCACAGAGATGTCCCGTGGCAGGACGCCCCAGGACACAGCTCATCACCAGAGCCGAGCCACAGCAGGAACACCCACCTGCTTCAGACTGGCGATATAACGGGTGATGTACTCCACGGTGACCGGGTCCTCTACGGTCAGTCGGTGGCTCTGGCATTCCACCCGGGCCCTGTTGATGACTATTCTTGCATCAGCAGTGAGGCCTGCAAGGATCACAAAGACAATGCCCCCTAAGCCATGCCTCACCCCGGCAACTGTCAAGGATGGCGCAGACCACATGCATGGACAGCAGATAACCTTGGGCAGGTTCTAAAACCAGTCCTGAGAGGCAGCACCAAGGTTACTCTGAGAGCCCCACAGTGGAACCAGCAGCCTCTGTGAAATCCTCTGAGAAAGCTGACTGGTTAAGGAGCTATGGGTGCTAGGCTACACACTAAGTCTTTGACAAGTCAATCTCCAGGGGAACCAGGATCTTCCTGCTGAAGGAGGAAATGAGTGAAACCACAGAAGTCCAAGAACACTGCACATCCCGAGAGCAGGGCGCTATCCAGCTCTCCCCCCTTCATAGGTACACGGCTAACTGTGGACAGCTGACCTTTCTCCTGACAGCAGCAATGAGGAGACAGCACAGCTCTTCTTTTAGGAACTGTTTATTCATTTAGACCCTCTGCTTCAGCCTCCTGGGGAGGATCGTACCCCTGAAACTGAGGCCAGCCCTTTTCTTAAAAGCCAAATCTTTAAATGATTTCGGTTTAACCAATCACATGCCCCCCATAGCCCTTTCACTAGGTTAGCCTCCAGACAGCCATTCTTCCAAGACATAGGAACACGGTGCTGGCCCCAGACTCACCGGCGAATGCCATGCAGACATTATCATCCAGCGCACAGATCTTCCGCACTGTCCTTTCATCCTGCAGTTTGGCCACTGACTTCTTCTCCACACCAAGAACAACAATGTCTTTTCCTCGAACACCGACCTTCAATAAATATCAATGGGGCACTTACGAAACTGACCAGAGGTTTTGCCACCAGAGACACAGCACTAAAAGCAGATGTGTGAACACCCTTGGGGGGGGGGGGGGGGCATGCACACCCTGCAAACTGTGGGTCTCGATCCACTTTTGGGAGAGCTAGCCCAGGCATCACCATCTAGGCACCTAGCCTTGTGCCTTAAAATACTGACATGTAGTTTCAGTTACAAAACAACTAAGGAATAGCTGCTATATAATCCATGTGTTTGTGAACATGTGTCATTTCAACCCAGTGAATCAGAGTCTCTGTAAAGCTTGAGCATGAGTCCCTAACAGTGAAGTCAGGTGTTTCAAAAGCAGTGTTGCTGTGATTATGAAACTGTACCCAAGTCCTTCCCTCTTTCTCCTGTGCACTTTTTTTTTTTTTTCCTTCTTTGATTATACCATCAGGCTCAAGGGATCCTAGTTCCCAGACTAAGGACTGAACCTGGGCCACAGCAGTGAAAGCACAGAGTCCTAACTACTGGACCGCCAAGGAACTCCCCCTTCTGCACTTTTGAAACCAATGTGCACAGCAGTGGAGAAATGCCTGGTGTGGTATCAGGTGAACAACATATCAACTATTACTGGGATGCCCATGGCTCTGCTTATGGCTGACACTATAGCAGAAAAAAAGATGTTTTAAATACATGGGGGGAAAAAACCACACTGGCTGCCAGTTAACCCACTCAAAGCACAGCAGACACAAACAAGACAACCACTTGTAAAAGCAAACTTCTCTCAGTTTGGACAGGATATCTCAGCCTTGGCCCTACAGGCACCTGGGCCAGCTAATTCTTCAATGTGGGGGCCAGGTCTGAGCCCTGTTGGATGTTTAGAAATTTCCATGTCCTGTGCAAAGAAGCACCGGGTGGCAGCCTTTCAGATTTCAAGGAGCTTTCTCATAAACTGTCTGCAAAGGCCAGGCCCAGAGGCAGCAGAGTCAGGGCAAGCAGAGGCAGACACCTGCTGGCCCACGGTGGAGGGGTTATCAGGTGACATTCCCCCCCTCCGTAGTCTTCAAGCTGAGCTGAGGTAGGTCAGAAAGTGGATTTGGGGGCCTTAATTTCGAGATTCATGAAATAAAAAATACTTCAAAATTCACAGAACCGTGTTTTTTCTCTGCCTACTCAGGCCTCTGAAACACTAAATGATTAAGGAAAAAAAAAAAACCCCACAAAAACCCATCATCCAATTTGACCGATAAACTCACAGGTATCTTAAAGACAACAGGTATTCACACCTGAAACAGTGGCCTAAATGACAGACCGCTCAGGTGCGACGAGACCCGAGTCGGGGGCAGGGTCCAAAGGGCGAGGACTCAGCAGTAGGACCCAGGAGGGAGCCTGCCCGCCGCGCCGGCGGCCCGGGAACTGCAGGGCCGATGCGACACCGGCCGCCCTTTGTTCTCGACATCGCCCTGGGCCTGGAGGGCAACTACTTTCTGGGGGCGGGGGACGACAGGGAGGGGGGAGTCGGCTACCTGGGAGCTGTCCAGACTCCGTCCGCCCCAGCCACCTACTCCCTCAAGGAGCGCCCGGAAACTAGCTAGGGCCGAGCTCTGCGTCTTAAGTTCTGCGCCCTCGCACCGCCCCAGGCCCCCCAGGCCTGCGCGGGGGCCCCGCCAAGATGGCGTCGGCGGCAGGCGCGCGCTCGGCTCCGGACACGGCGCGGGGAAGCGAAGCCCGCAGCCAGCAGAGCCCTTGTCGAGGCACCAGAAGCCCCGCTCGCCCGTACGCGGAAGCCGGCTCCCGGAGAGTCGCCCGGCCGGCCCTCGCGACCGCCGCCCTCGGCGCTCCTTTCTTGCAGCGGCGCCCCAATCCCAGCTTCCGTGTGCGCCCCAGGCCACCATGCCTCCTTGGGCCCCGAACCACCGCGCGCCAGCGAGCGTGGCCCCCGGGGAAGCGGGTCGGCGAGACGCACCCGGGCCCCACCCAGCCGCCCGGGCCCCTGCCGTCCCCCGCGCCCCGCCTCCTCGCTCACCGCGGTCGAGCCCTTCTTCACGGCCTCCTGCGCGTACTCCACTTGGAAAAGGTGGCCGTCGGGCGAGAAAACGGTGATGGCGCGGTCGTAGCTCATGCCTATGGGACGACGCGGCCGGGCCCGGGAAAAGCGCACACTCACGGCCGCGCAGCCGGCGATTCACGACGTTGCTGCGCCGGCGCCACGCGCGCCCGCCCGCCCCCGGCGCCCCCGATTACGCTACCGGCGTAAGGCGGCGTCCCGGGGCGTCAGGCGGCGCCGGGCTGACGTGCGCGCGCAACGGGGCGGGGCCCGGCTGAACCACCAGCAGCCGGGCGCGGGGGGTGGCGCGGCGGTGGCGGGCCGGGCGCGGGGCGCGGAGCGGTCTCCCGGGGGCGCCTTGCGGGGCTCCGCCTTGAGCTGAGGCGGCGCACTAGATAGGGGCGCGACGGGCTTCAGGGCAAAGCGGCAGCGGCGTGGCGGACGAGCCCACAAGGCGGCTCCCCCCCCGCGCCCCCCGCCCCCCCAGCGACTGCGGAGAATGAGCGCCTCCGGCTGCCGATCGCAGCCGGAGAATAAACCCCAATGATCTAGGGCTGATCCCGCGCCCGCTACCATGTCGGTGGCTTTCGCGTCCGCCCGGCCGAGAGGCAAAGGCGAGGTCACGCAGCAAACCATCCAGAAGGTGGGCTGGGGGCCCCGGACTGCGGCACGGGAGCTGCGGGGTGCGGGCGGGCGCCGGGCCGGATCGAGGGTAGCCGGCGGGCGCGGGGCGCGAACAAAGCCGGGGCGCAGGCGACCGCAGCGACCCCGCCGGGGCCCCGCGCGCGCTTGGCCGCCGACGTGCGCCAGTTTGGGCGGGGGCGAGCGTGGGCCATGAGCAGGGCGCGGGGCGGCCCGCGGGGTGGTGTCGGCGGATCCAAGCCGGGAACGACCCTGGGCCACGCCGGGCACGGTGGGGACCCGCAGCTTTCTAGACCAGGGGCCGCGGGCAGGGGCGCAGGGTGGCAGAACAGACTGCCTAAGGGGTGGTGTCCGAAAGATGCTGCTCGCAGGATGGTATCCTCGGATCCAACCCGGGATCGACTGCGGGCTGCGCGGGCACAGTGGTGACTCACCATCTTTGGGGCCACAGTCCGTGGGTAGGGGTGCAGGGCGGTGGGACCAGGCGCCCACCGAGTGGTGTCCGCCGGCCATCCCGCGCGCACAGGGGATCCGCTTCGCTGGCGAAAGCGGTGGCGCTGCGTGATGGGCGGCCCTGGCCCCTACGCGCACCTTGACTGGTCGAGGGGCGCACGGGGCGACAGGAATAGGTCCCAGCGCCCGGCCCCTACCGCCCCCTTAAGTGCTGGCACTCCGAGGCACAAAGGGGCGCATCCAGAGGGTGGGACGCAGTTCCAGTAGCCCCGCAGCCCTTCAAGGAGCGCGCTACACCCTGGGGCCGACCTGCCGGCCAAACCTTGCTGCCCTTATTCGCGTGTCAAATTGTCTTTCAGCGTGACACCTAGCCAGCCTCTCACCTAACAGAAACTTTACACATTCGCTTTACAGCCTTGCCCACGTTCTTTAAGTTCGGCCTTGTGGTTTTCTAGAGATACCTTCCCGTTGGTTTGGGGCACCTTTAACAAAGCCTTAAGTTGTGAAAATGAAGATTTCAGTTTTCCTATTGTTTTTCCTTAGAAGAAAAGCTCAGAAGAAAGAGAGTGTTAGTCATTCCCGCTTGAATTTTTTTGATGTTTTTGACAGCTATGTTACTTTCTTTTCTAACCTGCGGTCCTCTGCAGTATGCCTTGGTTTCTGTGAGCCTGTTTTTCCCCTGAGGGGATTCACTTTGATGGCCGCGGCCCTTCTTCCTTGATGACCTGCGGGGACCTGGTGGACTTGTTCTCAGTCTCTTGACTGTTTGAGACGACTTTTGCCGTGACTGGTTTTGACAAACGAGGAGCCTCATAAATGCTAAATGGGGAAGAGAAGACTTAAGAAGCAGGAGAAATACAGGTTTAAAAGTACAGCATTCTTATTTGTCTGGTTAACCCTTATGGGGTGCTTACTGGCCTTATTCTAAGGGCTTTGCAGGTCTCAACTCGTTTAATGTCTTGAGTTACTATCATCCCCATTTTACAGATCAGGAGACAGGTATAGGGAGGCTGAGTGCCTACTGGTACACGGTAGAGCCAGGAGTCACACCTGGACAGCGGCTCCAGGGTCTGCCCTGACAGTGACACTCCATGTCGGACTCTTGGTTGGGCAGAGAGTCAAGCATGTGACCCAGACGCACATGTTGGCAGCCCAAGGGGCTCTGAGGACCCTGGTTTTTGGAGCTAAGTGTGACGAGTATAGTCACTGTTCCTAAAGCTGCCTTGGCGTCAGCATTCATCCAGTTGTTTGCACTTTGCAAGTCTCTAGGCAGAAGTGTGTGTTTGAGCACTGCTCCCAAACATCAGATCAGAGAGACTGCATCGCAGGGCAGAAGGTCTGCATGCTGACCGTTGGAGATGGGTCTTCGGCTTAGGCTGTCATCTGGTTTGACCTTTTAGGGCTAGCAGTCTGTGTAGTCACCTTGGTGTTTTGTCAATGCATATACGCAGGGCTCTCTTACTGGTATTCTGAGAGGGCATCAGAGATACATGTTCTGCACTCATATGAACTGTGTCCACAGTATGTGCTCATGCTCAGAGCGTTGAGAAAAAGCCAGGGGTTCCTTGGAAGCCTACTTGGTAGTGAGACAGCAGGGAGTACACTCTTGTCCTTTGAGTATGTTTGTACAGGAGCTTGCCAGGCAAACTCCTACTCAACCTTCAAGGCCCCACTTGGCAGTTATGTGGTGAGTCCAGCATTTTGACATGTCACTTGGGCTCCCAAGTTTTGTGTTGCTGACCTGTTCTTGTTGTGTCCCCAGGCTGGCACAGTGTCCAGCACAGTCAGTGCCTAGCATGTGCTGGAGCATCTGTGACCCTGGTCCCATCAGTCGAGCGTTTGGGACGGGCAGTTGTAGTCACTTCCTACAGCCGTCATAACAGATTACCACAAACAGGGTCATTTAAAACAGCTGCAATTGATTTTCTTACAGTTCCAAGGGTTGGAAATCCAAAGTCTTGGTGTTTACAGTGTTGCTTCTTTTCTGGGGTTCTGAGGTAGGATCTGTTCCAGGCTTTTCTTTGAGTTTCTGGCGATTGCTGGTGGTCCTTGGAGCTCCTTGGCCTGTAGACGCATAATCCTGACCTCTGCCTCCATCTTCACCTGGCCCCCTTCCTATGTGTCTGTGTCCAATCTCCCTCTTCTCATGAGGACACCAGGTGTGGGATTTAAGGTCCGCCCTAATCCTTCTCTGTTGGCTCAGATGGTAAAGAATCCGCCAGCAATGCAGGAGACCTGAGTTCAATCCTGGGTCAGGAATATCCCCTGGAGAAGGGGATGGCAACCCACTCTAGTATTTTTGCCTGGAGAATCCCATGGACAGAGGAGCCTGATGGACTACAGTCCATGGAGTCAGAGTCAGACGCAACTGAGCAACTAACACATTAATCCATGTGACCTCAAATATAAGTTGATTACTTTCCCAAGAACCCTATTTCCAAATAAGGCCATGATCCCAGATACTGGGAGTTAGGACTTGACCAGGTAATTTTGAGGGATGCATTTCAACTCCTAAAGGAGGACACATGGGGCAGGGGCGTATCAGATAGGGAGGACCAAAGAGTAGGGATAGTAAGGGTCTTAAAGGTTGAGAGTCACCAGTGGTCCCGCCTGTGGTCTGCAGGGAGCAGAGCAGGTATTGTTCAGTGGCTCAGTCATGTCCGACTTTTTGTGACCCTGTGGACTGCAGCATGCCAGACTTCCCTGTCCTTCACCGTCTCCCGGAGTTTGCTCAAGCTCATGTCTGTTGAGTCAATGATGCCATCCAACCATCTTATTCTCTGTTGCTGCCTTCTCTGCCTGCCTTCAGTCTTCCCCAGCATCGAGGTCTTTTCCAATGAGATGGCTCTTCGCATCAGGCACCAAAACTGGTGGGGCTAGAAGGGCCAGCCTGGTTAGGGGTGCCTCAGTCATGCACTCAGTAGTCTTGCTTGCAGTGACCAAGCATAGTGTGAGGGGAGGTGCAACCCAGGTGAGAACCATGGGGGACATGATTTGGCCAGAGGGTCTGAGCTGGAGGTGGGCAGTGTCCCCAAGAAAAGCCAGTGACTCTGTACCTGGCCAGCTGACCTCTAGGCCAGGACCCATCCTGAACTGCTCTTTCCGGCTGGGGACCAAGACCATGCTCTGGGTGTCACTGGTGGGGGTTGGGGTGCCGCTGTCTCCACAGCCTGTGTGGCTGTACCTTGGCCGACGTGTAGGTGCCTCCTTGCTGCTTGGCACATAGTAGTTGCTTAAGAAATGTGAGTTTTATCATCACTGTTTATATTGGTTTCCTTAGCTTGTTTCCTCAGCTGAAGAGCAGGGGTAGCATCTTGTCCCTCTGCACCCGAGCACCTTGTGCGGGGGAGACAGGCTCTGTAGAGCTTATGGAGGGGTGGGCAGTTGGCGTGTTTGCTGATGCGGGTCAGGCATGGGAGAGAGATCAGCAGGGTGGCTGCCCAGCCCCAAGGACCTCAGTGCCCAGGGGCAGGGTGGGGGCACAGGGGTAAGGGGTGACCCATTGTCGGGGGAGTGCTCTGTGCTCTCTCAGACCTGAAACTTGCCTTAAAAATGTAGGCTAATTCATGGGGGAGGTAGATTGGCCATTTTAAAATTCACAACTGAGAGGGTCTTGGGGACTCGGAGCCTCCTGTGAACTTTGCTGTTGATCATCTCAGGCAGTAATTATTGAAAGCACTTTCACCCCAGTGAGCAGAGGCCTGAGAAGGGTCTCCCGGGGTGGGAGTGGTGGTGTCCCCTCACTGTGGTCTCTGGGACCAGCCCTGGGTGGGGAGGCAGGGTGCTGCCCCTGAGCACACCTGAACCTGTGCTATGGAGGCTCTGAGTGCAGCCCCTATAGGTGTTCTCAGGGAGGGAACAGCTACCGCTTGGCCTCTGCCCTTCTGCCCAGGCATTGCCCCAACCCAGGTGTTGTCCTGGGAGCCCCCTGGTGGAGGATGGAAGCCTCTGGATAAAGTACAGGCCGCACCCCCCGCCCCTCCGCAATCCCGCCCCTCCGCAATCCCGCCTCCTCAGGGCTGTGTCTCTCTTGCAGAGCCTGGAGGGGGAGGGAGAGGGAGGCAGCCAGGGGCCCTCTGACACTCACTCGCAGGTGTCCCCACTGTGCTCTGCCCGTGGCCCCAGCCCTCTGCCCCAGCCTGCTCCCCAGGCCCGCGGGCCCTGTGCTGGGAGTTGGATGACAGCGTCTATGCGGTCCCCAGGCTTTGAGTAGAAGCTGCCCTCCCCTGCAGTGAGGGGACCTAGCACTGGTGTCCCCAAGTGGCAGGACCTGGGCAACATCGGGCCAGTCTGGACCGCCTGATCTGTGGTGGGCACCATGACTGTGTGCCCTGCTGCGTGAACATGACAGGAGTCAGAAGGCTCCAGGGCGAAGGTGCTGGATGTTTGTGCAGCTGAGGCTCCTGAAACGTGACCCCAACCCCTTGGCCAGCACGGCTCCTGAGCAGATGGGCGACTGCGCCGGGACTGCAGGGCTGGTGATGGCAGTGGGCGGTGGGGTCAGCAGTGAGAGTGGAGCTATGGCAGCTCACAGCCCAGCGCCGCCACCCCCAGGCCTCGGGTTCCTTGTTTTAAGGAAGATGACATGGTTGGATCCTTTCAACTGCATTTGTGGTAACACATGATCATCTGGTACAGGAAGGCAAGTCACCTTGTAAGTAAGTGATGGTCTCAGCCTTTTGATGGTATTCTTGACATTGAGCAAAAGCGATAAGTATATTCTGAAGGGCAGGTGATCCCAAACTGTAGGAATCCAGGGTCCTGTGAAGAGGGAAGGGAGCCAGGCTCACAGGGGCGGAGTGACAGTGACTGAATAATGTGGGGACCCCACATCCTTAAGGAGGATGGACATATGTTTGTAGCTGCGTGCACGTTAACATGGATCACAACAAACTGTGGAAAATTCTTAAAGAGATGGGAATACCAGATCACCTTACCTGCCTCCTGAGAAATCTGTATGCAGGACAAGAAGCAACAGTTAGAACCAGACGTGGAACAACAGACTGGTTCCAAATTCGGAAAGGAATACGTCAAGGCTGTATATTGTCACCTTGCTTATTTAACTTATATGCAGAGTACATCATGAGAAATGCTGAGCTGGATGAAGCACAAGCTGGAATCAAGACTTCTGGGAGAAATATCAATAACCTCAGAAATGCAGATGATACCAACCTTATAACAGAAAGTGAAGAGGAACTAAAGAGCCTCTTGATGAGGTGAAAGAGGAGAGTGAAAAAGCTGGCTTAAAACTCAGCACTCAAAAAACTGAGATCATGGCATTCATCCCATTACTTCATGGCAAATAGATGGGGAAACAATGGAAACAGTGACAGACTTTACTTACTTGGGCTCCACAATCACTGAGGACAGTGAAGTCACTGCAGCCATGAAATAAAAAGATGCTTGCTCCTTGGAAGAAAAGCTATGACAAACCTGGACAGTATATTAAAAAGCAGAGATAACACTTTGCTAATAAAGGTCAGTATAGTGAAAGCTACGGTTTTTCCAGTAGTCATGTACAGATGTGAGAGTTGGACCATAAAGAAGGCTGAGCACCGAAGAATTGATGCTTTTGAATTGTAGTCTGGAGAAGACTCTTTGGAGTCTCTTGGCCATCAAGGAAATCAATGCAGTCAGTCCTAAAGGATATCAACCCTGAATGTTCATTGGAAGGACTGATGCTGAAGATGAAGCTCCAGTTCTTTAGCCACCTGATGTGAAGAGCCTACTCACTGGAAGAGACCCTAATGCTGGGAAAGATAGAAGGCAGGAGGAGAAGGAGATGACAGAGGACGAGATGGTTGGATGTCATCATCGACTCAATGGACATGAGTTTGAGCAAACTCCAGGAGATGGTGAAGGACAAGAAAGCCTGGCATGCTACAGTCCATGGGGTTGCAAAGAATTTGACACAACCGAGCAACTGAACAACCACAACCATGTTAACGTGCCTTACCACGTCCTTAGGGTCTGAACACACGTGTCAGACACAGAGGGAGGACCACAGGGCGGGGCCAGCCCTCCCAAGGACACCATAGGAGTAAGGTTTGGGGTTTTTTGAAACCCACATATCCGATTCACCAATTCACCCATCAGGCAGATGTTTGTTGGAAGGGGTCCTGTCAGCATCCATCAGCAGGGTCTGTGGCCTGGGGGCTCCTAGTTATCCTCTGGGGTGGCTGGTGGCAGCTGCCTCTGTGCTGGCAGGAAGGAGCCCTGATGGATTAGCAAAATGTTTGCCCTGAGAACCATGGTGGGAGGAGGGTCAGCTACCCAGGGACACTTACCCAGTTCTCCAGTCGTGCCTCCCACAGCTCAGATGGCTCCCAGGAGTTATCTCACGTGGAGTTGGCCCCACATGTGGAGGCGTGCGCTGCGGTCTCTTGCAGCCACAGAAGCCTCTGAGTACCATGTGTTTGTTTTGTGGAATTCTCTGGTGCTTAGGAAATCACGAGCGGGGAACTTTGTGGCTGAGACAGGGACGGTGGGAGACCAGCGGGACGGAAATGTTCCCCGTGTGTGCACAGTGGGCACGGGGAGATGCTTCCAGAACCAGCTGAGGTTGGCTGGAGTGTCAGCCAAGGGTGGGGGTTTGGAGGCCCACCCTCCCCCTGGGCCTGCCTGGACTTCAGCACATCCGTGAATTTCTTCCCATCTCGAGGGCACAGCCTTTGTTAATTACAAGAACAGGCACAAGGACATTGTGAAGGGTCTTTCTGCCCATTGTGGGGTGACCTGATCCCCCCTCGGCAGCAAGTTTCAGGGCTTCCAGGTCCCTCTGTGCCCCTATTCCAGGGTTCCCTGATGGCTCCAGTCCCTGTACCCTACTCTCTTGTGGGCTCAAGGACCCCTAGTTCCTCCCCTTCCCAAATTTCTGATATCCTCAATCCCTCACCCACCCAGTCAGGACCCCACGTGTGGCATCAGTGGCGCCCTGAGCCCGACCCTGCCTCATCACCTGTGTCCTCACCTCCAGGCAGCCCCATGGGCAGCAGAGTGCCAGGTCAGTCATCACCTCCCTCGAAGCCAGGTCCAGTCCCTGGTAAAGCCTGTGGTGGATTGTCACAGAAACAACAGCTGAGTGGGGCCACCCCAGCTCTGAGCCTGTGTTCCCACCCCTACGGCAACCCCGGGCTTTCCTTCGTGGTGCTCTGACCGCTGAAACAGCGGCCAGCACAACAGAGGCTTGATGAGACCTGTGCTCTCTGGCTACCCACTGGGGCCTGAGACCACCAGGGTGACCACGTGCCAAGGAGGCCCCACTGATGCCAGAGCTGAGGCCAGGAGAGACCTGTGGCAGACCGCCCCGACAGCCCAGAATCATGAGATCTAAGAAGCCACTGTTTTCACCATGGGGCATGGGGACGTTTGTGACACGCGGCAGGTAACAGCTGTGCCCTGTGTCCCATGACCTTGGTCTCGTTGGCCTCTGCAGTCCATCCAGGCTGAGGTTCAGCAGGTCACCCTCTGCTGGGCATAGGCTTCCCCCTCCCCCAGCCGTTCCATGGTTCTCCGTCTCCACCACATCCTCTTCTGCACGTTCCTAAAACTTCTGTCTCTGCTTTCGGATGTGCCACACCTTTGCCTGGGCCGTCCATGCCACTCAGACTGCCCTACCTCCGTCTCCACCTGTGTGTTCCTGGTCATCTTTCCAACCATGGCTCAGACATTGCTGAGTGCTCCTGGATCCCTGCTGTCAAGATCACAGATGACACAGCCGCCTTGTGGCACCAAGCAGATGTGTGCCCACGGCCAACTCGCCCTGACTCCGGCCGCCTACTGCCCACTCCCATCGCAAGCAAGGGTGGGGTCTGGCCACCTCCTTGTCACACTTACCTGGGTCTAGGATAGGCCTTCAGAGATGGGATCCCACCATGACTTGGCAGTCGTGGCCCTCAGTGCTGAGTGCCAGCTTCTCCAAAGGGTGTTGCCACCTTCTCTACTGTCTACCCCAGGATTCTCGCCTCCAGAGGCCCTGGGCCATGCCTGGCACTTGAGTTTCAGCTCTTATATTTCATGAGTCTCCAACTCCTTTCTCTGTGACATCACCTGCCCTATCCCCCTGAACCTATGGAAAACCAGGCTTCCCAAGAGGGCAGAGAGCAAGGGGCATGCCCTCTGGTGCAGGAAGACACAGAATCTCCTGTGAGAAAGCTCAGAAGACAGCAATAAATATGTGAAATAGATTGTTAATCCCCGTCAGTGTAAGTGTTGTCTTTATTTTTCAACTTTGTATTAAGGATACATACTTTTTAGACACACACTAGGTAAAGAAAGGGGCTTCCCTGGTGGCACCGTGGTAAAGAATGCCCCTGCCAGCACAGGAGATGCCTGAGACAAGCGTTTGATCCCTGGGTCAGGAAGATCCCCCGAAAGAGGAGATGGCAACCCATTCCAGTATTCTTTCCTGGAGAATTCCATGGACTGAGAAGCCTGGGGGGCAACAGTCCATAGGGTCGCAAAGAGTCAGACACAACTGAAGCAACTTAGCATGGGCACGCTAGTAGGAAAAAGAACAAGTGAAGCCCTGGGCCCACCCAGCCCCGGCAGTCCCAGACTCTTCAAAATTACCTTTCACACAACATCGTAAATCATTTATACTCCAATATAAAATAAAAAAATTTTTAAAAGAAAAAGTTAAATAAAAATTTAAAAGATCCAAAAAAGAAGCTTAAAGATAATAGAATCATCTTTTAAATGGTAACAGTAACAGATGCCTCTCTCAGAAATTTTAATAAACATATAGGGAATAAGGAGGAACTGATTCACAGATAACCACCATGTAGTTGGCAGGATATGAACCTGCTCAGGGAGACCCCAGTGGATTTCCAGTCCATCAGAAAATATCAGGGCTTCCCTGACAGCTCAGTTGGTAAAGAACCACCTGCAATGCAGGAGACTGCGGTTCGATTCCTGGGTTGGGAAGATCTGCTGGAGAAGGGATAGGGTACCCACTCCAGTATTCTTGGGCTTCCCTGGTAGCTCAGCTAGTAAAGAATCTGCCTGCAATTTGGGAGACCTGGGTTAGATCCCTGGATTGGAAAGATCCCCTGGAGAAGGGAAAGGCTACCCACTCCAGTATTCTGGCCTGGAGAATTACATGGACTGTATAGTCCATGGGGTCACAAAGAGTCGGACACGACTGAGGTGACTTTCACTTTCATAGGAAATAAAATCTGTTTGTAATCTCCAATCTGGAGTGAGCCAGGGTTGCCCTCTGGTCATTTACTTCTTGTTTTAAGGTTAGATTTTACACTCATCAAAACCACACCTGCACGTAAAGAATCAAGTCATGCTGTGGGGCTTGTATTAGAAATTTGGGGTCATTCTTCCACCCCCATGCTGGTTCCCACCTCCCAGCAGCACCACTTGCCCTCACCATTGCTAAACCAAGTGGCTGCTTCTTGAATGATCTTAGCTTTAAGCACTGTCTGTTGACTCAGTCCACGCACAGCCTGGAGGCTGAAAGTCTGAGACCAAGGTGGTGGCAGATTTGATTCCCAGCGAGGACCCGCCCCCTGGTTCGTGGACGGCTGGCTGGCCACCTTCTTGCTGTCTTCATCCCAGAGGAAGCTCTGGTGTTGTCTTTTTCTTCTCACTAGGGCAGTGATCTCATTATGGGGGCTCTGCCCCCATCACTTTATCCAAACCTGAACACCTCCCAAAGGCACTGCCTCCAGACGCCATCACATTGGGAGTTAGGGCTTCAACACAGGAGTTTTAGGGGGACAGCAGATACTCAGTCCCTAACATTTGCTTTCACATGAAGATGATGGCAAAGGGGGTCATGGCTCATTTTCGTGCTCCCTCTTCCACCACACACAAGTGCCCCTATTACCCCAGGATGGTCCCCTGGTGGTTGATCCACCTCTGGTTGTGATAGTGTAAATATTGTTCCATGCACGATCTTGTGTGTGATCATTTTTCCTGTCCAGTCTTTTTTTTTTTCCCTTGGAGTTGGCAATCTCACTTTCTTTTAAATCATTTCTCACTGCTTTATCCTAGACTTTCTCCCAGTCGTGGAAACCTCAGCTCAGGTAATCTGTCAGGTTCATGGTCTCAGGGCTACTCTTCTTGGGCCTCTCTGGGTCTCCCTCCACCATGGTCCCCATTCTTTAGGCCTCTGTGTTGGTCTGAGATCTTCCCCTTTTGCCATTTGCTCCCTTGTTTTATGGGACCACATCATTTTACAGATCCTGAAAAAAGATCTGTGGGACAGGAACCTTTAAAAGAATTCCCATATTCTCTTCCCCCTGATTTCCCAAGTTAACATGTTGCCTCATTCGCTCTCTCCTCCTCTCTCTGCCCCCCTGCCCTGTGTATAAATATTATTTTTGCCAGAATCATTTGAGATTTGCAAACTGACTTTTACTCCCAAATGTCCAAGCATCACTTTCCTAAAGACAAAGATATAACCACAGAACAGAGATGGGAATGTGGGAGCTGACATGGACATGGGACTGTTATCTGGTCTGTAGACCTAATTCTAATTCCCCATTTATGCCAAAAATGTGCTTCATAGGAAAAGAAAATCCCAAGTCATGTATATTCAGTTTGCCAGTAAGGAATTCTTCCATCTTCGTCTTTAAAACTGACATTTTGAAGATTATGGGTCAGTTGCACTCAATAGGGCTTCTGTGGTGGCTCAGATGGTGAAGAATCCACCTGCAATGCAGGAGACCCAGATTAGATTCCTGGGTTGGGAAGATCCCCTGGAGAAGAGAATGTCAACTCACGTTAGTATTCTTGCCTGGAGAATCCTCTGGACAGAGGAGCCTGGCGGGCTACAGTCCATGGGGTCGCAGAGAGTCGGATACAGGTAACACAGACACATTGTGCTCAATTAGGGTGGAAGATGCCTTTTCCTTTTTGTGTTAAGAAAGTGTATTAAGTCTCCCTTGGGATTGGGTTGTTGCTCCCCAGGATATTTTGGGATTGCCTCATTTCTCCTCAGAAGTGCCCCTTCAGGATCTTGTTATCTCTCCTGAGAAGACACCCCTCAGTCACTCCTCTGGCAGGCACTGTCAGGATTAGGTCATCACCTCTATAAGTCTCCCAGGCAATTGGTCGTCTCTCTTCAGAAAGTCTCCCTAAGGATCAGGTAATCCGTCCCACAAAGTATACCTCAGGATCAGGTCATTCTAACTCTGATAGAGTCTCTTAGGACTCATAAACTCCCTCAGATAATATGCCTCAGGATGTCTTCAATCCTCAGGAAGTCTCCCTTCAGGTGGGCTAATCCCTCCTGATAGTGCTTCCCTCAGGATTGAGTCATCCCTCTTTTGAAAGATTCCCCATTGGCTCATTTCTCGTCCAAAAGTCTCCCTCAGGGCCAAATAATTCTCCTCAGAAGGTCTCCCTCTGGATCCAGTCATCCCTCCTCACAAAGTCTCCCACAGGATCGGATCATTCCTCTTGCAAGTCTCCCTAAGGATCAGATCATCTTTCCTCCAAAGGCTTACCCAGGATCAGGTCGTTGCTCCACAGGAAGTGTTTCAAAGATCAGGTCTTTCCTCCTCAGAAGATCTCTGTCAGAACTGAGTCATCCCACCTCAGGAAGTCTCTCCCTGGGTCTGATTATCCTCATCAGAAGGTCTCCTTCTGGATCAGATCATTCCTGCTCTGAAAGTCTCTGTGAGATCTGGTCATCCCTCCTGAGACCGTATCCCTCAGGATCCCAAAACTCATCCTCAGATAGTCTCTCTCAGGGTTAGGTCATCCCTGCTCAGAGTCTCCCTGAGGATCAGGTCATTCCTCCCCCAAAATATCCCTCAGAGCAGGTCATTCCTCCCCCAAAATCTCCCTCAGAGCAGGTCATTCTCTTCAGAACGTCTCCCTGGGAGTTGGGTAATCCCTCCTCAGAAATCCTTTTCATAGATCAGGCTGTCCCTCTTTAGGGAATCTCTGATTTGGGGTGTTCCACTTAAGAAAGTCTCCCTTACGATTGGGCCATCTCCCCTCTGGAGTGTCAACCACCTCAGGATCAGGTCATCCCTCCTCAGAACGTCTCAGTCAGAACTGGGTCATCTACCTCAGGAAGTCTCTCCCAGGGTCTGATTATTCTCTTCAGAAAGTCTCCTTCAGCGATTTCCCAGGTGGGCCACTGGCTAAGAATCTACCTGCCAATGCAGGAGACATGGGTTTGATCCCTGGTCCAGGAAGATGGAGCTGCTAAGCCTGTGAGACGCAACAACAGAAGTTGGCCTCTGTTACGCCCATTTCTTTGCAACCCCATGGACTGCAATGCACCGGGTTCCTGTCCTTCACTATCGCAGAGTTTGCTCAAATTCATGTCCATTGAATGGGTGATGCTATCTAACCATCTCATCCTCTGCCTCCCTCTTCTTTTGACTTAAATCTTTCCCAGTATCTGGGTCTTTTCTAATGTGTCAGCTCTTTGCATCAAGTGACCAAGGCATAGGAGCTTCAGCTTCAGCATCAGTCTTTCCAATGAATATTCAGGGTTGATTTCCTTTCAGATTGACTGGTTTGATCTCCCTGCTGTCACAGGGACTCTCATGAGTCTTTTCTAGCACCACAGTTAGAAAGCATCAGTTCTTTGGCGCTCAGCCTTCTTTATGGTCCAACTCTCACATCCATACACGACTACTGGAAAAACCATAGCTTTGACTATACGGACCTTTGTCAGCAAAGTGATGTCTCTGCTTTTTAATACACTGTCTAGGTTTGTCATAGTTTTCCTTCCAAGGAGCAAGTGTCTTTTCATTTCATGGCTGCAGTCACCATGCACAGTGATTTTAGAGCCCAAGAAAATAAAATCTGTTGTTGCTGCTACTTTTTCCCCTTCTGCTTTCCATGAAGTGAGATAGTACCTTGTTTTTAAAAAATCCTAACAGTGTAACATTTTCTCATAGTTATGAGAACTACAAAAATGTTCATAATAGCTGGTTAACATCTCATCCTATGGTTTTCCTGTCATTGCTTAAGTTATCCCAACATTGAGCACTTAGCGTCCCCCCTTTTCTGAGCAGGTAAGAAGGATGCTGAAATGGATTTATGCTTCATGTGAAGCGTGTGACCGTGGGAGAGGATTCTGCCCGGCAACAGGAGCCTAGGAGGTAGAGCCTGTGGTGCCTTTTAGGGGCAGCTCTGAGAGGGAGAGGACATGGCCTTCTGTGGTTGTTTTCCTTTCTTAATTAATCTGGGAAGGACTTCCTGGGCAAATGGCAGGGATGCCCAGTCCCCCTGGATCTAACAGCCTGCCTGCGCTGGGCTCCGCAGGCAGCCGTGCCTCACAGCGCCCCCTTGTGGCTCCCCATCTCGGGTCCGCTCCTCCGCCGGTGTGGCAATGGCAGAATTTGGCGCATCATCTCTAGGTTGGCAAAAACAGCCCAGCAAAGAGGAGGAGGTTGTAACAAAAAGCCAAGCAAGAGAAACCAAGCCCAAAGGCTCAGGGGCTGAGTGGGGAGGGCGAGGCCCTCAGTGCTTGGGTCCCCCATCTCCGCCCCACGTCCTGATGGGAAGTGTCCACTCAGGGCCTCCTGGTCGGTCTCTGGGAGCCCCTCCCATACTCCCACGTGGTGACCTTTTTTGCAGCCTCTGTGGCCTCCTGGTCTCCAGGGCTACCCCAGGTGCTGTCCCCAAGTGGCCATTTTGCAGAATGCTCCCCCAGGCATCCCCACCACACGGCCATTACTTGTGGGTCTCACGTTCTCCAGACTCCAGTCAACCCTCAAGGACCCTGGAAAACAGGTCCTGCAGGCTGTGGGTTTTCCTCTGCAGAGAGAGAACCTGGGACCTGTCTGGGTGGGGCTGGGTGTGATGGAGCCTGGCCCTGCAGGGCTGCGGGCTTGGCCCAGGGATGTGGAAAGTGCTGGGCGCTGGCTCGGGCTGTGAAGGGGCAGCTCTGCTGATGGCACCACTGGGCCTCATGAGCTGTGGGATGGTGCCCTGGAGCCCCGCCAAAGACCACTCGAAAACACACCGTGTTCCCGTGCTCACGTCTGCTTCTCCTTCAGATGCTGGACGAGAACCACCACCTAATCCAGTGCATCCTGGACTATCAGAGCAAGGGCAAGACGGCTGAGTGCACCCAGTGAGTGGCCGCATCGCCTGCACCCCTCCCAGCTGCCTCGGGCTCAGTGGCCTGAGAGAGTGGGGCCTCGGGGTTAGCTAAGCTGCTGAGTCAGCTCCCCCTGGGTGGCTCCCCACGGAGAGGTGGGCGGGTTTGGAGGAAAATGCGAGTGTAGGGGAGAGTGGACCGCTGTGGGGCCCAGGGCTGGGTGCAGAGTGAGCTCACGAGCTGCTCTCTTAGATGCTGTTGCCTCTTCGAGGTCTGGGGTATCAAGTGAGCCCAGTGCCAGGGTCCACCAATGAGGCTCGCCCCCTGGCAGACCCTCCTATGTCTCCCTGGCCCCCACATCCCTCTGACCCACCTCCACCTCCATCCTCTGAACAGACTCAGTGGTACCAGGTCGGGGTATCCCTCCCCACCCCCGGCCCTTTCTGGATTGCAGAGCGCTGTGCCACCTGCCCGTTCCCCCCGCCCCAGGGCTTGGCTGCAGGGCTGGGCAGGCTCCTCCCCTCACCTATGCCCCCGCCTGCAGGTACCAGCAGATCCTACACCGGAACCTGGTCTACCTGGCCACGATCGCAGACTCCAACCAGAACATGCAGTCTTTGCTGCCCGCCGTGAGTGCCCACCAAGGCTTGGCGGGGGGGCGGGTTGGTATAGACACCATTGGTCCAAAGCTGTGGGGCTGCTGTCTGGTTCAGATCTGGGAGATGAGGGTGCCCGGGTAGGTAGGGGGTCACTTGGAAGCTCCATCTTCAGTGATCAGAGGTGGGCCTAGGGGTGGAGGAGGAGCAGGGCGCCTGGCAGCCTGATACTGTAGCACAGGACAGGCTGTGCAAGGGCTCAAGGCTACCAGGGACAGAGACCCCGGCCAGCTGAGACCAAGGAGGGTGGTGGGGAAGGGTGTGGAGAAGGTGAGGTGGATGCAGCTGGGGCTGGTGAAGCAACTCCCTGAGTCCCAGGAATGGGGGGCCCAGCTTTGAACCTCAAAGTGTGTGTTGAAAAGCTTGGGAAATACTTGGAGTAGCATTTCTGTCTTGGCCTGAGCTGTCCAGCTGTATGAGAGTGGTGGTCTGTCTTAGAGGCTTTGCCAGGCAGCCAGCAAATGTGGCTGCAGGTCTTGGGGTGGCTGAGTCCCTGGATGAGATGGTCTAGAGGCTGTTCTTCGCGTTAACTCTCCTCCCGGTGACCTTCCTATTGCCACAGCCGCCAACGCAGAGCATGACGCTGGGCCCAGGAGGGCTGTCCCAGAGCGGCTCGGCCCAGGGCCTGCACTCGCAGGGTAGCCTCAGTGATGCCATCGGGGCCGGCCTGCCACCCTCCTCCCTCATGCAGGCCCAGATCGGCAATGGTGAGCAGCCCCGGCACGCTGGGCTCGGGTTGGTTCCGGGAAACAAGCGGGTCACCGACTGGGCTCCCGAGTGGCTGGTGCTGCAGTGGAGACCCCCTCTTCCCAGAGGCCCTGTTGCGGGCACACATGCGCAGATGACACGGGGGGGTGGGTAAGGCCCTTGTTGCAGCCCCAGATTGGCTGCGACCCTGAAGATCGACATGCGTCACCTGGTCACATGAGTGCACAGGTGTCCTGTCCTTGGGTTGAGAGTCGGTAGCAGCCATTGGGAAGGTTGATTAATGTGATGGGAAGCAGGCCGTTTCCTTCTCTGGTTGCGTCCTTGACCGTGGTCAGCCTCCCCCCTGCACAGGCACCTGAAGGAAGCTCGGGTTGGGGGGGTCTTTCAGAGCCGGTCTTCCGTGGGTTTCACACCCCGTCACCCCCGACAGGTCCGAACCACGTGTCCCTGCAGCAGACGGCGCAGAGCACGCTGCCCACCACCTCCATGAGTATGTCAGGCAGTGGCCACGGCTCGGGACCCGGCTACAGCCACTCAGGCCCTGCCTCGCAGAGTGTACCCCTGCAGAGCCAGGGCGCCATCAGCAACTACGTGTCCCGGGCCAACATCAACATGCAGTCCAACCCAGGTACTGCCCTGTTCGGCCCATGGCCCCCTCCTCTGGCAGCTCCCCGAGGGGCGGGGCTGGTGGGTACAGGCCTGGTGGGTCGGGGCCTTGGCTGTTCCCACGGCAGCTTCAGGGGAGGCTCTGAAGGGTGGTGGCATGCCCCACCCTACCCTGCACTGGGAGGACAGGGAAGGGCTCCCACAGGCAGGAGGCAAGCAGGGCATGCTGAGGAGTGGCGGGAGCCCCGCCGGGCAGCTTGGGGCCTTGAGCACTCAGGAAGCGTAGGGTCCAAACTGGGGTGCCCCATGAGTTTCAAAGCTTAGACAGAAACAGAGGGTGTGAAATTACTCCTTGCTTCTCGTTATGTTAATTACATACTGAGAACAACCTATTTGGGATATATTGAGTCAAATAAAATGTTGCTGAAATAGATTTCACCTGTTTCTTTTCAGTCTGTGATGTGGCTCGCATATCTTGTGCTGGACAGTGCTGCCTGGAGGGTCCCGAGCAGGGGGGCAGGAAAGGACAGGCAGGCGGGGCCCCCCAGGGCCCTTTGAGGCTACCGTCTGGGGAGGGCAGGGCAACAGGCTTCTCTGGGACCAGCAGGTGGGAGCCGCGTTTCACATTTTATAAGTCGCCCAAAGGCACTTTGGCAGGAAGGGTGACGTGGCCCCATCAGGGGGGCCTTGTGGAAGCCGCAGCCTGGGGTGAGGGTGCAGACTGGTCTGGGGGTGGGGGGGCACCACCGGGAACTGCTTGGGTTACGGGGTCTGTCGTGTTCCCCAGTGTCCATGATGCACCAGCAGGCAGCCTCGTCTCACTACAGCGCGGCGCAGGGCGGAAGCCAGCACTACCAGGGCCAGTCCATGGCCATGATGGGCCAGAGTGGGCAGGGGGGCGGCGTGATGGGGCAGCGGCCCATGGCGCCCTACCGGCCCTCCCAGCAAGGTGAGGCCGCCCTCGGTACAGGGAACCGGTGGGGGGAGGCCCGCTGTGGGAAGCCCGGCTCCTGGGGGCTGGACATGCAGGGCCCCGTGTCCCCTGGGTGGGCCCCGTGTCCCCTGGGTGGGCCGTGTCCCACTGAGTGGGCCCGTCAGGGAGGTTCTGGGGCTCGGGGAGGTGACGTCAGCACTGTCCCCCCAGGCTCGTCCCAGCAGTACTTGGGCCAGGAGGAGTACTACGGCGGTGAGCAGTACGGCCACGGCCAGGCCGCTTCAGAGCCCATGAGCCAGCAGTACTACCCCGATGGTGAGGCCCACTTCCTTGGCATCTGTCCCCACTCCCCAGTTGTTCCCAGTTCAGTCCCAGTGCCCCCGCCAGCAAAGCACCCAGAGTCCCCTTTGAGGGTGGGGGCTGGTCTCTGCTGAGAGAAGCTTCCTGCACTGGGCTCCCTGGGGCTGGGGGCACAGTCCTCTGAATGGATGGACATAAATGTCTGAAGGATGGCCACGAGCTCATGGTGAAGTGCCTTCAGGAAGGTGACGAACCTGAGCCAACTGTATGTCCCGTAACACCCACCTCCCAGCTGCTCAGTTACACCTTCTGCAGGTTATTTTCCTTTTCCGTGTCACCGTTCCGGCATCTTTAAAATCAGGATTTGTGGAGATGGCTTAAAGTGACTGCAGAGGACAGGTGGGATTTGGGGAGGACCCCATGCAGGGATGTGTGACCAGGTCAGGCAGTGGGCGGTGGGGAGGTGGCCAAGACCAGAGGGGTCACGCACTCCAGTGGGAGCCGGCGGCGGGATGGTGACCACATAGTGACATTAAGAGCTAATGGACACATGTGTGTCAGACATGGGGCACCAAGTATGCCCTGTAAACCTTGGCTTGTTGGCTCCAGGAGCAGGTAGCCGTCTGCACTTTAAAGGAACCTCGGCTGCCAGACAGCAGGAAGAGCCCCCACAAGCTCCGTCTAGGACACAGGACCCACATCCAGTGGCAGGCCATCCTGACCTGATGGCTGAGTCCATGTGGTCTTTCCCGGGACTGGGAAGCCAGGACCTCTGCTGACTGCTAGGTGCCCCGTTTCCTTGCAGGACACGGCGACTATGCCTACCAGCCGGCATCCTACACAGACCAGAGCTACGACCGGTCGTTTGAGGACTCCACGCAGCACTACTACGAGGGCGGTAAGGCAGCTGGCTGTAAGCTCCAGGCCTAATGTGCACAGGGCCTGCAGAAATGGGGCAGGTGCTGATAGAGCTGCCAGGGTGATGTCACCAAACTGATTGGGTGCCAGCTGGCCCTGGAAAGGACTTCCTGCTGCCCCAAGGAAACCCTGAGAGGAGAAGGGCCACTAATAAGCTCATGGGTGATGGGATCAGGGCCCCCAGTCTGCTGGTCAGGAGTGGGGACAACGTCAGGGCTGCCAGTGGCCCAGGAAAGAAAAGAGGATGCGAATGGAACAAGTGACTAGAAAGTGTGACTTTTGGGGTGACCTTTTTTAATTGTAAAAATACGTAATGTTGCCATTTTAGCTGTTTTTAAGCGCACACTCCAGGGGCACCAAGCACGTGCGCGTTGTGCAGTCACAGCGTCGTCTCCAGAGCCTTCGTCTTCCTGAGCTGCCCATCTGTCCCCAGGAAACACTCCCTCCATTTCCCCTCCCTCTCCGGGGAAGCTGGCTCACCTCCTCCTCAGGAAGGGCCCCACGCTGCTCACCAGGGCGGGCCTGTCAAAGTCTCAAGTGCAGTTTGTACCCTCGCTTTGGGTTACAAGCATCCCCCTCCATGATTGATGAGGACTTTGCTAAGACGTCCAGTGACTTCTTTTAGGGCAGGTGTGGCAGACGGCATGGTTTCCTCCTGGATCTGGAAACGTTTTGTTCCACCTGGTTAGTGACCCCCGCACAGGACCACACACGGTACTGGCCACGCCTCAATGGGCGGCCTGCCTGGTCTTTTTTAGCTGGGAGGTGGGGGTGTTTCTTTCAGAGGAGTGGTCTGTGCCCTGAGAAAGGCAGGGGTGTTGGGTGGGGGTGGTAAGAGGTGGCTTGAAGCTGACATGAAGGACTTTCCCATAATTAGCTTTGTCCCCCAAGGGAATGAGGAACCTCAAGAGACACAGGTGGCTGGTCCTGGTATTGTTCACAGGAGGCAGGCGCCCTGCAGGTTCCCTGGAGTGAGAGGTGCCAAGAAGTGGCCCGGGGCACAGCAAACCCAGATGGGTGGGACAGGGTTGCTGTCGGGGCCACTGCAGAGCCCTCCATGGAAACCTTGACGTCCCACTGGCATTTCCTCTCCAAGAGGTTTACAGGAGCAGAGGCTGGACACAGCCAGTGTCCACTGTGGCATGTCCAGGGCACTGCTGTGGCAGGTCCCCTGGGTCACACCAGGTGTGCAGCACCAGGGTGTCTGGATGCTGCCTTCTGTGTAAAACAGCGAGTGCTAAGAGCACACCCACCCACCATAAACAGACGAGAAATACTGGGGACAGCGATGGAAGTGACTCGGGGGTGATAAGGCCAGGCTGGGCGGGTGGTGCAGGCGGGCCCTGGGCCTCTCCAAGGTGGACTGGGTTTGTTTTTAGATTTCAAATTGCATCAATGTATCTGTCCATTTAGAAGTCAAACTTCGAAATAGTAAACATTATTGGCTCTCGTTGAAAATCAAAGCACTAATCCTGTGGCTGTGCAGATCTGTCCCCAACCCCCAGTCCCCGGGTCAATCCTCAGTTTCTCCCAATGGTAGTGGTGACTATGGGTGGGCATTCGGGACAGCAGGGTGGCTCTGCCCCAGATGGCTGCCACTCAGGCCCCAAGGCTCATCTGTGCTTGACGACAAGGTTTTATAGACAAGTCACCATCATGGGTTTGTTTCTTTGTTTTGTGACCACATGCCTGCCACATTTATTAACACCAGCCTCTTCTTTCACCAATGAGTGTTTCCTTTTTTCATGGCCACGTCATAGACTGTCGCAATATTCTTAAAGATAGAAACAAATGAAAAAGAGCAGAAAAACAAGGGAAGTTGTCGTCTCTGCCCCAGTGGAGGGAAAGCCCTGGGTTGTTCCAGGAAGGGCAGAATCTGGGCTGCCTGGCTCTGCTGCTCCCACAAGACCCTCTTGAGAACCCCTCAGGCATGTTCAAAGAGTCCTGCCTCTTGTTTCAGAGTTGTCCAAACCAGCCCATCTTCCGCTGAAGTTTGGCCCTGGGTCAAGGGAAGGTTTTTCTGGGTATGTGAGAGCTGCGCTGCATTCTCACTCACTGCACACCTGCTGTGTCCAGGCCTCAGCGGCTGCTGCTGTGAATTAGCCCCTTTACCTGTTACCACAGAAGGAGAACAGGGACCTCCTGTTCCTGGAGAAACCTGCCGAGTCTCTGATGCACTTCTCAGGAGACACAAGGACAATGAACCCACATCTCCACCAGTTGCTGACACCTCCTTGGCCATTGGCTGTCCCATTGGCCATTATTGCTGGGACTGGCCATGGTTGTGAGGAGGGAGCAGAGGTCAAGATGTTTCCTTAGACGGTGATCAATCAGAAAGACTGAGGAAAGACTTCCCTGGTGGTCCAGTGGCTAAGACTCCACACTCCCAGTGCAGGAGACAGGGTTCGATCCCTGGTCAAGGGAATAGATCCCACCTGCCACAACTAAAGATCCCACATGCCACAGCACAGCTAAGAGCTGGCTCAGCCACATAATAAATAATTTTTTAAAAAGATCTGGCAGGCTCCTCAGAGTCCACCTTAGAGAAGAGTTTGCCCATATTACAGAGCGTGTTCCTTTTCTTTGTGTGCAGCTGGAAATGGACTTCCTAGTGGGGTTTTAAGCCTTTCCACATGAATTTGCTCTCAAAGCTGTTATTTTTAAATGTACATTATCAGGATCCCAGTTTTTAAATACTTACAATTTATAATTCCTAGAAGAGGACAGTTATTTACAACTGGAAAAATAATGTAGAAAAATGGGTTATTTGGATTCCATTGTTCATAACCTGGCCTCTTGTCATGGTGCCTCTGTCTCTTACTTCCAGAATATGTTCTGATTAAAGAACAACAAAACAACGAACAGCTCTCCTTTCTGGGCCGGCTGTTCACTGGCTCTCGGATGCCACAGAGGAGTAAACTCCTGGGCCACCGGCCTCCAGCTGCTCCTGCTAGAGGGTGGGGTCTTATGCAAAGTAGGACCTGACTTACTGTAAGTTAAAGGGCACGCACTGTGGTGTGAAGAGCAAAGCCCTATTTGAAAGAAAACAATGAAACCAGGCCTAAATTGGTCTTTGTATAAAGGCACTACGAAAACTGAATGGAATTTAATCTCTACACCAATCTAAAACTCTTGTGATCTGCGTCAGGAAGACTTTGTAGAAATATTTTTAATTTTTATTGATTTTTAAAATTTTATTTAAATATAGTTGATTGACAGTGTTGTGTTTCAGGTATACAGCAAAGCGATTCAGTTATACATATATACATATATTGACATATGTACTTTTTTTAGGTTCTTTTCCATTGTAGGTGTAGGATTTTTAAATGGTTGTTAACACTCGCTCTTAACCCTTGATAACTATTTGTTAATATGCTTACCACTCTCTCAACTTTTACTATGAGCTTTCTTCCCAAAATGAGGCTTTTAGCATGGGTGCAGGCTGGCTAGTTAAGATTTTTGAAAATGAGAATTAAGGCATTTTCTTTGGAAAAAAAAGAAAAAATGAACCTAAAACATCTCTGGGACTATACCCACATATAGATGAAGAACACAGAGGCAAATTTCTGCATCTTTTCATCCATGAAGTACAGGTGTGAACTGGTGTGCACATTTGCCTGTGAAACAAAGGTGCACTGAAACATGTGGGGTCCCTTTGAACTGTGGGAGTCACACAGCCTTTCCCTGCATGTGTGTCCAGATCTCCTTCTTATAAGGACACTGGATTAGGGCCCAGTCTAATCCAGTATGGCTTCCCCTTAACAATTACATCTGCAAAGACCCTCTTTCCAAATAAGGCCACAGGTCCCCGGGGTCAGGACCTCAAAGCCCTGGTATCAGGCTTTGTTTTAACTGCAATAGTCTTTTCATTTTGGCTGTATATTTGTATCTCTATCAGATAGTAAGAGAGAAGTATAATAAAACAATTTGTATTGTTGTGGAAAAGAAAAGGTACTGGAGCAATAGAGTCAAATCTATGGAACCCAAAGCAGCCCATACCTTGGGGGACAATGGAGCTGCCATTGTTCTCTGGAAACAAGCTCACGTCTACTTCCCTCTGCAGGAAACTCACAGTACAGCCAGCAGCAGACAGGATACCAGCAGGGCACGGCACAGCAGCAGACGTACTCCCAACAGCAGTACCCCAACCAGCAGAGCTATCCCGGACAGCAGCAAGGCTACGGTAAGGCGGGGGCGGCGGGGGGGGGACGTTGTTGCAGGAACGTGGTCATTCAGTGGGTACCTGCACACTTATTTTGAAACAGCTGTAGGTTTCCAGAAAAGCTGTGGGGAAAGCTGATGGTTCCCCGTGGCTAACCTCTTCTATTCCCAGCGCCCCGTGGGCACAGCTAAGAAACCAGCACTGGTGCGTGGCCGTGAACTGAACCCAGTTTCTTCAGATCTCATGGACCTACCTGCGTGTCCTCTCCTGTCCTGGACTGTCTGGGGTCCCACAACTCCTTGGGTTGCAAGTTGCTCGCACTTTCTTTGTCTTTCCTGACCTTGGCACTTTGAAGAGGGCTAGGCAGGCACTTTGTAGACCCTCCATCAGGGTGGGTTTGTCTGGATTCTGAAAAAAAGACCATGGTGGGGAAGTGCCTTCGTATCCCCTCCCATGGGTGTGACTTGCCTCTACTGAGGCTGACAGTGGTCATGTGGTCCATGGCGCCTGTCAGGCCTTCCCACTGCCCCATGCCCTCCATCCCCTACTCCAGACTGTGTTGTCACTGGGTCTATCCCCACCTGAGGGGTCATCATCCACATAGATTGTCCAGGAAGTCTTCTCCAGGGAAGATAGGTGTCTTCTCCCCTGTTCACTTAGTTATTGATCATATATTTCTATTGGTAGGTACTCACAGGTACTGATGTTACAGATCGGGTTATGATCCAAACTTCTTTATTTTATGGTTCAAGCTGTCTCAGCCCTGCCTCTCGGGAGCTTGGGTTGGTGCCTGTGCCCCTTGGACGTGCCCCCTGCTTTTGGCTTTGGGCATGTGCTTCTTTCTGGGACCACAGCAGCCCTTGAAGCAGCTGGTTTTGGAAAAACCCCTCAGCCTTTGTCAATTCCGCCTATCCTGTCCACTTAGGCTTTGAGGCACCATCACTGTCTTGCATGGTTTTCGCCATTTGCTGTGCATTTAACTCATGTTTACAGTGATAACTGTGACTGTGTAAACTGGTCCCAAGAAGCAGGTCTAGCGCTCTGACAGCAGCCCCCAGTCCCCGTCTGGATGTTGGGGGGGTGGTGCGCATAGCTGGAGCCATGGGGGCATAGCAGGGTTGGCCGCCAGCTGTGGTGCTTTCACTGCTCAGGTTTAATGTGGCGGAAAAACGGGTGCCGATGTCTCAGGGGCTTCCCCAGTAGCTCAGCTATAAAGAATCCACCTGTAATGTAGGAGCCGCAGTAGATGCAGGTTGGATCCCTGGGTCGGGGAGATTCCTTGGAAGAGGACATGGCAACCCACTCCAATATTCTTGCCTGGAGAATTCCATAAACAGAGGAGCCTGGCGGGCTACATTCCGTGGGGTTCAGACACGACTGAATTAGCAGGAACGCACGTCTCAGGGGCTTGGGAGGACCTGTGGGAGAGGGTGTTGGGGGGTGATCTCACGATCCTGCTGTGTTCTAGGACCCGCCCAGGGTGCCCCCTCACAGTACTCCAGCTACCAGCAGGGACAAGGCCAGCAGTACGGAAGCTACCGAGCATCTCAGACGGGCCCGTCCACCCAGCAGCAGCGGCCTTATGGCTACGAGCAGGCAAGCCTTCTGCCCGTTTCCAGACCCACGCTTCACCTTGTACATCACATGTGACAAAGGTTTCCCCTATGGCCGTGAGGAATAATAAAATGGGACAGGCTGGCTCCCTAGGTTCCTCCAGAACATGAATTCTCTGAGCCTGTAAGGTTTTTAAAAATTTCCACTTCAGTCAGACACAGCTGGCTCTTTATGTCCTAAACTCGCCTAGAGTCTCGTCTTTCACACCTTGGATGTCTCCCTCATGCCTGTTTCCCTCATGTCTGTTGCGTGCCTGCAGGTTACGGCACCTAGGCAGATTGTAGAGCTTGCATCTTGCATGGCACAGTTGGATCTGTCTGGGGCAGGAGCAGGGTGGTGGGCGGGAGGAGATGGGTCCTGGGCACTCTGGAGTCTCCTTGGAGGACAGTCCCGGGCGAGAGGTGACTATCTATCAGTGACCATATGGTAGGTCCGAGGCACTAATGACAATTTACATGGCTAATAAAACCTTAAGGCACTGTGTGGATTAGGGGTGTTTTTCTCTTGGTACCTGAATAGGTAAGGTCCTGTATCTCATTTTTTAAATACTTCTCACCTTGCTCCTTAAAGAGAGATAAAGAATGAGCCAGTTGTACGTAGAGAATGAGTTTTCAACAGGAGGTACACAAGCCCAGGGCAGAGTTATTAGGGGAGCAAAGCTTTTTGGCTTTTGGAATGTTCCAGTGAGCGTGTGGGAAGCGGTGCCAAGGGGAGTGTGCCTGGGGAGCCCGTCCCAAACCTGCTTACGGCAGGGTCAGGGGGGGATGTGACGGGGTACCTAGCCCAGGCCCAGTGCGGTCAGCTGCTGTGTGACCACGTGAGCCAACCTCTTCCACCCACTGACCTAAGTCAGTCATCTCAGCCTGGATGGTGGCTTCCAGAACATCAGCTACCCACCTGCCTCAGGACACAGGCTGAGGCATTTGGTCGCTGGCCAACCATGCTCATCCACCTCTCATCCTGGGCGTGGGCTGGGGTGGGATCTGTCTCATCCTCAGGTGTGGACCCTCCTACTCAGGCCTGTTGGGGTATAATCTGTGTCTTGCTCTCTTGCAGGGCCAGTACGGAAATTACCAGCAGTGAAGGACCCGCGTCTATGAGGAATCCTGAGGCGGCATGTCCGCCCAGGATGGACAGGCCAGTGACAGCTCTGAGGGGCTGTGACCTGTAGGCTGCCCCTCGCCTCACGCAGCGTCTGCTTGTGAAGCACGCACATTTCATGCGGGGTAGGACAGCAAGCGTGCACGCTGGTGCCAGATGGCGCTTTGATGGTGTGACATATTTGGTGCTGTGTATAGTATTGTATGTCCATACAATGGAGAGGTTGTCCCTTTTTGTCCTCCCCTCCATGTTTCTAGCTAGCTTTAGGGGTCCCTTCATCATTGGAGTCTTCTCTGCCCAGTGATGGGACAAACCTACCAGAGGCCGCAGTCTGCGTGCTCTTATGCACAGACCTGAGGTCTGACTCTCCTCTCATGTTTGTACTGGGGGTGTAAACTTGTCTCTCACTGGCTGCACTGCCCCTGGATGGCAGCCTCTTTCTTCCTGGGCCTCAAGGCGGGGGAGTTGGGGAGGCATTTTCTGTAGTTTGCATCAGTCTCTGTTGTTACCCAATGGAAAGGATAAATAAGCTTCACTTGGAGAGGCTGTGAACCTTTATTTCCAGACCTCGCTCCTTACCTGTATCTCTGGTTCTGTTTATCCAAAAAGTTACACGTTTTTGTATTACAAAGTAAAGAGGGATCAATGACTTTGTTCCAAATAAGTAGGAATCCAACAAGGCAACTGTGATCAGCCTCACCCAGGGAGAGTGGTATTACTGAAGGAAGGAGAGGGTAGTCCTCTGGAATTACTTTGGGTTTGACCCTTGTTTATCGGATGGTCGTTTCTGGAATTTTAATATGTAATATGCTCAATTCTAAATTCATAATTTAAAATAGTGACACGGAATTCTCCAAAGAGTTGGCAAGTTATTTTATACTACTTCTTCCAGGACCTGCTTATTCAGATCTCCAAGCGAGCATTCCTTTTCATTTAGGAATATCTGAAATTCACATCTTATTTTTAAAGAGAACACCACTGATTTTACTGTGTTCTTCCTAAAAAGAAGGAAGGCTCTTACGTAGAGAAATTTGAGTCATTTTTACATTCGTAGGACATTAAATGCCATTTAAATTCTGCACAAACGTTAAAGATAGCTCATGTGGAAAAGTCAGGTCAAAGGAAAAATTCTACATTTCACTAGTAAGTCATACAGACATTTTATCAACCTTTACTTGGATAATAATACCCATATTTATTATGGCCCCTTTAAAAACATCTTTGGGTAAATGCTGACATATTTCCAAGAACCAAGAAAATACAAAAAAAAATCTAATTCTTGATATCTCAAGTCTACTGACGGTGATGTTTTAGTGAAGTCTTATGTTTTAAAATTTTAAAGTAGTACTTTATCCATAATTGGATGCTTTGCAGTCTATAAGATATTTTTAATGTGTTTCTAGCAGAATGAATTCCGTCCCCACTGGGAACACGGCGGCAGTTACTGTTGCTGTTTTACAGATGAAGCACCAGGGCTCTTTGAAGGGACTGCTGGGGTCCAGGACAAGTCCTGTTCTAGGACCTTCTGCCCTCCTCTGTGGAGGCAGAATCACACGGACAGTGGGATAGAAATGTTTATTTTGTAGACTTTCGGGTTTTAGAAACCCTTAATACTAGTAAGGGCTTAAAAAATACATCTCTATATTAAATTACTTAAGTGAGAGCCCTTAATTGCTAAATGACACAGACATTAGCAATTTCAATTTAGGGAGTCATTTCCCTTCATTTTGTTCTGTTCTTTCCTGACAATTTTCATAGAAGTAATTTGCAAACTCAATCGGGGATTAAAATTTCCCGTTGAAAATGTTAAAACATTTCAGAGAACTGTGAAAATAGTTTATTTTTATTCTTTGCCAATATGGGAATATGCCTTTTGTGTATGTGTGTGTGTGTTTTTAAGTGCTGTATTAATACTTTTTGAAGGAAAAGGACACTTGAAAAAAACGTATCCCAAAACTTCAATCTGAAATGTCTTACATTAAGAATTTCTTGAATGTTGTGTATATATTTTAAAAAGCACTTTGTGAAATAGTTTGTACATTTATTTCCTAATTTATACATGATTGTTGGTGTTAATATATTTAATGATTAATAACAAAATGTTTATTTAACGTGCCGTCCATTTTTATGTAACGTGGGGAGTGATGCCAGCGGCTCGTCACTCTCTTGTGTCTCTTCTGTCTGCGGAACCACAGGCCGAAGCGAGTCGTCCGCGCGGCGTGGTCGGTGCCGCTTGGTCTCCCGGCTAAGGTGCGGGCGGCCGGGCGGTGACGCCGCGTCTGGACTCGGCATCTCCGGCCCGGCCCGGCCGACCGAGCATCTCTCCAGCGCCCAGCCGGAGCCTCGCCTCGGGGGTCGCTGAGCGCCGGCGGCCGCTCAACCTCAGAGCCAGAGGTGGGCGTCTGACCGTCCGGCCGTGACCGGGCAGGTCGCCCCGTCTCGTTCACGAGCACAGGCCGTCCTCGGACAACCGTCCTCGTCCGCCGTTTCTCTCTTCAGTCGGACTTTGGCGTCTTGTTTTATGCCTTTGGTGTGATTAATAAACTGGCTCTTCGAGAACCGACCTGAAGGCTGAGTTTCCGTGAGGTGATGGGGAGCCGGAAGCCGCGGTGGGAGAGGGTTGCCCGACTCGCGGTGTCGGAGTCCCTGGGTTCAAAGGAAACACCCGCGCACTGGTTGGAAACCCTCCTCGGCTCTCCCCGGACGCCCGTAGCCCCTCCCCCTCCCGCACATGCGCGCTGAGGAACCCTGCGCAGGCGGGGCCGGTCCCGGAAGTGATCCCTGGGGGCGGCACCGGAAGTGACGTGCCCCCGGGGTGGTGAGTGTGGGTAGCGTCCGGGCACCCGTGGGAGAGGGTAAGGGGACAGGCGTGGGACCAAGCTCGCCCTCGAGTCCCTGGCCCGAGCTTCCTGCTTCCCTTTAGCCCGCGCGGGCGCGCTCCGGCAGGCCGGAGGCGCCCTCTGGCCGAGGTCCTCGCGGGTGTTCTGTACTTGCTGTGGCGCGGTCGCACAGAACAGTGTGAGCGTGAATACGCGTGTGAACAGTTCTGCAGAAGCAGCGTCCTGCTCTGAGGGCAGCTCGGGGCAGGCTGGACCTCTCAGACTCGTCCTGGTCGGGCACCCCGGTCCGTCCTGCTCGCAGGCCTGTCCGGAGGAGCTTCCTTCTGTAGAGGACCCTTCTCGAGACACGAGCGGAAAGGAGAACACGATTTTAAATGATAGTTCTCAGGCAGATAGATTTTAGCAGCGGAAACGTGTCCAGAGTTAAGGAACACGACATTGATTCTTTAAAAATGATCTCTGCCTTGGTGCCCTGGACGGTGGTCGTGTGTGTGTCCCGCATTTGAAGAACACTGCTGTGAATCACTGGTGCAGTGAGGATACTACGTGAAGTAGGCAAGTGACAGCCTGTCTTGAGTCTCAGCCTCCACTGCTTTAAAATGGGCGTGCAAAATGTAGGGGTCCGAAATCCTGGCACTGTCTCTTGAGACAATTTAAGGAGGGTGTAAAGGCCCCCATTTGAAGGGGAGCATTCAGGGAAACAGCAGAGTTGGTGTTTTTATCTGGAGCTGGTGACAATGGCGTTGCTTCTGCTCCTGGACACCCGCAGAGTAAGGAGAAGGACCAGGACAGAGGAGCGTAGACATGGCCTCCTTGGCTGGTGGTGCAGCCTTCAGTTGATATCCAGCTCTTCTGCTACTCCATCCAGTCTCTGCCCAACAGCAAGACAACTGAGGGTGGTCCTGCAGGGTATTCTCTTGAAACAGAGCGGGGTGGGAAAGGAGTCTCGAAAAGCAAATGGGAAAAATCCAGTATGAAGTGTTACCCCTCATAGGGTTGTAAGAAACAAATGGGTTTGTTTTGGGGGGTTTTTTTGGCCTCAAGACTTACAGGCTCTCAGTTCCCTGGCCACAGAGTGAACCTAGGCTTCTGGCAGTGAGAGCCCAGAATTCTAACCACCAGGGAACTCCTTCCAAGTGGCATATGGGCTAAGAGGGCCTGCCTCATGTGGAAAGTGGTGAGTGAGATGAGAACTCCTTTCATGGGCTCATTTATTTAAGAAACCTACATCAGGATTTTTCTGGCCCAGGCACCTATACTTCTTTAGTTTTGATTTCATGTTCAGGTTTAAACCAGATGTCTTATTTTACCAGTTTGCCTTTTGTTAAGGAGTCATGATACCTTCAAGGCTTTTCTCAGCGAGACCCCAAGTGATGTTGGAAGGTGTGGGGTTCTGGATGCTAGCAGCCCGCGTGGTCCCTGGGCCCAGCTGCCTTCTTCTGCTGCGCGCTTCTCCCAGGCTGCTCTCAGTCAGCTGTGTGGACTGCACCAAGCACCAGGAACCCCCCAGGAAGCAGCCACTCTCGGAGAAAAAACTGGTGAGACTTCTAGAAACCCTGAAGGGATTTGCCTCCAGTTTCCTCATTGGAAGTCACAGGGTGTTGTTTTGAACTCCCATTACCTTGTCTTCATTTATCCTTGAAAATGAGGACATGAGATGAAGGCCTGGGATACCAAATACCGTGCTGGCCAAAACTGTGGTGGCCCCAAGGTGGTGCCCAGTGTGCTAGAAGTGATGACCCTTCTGGGTATTCTCTCCCTTCACCAGGAGGGTGCCCAGGCTCCTGTATCACAGCTTATGTGTCTGAGATAAGTATTATATATATTCTTAAATGCATGGAGAAGGGAACGGCTACCCACTCCAGTATTCTTGCTGGAGAATTCCACGGACAGGAGAGCCTGGCAGGCTGCAATCCATGGGCTCACAAAGAGTCAGATACAACTGCGTGACTAACACTTTCACTTTTCACTTTCATATTCTTAAATATGTATGAATAGTTCTTAATTTATAACATTGGAGAGGGGCGCGTAGACGTTTAGTTTTATAGTTCTCAAAGTCTTACACTTCTTTTGTTCTTCTATTTACCAAAACCTATTTAAAATATGAATGATCTTTAATTAAACTGAAGAATGTACGTGTTTAAGACCACTTTGCGTTCTAAGTAGGGGGTTCCACATGAAGCTTATTAGGGCAGAGAGTACTTCCTGTGGAAAAACTTTGGCAGTCAGCAGGTGTACTCAGATGTGTCAGCTTTCCAGGGGTTGTGTCTCCTGCCTAGAATGTAAACACTGACTCTGAGTTTTAATCTTCTGTACAGTGCTCATCAGTTGTGCTCTTTTCCCATCAGGTTGCTTCCCATCATGTTCAAAATTATGCACCGTGTTTTTGACTAGTAATTCATGGTTTTTCCATGTGGTGGTGCCAGAGCACCTTAAAATATGTGTGTGTTTTCCTTTTTTAAAAAAAGATCTGCTTATGGAAATGCAGGTGCCTTGGTCCCCACGGAGGGGCTGTGTGGGTGGCCACATCTGCCTGTGCGCTCCTGTGGGAAGCAGGCAGGCTTCTTGGGACAGGGCAACTGAGCTGGGGTGGTAGCCCCAACTTGCACCCTGGCACCTCGGGCAGCTGGACATCTTGTGTTAGTGAACATTTATTAAACATTAGCCCGGTCGGTTAGTTAGTTCTAATTCTTTAGGTCAGTTGTAGCTCCCTTAGGGACCTGGAGAAGAACTTGCTCACAGATTAGAGCTCTGTTTACATCACCACATTTAAAAATGTGGACCTACTCAGTTGGCCAGAGAAGACTTCTGCTTTTAGCGGGAAGCCTGGCAATGGCCCAGGGACTGTCGCTCTCAGTGTCTCGTGCTGAGGAACAGAAACTTCGTTAGTAAAGGTCTGTTATTTCAGTAGTGTGTTTCTGTTTGAAAAAATCTAGGAAGACGCTGTATTTAAGGAGTGTCTCCTATGCTGTGCTGTATTTAGGTTGTTAGTGTTATGTTTGTCTCTGGGGTATGTATTCCACGCTGACCACTCTTTACATCTGCGTTGTAGATTTACATTTGCCTACAAATAGCAGTGACTTCTGGGAACTCTTTCTTATATTTGCATTTTAGGGGAGATTAGCAATGTTAGTATCATTAGCATCTAATTTTAAAGCTCTTCCTAGGTAGAAAAGGTACCTTTCAAATGGCTACTTGGTCCTTGGAAGGACTGCGGAGTTAATACCAATCAGGGCACCCTGTGCTCTCTGCAGAAACAGCATTTTGTGGATCATCGCCGAGTGCTCGTCCGAGGGGGACACGGAGGCAATGGGGTGAGCTGCTTTCACAGTGAACCCCGGAAGGAGTTTGGAGGCCCTGATGGTGGTGATGGAGGCAACGGGGGCCATGTCGTCCTGAGAGGCAGGTGCCGTCGGGCAGCTGGGGAAGTTCAGTGGGTCTGCCATCTCTGGATGGGGAGTTTGCACCTTCTTGCCCTAACAGGAATTTCAATTCAAAACCCATGTGTGGACATCATTTTATTAAATTACATGGATGTTCACATTTAGAAATTTCACCCCAAACCAACTTTCAAACCAACTTTGATGGTTTGTTGTTTTTTTCACATTTCAGGAACATAAAGACTATCAGGGAATCTAATTCTGGTACCATATGTCCAAGGGTTAAATCTGTTACTGTTACTGTCCCAGTCAAGTGCTGAAAGGGTGTTGATCGCCCCTACACACGTGGAGCACAAAGGCCTAGCAAACTAGTCCGCTTGGAGTTGTAGCCATTCACAGCGTGGTAATAAAGTGCAGCTGTTTTCAAACTCACAGTGATATTGTGGGTAGTTGTGAAGTTTTTGGAAACTGTAGTATCTTTTATTTTTATTTTTTAATTTATTTATTTATTTTTGTAGTATCTTTTAAATGAAAATAAGAATTTAGCTTTTTCAAAAAGTCTCATTGCTGGTTTGGTAACTTTTGCCATGACTTCATCCCATGTGCATTCTTAATCTGAACAAGAGAAACTTGACGAAATGAGACGGGTCTGCCTTTAACGCAGAGGGTGATAACGCTTCCCGCTTTGACTTCCAGTTGACCAGCAGGTCAAGTCTCTGTCCTCTGTCCTGTCGCGGTACCAGGGGTTTGACGGCGAGGACGGCGGCAGGAAGAACTGCTTTGGGCGGAATGGCGCTGTCCTCTACATTCGGGTAGGCCAGGCGCGGAGTCCCCTGTCCACCCTGTGGCCCGTCAGGTTCCCAGGTCCTGCGAGTGGTCCAAAGGGGCCCGTCTTCCACGGAGCAACCCCAGACGGGGACTCTTTGTCAATTTCATACCATATGCACCTGTGACCTGTTCACGGTCACAAGACGATTCTGTCTTCCAGCGAGGGGACCCACAGGTCCGCAGTCCCTATCTGCAGCCCCGCAAGCCTCCCCTGCCCTACCCCCCTGGGGCATCTCCATGTGAGCAGTGGGTTCATGCCCTCAGCATCGCTCTCATTCGCAGATGCTCTGCTCACCCTGATGCTATAGAAGCGCTACTGGGAGAAGCCATTGTGCAGCCTGCCCCACAGAACCCTGAGGGCCCTCCTCTCTCTGGGAGCTTGGAAGTACCCCTTTCTCTAGAGCCCCTAAAAACACTTTGTTGTGTTTCAGGTCCCCGTGGGCACTTTGGTGAAGGAGGGAAATGAAGTCCTGGCTGACCTCTCGCGCCCAGGAGACGAGTTCATTGCAGCAGTGGGCGGGACAGGGGGGAAGGGTAACCGCTTCTTCCTGGCTAACGACAACCGCGCACCCACGACTTGCACCCCCGGACAGCCGGGCCAGGAGCGCGTCCTCTTTCTGGAGCTCAAGACAGTGGCGCACGCTGGACTGGTGGGTGTTGTGCATCGCAGCAGCCGAGCAGCCCGCTTTCTCCTATCAGATCCTCTTGGCTTCATCAGGAGCCCTGCTCTTGCTTGTCCCCCATTCCCAACCTGAGACTCGCTGACCCAACCAGTTACAGACTCTGTGGTGATAGTCTTCACTGTCTTCCAGGTTGGATTCCCCAACGCAGGGAAGTCCTCGCTTCTCCGGGCCATTTCAAATGCAAGGCCTGCTGTGGCCGCCTACCCATTCACGACCCTGAACCCCCACGTGGGGATTGTTCACTACGAGGACCACCAGCAGATAGCAGGTAGGATCTCTCAGAGGATTAGGTGATGGTGGCATTCAGAGCCATGCTTATGTAACTTACATGCAGCCTTGTTTTTCTTCATTTAAAAATTGTAGTTCTTTATCAAAATCAGTTTAGATTTGCTTCCCACCCCCTCCCCCAGGCATCTGTTAGAGGCAGTTCGGGAATTTGAGTTTAAATTTCAAACCTGAGGAAATTACTCCTTTTCACCACCTCTATTCTTCTCTTCCATCTACGGGGAATTCGGCAGCATCAGTCATGTGGACAACATGTGATTTTAAAAGCTTTCCCTGTACCATTTTGAGAGAAGAAAACTTTTTCTAGAAGATAATGTACCCATTAAAAATAGTAAGCTTGCTGGCAACGTGGTTTGTATAGCACTTTATATTTTCAGAGGACTCTTTCATAATTTCTATCGGTAATCAAATTATTAATAGATTACAGGAAGCCGTTTTCCCCTTTTTTGAATCACTTTTGAAGCCAGAGAGATTAGAATGTGTTAAGTAGTTCTTATTAGACTGATCTGTCATCGTGCCAGTCACCCAAATATTTCAAAGCATTAGCAAGACTGGAAGCTGCAGTGCCTCAGATGGAATCGGCCTGGTGAATCAGCAAGGCGGAAAATTGAACGACTTCACTCATGAGATATTCTTTGGAAGGAAAGTCTCAGTGCTCAGAGGCCCCCGGCTCCCCTCCTGACTGTCTGCTTGTCTCCTCCACAGTGGCTGACATCCCCGGCATCATCCGGGGTGCCCACCAAAACCGGGGCCTGGGCCTGGCCTTCCTCAGGCACATCGAGCGCTGCCCCTTCCTCCTGTTCCTGGTGGACCTCTCGGTGCCAGAGCCCTGGACACAGCTGGACGACCTGAAGTATGAGCTGGAGCAATATGACGAAGGCCTGTCCAAGAGACCCTACACCGTCGTGGCAAACAAGATCGACCTCCCGCAGGCCAGGGCCCGGCTGCCCCAGCTGCAGGCCCACCTGGGCCAGGAGGCCATCGCCCTGTCGGCGGCCACCGGGGAAAACCTGGAGGAGCTGCTGCTGCGTCTGAAGGAATTGCACGACCACCATGTAGCCACCGAGCTGGAGCAAGGCCGCCAGCCGCTGCGGTGGTAGCAGAGGAGGCAGCACCTGGCAGGCCAGCTGCGACTGGAGATGAGGAAGGAGCCCCAGGGAATTGGGAGGCCTTGGTGCAGGTGCCTTCCTGCCAACCCGGGACTCCCAGCCAACACAGCCCCTGCCCTGGGACAGGATCCCTTGGGCAGCGGACGCTCCTGCCCCCGCCAGTCTGTCTCCAGTGCTTACACGCCTGCCTGCGTGTGAGTGACGTGCTGCAGTGGGCTCATCTGTGTTAATTGGCCCCTAATTATTAATAGCAGGGACTACACGCTGGCTAACGTCACCAGTGGGCACGTGGACAGGAGCCAGCATCAGCAGCGCTGACTCGCAGGTGGTGGCAGCTGAGGCAGAGGTGGGCCTCTGATGCCACAGCTGTTGACACCTTTCATAGGGATGCTCCATCTGCTGCATGAGGCAAGGGGCGAGGAAGCTTTAAAGCAGGTGCCCAGCTGTGAAGAAACAGGGAATCAGTGAGGGTGACGTCCGCCCTGTCATCCCAGACAGTGGTGTGTGCTCTGTGGAAGCTGAGCTTCACGACTGAATGCTCCCAATATCCGACCTGGGCCTTACGGTGGGTTATTAACTGCAGGCTGCGGGCAGGGTGTCGGCAGCCTGAGCCCCAGGGTGGTCAGGGACAGGTCTGTGTTTCTAGGTGTCACTGGGAGTTGTACCCACACCTCAGGGTCCCCCAACTACAGATACCCTAATGAAGACAAGCCCAGTATCGAGCAAAGTGGTCTTAAACTTCTGTTTCCCCCAGCTAAAGGGGGGAAACAGTCTGATGCCCCTGATGTGTCCCTGAGGGGTGAGGGAGGGCAGGGGAACAGGCTCTCTGGGAGTTGGCCTCAGGGTCTCAAGGCATCTAAGCCTCTGGATCACTCAGACCTGCGTCGTTTCTGCATGATGGGGGCTGGGCAGACCTCAAACAATAAGCCAGCGCCTCAGCTTTCAGGAGCAATTCTGTTTTGATCTAACATCAAATCTGCAACAAGAACAAGAGTTCTTTACCCGAAGCTTTATTTTAATGTCTTGTAATTTCAGAGGTCCTTGTGTTCTGGAAATCAGAGATGGGTTTTGCATCTATTTGTTCTCTCAGGCCACCACAAAGAGTAAAGCCAGGTCTGAGTAGCATTTAATTATCAACGGCCTTTCATCTTGCTCACAGGGCCCCCGCCACACTCACTCTTCAGAGGCGGAGACACTCAAGATGCCTGTGTAGCTGACCCGCCAGGGGCCCCACTTGCAGGGGCAGGGGCTTGTCCAGTTCTTGCTGTGTCCCCCAGAACCTCAGGACCTGACCCTCAGGGGCGCCAGTACATTTGTGGAATGAGCAAGTGTGTGGTGGCAGGTATTTAGTGCTTTTAGGTTGCTTTTAAAGACATTTAAAAGACCAGGTGGAGGCCAAGCCAGAGCCCCTGTCCCAGATCCCCTAGACCTGCCTCTTCTGGCCGTTTTGCTGAGTGACCTCCAAAGTCTGAGCAGCTCTTACTACCTTGATTAGCCTGGAGCATCACCTGTTGATCTCTGGCCCGGAACAGGGACTTGCTTTCTCACGCTTTCTCCCTGTACCCTCCCTGGGTCTGTGTTGGGCCACTGGGGCGTGGGCTGTGGGGTCCTGGGTTTTCTCGCGGCTTTCTCCCTCCTCCAGGTGGTGTCTGTCCAGTGTCATCCCTGCACACTGGTTCCATCTCCCCAGAGCTCGGCCACCAGCCTCCCCTGAGGTCTTCTCTCCACTTCCTCGGCCTTCTGTTCCCCCGTGGATGACAGTGGGCCCAGCACCTCCTGAGCCAGGGTGGCCGCCACCTCCCTGCTCTCTTCTCCCTCCTGCTTTACTCTCGATTCATCTGCAAAGACCCTGTTTCCAAATCAGGTCATATTGTGAGTTTCCAACTGATGTGTATTTGGGGTCCTCTTCAGCCCCGTGAGCACCCTGTTTCATACTGAGCTGATGCCCCCTCATCTCCTCATGCAGCAGCCTAAGCGGCCCCATCCTTGTACGCACAGATCCTTGCCCCACCCCTGCTTGGTGACCCTCTCCCTCGCCTGGCCTGAGTCCCCCCGGGCCCCCCTGCTCCATCACTCCAGCTGTTTCCTTGCCACACCAGGGACCCTCCAGTAAGGATCGTCTGGGAAACCAGGCTTCTGTGCTGTCAGTGCCCTTCTCAGACACCCTATGAGTGCCCCCCAGCTGGTGGCCCCACAACCATCTGACCAAAGCCAGTCTCACCTACATGGGCCCTGCCGGCCTGTCTCAGGTATGGGGTCCCTGGTATGTTCATCAGCCGCCATGTGGCTTTTTGAGACACAGCTCATTGGTTTGGGTTTCATCCCAGGGCCAGGACACCAGAGGAAGGAGGACAGACTTGCTGGGCCCATAGTAGTTCGGGTAAAACACGTGTGTGGGGATACACACCAGTGTGTTTACAGATTGGCAGGGGGACATTCAAAGGTCACGGAGAGGCAGGCACCACCCCTGAGGGTTTTGTCCTGACGGGTCAGTGGTGGTCAGGCTTGGGGGTGGAGAGGTGGCTGAGGCTCTGAAAGCACGTGAGATGCCTGGTCATGTTATCATGTGACGAAGTCACACAGAACTTGAGGTTTGATGGGTGGACTCAGAGTCTGGGAAGGCGAGAAAGTTCTGGAGGTGGATGTTGGGAATAGTTGCACAACTGTGAATGTGCCTAAGGCCACTGAGCTGTGCACTTAAAATGGTTAAAAGGGTAAGTTTTACATATATTTGACCACAGTAAAAACACACAACTATGCACACGCACTTGTGTGCACACGTGCAGTTACGTGTGCACACGTGCGGGTGAGCACGCGCTGGGCACTGTTGACGCCATCCGTCTCATCGCAGGGTGGCTCTAATGCTCAGGCCCACCAAGGCCAGGGTGTCTCCTCTCGTGAAAGGGCAACAGGGCAGACGGAGCAGAGGGGACACACAGGCCTTGGGTGGAGCCAGAGCCGCCCACAGGCGTGTGAGCACCCAAAGAGGGGCACCTGGAGGGGTCTCTCTGTCTTGGAAACCTTTAATTCTCTGGAGAAAAAACAAATTTTCCGTGTCAGAAGTAGCCAGGCACCAGTGGGTCGGTATTTTTCCAGAGCCAGGAGATGTCTCCACTTTCTGCTATGGTCTTGGAGTGGAGGTGGGGGTGAGGGGCAGGCTTTCTGCCTCACTGTGGTCTGGGTGGGCTGCCTAGCCCATCGAGCCCACTACACTTGGCACTGGGATATCGCAGGCACTGGGATATGCCTGTCACCCACGCCTATTGCCTGGTTTTATCATCTATATGCCTGGGACGCATCTGTAAGGTCCAGCGGAGTAGGGATACCTGTGGTCTGGCCTGGGGTCTTAAACTTGCTCACTTCAGCCCCACCCTGGGTACACAGACCCTTCCCCATGTGGGATCATCTGGGACCCATGGCCAAGGACCGAGCAAGCCTTGGAGTCTAGAGGACCATGCCCCCAAGACGCTAGCATACTGTCCCTGGCCAAGCCTAGGGGTCCGGGCCACAGGCAGCCACCAGCAGCCCACCCGCAGGCCCTTCCCATAGCTTCCAAAGAGCTGGATGGATCCTCAGAGCTAAGCCCCTCCCCGTCATTGTCCGTGAACACAGGGAGGGTCACCACCTCTCTGAGATTTGAATTTCAGACTCACAACAAAGAATGCGGTACTTAGCCACCAGATTATTTGTTGTGACTCTGAAATCCAGGTTGCACTGAGCTGTTTTATCTGATGGCGGAAGTGAAGGTGAAGCAGGGGGAGGTTGCGCAAACACATCCCTATTGACGCTGGCCCTGGAGGGAGGGCTTTGGACTGGGCCACCTGGGGGAGAGGCTCCACCCATCAGGGTCCTGCCTTCTTCCCATCCCTGGAGGGGCAGAGAGCCCACCCCGATGGCCTATGCCAGGGCAGCACCACTTTCAGCCAGCCGCCCTCTGGTGTCCTTGGGTGGCCCAGCCGTAGTGATGGTGGCACCGCCCCACGTGGCTGCCTTCTGATCAGGTCGGGCCAGCCGGCTCGTCAGGACCACGGAGGGCTGTCTGCAGTCCATAGCTGATTAGCGGGCCTCCGGGGAGCACCAGCGCTGGTCCCAGGAATCCTCCGTGTGGGCCACAGGGCTGCTGACCCAGCATGGAGGTTCCATCCAGGAGCTCGGACCGAGGGATACTGACTTCTTTCAGTGATGTGGCATCCTCAGTGACATGGGCTTCTGACTCAGGGCCCCATGGGAGCTCAGGACAGCGTGTAGACACTGTCCATCCTCGGTCCTCCCCCACCCGGAGTGTCTCGCAATTTGAAACACTTGGGTTAGAATTTGACTCCTTTCAATTCAAAGATGGTCCTCTGTTAAAGTGCACATCTCCCCTCTCTAGAGTAGTTAGCCCATCACACTTTAGTATGAATTAATAGGTTTGAGGAGCTGGAATGAGGGGCAGACAATTCCCAGGCAGAGCAGAGCCTCAGCTGACACAGAAAGCCCTGGGCCCTGAAGGGCATCAGGGAGGGGCCAGCAAGGAATGGTCCATCCACCTGCCCACCCCCGTGGCTACTCGGGAATCTGGGGTTCTGCCAAACTGGGGCCCAGGGCGGAGGGCAGGCCAGTCCCTATCCCATACCTCTGCTCAGAACCAGGGCTTGCTGAGCCCTTTGAGGACTGTCCAGCATTTAAAGCAGAGCGTTTACAGATCACCCAGTTTGACGTGTTTGAATTTGGAAGCCGGTGACTCTGGAATGTCACAGATGCATTTTTAGCCCAGCACTACCACCCCCTCCTCCCCTTGCTCCAAACCCTCCCTGCCCCTCCCTTCTCTCCTGTCTTTCTTCTTTCTCGTTTGAAGGATATTTTTGTGCCCCTCTGAGATTTGTGTCTGACAAGCTCCACAGCAAGGCACTCCTCTGGACACAGAGCCTGCCACCCTGGGGACAGGACGCCGGGTACTGTGCGGGTGCCCTGTTCAGTGGAGAAGGAATTTAAGCCAAGGCAGAGTGCCTGGTGACCTGTGGACGGGAAGTATGTCACAGGCCAAAAGCCTGGCATCCTGCCCTTCCTTCCTTAGAGCCGGTATGTTAACATACCAACAGTCATTATTTCCCTAGTCATGACATTTTTGAATCACATTGTTAATCAACGGTTGTGTTGTGTGCTCAGTCACGTCCGACTCTGTGACCCTAGGGACTGCAGCCCACCAGGCTCCTCTGACCATGGAATTCTCCAGGTAGAAATACTGGAGTGAGTTGCCATTTCCTCCTTCAGGGGATCTTCCTGACCCAGGGATCGAACTCTTGTCTCTTGGGTGTCCTGCATCGGCAGGCGACTTCTTTACCAACTATGCCACCTGGGAAGCCCACCGTCATCACAAACAACTAATTATTATTTACTAAATGATTAACTCACTTCCTCATTTTTTATTAAAGACAGAGCCATCTCATGAGCAGGAATGTTTCTTTTCCCTCCCCCACCCCAAGACAGAGGGATGCCAAGCTGGGCCATCACATTACAAAATGTTATTTTGTGCTGGCTTTAGGAAAAGAGGGGCATTTGGTGACTCATGAAACCAAAAGGTTCTAGCTTCAGGCCAGGCTGGATCCAGGTGCTCAGAGAGCAGCAGGTAGAACCCATCTGCCAGCTCTCAGTGTGGCTTTCTTCTGCCTTGGCTGCAGCAGGCGTGCTCCCTCCATGGAGAGGCCTCTAAAGAACAGTGTTGGAGGCCACCAGGCCAGCAACCCCAGCTGCAGGGGAGCATTGGCCTCCCAGGGCCCCCAAAGTCCCAGGACGGCTGCTGTCTGGCCACACTGGGGATGTGCACTACCCCAACTTTCCCCAGGTGGTTCTTACCAGCCATACCTGGGACCTATAGCTGTCCTGGAGCCCAGGGATGGTGTCAGCCCCTGGACCCACTGGAGTGAAGGGGGGATGGTCCCCAAAGGAAAAGCAGGAGCTACTGCCACCAGAAGAAGGCACTGGGCTTGGGCAATGAGAGGCCTTGGGCTTGCTCAGGAGTGTGTGTGTTTCCAGGTGACCAGAGTAGGGCTTGGGAGAGGAAGAGAAGGTGGGAGAGGGCGGGGTGTCCCCTTAGCCTTCTGGAGGGGCAGCCCCCTGCCCTGGCCTCAGTTTCCCCTGAAGCACATTTTCCACATGACCTGGGTGGTTGGGTCCAGGTTCCTCCACCTTCCTTCCTACCTCTCCCTTCTCTCTCCCACTTTCTTGGCTCCAAAAGGGCAACTTCTCCCAGCTCCTGTGCACCACACACACAACATACAGCAGGCGCCACTGTGTGCTTTGGGTTAAGATCAGCACAGTTGAGTTCATCCCCAAGGCTCACGGGAGCCCTTCCCAGATGCATCACCAGGCAGGTTTCTCCACTGTACTCATCATCCAGGGATGCAGGTGAGTCCCAGGAGGACACAGTGGGGCGGGGACCCGCTCACACACCACACCCCCCATGGTGCCCAGAGGGACCCAGGGGGTGGGAGGATAGAATGCTGGCCCCTACTGGCTGCTGAGTGTGGGATATGAGCCGGTTGCCCAGCATCCAGGGCCCCAGCTCTCAGGGTCTACTGAGTGTAGAGCTGAGCCCACCCCTCTCTGTGGGGAGTCCCTGAGGATACAGGCTCCAATAAATATTGGTGGAAAGGTTCCTGCACCCCCTGAGCCCAGCCACGAGTGTCGGGATGGGAGGTGGAGGCTGGGGCTAGACAGGGTGGGTCTCCCCATGGCTCAGACCTCCAGAAGCCCTGCCAGCTGATCCCAGTCTTCCCTCATCATGACCCTGATGCCCTAAAGGACTGCTGAGTAACTTGGCCTTTTGTAGAAGGATGGGAGCTGCCTGCTGGGCTCCTGGGAACTCTACCCCAGGGTGAGAAGGACCCACACCCAGCAGTTGTGCAGAGCCAGTTCCCAGGGGGCTCTCCCAGAGCCAGCACCGCGGTGGGAGGGGTGGCCAGACATACAAAGCCAGTGCCAGCCCGGAGAGGGGGGAGTCCTGGAGACCTGTTGGCCCTGAGCCCTGCTTCCCTGAGGGCCAAAGGCTGGCCCTGAGGGGAGCCAGGTCACCCATGAGTGCCCAGGGCAGAACCCTGCCTCAGACCTTTGCCCAGTTCTTCAGCTGCCTCTGCCAGTCTCTGCACTTGTCCTCACAAATCCCCCAGGTACCCACTATTAGGGCTGGGCTGACACAGGCGGGCCACCCAGACTGCACTCCATCCTAGGGCCTCAGGCTCACTCTCTGGAGGCATCGTTGTGCTCAGAAGCAAGGCCACCCTCCTCATCTCGGCCTCCAGGCCCCAGGGCATCAATGCCGCCCATCTGGGCCCCTTTCACTTACATGCCCTTCTTTCAGCCCATGGGCTCAAACCCACCACTAGAATCAGTGGAAGTCTGTGGAATAAAGGAATGAAACAACAGCTCTGCAGACAGGCTCCCTGTCCACATGGCTGACGAGCCAGGTGCCCCCTCCTCTTGTTCCCCCAGCCCCATCTTCCACCCCCGTGGGAACGGCCCTGCTTATGGGCCAATTGTTTGTCTCCCCGCTTCCCACCAGCCCGTGGCCGGCTCAGAGCCTGGCACACAGTAGGTGCTCAGTAAACAGCAGCTGCCAATGTGGGTGGCGCCCGCGGGGGTGGCAGCTCCTGCCTCTGGGCTCAGCTTTGTCTCTGCTCCCAGCAGTGGATCCGAGGAGAAAGGCCCCCTTGGCGGGTTTGTTTGTGGCAGGACACGACCCAATAGACTCTGTGTCTTTCTTCTCTCCTCCTCCACCCCTGCAAGAGAGCTCAGGGAGCGGCAGTTGCCAGAGATTGAAGGCAAAATTGCTTGAAAGCCTGCACTTTTATCCTCCAATTTGTAGCCATTTAGCAGGGCCGGGCTGAGGGGCAGCGCGGGCTCTGGCTGTGCGGGCAGCGCAGAGGCGCCCACTGCTGCAGAGAATGGGCTCTTTGTCCTTCTCCAGACAGCTCTGGGCTGTGAGATGACGCCCACAGACCGGGGGCCAGGCGGGTCTGCAGGGCCGCAGGGAAGGTCAGTGGCCAGCCTCACCCCAGGGCCCAGGGCTGTGAGGGCTTCCCCAGGCTCTGGCCACAGGCAGCGGGTGGCCTCTGCCGACCCTGCCTCACTTCCCCGCTCCCAGTGCTCAGCTCCTGACAGTGCCCAGGCCCAGAGCGGACCCGAGGCTTGGCCCTCCCTTGGGCCACTAAGAAGACTGTTGCCCTGCCCGGACCAGAGGGGTCTCTCTGGTGGACAGAGATCATGGAGGGGAAGGAGTACCAGCTTGATGAGAAAATGTCTAGAAGAGGAAGACTGTGGATTTTAAACATTGTGAATAGCTGTGCTCCTGCTGTAGTCGGAGCACTGTCTGGACCTCACTGCTGGATTCGGGAGCCACGGCACCCAGCCATAACGCTGGCACTGAGGCCACCGAGTGTCTCTCAGCCAGAGGAAGAGAGAACGTGGTCAGGACTATGGACGCTGTGCCAGCACAGCAGGGGGTGTCCGTGAGGTCAGGGCAGGGAGGGCCCTCGTGGCTGGAAAGGAGGGAAAGCTTCCTGGAGGCAGTGGCATCTAACCCACCCATGTTTATGTCACCCCTAGGTTGAGCTGGTCTTGCCCTCTTTCCAAGTGGGCTCTGGGCAGCTGGGCCAATGTCTGACCCTCTGTGGAGCCCAATGGGCTCAGGCTCACCCAGCACCGTCTCCTTCTCCCTGTCCCCGTCCATCACACTCAGTCCCGCCTCCAGGCCGTGGCCGGGAAGCCACTCTACCAGAGATGCCTCCCTGCCTTGGGCCGTCGTCCTCTTGAGCTCGGCTCCAGCCCCCACACCCCTGAAAGCTCCCCATGGCTGAGAACAGTGCAAACCCCTGTCCTGGGACAAGCAGGCTGCTGCAGGTGGGGGCTGTGCCATCTGTTTTCAAGCCTGAAGTGAGAGAGAGTGGCGGGCGGGGCACTGCTGGGGCACCGTGTCCCATACTGGGGTTAAACCCTCGTATGACTGCCGACTTCTCTCCCCATCACAGTGCCCCCTCCCCCACTTGAAGAGACACTGAGGCCAGGGGGAGGGGCAGGCCTGCCTCTCATGCCTGCCTGGGTGCTCCTGTGTCCCCGTGGGTTCCAAGTAATGCTCGGCCACCCCCATGAAGTCCTCAGGAATCAGCACCAATAAAAAAATACACTTTACTGTGTGGACTTCAGGGTCTGCAGGGGCAGCACGGCAGGTGTGCGGGGAGCAGAGCATGCAGAGCGCCAGCCAGTGCATGGGATGTGGCAAAGCGGCCCCTCTGCTGGGCTTGGCACCTGGCCCCTGGGCTCCTCCAACTGCCCTGAGAGGACTCTCAGGGCTCGGCTGTTTCCCTCTCCCCAGCCAGGAAACTCTGGTTGAGCAGATGGAGTGGGAGGGACAGCCTTCTGGACAATTGGGTGTCTGGGGCTCCGGCCACCCTTAGAGCCTCCAGTCGGGGCCCAGTACCCGAGCTGGGGGTGGGGTGGGCAGAGAAGCTGGCTCGGCTCAGCCAGAAGCGGCACACACAAGGAAGGAGGGCGTGGGAGCCCACACCTGCCAATCCAGCCCCGAGCTCCTCAGCAGTTTTGTCTCTTTTGATTAAACATCTAAGGAACATCGAGTTCATGGACGTGTTTTCTTCTTCTCCGTCTTCCTGAAACACCCAGAATGGAGATGCAGAGACCTGCCGCGAGCAAGGTTCCTGGGGAGCACCTGGCACTTTGGGAGCAGATAAAGTTGGAGGGAGGAGGGATGAAGGACCAGGTCCGGCCACAAGCAGGGGACGGACAGCAGCAAAGCCAGCAGCCAGGGCTTGTCTGGGACAGGGCAGGTGTGCAGGCGTGTGCAGGTGTGTGCACGTGCAGGGGCCGTGCGCTGGCCCCAGAGGCCTGGAGCGCACGCCAAGCACTTGCTTTGGGAAGGACACTGAGCAGTAATTGTGAAAAGCAAGGACACGACCGGCCATCACACTGTCCGTGGGGGTGGACAGAGTGGCTGGGAGCCCTGGATTGTCCCTCCTGGGCTACAGCAGGACTTGGGTGGCATCGTTCTGGCTCACGCAGCAGGGGCCCTTCCAGCCGCCTACCAGGCTGCCTCCACTGCCAGCGGATGGTCTGAGAGGCTGCCATGGCATTTAGGGTGGGCCAGAGACAAGGCAGAGCACACGCCTGCAGGGCGGCCAGGTGGACGTGAAGGCCCAGCTGCCCAGGAACCCAGGGCCTCGAGGGGGTGGCAGTGGCCTCAAGCATCCTGTGCCGTGGAAGGCCAGCTCACTTCCAGCAGTGCTCCAGGGAGCTGTGGGGCTGGATCTTGAGCTTCTGGGGGCAGAGCAGCTTGGTGAAGGCCCGGCGGAAGCTATAGTGGCACAGCGGGTAGAGGACGGGGTTGACGGCTGAGTTGGCCCACAGCAGCCAGAAGGACGTCTCGTACCAGTAGTCGGGGATGCAGTGGCCATGGCAGGCGGCCCGAATGATCATCAGGAGTGTGTAGGGGGCCCAGCAGAGCCCAAAGATGCTCACGATGACGGCCAGTGACTTGGCTACCTTCTTGTCCCGCGAGAGCCGAAAGCGCTGAGTGATGCTCTGGGACACCATCTTCATGCGCTTCTCGAGGGACGCTGAGGACGCGGATGGCTTGGAGCCGCGCTTGAGTGAGCGAGGCCTCTCGGTGCCCCTTGAGGAGCTGCCGGAGCTGGAGGTGGGCGAGGCCGCGGCACCCCCACCGCTACCACCCCCGAGGGCCACCTCCCCTGCCTCAGGGCCTGGGGTCACCTCGCTGACCCCCACCCCGTACCTGTGCAGCGGCACGGCCTCCCCGCACCCTTTCTGCCAGCATCCCCAGCAGCTGGGTGCGGCAGGCGGTGGAGAGGGCTGGGCCTCCGGTGGAAGCTCGGTGGTGGCTGCCTCGCGCACTCCATCCAGCCGGACACGGGTGCGCCTCTGGATGTTCAGGTAGATGCTGAGGTTGAAGAAGGTGACACTGAGGAAAGGGGTGAAGAACTCGAGGGTGGAGGCCGTGATGAGGAAGTACCAGTTGTAGAAGAACTCGGCGTAGCAGTGGCCCTCGGGGATGGAGCTGCCGCCAGACAGGTACTCCCAACTGAGGATGGCGGGTCCATAGAGCAGGAAGGCCAGCACCCACACCAGCACCATCTTCTGCACCGCCCGCCGCGTGTCACCCTGCTGGGCCCGGTAAGAGACCTGCAGCAGGACACGCTAGGTCAGGAGGCAAGGGGACTGAGCCCAGGGCACAGTGCCGCCCAGAGCTCTGGGCAGCCTCCAGGCTTCTGTGCAGGGCTCTCCTCAGCAAAGATGCCTTCCCTTATCCTCCATGAACCCCCGGTAGGCTGAGGCCTGTGACTCTCCCATGGGCTCAGAACCGCCCCTCAGAATCCTAATATTGTGCCAGGCTGCCTGTCAGCTGTGTGCTCCCCAGGAGTCACGTCACTGTCCAGTCCTTTGAGGACCTGCCGTGTGCCCTGCTCTGTGCTCGGCATCTTTGATATCATCTCATTTGATCTTCATGGCTGCTCCACCCTGACCCCCACATTCTTGATGGCTCAGGTCAGGCAGGAAAGACCACAGGGGGAGGGGCTCCACGGGCAGAGCTGACTCCAAACCCACGCTCTCTGCACCCTGACCCGCTGCCTCCCTAGACTAGGACAGACACAGCCCCAGCAGAGGGAGCCTGGCAGAGCCGTCAGAGGAGATGGCACTAGACTGACCTCTGCTGCAGTGCTGCAGCCAGCCCTGTGCCTGCGTGACTCCGACATGGGAAGTGTGGGCAGTCCAGGGTCCCTAAGTGTGGCCTCTCACACTCAGGGCAGCTCGTGGAGCCTGTCTTTCTGAGGCACACACACACCCGTGGGGAGGTTCTACCAAGGGCCCTTGGCCCCAGATAGTCCCTTAGTTCCAGGGACTTTGGACCTGCTCCAGGGTGGAGGCTGGAGTGACCCCATCCTTCAGGTCCACACGGCCCCTTCTGCCCAAACCAGGACCAGTCCTACTGGCAGCAGACGGCTACTGAGCAGGCAGGTGGCTACAGAGTGCCTGAGGTGAGCAGACCCCAAGCCCACCCAGCACCGCCCATTCAGAAGTGGCCGTACCCCCTGCCTGGTGCGTCTCCTGGCCGCCTCTGGACACCCTGCCCCCTGAGAGCGAACATGGGCACCCATATCCCAGACTCACGGCTCGGGTGACCGACAGGAAGCGGTCATAGCTGATGAGCACGATATTGAAGACAGAGGAGGTGCAGAGCAGGTAGTCCACCACCAACCACAGCTTGCAGAGGCCCCGGCCGAAGGGCCAGCGACCGGTCAGCACATAGGGCACATACAGTGGGATGCAGAACGCCCCTGTGGGAGAGGAGGGCCATGGCTGGGCAGGGGCCTGGGGTCAGACCCCCCACAGCAGGACCTGGGGTCACATAATGGGCCCCTTTCTGGGACCAGCAATCCACCCTCCGCCTCCTTCCTAGGCATGCTCTGAGCCCTGCACCTGGCCTCCAACCCTTGCCCCACTTCCAGCCCCACTGTGTTCCTGGACTTGGGAGCAGGAAAAAGCTCCAGCGGTAGGGCCCACTGGGCACAAGGAGACCCAAAGCGTCATTCCTGGCCTTTTGCTAGTCCTCCCAGTGCCTGAAGGAAGGAAAGAGAATTTCCTTCCTCTCTGCCCCGCTGCACCCCAGCTCCTATCTTGGCCTTTGGGCAGCTCCTCCTCCTCAGCTCAGAAGCCGGGAAAACATTTCTCCGGACTCAAAGGGCACTTGACTGCTGCCATGCGGGCGGCTCCCACCGCCAAGCACCGCTCTGAGCAGCTGGCAGACGCTCCTCTCAGCCCCAACAGGTGTCTGGCGCTCCGGCCCCCTCCTTGCGCCCCGCCCCCCCTCCAGCCGGCAGCAGCGCACGGACACGTGAGAGCGCGCGCTTCAGAGCATCTCCCCAACCCCCTCTTCCCCGCGGCCTCCTCCCCCAACACGGCTCTAAAAATCTCCCTTCCACGTCCCCTCCCCCCAGCCTCCCCCCAGCGCCCTCCCCGCGTCCTGAGTCCGCTGCAGCCTTTGTTTGGCTACGGCGCAGGAGCCCGCGCTGCACCGTGGCCTCAGCGCCTTGCGCCTTGCTGAGCGCCCGCTCGTTCGGACCCCTTCCCCGGGGACGTCCTTCCCCAGCCCGAGTCCCGGGCCCGGGAGGCAAGGAACTTCCCCTGTGCCCACCTCCCCAAAGTCCTGGACACACCCTACCCAGGCCTGGCTTCCTAGCGGGGTGTGTCCCCGAGGAAAAGCACCCTAGGTCCACGTTCCAATCCCCGCTGACCCGACCCGGCTGGGCGCCCCTGACTCTGGAGGGGGCTGGGGGCTTTACCCACGAGGAAGTCGGAGATGGCGAGGTTGAGCAGAAAGAAGTTGTTTTGCGTGCGGAGGCTCGAATCCGCCACGAAGGCGAGCATGACCAGCGCGTTGCCCAGCACCGTGGCCACGATGAGCAGCGCCATGAGCGCCGCCAACACCGCGGTCCAGGCGGCGGAGAAGCCGCGCGCCCCGCCCGCCGCCGCCGCCGCCGCCTCGCCCGCCAGCGCCCCCGACGCGTTCAGCGGCCCGTCGGGCGGTGAGCGCTCCATGGCCCGGCCGGCTCACGGGACGCGAGGGCGCGGGGCAGGGTGCGGACCGCCGGCCGGGCGGCCAGGAGTGGCCCCGGTCCGGGAGCCTGGTCTTTGCGGGCTCTCGGCCCGGCTGGGTTCCCCGTTGGGTGCCCGGCGCATGGTCCGCGGGCGCCGAGACGGGGGTCGGGGCGGGCCGCGCCCAGGGAGCCCGGCCCGGAATCTGAGCCGAACCGGGCCAGCGGCACGACCGTTGCAGCCCGAGCGGACCCGGGGCGGAGCTGGAGCCGGAGCCGCTGCTTGAGCGTCCGTGCGCCCGGAGTGCCGCGCGCAGCAGAGTGAGCCCCGCGCCCAGCCCGCGGCCCCCGGCGCCCCGCGCAGCACCCCCGCCATTGGCTGCCGCCCTCGCCCCGCCCCCGCCCCGCCCGGCGCCGGCAGCACCACGGACAGCGCCGCGTGCCCGCCGGGCCGCCGGAGCCCCAGCTCGAGTGCGCACGCCGGCTGGCGAAGAGCCTGGCACGGCGGGCGCCCGAGCTAGGGGCTCGCCTGCGATCAACCGCCCGCGCACACAGGAGCCAATCTCTGGGCCGCTTGACCTGCCCCGTGTCCTTTGTCCCAGTGACCCCTGGCTGGCTCTCATCGGGATCTGGGGCGCCTGAGGGGGTCCGGAGTGGGAGTGAGGGGAAACTCCTGCATCCGCGCTCAGGGGAACTTGCCCCCACGGGACCCCCTCCTCGTTTCACCCTTCGAGCAAGCAAGACTCCGAGAAAGGAATCTCCCGAGGAGAAAGGATGGGAGGGGTCTCCTATAGCCGGTGCCCTGGTCAGGGGTTTGCTCCACCCCCCATATGCGTGGGACTTTGGGTCTCACTTTCCCTTGGGCAGGACCCAGGGCAGGGTCCAGGGTGACCTGCAAGGCGCAGACAGATGTGGAGTTACATAAGGGAAGATGGGGAACCAGCGAACCCAGCCGGGAAGGCAGCGTGCCCACCCTGAGCTCAGGGGGCCGTAGGCTGGGGGAAAGCGACCGTCGGCCTGGCACCCAGCCTCGGGGTCCCTCCGGTGGACAGCGCGGTGGGGAGGTCGCTGATGCGGGGACAGACGAGGTCACTGCGCTCCAGGCGCAGCTAAGGCGGCGCGCTGCGTTAGCGCCTGCGGGAGGGACTGGGGGGAGAGCGGCAGGAGGGAGCGCCCCCTCCCCCAGGCACAAGCGCTCAGATAGACAGGGTCAAGGACGAGACACACACAGCGAGACAGACAGACACGCCCGTAGGCAGACACACAGACACCCACAGACCAGGGAAACAGCCACCCAGCGTCAGGCTGGGGACCCACGAACGGCAGTTAGACACACACACATCAGACAGCAGACAGCGAGGGAACACAGCCCGAGGGAGAGGGAAGCAGCGACTCCGCTCAGTCGCCAGCGGCGCACATCCGCGGAAGCCTCAGAACAGAAAGGCGCGTCTGCGCATGGGGGTAGGGACGGGAGGCTGGGGGAGGGGCTGCAGAGGGACCCCAGATGCTGGCACACACAGGCACCCCCACACTTACATCAGCTTCCTGGTCAAGCTGGGACATATCCCTCCTCTAGCCCTGAGGTGCTTTAGAAAGTTTGGGGAGGGAGGGGTGCTGGGCTCCCTGTCCCCCTCCCCAGGGCTGACTGCAGGGAGGAGACCCCAGCCCCTCACCCCAGCCCCAGAGGATGCGTGATGATTCTATGGCATCTTGCAGCTTATGCTGGGGGAGAGCTGTTGAGACTCCAGCTCACCACCGCGCACCCAAGCCCTCTCTCAGTACCTCCCCACTACCAGCAGTCTTTCCCCTCTTACAGGCTCCCTCAGCTCCCCTTGATTGCACCCCGACTTTCATGGTGGACCAGGCTGCACCAGGAACAAGCACCAGCTGGTGGGTAGACAAGCCAAGGCAGAGAGCTCATAGAGTGGGCAGCCAGGCACTCCCACCGTTTAAGCCTTCCCGCATCACTGGTGCTGGGTGAGGACCTCACGTCCCTGTGCTCAGCCATGGGCATCCCAGGGCCGGCTCTGGCTAGTCGTGCTTTGTGGGCACACCTCCACCCCCTCCCCAGGTCTCTGGAGATGGAGTTGGATGGGGGTTTGGAGAGGGGCTCTGGCCCTCTCCTCACTGGCTGGGAGCCTGTTCCCCAGCCTCAGCTGCTGTCCTGGGTGGAGGGCTGAGTCGAGGGGTGTCTGAGCAGAGGGCAACCCCTTTACAGTCTCAGTCAAGTTCCATATGGTGTCAGTGTTCTCCAGCTTTCCCTCCTGGTCTCATACCACAGCAGCTGGAGCAGGGATGTGATGGGGGGAGGGTGGACTCAGCTCAGACCCTGGCACTGGAGACCCAGCTGTGTGCCTTGGGGGAGTTACTCAGAGTGTGGAGACCTGGAAAGGAGGCCATCAGAAGCAGGAAGGCCACAGCTGGCCCAGAGGTTTGAGATTGGCCGTGGCTGTGTGCGGTGAGCGCCCCCTATCGGCACATACACGCATGACCTCATGAGCCCCCACATTCGCCCTACAAGGCGATAGGACCAGCAGCCTGCGCAGAGCCCAGGAAGCCACCAGCCCAAGTCACACAAGAACAGAGACCCTTCTCTTGATGGCCACACTCCTGGCCCAGCCCTGAGATCAAGGCCTCTGAGGTCACCAAAGGTACCAACTCTTGGGGCCTTGACTTTGGGTGGACGGGGACCTAGAGTCCTCTGTGCTGGGTCCAACTTGGCCAAGGCAGTTTGGGATAAATGAGGCAGGTCCCCACGTGGCTGTTCACAGAGCCTCCTGCCTTGAGGTCTCTGTCCCAAGGACGGGTATTCAAACCCCAGAATGGCAAGGAACTGCCCCAAGACACCGGGAAAGGCTGGCTGAGGGTAGGAGACATAGGCCCCTCTTCTCAGCTCACCAGGATATCCTCGGAGATTATGGCCTGCAGCTTGAGTTTCTCCATTTATCAAAACAGCCAGCATTTGGGATTCAAAATGTCCAGTCCAACAAGGAAGCAATGTCCCGACCACATAAGCCCTAGATTAGAGAAATCAGACCCCCTGCAAGCCCTCGCAGAGGAGAAGCCTATCCACTGACTGGCTGATTCATTCATTCATCCACCCAACAAGGTTTTAATGAAAGTGAAAGTGTTAGTCGCTCAGTCGTGTCTGACTCTTTGTGATCCCATGGACTGTAGCCCACCAGGTTCCTTGTCCATGGAATTCTCCAAGCAAGAATACGGGAGTAGGTTGCCATTTCCTTCTCCATGAAAGTTGCTCAGTCGTATCTGACTCTTTGTGGCCCCATGGATTATACAGTCCATGGAATTCTCCAGGCAAGAATACTGGAGTAGGTAGCTGTTCCCTTCTCCAGGGGGTCGTCCCAACCCAGGAATTGAACCCGGGTCTCCTGTGTTGCAGGCGGATTCTTTACCAGCTGAGCTACCGGGGAAGCCCAGGTTTTACTGAGCTCCTACTAAATATCAGGGAACTTCCCTGATGGCTCAGTGGTAAAGGATCCACCTGCTGATGCAGCAGATGTGGGTTTGATCCCTCAGTTGGAAGATACCCCTGGAGAAGGAAATGGCAACCCACTCCAGTATTCTTGCCTGAAAAATCCCATAGACAAAGGAACCTGGCAGGCTACAGTCCATAGGGTTGCAAAGAGTCAGACACGACTGAGCGACTAAACAACAACATAGTATCAGAGTATCAAGCATTCTAATGGAGGGAGGGAAGCGTAACACAGCAGTTAAGCGATGAGTGTGTCAGATAGCCGGGCGCTCCAGAGAGAGAAAAGACCCCAGGCAGGGGATGGAGGGTGCCAGGACAGTGGGCTGGGGGGGGGCCACTGCTGCCTCCCTGGCATTTTGAGCCCCTTGGACCCAGGGAGCAACGGTCAGGAGGAGGACTTTTGGTTCTGTTAGGGCTAATTGGCCCCAGTCGGCAGGGGGAGGTGGTGCTGCTGGTACACAGAGTGGCTGGGAGATATGCAGGATCAGGGCCCTCCTGGCACTGTGGTAACTCTCACAGGAAGGCCTCTGAGAACTGCAGAGGTTACATCGAGGAGGTTTTGGACTGGAGAGTGGAGGCTGGAGGGGCTGAGCACCAGCTGAGGCCCGGAGACCAGCCGCGGCACAGGGCTGTCCGCCTCCCCACCACCGCACAGATGTGAGCTGCTCAGAGGCCCCTCCACAGGGATGTGGCTGAGAGGAGGGCAGGTGACACCCCCACCGAGACCAGCCTCTTCTCGGGCATCTCCCCAACGGCCGTGGTGCAGACTTCTGTGTGTGCGGTCTCTGCTCTGGGGCTCACTGTGCTAGCCGCCCCACGCTGTCCCCAGGCAGCGGCTCTGCTTCCAACTGCCCCACTGGAAGACCTTCCTCCATGGGACCGCCTGCCCTTGGCTAGAGCCCACAGAGCCCTGCCCTGCTGCGTGGTGACACAGACCGCTAATGAGAAATAATGAGGACAGTGGAGCTGCCAGCGACCCGCTGCGGGCAACTGTCCTGTTCTCCAGCCAGGGCGCATTTGCCAGGGTGCTTGTCAGCACTCTGGGGCCGAGTGCTGTGACTCCTCTTCACTTTCACTCATTCTGCAGAAGCTCATCTGAATATGGGAATGCAGATTTTTCTTTTTTTGCTCCATGTCTTCCTTTTTTTTCTCTCTCTCTCTCCTGGTGACATTCTGAGCCAGCTCTGGCTGCGTCCTGATGAGCTCAGGGCCCGGGTGTGATCAGGATGGCTCCTGAGGCCACCGCTTTGAAAGAAAAGCTGAATTTTCTGTCTTCGGGGACAAGACTGAACTGGGCCCAGGGCCCTGATGGCAGGAAGGAGGAGAGGACAGGAGAACGAGGATATAGTTGTGGTTTGGCTGCAAATGACACAAATCAACTCAAAAAAGCCTAAGGAAAAGGCATATTTATTGTTGGCCAAGGCTGAAAAGTCCAGGGACTGGGCTTCAGACAGAGCTGCATCCAGGAGCTCAAATACTGACTTCTGTTTTTCCCCTGTGTTCACCTCATTCCCAGGAGTGAGTGTTCCCCTGAGATCTCTTCCCTGCAACTCCAGGCTGCTCTCCTGTGCTCTCGTCTACTCCCCTGAAGGAAGATGGGGTGACAACAGAGCCCCAGAATTAGCCCCATTGGCTTGGCATGGATAGTATTGGTGGCCAGCTGCGGCAGCATGGTTTGCGTTTACAGCGACATAGTCAATGACACTGGAACCCCACCCCTGGCGGTCGTCCCCTGTGGGTCCCATGTGCCTCCACCACTTCCCCAGACAGCACCTTTGTTGGCAGTGCCCAGGGAGCCCATGCCTGGTCCTGGGTGAACAGCGGACCTGGACACTGAGAGCCCAGTGGGAGACCCCTGAGATGAAGTTCATGAATGGGGGTTAGTTGGGGTAGCTGGGCCAGGGAATGCAGCGATGGCTCTCCCTGGGCATCTGTGTCTTCTTGTGCCTGGTTGCTGTGAGTGCAGAATCCTGGGCAAGAGTGAGGTGAGAGGGTGAGGGGAGTGAGGCAAGGGACTGAGGGAGGAGGGGAAGCTCTCTGCACGGGACTGCAGGGCCTGGGCAGGAAGGGGCTGGGGTCCTCCCCAGCGGTGGTTGCAGGAAGGAGGCTGACAGCCCTCCCGACCCAGTCTGTGCCCAGCCCTCCTGTAGCCAGTCCTGCCAGCTCAGAGGCAAGGTCTGCCATCAATGGCCCCAGAAAACAGAGCTCTGGGGCCTTGGTGTCCAAGTGGTGGGAGGGGAGATAGCTCAGGCTGGAGGGAGCACAGAAAGCCCGGGGAGCTGATCGGAGCGGGGACCGGATCCTGAGTCTAAATTTTCTCACCCACTGCCCTTTCCTCCTACAGACAGCACCCGCCCGCGGAGATGTTAGCACAAGAGCAGGGACCTCAGGAAGGCTCCCTGGAGAAGGTGTAATCTATGGGCATGTGAAAAGCTGCCAGGGGAGGTGCTGGGGGAGGCAGAGAGGTAGTGACGCTCTTCTCTGAGGACAAGGTGCTGTGCCTCTGGAAGTCCCTCTGGGACCCGGTCTGTGGCTCTGGACGTGCCCTCTCCCCAGGGTTGGCCGTCCAGTCTTTGCTGAGGGAGTGGATGAAACCAGCTGCATCTCTGCAGATTCTCTCAATGCACTAAAAATGCATAAATCAAGGAGAAAACAGGAAAGAAGAGCAAAGGGAGACCTTTCTCTGGGGTGCCTTCTCCAGAGCCCCGGGTGAGGCTGGGTGTGGGCTGGTGTGTGGCTTCAGGAGGCCCCCAGATCCAGCTGTGGGGGCTGGTCCCAGCCTGGGATCTTCCCCTGGAGCCCCAGGAGTGTTTGATGGGGCTGCCCGTGGCCCCGATCAGCAGCATCATGTGTCACTGGGACTGGGGGCCTGAGCCAAGCATAGGCCGTGCATCCCGCCAAGACTCTCCAGGGCCTGCAGACCAGATCCTGATCAGACTTGGACAGTAAGTGTCAAACCCCCTGGGATCACTGAGCCAAGCCAGGGTGGACAGGCTGCTCTGATGAGGGGCTGTGGCAGTGGGTGAGTATAGGCCCACGTGTGTAAGCAGTAGGGGATGCCCAGCTCTGCCCAGCCTGACCCCCAGATCCTCTCCCACACTGCAGCTGCACCCCAACCCCAAAGCTTCCTGCTGTGGTCTCAGCCCCGCAGTCTTGAGTGTGAGGCAAGGGCTGGGGGTGGGCGCTGAGCCACAGCTTTGTCTGGACGTCTGGCTGGCTGCCATCTGCCTGCCCCCGGAGGCCCTGCCCCGGCAGAGGATGTCCCTGTGCTGCACCCTGTACCCAGCAGCACCACTGTCACAGCAGGCCAGAGCCCAAAGGCATCATCCTGACTGACCTTACTCTGGCTTGCTTGCCCTGCTGGGTTCCTGCCCCAGTCTGGGCCTCTCCTGGGGTGACCAGATGGGGTGGCCCTGGTGACAATGCTGATGAGATGACCTGGGCCAGGTGACCCCAGTCCATTCTGCAGCCCCATGCCTGGGGTTGAGGCTGGGCACGCTGGGCTGGGGCAGCACACCCGTTCATGGGCCAGCGAAGCACTCCCCATGGATGGTCACAGTGAGGGTAGGGTAGTTGGTCTGGGGCAGGGGGCTGGGTGGCCGCTGGGCTGGGCATTTTGGGATCACGGGGATCTGACTCCCATGCAGGCACCACCTGCCTGGCTACTGCCCTACTCTGCTCTGGGGTTGAGGCTGAGAGGCCGACGGCCCCCTCCCCAGAACCCGTCAGGGGCCCTCAGGCCCTGCCCTGGAACCACAGGCCACCTCCTTCTCTTCCTAGCATAGGCACCCCTGCCCGCCACACCGCCTTCCCCTCCCAGAAGCCCCCAGGGTTACTCTAGGTCTCCCCATCTGGCCCGACTGCTGTGTACTGGGGTGCAGAGAGCATGTGTGTATGTGTGTGCATGCGTGTGTGGGTATGTCATGCAAGAGTGGTGTGAGCCCCAGGCACACGCACAGTGCCCTGACCCTACGGGGGATGGGGGGGGCGGGAAGCCCTGGGTCTCTCTTCCTCACAAGGCAGCCTTCAGGGGATTCAGAAGACGAGGCCTACTTTGGGAGCTGCTTCCTGCAGGAGACAAGCCCAGTCCCAGAGCGGCACCTCTGTTTACTCCCTGAATCCCCGGTGCTCCGGCAGCCCTTTGGGGAACCTGTGCCTGTCAGGAAAATAACTGACCGAGCGGCTCAGTGCTGGAGGGTACAGTTAATGAAGATGTCCCCTGAGTCCTCGAGGAGGTGTATACACATGTGTCTGTATGTGTGTGTAAGTACATTTGTGTACACCTGTGTGTGTCTGTGACTATATATGTGTATGTGTCTCTGTACACATGTGTCTGGGTGCTTTTCAGTGTGATGTGTGCATGGGGGCCTGGCTGTGTGTCTATGAGTCAGTGTATGTGTCTGAGCACACACGTGCATAGGTGTGTGTCTGTGGGTGTGTTTCTGACTCCAGCGGGGGTGGGGCTCCTCCATCCCACCCTGTAGGGACAGGCCAGAGAAGTGTCCCCTTCCCTCCACAGTGATTCTGACATGGGACCAGGTCCTGGACCAGGGTAGGGGTCATGGGGTCAAGAGATTGCTCCAGAATCAGCCCCCTCCCCTAGCCTGGGCACAAGTCTCAGTTGCTCATTGGCTACACACACACGCACACAGACACACAAACACACACTTCTGCACACACTCACCCACAGCTAGAGATTGCAACATAGAAACAAGTGGACAGCCTCTACCAGGGCCGGAGTCAGGGGTGGGGAGTGAGCTCAGCAGACACAGGGGCTGGGGGATCACAGGCTGGGGTTCCGGGATCAGCACCTTGCAGGTCTTGCCCTGGGAGCTGGGGGCCTTTGCTCAGAAGCCATTGGCTTTTCTTAGGCTCGGCTGGCCAGTGGCTGCGCTGGGAGGCTGGCCTGACTTGGGCCACGAATGGAAAGTGGCCACGTTGGGCTGTGACTCAGAACCACAAAGTCCTAGCCCCCGACCAGAGCCTTGCTCTCTGTAGGGGCACAGTGGGACCACCTGCACCCTCCCCACAGCCCTGGGTGCTGGTTACCCCAGTGGGACCCCTGCCTACTGTCCCAGTCCCTGCCCACCTTCCCACCTCTGCCCACTCCCTCACACTCCTCCCGACTCCCTCACACCCCTGCCCCCTCTCGCACGCCCCTGGCAGACCTCAGTTTGGGTCCACCTTTTCCTGGCATTGCATAATCCTCTCACATTTTCTAAATTTGACCAGCTGATTCATGCAGAGCTGGAAATGTTCATGTAACAAGTAGCTAAGTTCACTGGAAGGCTCTTCACTGGGAAGCCCAGATGGACAGACCCAGATGGACAGAGGTCTCCCTGACACGCATGGAGAAGTGGGCGGGGAAATCTTGGCTCAATAGGGCATGCATCTGATGGTTCTTTGGTGGTGGGCCTCCTTCAGGCCTGGCTGGATCCAGGAGCACAGCGACTTGTGAGCCTGTGTCTCCCAGCCCAGCTCTCCCCTTGGTGTGGCCCCTCCAGGCTGACAGCCCATCACTCACAGCCCTGGCAGCAGATGCGGGGGGCCCTTGCCCAAGACCATGGCCTGACTACTTATCTCAAAATGAGGTAGTGAGGTCCCCAATTCCAGTCTCCTGCCACTGATAGGGCCAGAGGTGGGATCAGCCTGTGGGAGGTTCTGGGACCTTTGCTAGAATACAGGGTTGGGAGCACTGGATGCTCATCACAGGGGTCCACGCCCGTGCCCTCAGGTCCTACAAGGGCCTCACCACTGGGGAAACAGGCTGCTTGGAGAGGTCTTGTGTGAGCAAGTGGCTGAGCCTGGACTTGGGGGCTGCAGGTTCCTCCCAAACCCCAGCCCACTGCTGTTGCCCAGCCCACTCCCACAACTGCCTGCTGGCCTCCAGAGCACCTGCTATGTGAGCTCAGCTAGGAGCCCAGGAGGCAGCGAGGGTTCCCGAGGCCCATGAATGGCGGAAGGTGCCAGGCTAACTCGGTCTTCAGGGGTGTCTCAGGGGGGCCCCAGTCCTGAAAGCTGAAGCTCCAGGCCGTGGGCCTCTTGGCTAGACCTCCTTCCAGTGGCTGGGGCAAGGCTGCACAATTGCCCAGCATGAGGCCTATTATCAGCCCCTTTGTCTCTTTCCCAGAACAAAGCTGGCCTGCTTGCCCAGCCAGCCCCCTTGCCTGGAGGGCACGGAGCCACCAGGCTGGCTGCCTGTAAGTCCTGTGGCCCTGGAAGTGGAAAGCTAGCACCCCATGGGCACCAATTCCTGCCCCGAATCCTCCCCAGGATGGCTACGGAAGGTGTGGGTCCCAGTGCAAGACTAAAATGCGGGTCCCTCCTTAGAAGCTAGCAGGGAACAGCACGGAGCCCCCACCACAGTGGCCACCTCTCCCCCACCTCCAGCTGCGACCCTCAGGGGCAGGCCCCCGCCCCTCGCTGTGACTGCCTGGCACAGACTGCTAGCTGCCCCTTCCTCTCCCCTTCCCTGTCTTCCTCTCCAGGGACAGAATGGGGGGGCAGCACCCCTAAACTTCCAAAAGTCCCCAAATGCCCTTATGCAAGGCCTCCATCCCCACCCACCGCCAGCTGCCAGGAAGGGAGGTGGGGCGGCTGCCACCTGCCCCCTCCCCACTGGCCTTGGCTGCTCCCAGGCAGAAGAATGATTCACCCCCATTCCTGCTCCTGGGCAGGTTTACACTTTGCCCCCTCCCACCTCCACGCCTGGAGCTCCCCTGGCTGGGCCACTCCGACAAGTTAAATATAACCCAACCCAAGCTGTCTTCCTCCCGCTTCCACCTGCCCCACTGGTCCCCTGCACACAGATGCGCCTCCACCTCTCCCACTCCACGTGAGCCCCTGGGAAGGGTGGGGAGAGTAGGACCCGAGCAACCCTGCCTGCCTGCAGGTCCCTCACAGTCCCTGGGCCCATGCCTGCTCACGATGGCATCCAGCACCCAGCACAGGGCCAGCAGTGCAGGCAGTGCTCAGCAGTCAGGGCACAGCCAGGAAGAGAGAAACCAGGGCTCAGTCCAGGGACAATGCTAAGGCTCCTGCCTGGCACCAGGCTGGGCATGCAGCAGGTACAAAGGCTGCAAGCTAAGAGTGCCTCTCTGCAGCTGGCACTGCCCCTTCTTCCCGGGCAGCTATTGTGAGCCCACACCATGCCAGGTATCTGCCTGCATTTCTGAGCCTGCAGAGGATGTTGGGGGAGACCTGCAGGCCACAGCAGGGCTGGCCACACATGATCCTCTGGGTGTTCTCAGGGGTCTCTGTCAGGAAAGGCCAGTAGACAGGTCCTCTGACAAGTGGCCACACATAATGTTCTTCCCCAGCCCCTTTGTTTTATTCAGACTGGAAATGCACTTAGCTAGAATGTTACTGCTCCACCAAGTGGCATGGGATAAATTTCTGGCTAGTGAGATGTGAACAGAACTACCTGGTGTTATCTTCAGGAACAGGTTCTCAAAGGGAGCTGATGCACCTGGTGGGGCCCTAGTTCTTTCCTTCACTTCTTCCTTCTGGTCAAATATGCATGTGATGGCTGGAGCACCAGCAGCCATCTTGTGTTGTGAGGTGACACTGAGGCTGGAAGCCCATATTAGAAGAGTGATACAATAAGGGCTTTCCCAGGTGGCACTAGTGATAAAGAACACAACTGCCAATGCAGGAGATGTAAGAGATGCAGGTTTGATCCCTGGGTGGGGAAAATCCCCTGGAGGAGGGCATGGCAACCCACTCCAGTGTTCTTGCCTGAGAAATCCCATTGACAGTGGAGCCTGGTGGGCCACAGTCCATGGGGTTGCAGAAGAGTCAAACATGACTGCAGCATCTTAGCATAGCACACAGCACACAATAAGGTAGGAACTGAGTACCTGCCAAACCTAGACAGCCCAGGCTTGCTTGTGTCATGTGAAAAAGAAGTACATTTCTGTTTTGTTAACACCTCTGTTATTCTGGGTTTTCTTATATATGCAGCTGTAACTAATCTTAAAAAGCAGATGCCAAGTGGGCCCAAATGTCCCCCCAACAAGGTAGAAGGCCACTTCAGAGTCATACAAGGCATTCCATAGGGGAAAAAAAGGTCAGTTCAAGTAAATCCTGGGTCTGTCGCAGGCCCTCCTGAGTCCTGGGGGATCCACACCCAACAGAGTGGGAAGGGCCCTGAGAAGAGGGACACTTTTTGGCTTTGTTTAAATAACATTCCCAAACCTGTTTGATGGAGGAACACATTCCTCTCGAATCACCTAATAGCAGCCAGAATTGGGATTCCATGGCACCTCATTTGGGAAACCCTTCAGAAGGTGAATAGGGCATTTAACTAAGACAGCACACTCAAAGGTACTTGGCCCACAGCTGGGAACACAGTATGTGCTCAGTAAGTGCTAGGGTCCTACTGAAGCTGGAAGTGGGGGCCATGTCAACTCTCAGCACAGAAGTCACCCCAATCCCACCTGGCCCCACATTCCTGCCTGTTCCAGGCCAGCACCCCTGCTCTGCTCTTTCTCCTGTTTCTGTGGGGCAAGGTGGCCCCCTGCAGAGGCCCAGGGGCTGGGGGCAGAGCACTGTGGAATTGGGTGGGATCCACCTGGGGAAGAGTTGGTTTGCAAAGCTGCAGCAGCGAGGAAGGCACAGGGTAAAAAGTTTATAAGAGGAATACATTTTTTTTTGTTTTGGCAGAATTTAATGGGTGCAGATTGCTCAGGTCCCAAAGCCATGGGGAAAAAAAAGAAAAAGCCCTTTGCCGCTGCTATTGATAACTTGTCTCTCTCCACGTGGTGGGTTCAAAACTAAAAATACTCTTCTCCGACGGTGGGGAAGCCGAGCGCTGTCACGTTGCAGAGGAGAGTTGAAAGCTGCGTGGGGAAGGTTCCGCGTGGGCCACGTGAGGGCTGGGGCCCCGCTGCAGTGGCCAGTCACCCTCTGCTCACCCAGGATGCATCCAGACAGAAGATTTCCTAGCATTCCACAGAAGGGGAGAGGGAAACTTCCACTCCGTGGAGCAGGAGGGTGGGCAGGGAGAGGAGTGACCTCAAGGGGGCCTCCCCAGGGGCAAAGGCCAGGTCGGCAACCCCAGGGATGCCTAGCTCTGTTGCTGCTCTGGCCACAGATAGAGATAAAAGATTCACCCAGGCTCAGAAACCTGCTGGAAAGGAAAGTATGAAGCTGGGGACAGAGCAGTGGGCTGCAGGCAGGGCTGGCTCCGCTGGCCCGCTCAGCAGTGTGACCACTGACCCAGATCTCCTGGACCTTCAGATTTGCATCTGAAATAGGTGCCCAGGTATTCCTGGAGCCTGGGGGGCATGGCTCGTGGCCTCTGAGCCTCAGTTTCACCTCTGAAGGGGGAACGATGATCTCTGTTTTGCCTCCTGAAGTGATGGAAGGAAGGAGGATGATGCACGTGAATGTGCCTCCTGAGGGCAAAGTGAGGGCATGTGCTCCCCCACACTGGGGCCTCTGGAGCCCCGGATGCAGGGCTTCGCGCCCACGAGTTCAGTTGGCGACTGAGGGGAGAGGAGTTGTGGGCCACAATATCACCTGATCCTGATTCAAAAGGAGCTGGGACAGGGAGGCTCCAGTCATGCTTACTTGGGGTCAGGGGAAGGTCACAGGCAGACATAACTGCAGGGCTGGTCTGATTTTGGTCTAATCTGAGAGCAAGTGCAGTGGGACCAGACACCCAGCACTTCTCAAACTCTGAGAGCACACACAGGAGGGACCCCGGGGTCCTGAAGAGACTCTGGGGCCAAGCTAGGCCTGAGTGCTCAGGATGAAGGGGACACTGCGATGACCCCTGCAACCACGGGACAGGAATCAGCTGATGTTCTTGCCGCGAGCCGTGCCCCCCGGGCTCCAGGAATGCCTGGGCACCTATTTCAGATGCAGAGCCTAGTCCAGGAGGTCTGGGCAGGGCTCTGTCTTCCTGGCAAGCTCTGGGGCTGGGCCAGGCAGGAACACCCCGGGTCGGGCCACTTCCTCATTGCAGGTCTGGGTGAGTCACTTCCCTGCTTGAGGCTCAGTTTGCTCATCTGTGAAGTGGGAATGATGACCCACAGTACCTATTGGATTGGCTGTTGCAAACATGAAACTAGTGTCAGCTTTCATCATCATTGTCTGGCCCCACACCCTCTTTGTCTGCTTTCCTGCTCCTAGTTTTCAGCCCATTCCTGGAGAATTTTGCTTCTGCACTTGGCCTCCTGACCTAGTGAAGGTCATGAAAAATGTTCCTGACGGGTCCCAAGGCACTCTCCTTGCAGCTTCTAGCTGGGGGAGGAATCCTCTCCAACCCAAAGGCACAGGAAAGAGGAAGCAACAGCTGGCACTCAGAACCCAGTTTGCTGCATTTGTTTGAAGGGGATGAAGCGACACCCCAGCCACGGGACCCACCTGGGATTGGAGCCCACTCCTACCCCTAAGGCCAGGGCGGAGATGGCCATGCTTAGTGTGGTCCATGGGCAGACGGGAGGCTCATTCAACCCCAGCCTGTCTCCTGGCCTGAGCACTCCCTTGTCACTCACCCCTGGAGTTCATGGCTGAGGAGTGGGCTGGTTGGTCGAACCCCTCAGGAGCATGTCCTTCGCCTGGGGGTCAGAGTCTTAGAGGCTTGTCAGAGTAACAGACCCTGCGCTGGACTCAGGCCAGGCCCACGAAGGAAACTGCGGAGCATCTCCGTGGCAACCGGCCTTGTCCTTGTCCTGGCTTGGGAGCCTGCACACTGCACCCTTCCCTCTTCTGCTGGAGTCGGTTTCTTCAGAGGTAACCATGGCAATGCCTTTGTTTCCGAGGCTGAGCCCCGCCTCCCTCCCAGCTTTTCTCTGCAGCAGAGGCTGGGAGAGCTCCTTTTCAGTCCCCGCACGTCTCCAGCACCCACTGACAGTGGGCCCACCGGTGAGCCAGGGCCAGACCCTGGCATGGGGACGACTGGCTTTCTGGGCCCAGAAATGCAGTTCAGGCCCTGGTTGTGCTGCACTTGCTTGTGCCCCACTATTTACAGGCGGCACCTTCATATGCACGGGGCTGCAGAGGCAGCCAAGGCCTGCCCTCATGGTACCCCAGCTGGAAGTGGGGAAGTGTTTTGAGGAGGGAGTGCAAAGGCCCGGGGGGCTGGTGCTGTGGAGACGGTGAGGAGCAGGAGCCCAGCACATGCTCTGTGATTGGGGAGGTCTGTTAGCACTCTTGTGGCTCTAGGGTCCCACCTCAAACTGGCTTAAGCAGAAAGGAAAATGTGGTGACTCACATGCCTGAATTCTTGCCTAGAGATTCCCATGGACAGAAGAGCCTGGTGGGCTACAGTCCATAGCGTGGCAAAGAGTCAGACACAACTGAAGCAACTTAGCACGCACATGCCTGAAAAGTCTAGACAGAGCTTGCCAAGGTGGCAGCTGGTTCCAGGCGAGTCAGGGGTGTTTGCTCTTGCTTTCATCTGGGTTAGTCTCGTCCCCAGGTGGCCCCTCCCCACACGGTGACAAGATGCCCATCAGTAGCCCCAAACTTACATTTTTCTCTCACCTAGCCTAGTTCCGAAGAGTTGACTCATTGGAAAAGACTCTGATGCTGGGAGGGATTGGGGGCAGGAGGAGAAGGGGACGACAGAGGATGAGATGGCTGGATGGCATCACTGACTCGATGGATGTGAGTCTGAGTGAACTCCGGGGGTTGGTGATGGATAGGGAGGCCTGGCATGCTGCGATTCATGGGGTTGCAAAGAGTCGGACACAATTGAGCGACTGAACTGAACTGAACTGAACTAGCCTACTTTTGTGGAAGTTTGTGGGTAGTCATTTGATCTCAGCCTTCCCTCTGGCCTGAGCTATCTGACCCTCAGTGAAAGTCCCAGTACTGACCCTCACTGGCCAGGACAGGGTAACCTGCTCACCCCTGAACCACTTGCTGTAACTCTCAGCAGTCAGCCTGATTCATGTTACTCCACTCACCCCAAATCAGATCTAAGACTTGGATGGGATTCCATAGGAGAAACCTGGTTTGCAAAGGAAATCTTGGTATTCATAGGCTCAGAGACGTTAGTTTACTTGCCCAGAGCCACACAGCTGGTAAGGACGCAAGCTCGGATCTGACTCCAGAGCTTCTGGGCTTAACCATGGAGCCACTACAGTCAGTAAGAGCCCCCAAAGCTTTTAAACAAAGGAGGGAACGGTCAGGAGGGTAAACTGGCGCCAGGTTTTGGTGAGTGGAGAAAGGTATGGCACGGAGGGTGGACGATGAGAAGCCCTGCATGCTGCTGAGGAAGGCAGTTTTTTGAAGGGTGACTCCCGGTTCCGCCCGCCCCCGGGGGTTGGGAGCGGCAGGCGCAGAGGCCCCAGCGCGCGGAGCATCAGCGACCAGGCCACCTGACTCGCTGTTTGTAAACTCTTCTCACCCAGCCACGCCCCTTCCTTCCTCTCGCCCACCCTTTTCGCGTCTATATCTGCATAATCCCGCCTTTCCCTTCTTTGATTGGTCTTCCGCATCGTCACTCCTCCGCAAGGGCCGGACTCCAGAGGGGCGGAAGGCGGGGCCTCTCTGGCGACGTAATTAGCATAGTCCCGCCTCCCAGAGCCGCCCTCGGGTCGAGCGTTGATTGGGCCGGCGGGGGCCTACGCGACGGCGCCGGGCTCAGCGAGTGGCGAACGCGGACTGTCAGTCGGCGGGGCGGCCGGCCGCACTTCCGCCTCGGTGTCAGTGGGTCGCGGGCCTGCGGGGCGGGGGCGGGGCGGGCAGCGGGACTCCGCGGGCGCCGGAGGGACGGCAGTCCAGGTGAGTGACCCGGTCGGGACCCCGACCTTATGTCTCCCGGGAACCGCGCCCGGCGTTGGGCGGGCGGGCCTTGGCCTCGGGCGGCAGGGAGGCCGGGCCCGGCTAGGGGGGAGCCAGATCCTCTCGCCCCCCGCCCCTTGGCCAGGCCTCGACCCCAGCCCCGGCCCGCCCGGCCTCCCACCGCCAGCCAGCCCGCCGGCCGCGTCCTGGGTCCGAGGAAACTTGGAAGGAAAGTTGGCTGCCGGCGGCTGGGACGGTCCGCGGGCGGGGGCGGCGGGCCTGGGTCTCGGGCGGCTGCCCAGACCCCGCGTCTCCGGGCAACTGCGGCCCCGGCGCTGGACAGCCGGCCGCCGCACCCGGAAGTGGACTGGAGAGCGGGCCCGGGCGCCCTCCAGCCCCTCTTAGTGGCAGGGATGCGTCGGGGGCGCGTTGGGCAGGGGTGGCGGGACCCCCGACTTTCCCTTGTGTCTAAGGTCGCCGGCGTCCGCGGTCAACCAGTCTGGAAGGGCACGGGGTGAAGAGCCAGTTTCCCCGCTCGTGGTGCAGCCCTCCCTCTCCTGCCCATCCTCTCCTGCCCTCCCCTCCCCTGCCCCGCGACCACCTGTGGGTTTGTCTGGGCCCTGCGAGGTTTTGTGCCCATGTCCACCCCCTCCCCTGCTCTTCCTTTTGTTTTTAATTTGTCAACTTAGCAGACTGTACTTACTGCAGAGAGCTCTCCACCTAACACATATGTTAGATAAGTTAGATATGTAATCTGATTTTAAAAGCTTCCTTCTCTCTGCAGTTACATTTCAGTAATCAGCAGAATAAATCTTGAGACTTAATAAGCCCAGAGCAAGACTACTGGGTAATCAGCAATCAGTCTTCCCAGATTTTTCTGGGAGAAGCAGCCGGGTGGTGGTAGGATGTTCCTGGCACTCTTTAGTGTGAGGATCACCTCCCAGGAAGCTGGGTTCCTCCTTGGGGTCAGTCTAGGACAAGTTTTGGGCCTCCCAGCAGCAGCAGCCTGTGCCTTAGTCCCTTTGCTGGGGCGGCCTGTGCACATTTGGAGACGTGCTCACTCAGTGCAGTTCAGCAGACGTCTCTGGGGTGCCCGCTGCATGCCTGGCTGTGAGCTGCAGGCCCTGTCCATCCAGTGGGGCTGGGGAGCGGCGGTGTCCTGGGACCCCGTCACTGTGGCTCCTTGTCCTGGTGGCAGAGCGAAGGCTCTTCCTGACTGTGCCCTGGGCAGTGTTTGCCCATCACTCCTGGCCTCAGTTCCTTCCTCTGTGACACATAACCATGTTCCTGGCAGGGCTGATAAGACAGCAGATGAAGCGCTTGTCTGCAGCAGTTCTGACATGTGGCAGGTGCACAGTTGTTAACTCTCTGCCCCCTGGTTGGGGACAGGAACCTTATGGACTGCACTTGCTCCTTGTCCTTCGCAGCGCCTGGCAGGGTGCTGTCGTTCAGTCTGTGGACAACCGAAGTCTCCTTAGAGCTTCCTTTTTCTGTTTGCTTCACCTGTCCTTCTGTTAATAAGCTCTTACCTAAGATGACAGTAATACCTGACAAGTATTGTCCAGGACTGCTGTAAGCACGTTATATTCACTTGATTCATGTGGTTTTCACAGTAGCCTCCAAGACTCTTCCTTAGTTCCATTATCCTGTGTCTAGTCATGAGAAAGCTGAGGAACAGAGAGGTTAAGTGTGTACTTGGTCGGCTCAGTTGAGTCTGACTCTTTGAAACCCCATGGACTGCAGCCCGCCAGGCTCCTCTGTCCGTGGGGATTCTCCAGGCAGGAATACTGGAGTGAGTTGCCATGCCCTCCTCCAGGGAATCTTCCCAACCCAAAGGTCGAACCCACATCTCTCGTGTTGCAGGTGGATTCTTAACTGTCTGAGCCACCAGGGAAGCAGAGAGGTTAAGTAAGTTACTCTGAATCACATAGGAGTAAGTTATAGAGCAGGGATTTGAACCGAGGCAGTCTGGCTCCAGGGTCCACATCCTTAAATACCTCTCTGTACTGCCTTTTAAAAACCAACATTTTGCTTTTCAAGGACCCTTCAGCGGTTTTCTTTGGAACGTTTAATTGCCTCATTACTGTGTGTCAGAACTTTGTTTCTTGCAGCACACATAACTGATAGATTTTCATTTGGAGTGAGCGTGAATGTTTATGAAACCGTTTAATTTCTTCTGAAATAAAGTAGTAATTCTCCATCTGGCTATCCAGGATTTTGCTGAAGTACCTTGCCTGATGCCCAGTTCTGCAGTCAGTGGGGAAGCCGCTAATGTTCGCTGTGTGAGAGGGCAAGTTGAGGGGGCAGGGGTGACATGGATGGATAAGCTATTGGGCCCAAGCCTGTGGTTTTGAATTCATTTCTGTGCGAGCTTGATGCGGTGAACTTAAGGCTGTAAACCATGCACTGAGGGCTTTCCTTTTTCCTCCTAGGTGTATTCAGAGGGGTCAGGCTCTGGCTTGCCATTTTCAAAAGCAGTGTCATTTCAGTGTTTAAAAAGTGCCACTTGACCTTTGTACCACTGCATCTTATCTAGGCCCTCCAGGAAATGCTGGCAAACGAGTCTTGGATAATACTTAAAACCAGCCTGACTTTAAAGATCTTGATGCAAATCTGGGTAAAATCTTCAGCTAATTATGAAATGTGGGAAACATTTTATATATTCTTATACTGTCTTCCGGAGAAGGCAATGGCACCCCACTCCAGTACTCTTGCCTGGAAAATCCCATAGGCGGAGGAGCCTGGTGGGCTGCAGTCCATGGGGTCGCGAAGAGTCGGACACGACCGAGCGACTTGACTTTCACCTTTCACTTTCATGCATTGGAGAAGGAAATGGCAACCCACTCCAGTGTTCTTGCCTGGAGAATCCCAGGGACGGGGGAGCCTGGTGGACTGCCGTCTATGGGGTCGCACAGAGTTGGACACGACTGAAGCGACTTAGCAGCAGCAACATACTGTCTTCAAATGATTTCTTTAGTATTCCTGTGAAAAGCCAACACCCATCTTTTCCTAGGAGTTTGGCTGTGTGGGTATAAGGCAGGCAAGGCTTGCGTCTTTGAGCAAGGGCTGTGATGCTGGTCCTCAGGTGGCTAAAGTGTTCTATCTGAGAGGTTAGGAATCTTCCTGGACATGGTCTGAGGCTCTCGGGTTCTGGCCCCCTGGCTTTCTTTGACGGGAGGAAAGTTACTCATCTGCTTTTGCCTCAAGAGTGCTGGCCTGTGAAGTGGGCTATTGCGTAGGTTATATGTGAAAGTGTAACTGAGCGGACCTGGCACTGTAGTAGATTCTCAGTAGACTTTCAGTCGCAGACCTGAGAGCACTGAAATTGACCTCTCCCGACACTGACACAGACAGACAAATGCAACTTATCAGTGAAAGGAAACCAGGGAAATCATTGGTAGGTAGGTGTGCAGTTCTACTGAAATGAGCTACAGTAACACTCTTAAGATATGACTATTCAGGTGGAGTTGTCTGGAAAACCCCTGGACCCAAGCAGTATCTCTCGTGGGGCTCAGGCCCACAGACAGAAACTTAGTGCACTTTAAGATTGAATTGATATGGATACTGGGAGGAAGTTAGCATTTGAACATAATTGATTATTTACAAATACTTAAATCCTAAGAATCGTTAATATTTCAGGTCTTAGTTTGGGACTTTCAATGCAGTTTCTGTGCACAGTGATTAATTTGTGTCTCTGCTGCAGTGTGTACTTGTCAAAGCATTTTTGCTGATAAATCCCAGGCATTGGCGTTGCAGCCATATTGCCCTCTGGCTGGAAGCGTGTGTGGAATACTGGCCCAGCCCGGCAGCTCCCCTTAACAAACACGTAATGAAATGGTCACTGTAACCCATCCAGGAGCTTTGTGGCTCTTATTTCCTGTTTTTTCCAAATTCAGAAAAGTACTTGGGGTCATTGGGCAGCGTTTGAAAGCATCACCATCTTTCAACTGGCTTTCCCAGTGATGCAAACACTGGTACCTGTGCAATGAGCTGGACAGTGGAGGTCGGCCTTCAGAAGGGACTGTGTTTAGAGACGTGGAGGTATGGAGACCTCTCTGCCTGATGTTTGTGTGTCTCTTTCTTTGCTTTCTCATTTCATCAGTGGAGTTCTTGCAGGATTTCTTTTGAGATGCAAACTCTGAGTCAATGCTGGCCCGGTTGGCCCCTCACCAGCCCAGCCTGTAGCCTGGGGGCCTGGGGGGAAGGAGGTCTGCTCACCCCTGGGCGCTGGGGTCATGGCAGGAGGAATGATCTGTGTGGCTCTGGGTGAGGCAGACCTGTCTGACCTTGAGCTCATACCTTTGTCAGAGCGGTGGGCCCACCGGCCTTGACAGGTGCCCCGGAAGCACTGCTCCACACGGGTACGCAGGTTCTTGGGGGAGAGCCTGGCATGAGAAATGGTCTTGTGCAAAGTCTTCCTGAACCCAGGTTCTAGAAGAGACGACGGCAGCCGTGGGGGGCAGGGGTGGGTGTGTGTTTTACTGAACAAATGAAACGCTGGTCGTGAGAAAAGATCAGCTGTGACCTGGCACCTGTGCCACCGTGCTTGGCTGAAAGGTGAGTTCCACTGTCGCCTCCAACCAGGGAAGTGTGTGCTCCGACGGCCAAAGCAGGAAGCTTTGTGGGTGAAAAGGAGCACCTTAGAGAGAGCTCCAGCAGTGACAGGTGTGAAATGGGGCCGTGACTGGGGAGGGCCAGCACATCTTGTCCCCAACTTGGTACCAGTTGGGCACCAGTGCCTGTGTTCTGAGGAAGCATTAACCATGGGGCATGTTCCAGCACGTGAGGGAGAGGGCTGGAGGGCCCGGGGCTGCCATGAAGTCCGTCTTGGAGGTGGGGTGCTGTGGGTTCAATGGCAGGGCTTCTTACCAGAAGATCTTGTGCAACTCTGTAAAAAGTGGAGGTTCCAGGCCCAGACCTCACCTCCTGGGAGCGGGCTCCTAGGCAGGAGGCCCGGGTCGTGTGTGTGCCCCACTTCTGTGACTCCAGCGGGGCTGGTGTGCTTGCCAGGGGTTAGGGTCTACTACAGGGTCCTAACCCATTTTGGGTCAGGATCAGGGACCACCTCCACCCCCTACCCCTGCTGCCCCTTGCTTTGAGAAGTGAATAAAGAGTCTGAATCAGGTTCCTGGGGAAAAGAATGAACTCAGACAGAACTTTGCAATTTTTCCCTTTTCATTTCTCTCTTTTTTTCCGAGGGGTGGGGTGGTTAGAAATTTGTGGAGTTCCCTGACCTTGGTTAGTGCTCAGGAAGTGCCTGGGGCAGGTGTGACTTGGATGGTGAATTTCTTAGCAGGTGAAACCGGTCAGGGGAGCGAGCAAGTGTGTCCTACTTGGGCAGGAGCTGATGGGGAAGGACCTGGAGTGGGAGAGGGAGCAGGCGAAAGGGTGAGGCTGTCAGGCTGGTCCCTGCCCCATGATGGATGTGGCATCTGGAGCATTACCCCCCAATGTGTCCAGGCTCTGGTCCTGCTCATGAGAGATGGACCTGCTGCAGGAGGGGCACTTCCATGATTTCTCCCGGCCCTCAGTGTGCTGCCTCCACAGTGGCTGCGGCTCTTGTGGTTTTGTGTGAACACAGTCCCAGAGGCTGTGAACGGGCTCCCTGTCCAGAGCTCTCTCACCCACACCCCGGCTGCGTTCACACCACTCTGCTTTACGCTTTACTTGTGTTGATTCAAACAAACGCATTTGCACAGAAGAGCATCCATTCATCCCGTGCAGTCCTTGTCTGCGGTGCTGTGCGCTGGGTCAAAAAGTGTGTCCTAAAGTGAGCACCAAGACGCACTGTCTTGGTGCTCGCCACTGCACAGGGGGAAGTTGGACCCCAGGGGTGGGGGTGGGGGGCGCATGGGACTAGACTGAGTCTGTTGTGGACAAGTACATGGACAGGGGTCTCAGCTGCTGCTGAGGCCCAGCAGGAAGTGTGGCTCCTGGGACCGGGCTTGTTTGCCCTGTGGGGTGGAGAATGGTAAACAGTGGGTGATTAATGCAGCTGTTTACACAGCAGAGAGGTTTGCTTACCTTCCTGAGTCTGGAAACTTTCAGTTTCTTGCCTGAACCCCTAACAACCTTGGCTAGTCATGTGCTGACTGTAAACTGCTTGCTAACTGTAAACTCCTCTGGGGCTAGGCTGCCCTGGCCCCCTGGCCTAACTCCCACCCCTCAGTGAAGACATTTTGAGGTCCCTGCAGCATCTTCATCTTGTGATGAAGATCACGCCACCCTGCAGAAGGCTGGGGCTATGGAAAGTCCACAGACAGAAAATACACACGTACTCATTTTGCCCTAAAAGAGCACCCTGATGGCACCTCAGGCACAACTAGACTCAACCGGATTCCATCGAGTGTAAGGAACCAGTGTCCAAAAGGCCACTCTCGGTTTCTCCCTGTGGTCCCCGAGGTGCATGTGGACAGGTGCTCTGCAGATGACGGCCAGCCTTTTGAGAGGCCTTGCTGGGAGCAGAGTGGGGTGTTTACCTTATTCCACCACCAAGCGTTTCCAGCCTCAGGAGCGTGATGACCTGATCATTCTTCAGCAGGTAGCAAAGTGCGCATTTCAGTGAGTTCAAGATGTGAAAACCAGGACAGCTTTGGAAATAAGAATAAAGGGCAGGCTTGGTCTGATGCTCTTCTCTGCGCCATCTGTGGCTGGTTGGGAAGGCTGCATGGACCAGGCCAGCTCTGCTGCCACCACCTGACTTGTGTGCAAAGGCCAAGTGGGGCCACCGGAGCTTCCTAGGTCCCCATGTTGTCCCAACCCAGTGAGGCCCTGCAGTGCTCTGTCTGCGATGGACACCACCCGCCACGTTGGCCACTGGAGTGGAAGGGATTCAGCTGGGTAGCGTCACAGAGAAATAAGCATTGGCTTCCTCTCTGCATGAGCTCAGAGTCACCTGTGGCCCTGTGGCCACTGCTCTGGACAGAGCAGGTTAGAGAGAGTACTTCTAGCGCGGCACTGGAGTTGGTGCAAACTGAGTACTTGTGTCCATTAAGTCTTGTTCTTTTCCGAAAGAAAGAAACTGGGCACAGTGGTGTGGTGGCAGGAGGAGGATACGTAGGAGTCGTTAGGCATCCAGGTGACGGGTGGGCTTCCTTGACAAAGTGGACATCTCAAAACTGAAACAGTCAGTGACCACAAAGGTCACTGTTCACCCACAGTGACACTGCCACATGGAGGGGATGCGACCTCGGGAGGCCCTGGGACTGGTGGTGTCCCTGGGCCTTGTAACTTCCTCAGGGGACGGCTGGATAGGGAGAGCCTGTGGGCACGCTTGCCCTGCCCCAGGATGAGTTGGCATCACCCAGCATTCTCGGTTCCCCTTTTCCAGATTTAATTTTCCCATCCCCATGCTTCAGCTCTTCAATTCCTCCAGATACTGAGGGAGTCCATTATGGGCTAAACTCTGGTTTTCACACTCAGAAGAGATGCTGCTTCCACATTCTTGGTGGTCATCGCAGCCTGTGTGCTCTGGTAACGTGGAAGTGTCTCTGTAGCATCTCTCTCGGGTCTGACAGGACAGCCTCAGGGGTGTGGCCAGGTTGGTCCCAGCCAGATTGCCCACAGGAAGGGGAGGCCCTAGGGCAGTGCTGGGACCTCTGGTCTGTTCCATCACTGGCCCGAGACTGACTGCTGCCCTCTGCACTGTGCGTGGGCTTGTCTGTCTCCAGGAAGAGTTTGACCTTGACCTTGATAGTTGTGGGACAGTGAGAGACTTATGGACAGCCTGGGCTCTTGCCGGCTGCTTCTCCCTTGCTTCTGTCTCTGACTCATTCTTGACGGAAATCCTATTTTTTTGCATCTGATGGGTTGAGCACATGTCCTATCAGGGAAGTGTGCCCCCCGGCTGAGGCCCTGGCCGGGTCTCACCCGCAATTCCTTTGGGGTCACCTGCTCCATGACCACCCTCTGGGTGTGAGCTCTGGGGAGCAGGAGGTGGGAGTGGATGGTGGGACCAGGCCTCGTGGAGTCCACTCTGTGGGCCTTCTGGCCAGTTCTTCTGTACCCTTCTTCAATTCCCAAATCCGCGCCCCCGCCCCAGCCCGGTGCTCTAGTTCCCTGGTCTCCCTTGGCCCCTTGCCTCTCCAGGTGGGAATGGAGATGGAAGGTTTTGGCTGCATTCGTTTGAGCCATTACGAGGAGCAGCACACCCTGAGGCTGGAGTGTGGATGGGGCTTGGGACCCTTCTTAGAGAGAGTCTCTCATGAGAAGCTATCAGGGTTCGAGGGGAATTCTCCCTTTCCAGGGCAGTGCTTCAGAGCCTGGCACCCAGCGCGTGGAGCTCCCTGCACAATTGTTCATTTCTTGTTTGTCTTACTTGCTAATGTATTTTTTTTCCAATTTAGAAAGTTGCAGTAAAATACACATAGCATAAAAATTACCATCCTGACCATTTTTAAGTGTGCAGTTCAGTGGTCGTATATACAGCCATCACCACCATCCACCCCAAATCTCTTTTCATCCTGTGCAATTGTAAAGACCCATGAAGCACCAGTTCCCCATTTCCCCTCCGCCAGCCTCTGACAACCGCCTTCTTTCTGTCTCTATGAATTTGACTCCTCTACGGTCCTCGTGTAAGTGGAATCACACAGTAATCGTCTTTTCGTGTCTGGTGTATTTCATTGGTCATAATGTCCTCAAAGTTCATCAGTGCTGTGGCATGTGGCAGGGTTTCCTTCCTTTTTAAGGCTGAATAACATTCTGTCATGTGTCTGGACCCCATTTTGCTTTTCCCTTTGTCTGTGGATGGACACTTGGGTTGCTTCCATATTTTAGCTGCTGTGAACATGGGTGTGCAAAAAATTGAAAGAATTGCTTTCAGTGCTTTTGGGTACATACCCAGAAGTGGAATTGCTGGATCACGTGGTAAATCTATTTTTAATTTTTTGAGGAACTGCCCTACTATTTGCCACAGCAGCTGTACCATTTTACATTCTTACCAACCATGCGCAAGGGTTCCTGTTTCTCCACACCCTCACCAAGACTTGTCAGTTTCTGTTGTTTCTGACAGTAGCCATCCTCAAGGGTGTGAGGTTGTGTCTCATTATAGCTTTGATTGCATTTCCCTGATGATCAGTGAGCTAAGCATCTTTTCATATGCTTATTGGCCATTTGTATGGCCACTGGATGTGAAGAGCTGACTCATTTGAAAAGACCCTGATGCTGGGAAAGATTGGGGGCAGGAGGAGAAGGGGACAACAGAGGATGAGATGGCTGGATGGTATCACCGACTCACTGGACATGGGTTTGGTGGACTCCAGGAGTTGGTGATGGACAGAGAGGCCTGGTGTGCTGCTGTTCATGGGGTTGCAAAGAGTCGGACACGACTGAGCAACTGAACTGAACAGAACTGAACCGATGTGTTCTCTGGTGAGATGTCTGTTCAACTCTTTTGCCCATTTTTGAATCAGGTTGTTTATTTTTTGTTATTAAGTTTTAGGAGTTCTCTATATAGTCATGATATTAATCTGTTATCAGATGTATGATTTGCAAATATTTCCTCCCATTCTGGTGTTGCCTCTATACTCTGATAGTATCTAACGCACAAATTTAAAAATTTTTTCATGAAGTCAGTTTGTCTAATTTCTCTCTGTCTCTGCCTTTGGTGCAGTTGCAGGACACCTGCGTTCGATCCCTGGGTTGGGAAGATCCCCTGGAGAAGGGAAAGACTACCCACTCCAGTATATTCTGGCCTGGAGAATTCCATGAACTGTATTGTCCATGGTATCGCAAAGAGTCGGACATGACTGAGCCACTTTCACTTTCATCTTGGTGTCTTATCCAGTAAATCATTGCCAAATCCAAATTTATGAAGGTTTTGCCCTATATCTTGCTCTTAAGAGTTTTTTAGTTTTAGATCTTACATTTAGGTCCTTGATCCATTTCGAGTTAATTTTTGTATATGGTATAAGATAGGGTCCAACTGTATTTCCTTGCCTGTGGATATGCAGTTTCCCAGCGCCGTTTGTTGAAAAGATAGCCCTTTCCTTCTTGAACGGTCTTGCTTGGCACACCTGCTGTCAGAAGTCAGTTGGCTGTGTCTGTGAGGGTCTGTCCCTGGACTCTCTCCTTTCCACTGGTCTCTGGGCTAGCGCCGCACTGTTTCGATTACTGTGGCTTTGTAGTGAGTTGTGAAATCAGGAAGTGTGGTCTTCGGGCTTTGTTTTCCTTTCTTCAGTTTGTTTTGGCTATTAAAGGTCACTTGACATTCCATATGAGTTTTAGAATGGATTCTTCCGTCTCTGCAGAAAACATCCTTGTTGCTTGATAGGGATTGTATGGAATATATAGATTGATGTGAATTTTATCAACATCTTAATATTCAGTCATCCAGTCCATGAACATGGGATGTGTTTCCATTTGCTTATGTTTTTCATTTCTTTTGGCAGTGTTTTATAGTTTTCATTGTATGGTCTTTAACCTCCTTGGTTAATTCCTGAGAACTTTATCCTTTTAGATGACATTGTAAAAGGGATTGTTTTGGGGATTCCGTTTTCAGACTGTTCACTGTAAGTGTGTAGAAATAACAACTGATTGTTCCACGTCGAGTTTGTATCCTGCTACCTTGCTGAATTAATTTATCCTAATAGTTTTTTTGGGTGTGTTTGTGAAATCTTTAGTGTTTTCTCTGTATAAGATCACATCATCTGCAAACATAATTTCACTTCTTCTTTTCCAATTTGGATGACTTTTATTTCTTTTTCTTGCCTAATTATTCGGCCTAGATCTTTCAGTACTGTGGTGACTAGGACTGGTGAAAGTGGGCATCAGTGGTCTCCTGATCTTAGAGGAAAAGCGTTCACCACGAGTGTGATATTCACTGTTGTTTTTTCATTTCTGGCCCTTATTATGTTCTCCTTCCATTGCAGTTTGTCAAGTATTTCTATCATGAAAAGGTGTTGAATTTTACCAAATGATTTTTCTGCATCAGTTGGGATGATCATGTGTTTTTTTTCCCCTCTTCATTCTATTAATGTGATATATTACATCAATTGAGTTTCATGTATTGAATCATCCTTTTGTTCCAGGAGTAAATCCCATTTGGTCATGACATGTAATCCTCTTTAATATGTTGCTAAAAGTATTATGTTGAGGACTTTTGCATCTGTGTTTGTAAGGGATATTGGTTTGTAGTTTTTTTTTTTGTAGGGTCTTTGCCTGATCACATAGATGGGGTTAGGAAGTGTCTATTCTTCTTAATTTTTGGGAAAGTTTGAGAAGAATTCATATTAGTTCTTTTTTAAATGTTTTGTAGAATTCACCAGTGAAGTTGTCAGATCCAGGGTTTTTCTTTGTTGGGAGATTTTTGATTACTGATTCGCCTGCTCAGATTTTCTGTTTGATTTAGGCTTAGTACTTTTTGTGTTTCTAGGAATTTGTCATTTTATCTAGGTTATCCAGTTTTGCAGGGTTCATAGCCCTTTCTTGTAATCCTTTTGTTTCTGTAGAATGAGTAATGTCCGCATTGCAATTTATGATTTTCGTTTTTTAAGTATTCTTTTTTATTGGTCCATCTAACTGAAGATTAATCGATTCTATTGATCTTTTCAAAGAACTGACTTCTGGTTTCACTGATTTCCTATTTTCCTATTCTTATTATTTCCTTCCTTCTGCTAGCTTTGGCATTTGTTTGTTGTTCTTCTCCTTCCTTAAGTTGTGAGGTTAGGTTGTTGATTTGATATCTTATTTTTTAGTGTAAGTGTTGGCAGCTATAAAATTTCCACTTAGCTCTACTGTCACTGCACTCCGTAAACTGTGGTATGTTGTGTTTTCATTTTCCTTTGTTTATAAGGATTTCCTGCTTTTCCCCTATAGCTTTTTTCTCTGATCTGTTGGTTGTTTAAGATAGTTTTTCGTTTTGTTTTGGCAGTGCCGGGCAGCTTGTGGGATCTTAGTTCCCTGCCCAGAGATTGAACTCAGGCAGATTGAACTCAGGCCACTGAGAGTGAAAGCTGAATCCTAACCACTGGACCACCAGGGAATTCCTAAGAGAATGTTACTTATTTTCCAAACTTCATGAATTTTCTAGTTTTCCTTCCGTTAGTGATTTCTAACTCATTCTTTTATAGTCAGAGAAGATGCTTTGTATGATACAGATCATTTAAAATCTGCTGAGACGTAGCCTGCAGCCTGACATATGGTCTGTCCTGGAGAGCGTCCCACATGCGCTTGAGAAGGTGTGTCCTGTTGTTGGGTAGAGTGTTCTGGATACATCTGTTAGATCTAATTGGTTGATGGTGTTGTTCAAGTCGTCTGTTTCTTATCTTCCATCTGGTTGATGCTTGCTAATGTATTTTAAAATTACTAAATAAAATTTATATTATTTTGGACAGTTTAAATTCAGAATTGACATTTAACTGCAAAAGTAGCTTTAGAATTTTCAAATTATTGGTGAGCTTTCTTTCTTCGTGAAGATTGCATCTAGGTTGCCTTGCTCATTTTTGAGCAGAGAAGTAACACACAATTTGACTCTTTAGTGAGTAGACCTTGGAGATTAACCACCAGGTCCCTAAGCCAGCCACTTATTCCTCAGTGACTAGGTCTGTTTTTCTAAGAAAATGTAAAGATGGGTTTGTAAGACTTGAGTGTGGGTATTCGTATATGTGGTGGTGGACAGTCCGCATTTGGAGCTGGGTCCTGGGAGCATGGGGCAGCACTCTGGGGGTGGGCACCTTGAAGAGAGGTGAGGGGCTCTGTGGAGGGCAGGCACCTTGTGGGGACCTGCAAGCCGTGGGGCGCCCTGGCTATCCCTTGATGGGACCTGGAGGGAATGCTCACTGTGGGGCTTGAGGAGGGGCTGCAGAGGGAGCCCCTGGAGGCCCACAGAGATGTCCAGCACAAGCTTACTTTTCTGCGTTTTTCTCTGGACTTAGAAAAGGAAGCAGCTGATTTGGAAAAAGAGTCCTTTCCTGAAACCCTGTCTTCTCTGAGGCCTAGCAGACACACCGGAGAGGAGGCTTTCTGCTCGCTGCCCACCTTAGGGTCCCTCCATGAGTGTGGGCTGGGTCGGGGGCCAGGACCACCTTGGGGTCAGAGGCCACTCAGCAGGGGACTGAGTATGGAGGGTCCCACAGCCATAAGGCTTCTGAGAAGAGGTCAGGTGGGCAGCCAAACGGAGGTGGGACCAAGGATGCCCTGCCCCCATGCCCCTGGGGCCCCACTCCCCCTGCCCCTGGTCCCCCCCAAACTCAGGAGAGGCCTTCCTCGGGAGCTGTCCCTCCCAGGCGTACCCTCTGTCCTGAAGGAGGTAGATCACTGCTGTCTTATGTTGACCCCATGGTGGTGGCTGGTTTCTCCTGGCACAGTGAAGACCGTACAAGGTGTGTGGCTTTTAGAACGACTCCCCCGGCATGGCCTGGATGCTGGGCGGGATTAACTGTGCACCTGCGGGTGTGTGCAGGTCTGAGGCGGCTGCGAGGCTTCTGGCCTTGACTCGTGGCGCCTCCTGTATGGGGCTTGGGTACCTGGTGGTGGTTGGACCACAGATCTGCATGGCAGGGTCACAGGGCTGCAGCCATGTCACGGTCCCAGCTATTGGCTCAGCTCCTGTCTTCAGTGTTTGTCCAGCCTGACATCTCACTTTAAGCCTGACCTTCATTTTAAAGACTTTCCATGAGTTTTGATTGATTTACTTTTAACATTGGGACTTTTGTTATGGGCAAGGAAGCATATAAAAAGAAAATACCGTGGCTTTGAACATGCCTTCTATTATGGGAGATATTAAAGGTACAGAGAAACAGGCAGCACAGTGCCATGGTCCCCTGTGAGCCTATCTCATACCCAGCAGTTCACCAGCTCCTGGCCCATCTCATCCCCTTAACCACCCTGCCCTCTCCCCGAGTCATTTTGAAGAAACTCCCAGACGTGCTGTTGTTCTATCCAATTTGTTTCAGTGCATAGCTCTAAAAAATAAGAGCAGTTTAAAAGATACAGTTATGACATGTGTGCCTTTAAGTATCTTTTGGGGGTGTGAAGAAGCCGAAGTTGAACGGTTCTATGAAGACCTACAAGACCTTTTAGAACTGACACCCAAAACAGATATCCTTTTCATTATAGGGGACTGGAATGCAAAAGTAAGAAGTCAAGAAACACCTGGAGTAACAGGCAAATTTGGCCTTGGAGTACAGAATGAAGCAGGGCAAAGGCTAATAGAGTTTTGCCAAGAGAACACACTGGTCATAGCAAACACCCTCTTCCAACAACACAAGAGAAAACTCTACACATGGACATCACCAGATGGCCAACACTGAAATCAGATTGATTATATTCTTTGCAACCAAAGATGGAGAAGCTCTATATAGTCAGCAAAAACAAGACTGGGAGCTGACTGTGGCTCAGATCATGAACTCCTTATTGCCAAATTCAGACTTAAATTGAAGAAAGTCGGGAAAACTACTAGACCATTCAGGTATGACCTAAACCAAATCCCTTATGATTACAGTGGAAGTGAGAAATAGATTTAAGGGACTAGATCTGATAGACAGAGTGCCTGATGAACTATGGACAGAGATTCGTGACATTGTACAGGAGACAGGGATCAAGACCATCCCAAGAAAAAGAAATGCAAAAAATCAAAATGGCTGTCTGAGGATGCCTTACAAATAGCTGTGAAAAGAAGAGAAGCATAAAGCAAAGGAGAAAAGGGAAGATATACCCATTTGAATGCAGAGTTCCAAAGAACAGCAAGGAGAGATAAGAAAGCCTTCCTCGGCAATCAGTGTAAAGAAATAGAGGAAAATAATAGAATGGGAAAGACTAGAGATCTCTTCAAGAAAATTAGAGATACTAAGGGAACATTTCATGCAAAGATGGGCTCGATAAAGGACAGAAATGGTATGGACCTAACAGAAGCAGAAGATATTAAGAAGAGGTGGCAAGAATACACAGAAGAACTGTACAAAAAAGAGCTTCACGACCCAGATAATCACGATGGTGTGATCACTCACCTAGAGCCAGACATCCTGGAATGTGAAGTCAAGTGGGCCTTATGAAGCATCACTACAAAGCTAGTGGAGGTGATGGAATTCCAGTTGAACTGTTTCAAACCCTAAAAGATGATGCTTTGAAAGTGCTGCACTCAATATGCCAGCAAATTTGGAAAACTCAGCAGTGGCCACAGGACTGTAAAAGGTCAATTTTCATTCCAATCCCAAAGAAAGGCAATGCCAAAGAATGCTCAAACTACTGCACAATTGCACTCATCTCACATGCTAGCAAAATAATGCTCAAAATTCTCCAAGCCAGGCTTCAGCAATACGTGAACCATGAACTTCCAGATGTTCAGACTGGTTTCAGGAAAGGCAGAGGAACCAGAGATCAAATTGCCAACATCTGCTGGATCATGGAAAAAGCAAGAGAGTTCCAGAAAAACATCTATTTCTGCTATATTGACTATGCCAAAGCCTTTGACTGTGTGGATCACAATCAACTGTGGAAAATTCTGAAAGAGATGGGAATACCAGACCACCTGACCTGCCTCTTGAGAAATCTGTATGCAGGTCAGGAAGCAATAGTTAGAACTGGACATGGAACGACAGACTGGTTCCAAATAGGAAAAGGAGTACGTCAAGGCTGTATATTGTCACCGTGCTTATTTAACGTCTATGCAGAGTACATCATGAGAAACGCTGGGCTGGATGAAGCACAAGCTGGAATCAAGATTGCTGGGAGAGATATCAATAACCTCAGATATGCAAATGACACTACCCTTATGGCAGAAAGTGAAGAAGAACTAAAGAGCCTCTTGATGAAAGTGAAAGAGGAGAGTGAAAAAGTTGGCTTAAAGCTCAACATTCAGAAAACGAAGATCATGGCATCCGGTCCCATCACTTCATGGCAAATAGATGGGGAAATAGTGGAAACAGTGGCTGACTATTTTTGGGGCTCCAGAATCACTGCACATGGTGACTGCAGCCATGAAATTAAAGACTCTTAGCACTCCTTGGAAGGAAAGTTATGACCAACCTAGACAGAATATTCAAAAGCAATTACTTTGCCAACAAAGGTCCGTCTGCTAACTGCTAAGTCACTTCAGTCGTGTCCGACTCTCTGTGACCCCACAGACGGAAGCCCACCAGGCTCCCCCGTCCTTGGGATTCCTCAGGCAAGAACACTGGAGTGGGTTGCCATTTCCTTCTCCGATGCATGAAAGTGAAGAGTGAAAGTGAAGTCGCTCAGTCGTGTCCGACTCCTAGCGACCCCATGGACTGCAGCCTACCAGGCTCCTCCGTCCATGGGATTTTCCAGGCAAGAGTACTGGAGTGGGGTGCCATTGCCTTCTCCAAAGGTCCGTCTAGTCAAGGCTATTGTTCTTCCACTAGTCATGTATGGATGTGAGAGTTGGACTGTAAAGAAAGCAGAGCGTCGAAGAATTGATGCTTTTGAACTGTGGTGTTGGAGAAGACTCTTGAGAGTCTCTTGGACTGCAAGGAGATCCAACCAGTCCATCCTCAAGGAGATTAGTCCTGGGTGTTCATTGGAAGGACTGATGTTGAAGCTGAAACTCCAATACTTTGGCCACCTGATGTGAAGAGCTAACTCATTTGAAAAGACCCTGATTCCGGGAAAGATTGAGGGCAGGCGGACAAGGGGACGACAGAGGATGAGATGGTTGGATGGCATCACTGACTCAATGGACATGGGTTTGGGTAGACTCCGGGAGTTGGTGATGGACAGCGAGGCCTGGTGTGCTGCAGTCCATGGGGTCGCAAAGAGTCGGACATGACTGAGCGACTAAACTGAACTGAACTGAACTAGGGGGTGTAATTAACATACAGTAAATTGCAGGTATTTATTTATTTTTATTTTTGGCCACACTGCACAGCTTGCAGAGTCTTAGTTCCTCCAGCAGGGATCAAAGCCACACCCTCAGCCGTGCAAGTGTGGAGTTGTAACCACTGGACCACTAGGAGTTCCCTAAATTGCACATATTGAAAGCGTACAATGAGTTCTGACATCTGTCTGTACCCATGAAACTCATCTCACTCGAGATAGGGAAGGGTCCCTTTACCTGCCACTTTATGTGTGTGTGATTTATTGGTTGGAGGAGCTGGGTTTCATCCTGTATACTTGCCCAGGGTCTGGATTTTGCCCACAGTGTCCCTTTGGTGGAGTTTGGCATGTTCCTGTCTTCTCTGTGTTCCTTAGGTTGGTAGTTGAGGTTGCAGGAGGGTCCATTCTCTTAGCAGGACCCCCAAGGAGGAGGCAGGTAGCGCATGTGGTTCTGTGATGGCACGACCATGGGTGCCCAGCACTCAGACATGGGAATTCGTCAGGGTTGCACACAGAATGGACATAGCCCGGTCCTTCATGGATCAGCAGGAACGCCTCTAAAAAGTGGGACAGAGAACCTGCACAGGAAGGCAACTCAAAGGCTTGATGCTTTCCTGCATGTCCTAGTTTTCAGAAGAATGTGTTGGTGTCATCCATCCAGTGGTGACCAGTCGATTTCTTTTTCAGCATCTCAGAGAACCCGGGGACTTAAATGTGTGCGGTGAGAGGTGACTACTCTGGCTGTTCTCAGGGCTCACAGGAACCTGCTGATGCAGTGGAGCCTCTGCAGGTTCTTCTGAGCCTTTTGACCTGACTCAAGTACTCTTGCCAGCTTCCTGCTGCCTCTAGAGGGACCCCAGTTCTGGGCTCAGCCATTTCTCCTCCAGGGAACCCTGGTTCCACTTCGTGGCTTCTGGAGCCCGAGTGTGATTGGGCCTGTCACATCAGAGAAGAGTCAGAAGTGAGCAATAACTTTTCTAATTTGCCAAAAGGAAAACAGAACCAGCATGGGTGACTGAGTGAGGCTTTGAATGGGCGTTTCCTGAAGCTGCCCGGGTGTGGTTCTGCCTGTAGGTTAGGAAGGTGGGGAAGGAAAGGAAACTGATGAGAGAGCTTCTTGTGGGGAGGAAGGAGGGAAAACCCAATTGCAGTTGGTTGTATGACATAGACGTTCACCTGTGCTCAGGACGGAGCCCGAGATGAATGCTTTGGAGGTGACACCAGGTGCCATGTGGCCGCTCCAAGGACTGGGGGACCACCTGTTCCTTTGGAACTGCTCTCAGAACTGGAAGGGAGCGCTCAGCCTCACACAGTGAATGAACCGTGGGTCTCTGCTGATTTTCCTAGAACGTCAAATCTGTGGGGACAGTCTCTTGCCATTGATGAAACACTGTGCTTCATAAGGGAGAAGTTAATATGCATGAGTTCTAAAATATTGAGCTAATATAATTTTGAGAAAATTTAAGTTGATTACAGTTTATGCTGAGGACAGCGAACTTAAACAGCAGTCTTAATCCTCCAGAATTGAAAATTGGTTTCAGGTTGATGTGGAATAAATGTTTTAACAGAACTTTGCATTATTTATAACCACTTGTTCCAGCTTCTGGTGAAGATATGCAGTGGCAAAGGTGTGTTGGGGCCTTGATGTGTGGACGCCTCACTTTCACTAATTGGCCTTTGAACTGTCCACGTGGCCCCAGATTAGTCATCTCAGTGGACAGTGGCTTTTAAAGTAACCTCAGATAGTGGTGCCCACTGAAGGACAGAGGTGTGACTGTTTCCTCTTGTGTGAGGCCATTCCTTTTACTTCTTTGCTCAGATGTAATCAAGATGAACTCAAGGATAGTGAATAGGTATTTTTAAATGTTTCTAAACTATACAACTTCTGAAAGCTAAATACACTAAAACAAATTTTTTCCCCTGTAGGTCTCCAGTGCCTATTGGATTTTTACCTTAAAAAGTTCTCAGTGTGAGATTTCTTACGCTGTCAATGTAGATTCAGTACAATGATTGAGTAGAGGACCCTCCAGGTCAGGCGGCGGGCGCCCAGCTGCTGAAGGATGAACGGAGAGGAGGAGTTCTTCGATGCCGTCACAGGTGAGCGGAGGGGGTGCCAGCGCAGAGGCCAGGTCATGAGCGTGAAGCCCTCAGACCCCGGCCTCAGACTTAGCCTGGGGACATGAGGATGGCCTGGGAGAGCCACGCAGAGAGAAGGGTGACGTGTTCCCAGGAAAAGCACTTGTCCTGGCCCAGATTTGGAGGAAAACATCCACTTCAGACCACAGGAGATAACATGAAAGGGCAACTGTGTGTTTCAGTCTTTGAAAGAGTTGCCCTCGGGTGTAAATATTTTTATTTGGCTCCTGAATGAGATGGTCCGCATCCTTATATTGTTTATAATGAGCAAAACCTTACTGTCCTGTCTTATGCACGACTTAAAGTCTACCAAGGAATAGTAGATTATCTGCTTCCACAGCAACTCTTGCTGTGTTAAAAGTTCAGTTCTAAAAAAAAAAAGTTCAGTTCTGTTTCGCTTTTCAAACACCATTGTGAACGCTGGTACCCAGGCTAGTGGGGTGGAGCATGTGGTGGGGGGGGTGTTCTGTGTGTGTGTGAGTGATGGGGGTGGCAGGGGGTGGGGGGCAGGAGAGGCCAGGCTTGGTCAGGCCACATTTGCTTAGAGCGGCCCCTCTTCCTCCTGTCACCTCCTGAGGGGGCCCCAAACTCAAGTTCAAGGTGTCCCCCTGCCCTCCACCGACTTGTCAGCACTGGGAGCATCACTTTGCTTTTCTTGCTGAGGGTTCTTACTGGTGGAGACGGACTTCAGGGGACTCTTCCAGTCCAGAGCCTGCTCTTGGGTGTGGGGACGTAGAAATGGCGGCTCTGAAACGTTACTGCCGCCAGCTTCTTCAGTGGTCATCTCCCCAGTGCTGTCAGGGGGCCCTACTGTGGTTGGTGCTGAGAGAGTATGGTGCCCAGCACAACAGGAGGCTCTTGCCTGGTGGTGGTCACTGTCCCCAGACACCTGTGCTATCCCTGTCGGGACACCTGGAGCCCTGGTGGAGCCCTGCCCCATGCTGCCTGCGTTCATTGGCCATACTTCTCCCGAGGGAAGGGCTGGAGCAGTTGAGGGCCAGCAGCCTCAGGTGATTGACTTATTCTCGTCCGAAGCCCCAGGAGGAACTGGCATTGTGCTCCCCTCGCTATTCTCAAAGGCTGAACCACTGAGTCGTCATCTGAGATTTCATAGCTATTATGTTCCCTGTAGACATGTTTTCCTGGGAAGCGTGCTGTCTGATCAACCACCCGCTCATCAGTGATTGTTAGCAGCTGAATTCCACCTAGCGGCTGGTTGTCGGGGAATCACGCCCTCGGTCTGCCTGGCCCTGGCATAGGGACCACGTCTGAAACCTAAAGAGCCCGACCTCAGTGAGGCCCTCTCACCCAGGAGCCTCCTGGAGGTGCCCTCCTACTGGGACCAGTGTAACTGGCTCTCGTGAAGGGCTTTCCCTGGAGAGGCCCTGAGCTGTGGGGGTGCCACGTGTGTATGACTCCATCGCCACCTCTCTGCACGGTGGGACCAGCCACAAGTCCCTGAGATGGAGGCAGAGGAAGCAGGTGTCTCGGTGAAACACCTTTGGTTTCACCGAACCAAACTGTCCTTTGGTTCCCGAACAAGCAACAGGAAGGTGAAAAATCTGAAGTCTCCTAATGCAATGAAATGCCCGGTGGGTACTTCCCTGTCTTAGAGTCGGTCTTACTTTGTGACTCTATTAAAACATATTTAAACCCAGCAGTTACTGAATGGATGACTTCAGTGGGCAGGTATTCCCTCTAAGAATCAGTACCTTTCAATTTGAAAGGTTTTTAAATAAAGCACTTGAGAATATGTACAGATGAAGGGCTGTAAAAAATCAGACTGACCTGTCGAAGATGGGTATCTCTAAGTGATCAGATTATAAATGCTTTCAGCTTGCTCCTTGGCTGATCTGTATTTTCTCTTTGTGTAAAACAAGAAACGTTGTGTATTAAGTATTAAGATGATTAAGGTGTTATGGAGCATTGGCTTCACCAGAGACTTCAGGCACTTGTGAGGGAGAAGCTGCTTTGTTTTCTGGGGCCCACCCCAGGGCTGTGATCTAAACGAACTTTCTACTTAACGGTGGCCTAGATTCTCGGCCCTGAGGGATGCAGGGATACCTGTGCACTCAGCAACCCTAAGCTGGGACTGTTTCAGGCTATGTTAGACCCACGTTTATGCTGGGGATCAACAGGTGTCACTTTGGGGATTGTTAGCAAAAACTAGAGGTGACAGGCTATTTCAGAAGGTATTGATTATTTTTAATTATATCCTTTCAAATTTATTGTGTCATCGGTTTCAGTGCTGCTACATTTTGTGGATCTGTCAATAGAGAAGAATGAGAAAGAAGGAATTTTTGCATTTTCTCAAGGAAGCTTATCAGTGGCAAGGTGGTTTATGTTTTGTGTGTAGCAGCAGCCACCCAGGTCTTTCACGCTGGGCCCCACTTTCCACTCAGAAATGAGGGGCTGTTACGGGAGCCCACCCTATGTTCCTCGTGGGCTCATTGCTGGGGGTCAGCGGTCAGGAGCCTCTGCTCCAGCTGGAATGATTCACCTGGCAGCCACAGCTCCCTCCAGGCTTGCCCTGGAGCAAAAGGAAACACACTTCCCTTGTCCCTGGTCACTGGTCACTTCGGAAAAGCCTTCCCAGTGGAGAAGACCCAGAGGTCTGCCCAGGGTTGTGACCTTCTTCCTCAGGGACTGGACGGGCCAGGAGACGGCTGCCTGTGTTTCGCATTAGTCCTCATGGGTCATTTTCCCTGTTTTCTGTGTACCGTGTAGTCTCTGGGTTCACATCCATCATCCACAGTTTGGGTTATTGTTGGTAGGTTGGCTAGGTTCTGCCAATGCGGTGGCGTGGTGCTTGGTCTTAGAAATACTGCAGCAGATATGTTTCAGAACATGATGCAGAGTTTGACCTCAAATATGGACAGAGGAGGAGGATGTTGTGGCCTGAGTTAGGTGTGACCACCCCGGAGGACATGAGTCATTGATGACCACAGGGGAAAACTGTCCTTGTCCCCTGGGGCCACCCCACATGGAAAGGACCATGGAGCGTGCAATGTGGGTGGCAGGGTGGGGTCCTCCTTGGGGAGCCCCTGGGAGCAGTCCTCTTTTTCCACCTCCGTCTGCAGCTCTTGGCGAGCGGAGTTAATAACTCTGACTGTGTCCATTAGAAACACTTTAGAGCTTCAGGTTTTCTGCTTTCAGTGAGAATCCTCAGAGGTGAAGTCCTGCCACCTCACCCTCTGCTTGTCTCATGCAGGCTTTGACTCTGATAACTCTTCCGGGGAATTTTCAGAGGCGAATCAGAGACTCACTGGCGTGATTCATGTGGACACCAGCAAAAGTAATGGGATTGGAAAAGTTGGGGACGGGCCTCCTCAGGAGAATGGGATTCAGAAGCACAGGTAGGTTGTCCTGTGGGTCAATCTTAGTGTCTCCCAGCACACCTGTACTCATTCGCCCCAGATACGCTGCGGGTGCAGGTTGTGAGCTGAGAACGTCCTGTCCAGTGTCACTGGGCAGATCGAGGGCCTGTTCAGCTAGCCTCTGGGTGGCCCCTACAGATCAGTGACGGTGCTTCCTCAACTTGACTCCAGTCCTTAAGCTGACGGGGCGGCTGTGCCTGCTCCGGGTTGTGGGACTGAGCTCCAGGGGGCCCTGGTGTTTGCTCACAGCCTGCCCTCACTGTTACCAGACCATCCTGCTGGCTTCATGCAGATCTGCCTGCGTTCTCTTTCCACACACTGACCTCTGATCCCGAGAGTTTCTGAGGGTTGTTTGGTGTAGCAAGACCACATTCCGTTCTCTCTCCACCACCACTGGGTTCTCATGTGAGCAGACTTCAGTGACACTGACCCAAGTTCACCAACAGAAGGGAGGACTCAGCTGGGACAGACAGGAAGCAGGTGGAGCCCCTGGGATGATGGCAGTGGCCTCTGTCCACCCAGGGAGCCCACCTTCACCCCAGCCTCTGCCCTGCACTGGACCCAGCGGGACCCTGAGCTGCCAGAGCACCTCCTGCCTGCTCTCATGGCCTGGGCTCAGCCGTCAGCCCCCTCATCCCCTATACCCCGGAATCTGGCTCAAGCTGGCCCTAGTGCCGCACCCCCGCCCCTTCCTCCCATATCCATCCCCCAGCCTGACTTGCTGGCCTCTGGAGATGTGTCTTGGATGCCTTCAGCTTTGCCAGCTCCTGTGTTCCGGCCTGTTCCTCCTACACTGGGCCTCCTGTGGGCACCTCCTGTGCCTGTTTCTTGCCCAGATTTCACCGTTTCTGGACAGGTCCGATCCTGTACCTCCCCCTTCTTAAGCTCCCAGGCGGTGGACACGGCCCTGAGTGAGGGTGCAGCAGCTCTTCTCTCTCCAGTGTGTTAGTTTGGACCATGAACCGTAAGGGTCTCCTCTAAGGATGACCCCGGCACCTGTGCCTCTCTCTGGGGGCAGCCCCGCCCACGGTCAGAGGTCCCAGCCTTGTGGGGTCCTTGGTGCCCCGGCTTTTCCCTCGTTAGGGCTCTGTCTGCTCTGTGCCCTGAGCCTGGGCCTTCTTCTCCTCCATCTCGTCAGCTCCTGCCTGTATGCAGGGCCATCCTTGGGCTTTGCCCTCCCCCTCGTGGCCCCTCACAGCTGGGGCCTGTCATGTCATGGCCACACAGGACCTCAGGAAAGACAAGCACAGGCTTCAGAGGGGTTTAAGAGCCGGTTTCTGAGATGTTTTCTGAGTGGGACTCCTTCTTGTCTGACCTCTGTCCATGGTCCTGCAGCTGCTCCTGGCTGCTGGCGCCCGGCTGCCCTGGGGTGGGGGTGCGGCGACCTGACTCCCCAGCTCCATGGGGGAAGGTCGTCCATGTGGCCGTGATCATTTCCCAGGAGGCCCTCCAATATTTGGTACAGAAAGCTTTCTCTGGGACTTCTGCAGCAGTCTGGTCCTTTTTTCCTCCACTGGCGAGCCAACATAGAGAAACACTAATGCTTAGAAAAGGTGAAAGACAAGGGCCACTGAGCAGAGCCATCCATTGTGACTCACATTGTTGAAACATACGTGTTGCTCTGGTTGCTCCTCTGCAGGACATCTCTGCCTGCCCCAATGTTTACCAGAAGCGACTTCAGCGTGTGGAGCATATTGAAGAAGTGCATCGGCTTGGTGAGTTCAGAGAGCCAGACTTCCCACGGGGCCTCCACCATCTTGTCTGGCACAGGTGGCTGTGACTCCAAGAAGCGGTGCTCGGAGGAGGGGCGGGTGTGGGGAGAGCCTGCTGCTAATGGAGAGGGTCCTCTCCGGCCCCTCCTAGGAGCTGTCCAAGATCACGATGCCCATAGCCTTCAATGAGCCCCTGAGTTTCCTGCAGCGGATCACAGAGTACATGGAACATGTGTACCTAATTCACAGAGCCTCCCGCCAGCCCCAGTCCCTAGAAAGGATGCAGGTGGGTGGCAAGCTCACTTCGGGGGGCACCTGGCACTGTGCTTGGTTGCACGCAGACCATAGCAGTTAAAAACGTGACTTAATGTGACTGGCCACGTGGGGGCAGGGACCTTGGCCCTCAGCAGTGGGATGTCTGGGAGCGGGGCCAGAGCAGCTCACACTGACTTTGGGGAGCTGTCCTGCCCAACGGCCTAGGCATTTGCCACAGGCACATTCTCCACGGGTGTGGTCTTGGCCTCCTGTCGGTTGGGCCTGTGGGGCTGCAGGGGGATGTGGGGCTGGCAGTTGGCCCCTCTTGGGTCCTTTCAGCACCACCGTCCCATGCGAGTGTGTGCACATGTGTGATAGACGGCCTGCAGGGCAGGCCCCAACTGGGGTGGGAGATGGCAGAGTTCCTGCTTTCTGTGGCTTTGAGGAAGTGGTGGGTGATAAACAGCATTTCCCCGGAAGTTCTGTGGTTTCACACGCGTTACCAGCGGGAGACTGAGAAGTCACCCCAAGCGCGTGTCTGGGCGCCACCCAGCCCTTGGCTCGCACGTCCTCATGGTCGCCACCCCCTCACTGGCCTGTGGTTGCTTCCAGTCTGTGGCGGCCTTCGCGGTTTCAGCTGTGGCTTCCCAGTGGGAGAGGACCGGCAAGCCCTTCAACCCGCTCCTGGGGGAGACGTATGAGCTCATCAGGTAAGCAGATGGGGCCCTCGTGGTGTCTTGGGCACAGGACTCTGGTGACGGATGAGGAGGGTCCTTGTGCAGCATGGATGTCTCCAGGCGGCTGAGTTGAGGGGCTTCCTGTGGGTGGAAAAATGGTTCACTTTAGAGAGGTGTTGTGTTAATGGCATAACAGAACCCTGGTGAGAAACCGAATTGAAAACCGAAGACTGCGTTAGGTTCAGGAATGGAGAGGGGATGGCCAGAATGTGTGGTTTAGGCTCAGGACCTAACCTAAACGTGTAGGTTAGGTTCAGGAGCAGAGAGGGGATGGCGGGGTGTAGTGCTGCTGGGTGCTTGTGTGTGTGGGCATGTCTGCGTGGCCTACTGTAATTTGCAGCATCTTTATAAAACAGTGGTGTACTGTGTGACTAATCTTGGATTCAAAGAACCACAAACTTCTGGCTGTAGTTCTTGGGTCCTTCTGTGCATATGTGTTGTTAATGGTTGAGTCTTTGCTGTGGTGAGTAGATGATGCTGGGCTGTGGGGATGCTAGGCGGCTGAGAATAGGCCCTTCAGATGTGTCAGAGTTTACACTGTTTGCGGAGGTGTGCGTGTCAGCCCTGCTTTCAGCCCGTCCGGGGAGGAGTTGTCATCTTGGTGATGCAGGCAGCCTGCACGTGCATCTCTTCCCAGGTGGGGAGGCAGCATTCATGCCAGTTTCAGATTCCACCTTCTCTGGCTCGTCCTGGATGGCTCAGCAGCGGCCCCTCTGTGCACAGGGTCTGTGTGGGGTCCTCCTGGGTTTTAGTGTGCTTTAGAGGCTGGCTGGCACTGGGTGCTGGAGGACCCCTTCTCCACATGTCATTTTCTTCAAGAAAGCCAGATAAGTTAGGAGAAAGCATGCTGTGTGCTGCCAGGAGCCTTGTAAATGACAGGAGTACAGCAGGTGGTCTGGGGCTGTGGCAGGTCACAGCAAGAGGGACCGTAGGCACAGCTTTCTCCTTTGAGAGACAGGGAAGCTGAAGCCCAGGCAGGGGAAGGCTGGCCTGAGGGTCAGTCTCAGGGGGACACTTGTATCTGGAATTCGTGGAGATGTTTCTTAGATATTCCTCTTGAGCAAGAGCTTCCTCCCTCTGGTCAGCATACTCTAGTCCAGTATTCGAGATTCTGCCCTTATGTAGCTGTTAGATAGTTTTCAGCATTTGTGCGTATTAAGAGCATCATTGAAATATCAGAAAAGAGAAATCAAAGCACAGTACATTAAGAATCCAGACAACAGAAAGCAAGCAGGGGGTTAAAAGCATGCAAGCCCTCCAAGGCGCTGAATGTAGCGATAGCCCAGCGTCGGTCTCTTTCAGAGCATAGTTCAGCTGAACCAGCCTCATGGACTGGTAGGGAACACTGACACACTCTCTACACTTGTGTCAGGCCGCAACTTCCCAATCACACTTCCGGTGTCTGCCGTGTGCCACGCGTGTTAGACAGCTATCTTCCTGTTTGGGCAATGTAACTAAACTGGCCACTCACCAGTATCGTTTTGTCCCTAGAGCTTGCTCATGGATAACTAAAAATAACACTTTCTGTTCTTAGACAAGTATTCATTTTGTAAATTACATACCTTGGTAGGCAACCTTTTAAAATCTAATTTTTCAACTTTCCTTCCTCTGTAATGATTGGAAATTCTGATTCCAGTTAAGTTAGTAATTATGTGGTTGAGCTTTTATAATTTTTAATGACTATAGCTGTAGGTGTATTCAGAGTTCTGGAACAATTAAAAACTGACATTTTTATTGAAAAAGAGAGTGTACTAAAAATCCTACTTCTTGGCCAGGAATATCTTGGGACATAAGACATTTCATCACAAACATCCTGGGAGCCTTGAAAGGAGGCTGGACAGCCCTCCTCTGGGTTTACTGGGCAGTGGGCATCCCTGGAGAAGTCAGGTGACAGTTTGCTGTCGGGCCTCTGAGTCGCTGGCCCTAAGAGCACCGGGGTGGGCAGGGGGTCAGGGCAGGGGGCCTCTCCGCAGGGCTGCTTGTTTTGTGTGTTGGTGATGGCCCCGGGACACAGTGTGTGCGCGCGCGCGCGTGTGTGTGTGCGTGTGCATGTGTGTGCATGTGCGTGTTTTTGTGGTCAGTATTAGGCCACGTGTGACATTGGAGAGCCGCGCTGGTTGTTTCTGCCATATGAGACAGCATGTGTGGTCCCCTTATCCCAGCACCCCTCCCAAACATGGGGGTCAGGGGCTCTGTGGGTCCTCCATCCCACATGCAGGTGCTGAGTTGTGGGCTTCCCTGGGGAGGCGGGTGCTGGGCCGACTTTATGGGCTTTGCTGTCACTCACAAGGTCCTCTGGTTGTCTCTCCTGCCCCTTCCTTTCTTTTCCTCATTTTTGCTTCCAGGGAAGACTTAGGGTTTAGATTCATATCCGAGCAGGTGAGCCACCACCCCCCAATCAGTGCGTTCTACTCGGAGGGCCTCCACCAGGACTTCCTGTTTCATGGCTCCATCTATCCGAAGCTCAAGTTCTGGGGGAAGAGCGTGGAAGCAGAGCCCCGCGGCACCATCACACTGGAGCTGCTCAAGTGAGTGGGGAGCTATGCGGTGCAGGGGCCGTGGTGGGCAGCCAGGCGGGCAGCCTTGCAGCGCAGGACCCTCCTCCAGGGAGCCTGGAGGCCTCGTTGGGGTGGTGGTTCCTGGGGCAGGGGGTGTGCTCCTTACAGGATTGGGTTGGGTCCTGTTTTTTCTCCCTGGTCTCTGCAGTTCAGTCCCTGGTTGTGGTCGTCGTCCCCTGCTGTGTGACAGCCCAGCTCAGAGCCTGAAACAATCCTGTCCTCGCCTGGTGTTGGGGGTGATGTGGGGGCTCTGTTGGGGTTCTGTGCTGGTGCAGCTGGGGTGCAGGCTGGATGAACCCCTGAAGACAACCAGGCAGAGCCTCTGCTCCCGCACTCTCTTCCCTGGCCGCTGGCAGAGGCCAGGGTTGCTTGCCACCCCCCTGCTCTGCACAGCTGTGCGGCCGGACACGGGCACCCCCCAGAGCTAGGGACCAAGGATGGGTGCCCAAGGATAGACGTGTCCTTCATCACCTGACCTCAGAAATGACCACAGCCTATGTGCACATGCTGTGGTCACACAGACCAGCTGTGGTCTAGGGTCTGAACTCCAGGAGGGGAGGAGAATGGAGGGGCCGTCTTCAAGGATGCATGCATACCTTTAAATCGATTTAAATCCAGACATGCCCAATCTGACGTTGATCAAAGACCCTCCAGGCAGAAACCGAGTCTCTAGCAGCCGCCTGGCACTGCAAACCCGTTGTGGACGGTCCAGACCAAGGGGCACAGCTGCCTCCCTGAAGCACGAGCCTCGCTGCCTGCAGCTCCGTGGGAGCTTTGTATGGCATTTGTGTTTCCTGTGAGCCCCACCTGGCCAGAGGCGTGTGGGCTCCCCAGTCTCCACCCCAGACCCTTGCATCTTGGGTCAGACCGGGGCAGCCCCTCCTGGTCACCTGCTCTTGGCTTTTAAGGGTGGGGAGAGTTGCAACCTGCAGAGTTGCAAGCCCTGTCAATGAACGCTTTTGGTTCCCAGGACATTCAAGAAGTTTCCAGTGTTCCTCGTGAAATGCTTGTGCCCTGGGCCTTTTTTTGCCCTCAACTGTGGCTCCGACACAGCCTCCCTTGAGACATGGGTCTGGCCCTCTGCTCCCCGCCCGTTTGTGAGGTTTCTTTTCTCCTTGAGGAAGCCCACCTGGGGAGCAGGTGACTGATGGGAAAGGCATTTGCACCCCAGGACCCACCCCGCCTCATGTTGGCCCCAGAGGCCCAGGGCCCAGGCTCGCTAGGGACCTCGTGGTTCCCACAGGGCAGGGCGGGCATGGTAAGAGGGCTGTTCTGTTGACAACTTCACAGGAAACCTCTTGCCTTTGTTGCAGCCCTTTATTGCTGATTAACTTGTCTCCACGTTTAAATAGAAAGCTTTGTTGATACTACAAAGGACATTTCAAACGAATGCTAAAGACGTAGCCACTGCTCGGGAGTTCAAAGCTGTGCTATGCCCTTCTGCGGCTTTCAGTCCATTATGGTGTGATTCTGTCTGGGACTTAGCTTCTAGGGTCACGCGGTGTCTCTGTTCTCTGGCGTATTTCAGACATAAGGAAGCATACACCTGGACCAACCCTACGTGCTGTGTCCACAACGTGATTATCGGCAAGCTCTGGATAGAGCAGTATGGGACAGTGGAGATTTTAAACCACAGGTAACGGGCCCAATGCTGAGATGCTGCGAGTCAGGGTGGCGATGGGGCGCCCAGAGCACTGGCCGCTGGCGTTCAGCTGTGTATTCATGCCACCCTCAGCCCCCAAGGCCCTCCCTGGTCCCCAGCGAGCTCAGCTTCCAGATGGGCCATACTGGCCGCGAGACAACACACGTGCTGCGGTTGGATCTGATTCTGGCCGGCACTGGTCAAAGTCGTCGTTAGTGCTCCGTGTTGTTATTTCTGTGTTTTTAGTCACAGTGGTTGATTTAGTTGGAAGTTTTAAACTACACTCAAGAATGGTGTGATCTTCTGGTGAAAACAGTGACCACTGTCCAGTCTGCCAGGCCTTATTCCTCGAAGTTCATGGCTGGTTTGCTTTGTTTCTTAACAGCTTTGTTAAGATATAATTTACATGTCATAAAATCCACCCATTTAAAGTAGACATGTAAATGACTTTTAGTAAATCTACCGAATTGTGTAACCATCAGCACCAGGCAGTACTTGAAGCTTTCTGTCCCCTGGAAAGGTCCCTGGGCCGTCCATGCAGTCCTGATGCTGCCCCGCCCTGGGGAGCCCTTGTACGAGCTCTTGCTTGCTCCCCTCTCTCCCCTGCTATCTCCCCATCTTCCCCTCACTCTCGGTCTTTCCCTCTGTATCTCCCCCTCCATCTCTCTCTCCTTCTCTCTTTCCCTACCCCCTCAATTTGCCTTTTCTTGACATTTCCCATCCACAGCAGAAGCCTGTGTTTGTCTTCCCTGCAGGACTGGAGATAAGTGTGTGCTTCACTTTAAACCGTGTGGACTGTTTGGGAAAGAACTTCACAAAGTGGAGGGGTACATTCAAGACAAAAGGTAGATCCCCGCGCAGATCGGGTCACAGGTGCCTAGTTGGTGCTTGCGTCTTCTGCAGAAGTCGTGGTTTTAGAATCTGACCTCATGTTTCACTCTCTCTCCTGGGCTCAGTATGGTTATCAGGCAAAACCCAAACACGCGTTTATGGGCATCCTTTTCCACATGATTTTTTTCGCTCCTGTTGGGAAATCTGGGACTTGTTCAAGTTTCTGTGAGCAGAGAAATGATCAGTAGTATTTTAACAAGTTTGGGGGATTCTTCCCCACTTTGGGTTAGTTACACTATGTGTTGGGTCTCAGTTTCTCTCTCTTTTTTTTTCCATCAAGTAACTTGGACCACATAACAGCCATAAGATTCCTTTTAGCTCCTAAAATATGTACATTTTCAGGTAAAAATAGTTCCTAGTGTAAAGCAGCGGGTACTTTTGCTCTGTCCCACTCTGTTGGGTGTCAGATGTTCACCTGTTCAAATCCCTTAGACTTAAGACTCTGACCACTTCGCCCCTTGAAATCTTTTGGGACTTGGTGTATGGCTTCACAGGACAGCAGTCCTGTTAGGGAGACTGGCATTGGCCAGCCCTGCAGAGTCAGCCCAGAGGGAGACCGTGGTCAGCTGGCCCACAGACGTGGGCTGCAGCAGTGGACACCCCCCTGCACCAGCCCAGCTCCGAGTTTCTGGTTTTCCATCCCAAATTGGACAGAGAGGACTTGGCCATGTGTCCCCGCTTGCCACCCTCCAGGCCCAGCCTCTGAAGCACAGGTGCCCTCCCAGCATGGCCCTCGGCTGCCAGCACAGCCTTCCAGGAGCACATGGTCAACTCCCTGCTCACCCAGGAAGATGCAGGAAAGGAGAACAAGGCACAGCATGCATTGTTCCTTGGGAATCAGGCAGAGCGCCCTTTCTGGAGGCTGTGGGCGGACAGTGATGGGGGTCTGACTCCAGGTTATGGAGCTGAAGAGGCAGTGGCAGCTGGATGTGGGGAGGGTTGTTTATAGGACATAGAGAAGGGGCTGCAGGACACATGGTACTTAAAAGATGTAGTATATTTAAAAAACGACAATCAGGCTCACAGGGTGTTATGTTACACACTTGTTCTTACCCCATCTGCCTCCCGCAGCCCTTCAGGTTCTTGTGCCCTTGTTTTCTCTTTCCTGCTTTGGCAAAGGAGTGTGAAGAGTTAGTCTGAAAGCTGTGAGTGGCGATACTGAAATGGAGCTTTCCGTCTGCATGTTTGCACCAGCAGTACCCTAGGGTTTACAAGACTGATGATGAAGATTGATTCTGGGTCAGGTTAGGGGGCTGCATTTCTGGATGAACGGTTGATGATCACTGTTACTTGCTTTTAAAAATTCCCTTTCCCTCCAGCAAAAAGAAGCTCTTTGTGATCTATGGCAAGTGGACGGAGTGCTTGTGGGGCATAGACCCTGTCACATACGAGTCCTTCAGGAAGCAGGAAAGAAGAGGGGACTCCCTGCGGAAGACGAAGCCGGTACGGGGCTGCCGTGGGGGGTCCCCAGCGAGGGTGCGGGGCCTGGCCAGGCGGTGCCTTGGTGGTCCAGCTAGAGGGGTGGGTTACAGAACCTGTCTCTCCGAGCGAAGGTGCCTGTCCACCTGATTCTGGATGGCCAGGTGCTGGGGTGCCTCTACCCACCCCTCTACCTGGCAGAATCAGAGGGTGCCTCCATTTCCTTCTGGATATTTCTTGATACCTCTCCTGTCCCCGCACCTTGTTAGCTGAGACCCAGTAGATAAGCAAGTGGATGTCCTTTCTGCATTTCTAGTTCTGAGTTCCAGGTGATAAAATCCAATACTGATTGTCTTAAGACTAGTTCTTCTTGAGCCTAAGACTAGAGGCAATAGTTCAAGAGAGGTGTCGTGTTTTTCTAGATGATAAATTAGAATGTACCAAACCTGAGGTGTTCAGTATCTGTTTAACAGAATATTCAACTTCTGCTGAGATTGTTATTGTTTCTTGTTTTGTTTTGGGCCAAGCCACTAGGCATGTGGCGTCTGGGAACTCAGTTCCCTGACCAGGGGTCACACCTGTGCCCCCTGTAGGGGAGGCTCAGAGTCTTAGCCACTGGACTGCCTGGGACGTCCCTGTTGGTTTTTATGTTGTAATATTTCACAGGTTCTATTAGACATCTTTTCTAAAAATACTCCTTTAAACTAAAAAAAAAAAAAAGTAAAGTTCCATTTGAAGACCATAGAGCAGATGTTAAATCTGTTTGCTGACATGTTTAGTGCGTTTGCTTGGCTGTGTTGCCCCTCGGGGTGACGTCCCAAGGAGGGAGCATTTCGTGGGGGTGCAGACCGCTGCCCTGTGTCTTCACTTAGCTTCTGGCACCACACCGCGTAACCCGCAGGCGGGGAAGACTGCCAGGCTGTGCTCGTTGTAATTAAGTATCTCCCTCACAGCTAACTAAAAGCCACTCTTCTTCTCCAGGTCCCACTGCTTTTGAAAAGGAAGTAGCAGTTGTACTTTTCTATTGAGATGTGACCCCAAGTGAGAGCTTAGTCTAGAGACGCTGAGACACCCTGAAGTCACCACACGTGCAGAAGGGCAGCGTTGGGGTAGAGGACCACTTGGGGGCGCCCTTGGCTACCTGAGGAGGTGTCGCCCCATCCAATCACACTCAGGAGGCCACATGGGCCCCCCTACCAGGAGCGTGGTGCCTGCTGCCCTCTCGGGGGCTTGGGAGGGTCTGCCAGGGCTCCGGGGGCAGTGGGTGCTGTGTCTTTCAGGACGACGGCCCTGAGAAGGCTGATTGCGATGTAGCGGACAGTGTGCCCGAGTCTCAGGAGACGGTGCAGGTCATTCCAGGCAGCAAGCTACTCTGGAGAGTCAATACCCGGCCCCCCAACTCCGCTCAGGTCTGTGCCCCCGGCCCTAGCCAGGCCCCCAGTCATCCTGTCACCCTCGGGGCTCCCTGCCCTCCGAGCCCTATGACCCCCACCCTCCAGCACTCAGCTCAGGCATCCACACACACCTCAGGACCTGGTTACACTGCGAACCCTCAGTGTCTACACCAGCTGTGTCTGACCGAAAGGGTTTCCAAACCAGTTTCGAGAGAGAATTTTTTGACTTGTCAATTTCAGTCCTTAAATGCGTTTCGATATTTGTTTTGGAAAATTGCACTTATAATTTTGTTACCTATGGTAAAATTATTATATTACATACAGTAATGTTTATATAAAATAATTATATGATAAATACATAGTAAATTTCATTTTACTATATTATAATTTTATATTATTTATATATAAAATATATATACAGTGTATCATAGATTTTTAAAAAATTTTTGTTACATCCTTTAAGCAAAGCCACAGCCTGTGCAAAATAAAGGAAACAAACATTCAGTGATAAATAGATTATCTCAGCACAGCCACGACTGCAGTTTCAGTGGAATACAAATTATAAGATAATGGAGAAAAATCTGTTTAAAAAACATACACACACACACACAGTAAAAACTAGAAATCATATCCGTTTCTTTGGTTCAGTGAACATTTACTGGGTTGGAGTAGGTGGGTCCAGGTCCCTGGGAGTAGAGCCCAAGGACAGGTAGGCAAGGACCCCAACCCCACACAGCAGAGTGACCTGTCTAATGGGCTGGAGGCGGGCCTCCTGGGGACACGGGTACATGGAGCAAGGACTAGGGAGCCAGGGCCATTGGCCGTAGGGCCGCATTTGGGCCAGGGAGCAGCCAGGATCCAATCTCCTCTCTTACTGTGCATGACATGGGGAACCGTGGGGTCATTTGAGGAACCAGGGGCCCCTCCAGCCACTTGTGGAGATAGGCTTCGGGGCCAGAGCAGAAGTGGCCAGAGGGAGGCAAGTCCCCAGGTCTGGGTATCAGGAGGCGGCAGACCCCACCACAAAGGGGTTGAGATAGAGATTCTTCTCAGACCCCTGGGGCATGAGGAGACAGACGTGCAGGTCGGATGTCACAGTGAGAATCTGGGTGCCTCCTGTGGGGGTGGAGAGGATGAGCCCCCTAGGAGACCCAGGCAAGTGTGGAAAAGAGTATCATTTATAGTAACGACTCTGTGCCTGCCCCGCAGATGTACAACTTCACTAGCTTCACGGTGAGTCTCAATGAACTAGAGACGGGCATGGAGAAGATCCTGGCCCCCACCGACTGCCGGCTACGCCCTGACATCCGCGGCATGGAGAATGGCAACATGGGTGCGTGTTCGCATTGGGGGCTGACTGGGCGCCCAGCCCTGGCCACGCGGGTGGTGCAGGGAAGGAACGTATCCCTGTTAACTGAACACACGTCATATCTTCTCGACGTGCTTCTCAAACCATCTGTGGGCAAGAGTTGTAAAGCTTCTAGTTTGCTGCAGGCCACTTCTTTTATAAATAAAATAAGATTAAGTTACTAGAAAAATGAAATGAAAGAGAATATATACAAAATGTTATACAAGTCCCCGATTTTCTTACTAGGTTCAACAGACAGTAAGGTTACATTTCAGAAGCTGTTATTTGAAAGTCTCTGGTGTGGAGGGTCCCCCCTGTGCCTTTCCTACCCCACGGCCCCTCTGTGGGCCGCTGGCTGCCCTGGGGTCTGGGCCTGGCCATGGGCTTGGGTCTGGTTTCCCACACACTTACTGCCTATGGTTCCCACCTGGGGTTGGGTGGGGGGTGTGTGGGGTGTCCCTCATCCACTTTCTCAGCCTCACCTCTGCCTGTCACCCTGGTCCCTGACCTGCCCCGTGCTTGCACCTAGATCTGGCAAGCCAGGAGAAGGAGCGGCTGGAGGAGAAGCAGAGGGAGGCCCGGAGGGAGCGGGCCCGGGAGGAGGCTGAGTGGCAGACGCGGTGAGGCACCCGGCGGCCATGGGGATGGGGCGGGGGAGGCACAGACCCACCCACCTGGGGGCAGTGAGGAGGGGCTGCAGGCCCTCCTGGGGCTGAGCAGAAGCTACCCTGTGTCCCACGAGTCAGCGGCTTACAGCCTGGGCTGCACGTGAGATGACATGCAAGGTGACAGTGCTGACTGGAGGGGCCACGATCCCAAGTGGAGAACAGTCCACTGGCCTCCTGACCGCCTGCTCTGTGTCGCAGGTGGTTTCACCGAGGCAGTAACCCGTACACTGGGACCCCCGACTGGCTGTACGCAGGGGGCTACTTCGAGCGGGATTTCTCAGGCTGCCCCGACATCTACTGAGAGGCCGGACTGGCCCCCAGACCTGGAGACCCAGAGGCTGGACTCCGTCAAGCGGCTGCTCTGAGCTTCTGCCACGGCAGAAACCAGCTTTTCTCATGACTGTTCATGGAGATCGCATCGTCCCTGGTTGAGGATTTAATTCTAATTAACTTTTGATTGCCAAACATTTTACTACTGTTGCAGCCTCTTCATAAAACTTCCCTTGGGATCATCATGTTTCCATTAAGGTTTGAGAAGGAACAGTCTTTACAGTTCCCTTTATGTGACAGGACAAGCTGGGCTGGCGTAGAGTACAGCACCCTCTTCATTACAAAAAGTTATAAATAAAGGAAGTAATGGGAAGGGTCCATATTCCTCTTCGTAATGCAGTGGCAAAGGGTTTCTGAAAGTATTTTAAAACTGAACCAGTAACAGGAAAAGATGGATCTTGAGAAAAGTCCCACCAGGAGCCTTATACAGGCCAGGAATTGCTTTCTAGATCACGGTAACACAGAAGTGGAGGTTTTCAAAGCAGCCGATTGAATGAAATGAAAAGTTGTCAGAGTTTGTATTTTTTATCAATCTTCAATAATGTAAAGATTACTTTGAAAATATTTAAGTTCAAACTACTTGAATAATACTTTGCTGAAGAGCAAGATAGGCATTAATCACCACTTTACACTGTCCAAAATGAAGCATTACCATGACAACGAGGGTGGCCAGAAACTCTGACCAGTCGTTCCCAGATGGCGCCCAGCCCTCTGGTCCCTGGGGCTCCCCCTCGCTGCAAGCCACGCCCTCACACAGAGTGAGTCCTGCACGCACGACAGTCGACCTGTCCCTGTCATGCATGTGTGACCCGCCTCGGGGGTGTCCTCACCACTGTGCGTGTCCGCCTCCGCACACATCTACACCCTGTGACTGTTCACTTTCTGTAGAGGTGCCAACACCACTGGCCGTGGCAGAGCTCTTTGATTCGAAGACAATCTGCCGTGTGCACACATGCACAAGCGCATGCATGCACACACACGCAGCTGTACACAGTGTGGGTTCTCAGCAGGAGGGTGTCGGCATTGTGTGTCCTGGCTTCAAAACCACATTTGTAATTAAAACACTTTTAAAAGTGAACCCTTGTTCTGAAGGCTTGATTCTGTAGCTTTGGAAACTGGAGGCATGATGCCACGGTCGAGTTCCAGGGCATCTGCCTGGCGGGACCCAGGCCGGGTCCCCGGAACCTGCAGAGGCCCCCAGACCACACAGAGGCCCCAGGCGTGTGTGGTCTCAGGTTCTGCAGAGAGGAGGTGCTGACACACCTGGTCATTAGCATTGGGAGTCCTGTGCCCCTGGTGGCGGCCGGCAACGGAAACAAACTGCTTCTCCGGGGAATGTAAGGCTGGGGGACCCGGGGCACGTTTAGAGCAGTGGTGTCGAGGGCAATTTGACAGCTTTCACGGATTGTCCTGTTTCTCACCACTCCAGTAATTTTCTGCAAGGTCTGCATCTCTGAGAACTTCCCTGCAGGCTCAGACGGTAAAGGATCTGCCTGCAGTGTAGGAGACCCAGGTTCAGTCCCTGGGTCAGGAGGATCCTCTGGAGAAGGGAGTGGCAACCCACTTCGGTATTCTTGCCTGGAGAATCCCATGGACAGAGGAGCCTGGCAGGCTACACAGTCTGTGGGGCCGCACAGAGTCGGACATGACCGTGCAACCGACACTTTCATCTGCATCCCTGAGTCTTCCCCGAGGTCAGATCCCATAGCGTAGTCCCCACCACCACTTCCTTCAAGCCTGACTCAAGTGGAAGGAGAAAGGGCAGGATGGCCTGGGACCAGAAAGCATGGGCGGCATGAGTTTTCAACACGCACCAGAGCTGCCCATCAGCTTGGCCACCGTGATGCACTGGGACGTCAGGGGTCTTTCTTTAATAACAGTGTTTCCGTGGGATTTGCTTTTTAGAGACGACCTCCCATGACTGGTGTGTGGGAGGCGTGGCCTTGTAGAGGGCCCCCAGTGTGTGATCGTGGCTTGGATGGAGGGCCTGGGTGGTTTTCAGAGCAGCCTTATAACTTGGAATGTCCTTGTGGGATGAAAAGTAGGACCCACTTCACCCAAAGACCTTCAGGCTTTGATTCCACTCCCTCTGAAGGTTCAGTTCTGTGTCTGTTGATTCAGTGAACTTTCTGAGAGCCACTGGGGAGCCGGCCATGCAGGCGACATGGTGGCCGATGGACCTGCGGCACACACACTGGAGCTGGCTGGGCTTCTCAGGCCATCTAGGGCTGGGGCCAATGCAGTGTCTGGGTCCCTGAGCCGCACAGGCTGGTCCCTTCCGGGTTGGGTGCTGCTCTCCCTGGTGGGGTCAAGGGTCAGGGCCGCCCCAGCACTGGCAGGCTCCTCACTGGGTGTGGCCCCCAGTCACAGGAAGGCATCAGAGGAGCGGGCCCAGCCCTCATAGGCTGTGCCGTGTGTGGCCACTGCAGGCTTCCGTGAAGGCCAGGCCCCTCCACCCCACAGTGCGGTGGCTCCACAAGGGGAAAACGAAGGTGCCGGGCCGACCTCTGCTCCTTCATAGGCTCACAGGTCTGTGCAGGGCATTGGCCACACATGACCAGGTGTCATCACAGCCTCCCCAGGCAAACGGAGCTGGCAATGGCACCAGCAGGGTCCCGAGCATCAGCTCTGACTGTGTTCTCAGCAGTATCTCCCTTTCAGACCTTGTCCCCAGAGGTGATGCTGGGGCTCCTGAAAGGATCCTCCTGCTCGACACTCGGGGAGAAGCACCTAGCCCAACGCTGACGGCCTCTAGGTGTGCGGACACTCCTTGCTGATGCTGCCGGCCACCTGTTGCAGTGATTGTGGAGGTGTCCAGCCAGAGGCGTCGCCATCCTTGTCAGGCCCTGAGGCCAGGAAATCAGAATGAGAGAAAGGCCCAGAATCTTTCAGCCAGCCAGCCCCTCAGGTTGCCGCGGCAGGTGGCTTTCTTTCAGGACACCTGCTCCTGGGAGAACAAGTTCGCCTCGAGCATCCACCAGGAAGACATCATTTACAATCCTAATGTTAAGTCACTTCAGTCCTGTCTGACACTTTGCGACCCTATGGACACAGGAGTCTGCGAGGCTCCTCTGTCCATGTGGTTCTTCAGACGAGAATTCTGGAGTGGGTTGCCATTTACAATGCTAACAAGCTTTCAAAAATCAGAAGTGAGGATAGCTCTCGCATCCTGTCGACCCTTGTGCCAGGAGGGAAGGCGTGGCTCAGTGAAGCCTTGTGCCCTGAGGAGAGCTGTCAGTCTCACAGGAGAGTCCAGTCAACAGAAAGTTCCTGCTGGACCTGGTTTCATCTTCTGAAGGACCTTCCTGTGTCCAAAGTGGGCATGAAGATCAGGTCCCTTGACAGAAGGGCCTGTAACCCGCTGCAGGACATTAGGCGGCCTTTCCTTCGATCTTCGTCATCTTTGGGCTTCACTATCCTGTGTTCTCAGCATAAGGGTTTCACAAAGTGAAGACACCATTTCAAAATCTCCTGGTACAAGTTTCCTGGACAGTCAGCCTTTGACTGGAGGCCCTGTTCCTCTCCCTGTCTGAACTGGCTGTCCTGGACCAGAGGCTTGGTGAAGGGCTCCCTGGTCTCTGCAGAGGGCGACAACACATAGACAGGGTCCTCCCTCCATCGCTGCAGGAACAGTTCATCCCATCCGTGCAGCAGGAAAAGGTCAGGCAAGAAACACGTAATGAAGTGGCTTTATTGTCATAATTTTATAATATGTAGTAACTGTCAGCGTTCGTCCATGTAAACGGAACCAGTCATTCGCAGATTTGGGGGAGGACTGGACAGGTCAGCGGAGATAGATGTTAAACCCTGGTTTTGAGTAGAGTTCGTCGCAAAGGGCGGCAGCTGACATTTGTTTTGGACTGAACACTTCTTCACTGTCTGCTGCTCTGGCCTCTCTGGAAAGGACTGCAAATTGGCTGTGGATGTGTCCTGGAGACTAGGCGACAGATGTTTGGACTGTAGTCCTGTAGGACTGGCCCAGCAAACAGATTGTCTCAGAAAACTGCTTGTTACAGTGAAGAGGGGGCTAAGGGGCACGCAAGAGGGAGGAAGGGGTGTGGGTTCTCCGGGGGCTGGAGCCCATTGCCAGAAGCAATGAAATACCCAGAACACAGTGTCAGCCAGCTTGACTTGGCGGTCCCTGTGCCCGACCGCTGCTCGAGGTGCCCAGTGGCTGTGTGCTTTCCAGAAGGGTGAGCTATCCAGTAGCGACAAGAGTTCCGGGCAGAGGGACAGACTGTTCATGCAACTTTAATGCCCTGGGAATGCCCAGGTACATAGATGTGGGGCCGCCACCATGGCCACCGTGTCTGACAATGGGGACCACAGAGCACCCAGGGCTGCCAGAGCCTGAGCCTGGTGTCCTGGGTGCTTAACCCCCAAAATTACCATCTGGTCCCGCCCACTGAGGAGGAAGAGGGGGTGCAGGAAGACGGGCTTGCCTGGGGCTTCAGAGCAGGTGAGTGGAAGAAGTGGAATTCAGACCTTGATACACAGTGACACTCAGCCTCGGGTACAGTTGACACGCCATCGTGTAACCATCATCACTATCGACATACACAGTTTAATGGCAAGCTTCAAGAGAGGAGGACGGTCTTTTCAACACATGGTGCTGGGAAACTGGACAATCATATGCAAAAGAATGGAGTTGACCCTGACCTCACACCATTTACAAAAATTAGAATGTATCAAAGGTCTAGATGTGAGACCTAAACAATAAATTCTTAGAAGAAAAGATAGAACACAAAGCTCACAACTTTGGATGTGGCAATTATTTCTTGGCTATAACACCAAAGACACAGGCAACAAGAGAAGAAAAATAAGCAAGTTGTACTTCATGAAAATTTAAACATATTTTGTGCATCAGACACTAGCATCAGAGTAAAAAGGCAACCCAAAGAGTGGGAGAAAATATTTGCAAATCAAACATCTGATAACAGATTAATATCTAGAATATACAGAGACCTCCTAAAACTCAGTAACAACAAAAAAAGCTGATTCAAAAATAGGCAAGGACTTGAATAAACATTTTTCCAAAGAAGATAAACAGATGGCCAATAAGCATGTGAAAACATGTTCAACATCACTAATACTGGAGAAATGAAAAACAAAGCTGCAATGAGATACCACACCCATTAGGATGGCCAGTATATAAAAAAAACCAAAACATCCAGAAAACAAGTTTGGGCAAGAATGTGGGGAAACAGGAAGATTTGTGCACTGTTAGTAGGAATAAAATGGTACAGCCACTGTGGCAAACAGTATGGCAGTTCCTCAAAAAATTAAAAATAGAATTACCATATGATCCAGCAATTCCATTCTGAGTATTTACCCCTAAAGAACTGAAAGCAGGGCCTTGAAGTGATGTTTGTTCGGTCATGTTTGTGTGTGCTTAGTCACTCTAGTCGTATCTGACACTTTGCGACCCCACGGACTGCAGCCTGCAGTCTGTCCATGGGATTTCCCAGGCAAGAATACGGGAATGGGTTGCCATTCCCTTCTCCAGGGGATCTTCCTGACCCAGGGATTAAACCAGGGTCTCTCATGTCTCCTGCATTGGGAGGCAGGATCTTTACCACGAGCTACACCCGGGAAGTCATGTTCACAACAGCATTATTCACAATAGCTGAGGCGTGGAAATAACCCAAGCATCCCTGCACTGATGAACGCATAAGCAAAATGTGGTGTAGACATACTTACAGCGGAAGATTACTCAGCCTTAGGAAGGGGATTCTGACACATGCTGCAACATGGATGAAACCCGAGGACATTATGCTGAGTGAAAAAAGCCAGTCACACAAAAGACAAGTACTGTATAATTTGATAGGTGCCAAGAGCAGTCAAATTCATACTGACAGAAAGTAGAATGGTGGTGGGTTGGGGGAAGAGGGCGATGGGGAGTCGGTGTCTAATGAGATGGAGTTTCAGTTTTCCCCGATGAGAAGTTTGAAGATGGATGGTGGTGATAGCTGCACAGCGTTATGAATGTACTTACGACCACTGAACTCAACACTTAAAGAGCGATTAGGACGGTAAACTTTCTGTTATGTGCCATTTTACCATAATAAAAAACTGGAAAAAAAATCAGTGGTTGCTAGGGATTAAGCAAGAGGGAGGGACGGACAGGGAGAGGACATCAGCTTTTCAGGGTGGTGAGCATGCTCTGTGTGATACTGTAAAGATGCACATACGTCGCTAAGCATTTGTCTGAACATGTGGATGTATGACGGAGCGTGAACTCTGATATAAACTCTGGACTCGGTGACGTGATGTGTCCACATATGAGTATGTGCTAAATTGCTTCAATCGTGTCTGACTCTTTGCGATCCTATGGATTGTAGCCCTCCAGGCTCTTCTGTCCATGGGCTTCTCCAGGCAAGAATACTGGAGTGGGTTGCCATTTCCTTCTCCAGCGTTTGAGCATGGATTGTAGCAAACACACAGCTCTGGTGGGGGATGTGGGTGGTGGCGGGGCTGTTGGACGGGGTGTGTGGGAACTCTGTACTTTCTGTTCAGTTTTGGTGTGCACATAAAATTGCCCTAAAAAAGAAAATCTATAATTAAAGAAAAAGAAAACAACAACAAAAGCCACCTGCCAAACGGTTTTTTTAAGTGGCTGGGCCATTTTGTATTTCCAGCACCAAAGACTCCCCAGCACTTAGTACTGTCGCTTTTCCTTTTTTAAGCCATTCTAATCCATGTGTTTTAATTTGCATTTCCCTTATGAATAATGCTGTGCACCATCCTTTCCTGCACATCAGGCCATCTGTACACCCTCCTTAGGAGGTGTCTGGGCACTTCTTCGCCAGCTTCCTTGTCGAGCCTCCCTGCGCCCACAGTCACTGCAGCCCTTGCCTTTCACCTGGGGGAGGTGCCGAGGCTCAGAGCAAGGGACTGGGTTTGCTTTTTCTGCTGTGGGGCCCAGTTCACAGAGTCCATACTGGGGTGGAGGGTCGGGGGTAGGGGGCACATGGACTGGCCTCCACAATGGCCATCTACCGGTAGCTTGTCTCCTTACTGGTTTTTCACAGAAACCAGTGAAAATGTATAAAGCTTTCTCTTTTGAGCCTCCCAGGACACAAGCTCCCTTGGTTTGGGATAAGGAAGTGCTCATTTGAGGCCCCACCGCAGTCACTGCCCAGAAGGGTCTTCAGGTTCTAGAAAGTTGCTTTCCCTATGGCCCCTGCTGGCCGCTTTTGAGCTTCCCAAGACTTTGGACAGTGACCCCTGCCTGCCAGTCCCTCCTCAGGGAAGCCAGGTGGTTTTCTTACTGTCTTCTTCCTGGTTTCACAGAGTGCGCGGGATGGTACTGTTGCGGGTGTCGTGACCCCAGTCACAGGCCACTGAATTTCTTCACGGGTCTCTGTTCCCGTCACTTTGGTCTCTGGAACTCTTTAGACTCTCAAAAACTATCAAGGATCCCCATAGAGCTTTTGCATACATGGGTTTTATCTATGGATATTTACCATATTAGAAATTTTAAATATTAATTAAAAAACACATTTCTTATCAACATAAATATTTTAAAATGAAAACCAGCTCTATTTTTCCAAACCAAAAAAAAAAAAAAAAAAAATAGAGACTCTTTAGATCACAAAGCAATCGGTACAGAACTTGTGGTGTTTTATCCATCAGAATGTTACACAGGAGGTCAACATGGATACATCTCAAAACAATGTTGAATAAAAGAAGTTTTCACTTTTATACCTTTTAAAAAAAAAAGCTTAAAAATGGATTTTACGTATTCATGATGGTTGTGGTTTAGTCGCTAAGTGGTGGCGAGCTCTTGTGAGACGGCATGGACGACTGTAGCCCGCCAGGTTCCTCTGTGGTGGTGGTGGTAGGGGCTAGCTAAGTCGTGTCCTGCTCTTGCAACCCCATTGACTGTAACCTGCCAGGCTGCTCTATCCATGGGATTCTTTAGGCAAGAATACTGGGCTGGGTTGCCGTTTCCTTCTCCAGCGGATCTTCCGGAGCCAGGAATCAAACCCAGGTTTCCTGCATTGCAGGCAGATTCTTTACCAACGGAGCTACAAGGGAAGCAGATTTCTCTGGGTTGATGGTAAATCAAGCGGGCATGGAGGTGGCCACACAGTTGAGGATGGCCCTGCCTCTGGAGCGGGGAGTCACACATCATGTGTAGCATGGGCTCCAGGTGTGTGTGCTGCTCTGCAGAAACTACAAAGTGTAAGTGAAGGGGAGTAAAGGAATGGGAAGGCCGCGCTTCCGCTCCCCTCCTCCAGTGTGTGCAGGACAGCTGATTTCATTCGGTTCAGACTGCACACACCACACACCAGACAAGGAATGAAGGCGCAGCCTTGTCGGCAGATTATAGGGGGTCTGGGGAGGATGGGGAAACAGTCACGCCGTCACTGTTTTGGGGGTTGGGGGACCCCCAGGGCACAGGGAGGATGGAGGATAGTTCTCAAGAGGGTCTGGGGGCGCAGGGCAGCGGCGTTGTGCGTCGCACGGGCTCCCAGGAGACCACCGCTCGTCGGGAGGACGCTGGGCCCACGCACCTGAGTCCAGGGCTGCAGTCACCTTCCCCCAGGGACTCGAAGACACCGCACGGCCCCGCCGTCCTATGACATCCCTCCCCCAAGCCGGCGACTACTTCCCCAGGTCTAGGAACCTGGCGTCCCGCACGGTCAGCACACCTGAGACACCTTGCCCCGCGCCCCGCAGGGGCCCCCGCCCGGTTCGCGGTCCCAGATCCAACGCCAGCTGCTCGGCCTGCGACCGCTTCGCCGTTCCCGACGTCGCCGCCAGGGGCCGCCGCCGCGCCCCTATGACACAGCAACAATAGGGGCCGCTCTGGCCCGCGGGCCCCCGGCCCGCGCTTCCTCCGGAAGAGAGCCGCCGGCGCGGGGGCGGGCCGGTGACGAGACGGGCGGCGGCCCTCGCCAATCGCCCGCAGACTAGCGCCCGCCCCGCTCCTGACGGAGCCCAATCAGCGGCGAGAGCGGCGGGCGGGGCGGGGCGAGCGGGGTGTTCCGGCGGGGCCCGGCAGGCGCTGAGGAGGAAGAGCGAACCCGGACGGCGCCTCTCGGCGGAGTCTCGGCGCGGGCCAGGTGCGGGGTCGTCGGGGGCGGGGACGGTTATGGGGGTGGTCGGGGGCGGGGCCTGCGACGTCGGCGGTCCCCGGGCGGGCGCCGGGTCGTCTGGGGCCGCAGAGGCTGGGGGCAAGCGCGGACGGGGGCTCCCGGGCACCCCGGCCGCCGCCCCGGGCCCGCGGCGCCCGCAGCCGAGAGTGCCGGGCGGTGGGGCCTGCGGGTGGGAGCGGATCTTCACCCGCGCAAAGTCCTCGCCGGCCGCCGGGCTCGCGTTTCCCCAGGTGCTCGCTCGGGTTTTCTCTCCGAGGGGAGCTAGCCAGCCGCGCTGCAGTTTACCGGCCGTGTGTCCGGTAGCAGCGAGGTTTAGGCCGGAATCTGGCCTGCCATCCAGCGTGTTAGCGGCCTGTCTGCCCAGCTCGAGGTTTTAAATCTTTCGGAGCCGCAGGCTAATAGATTATTTAAAATGTACAGAACATGGTGTTGACGAGGGTCCCCAGCTGCCATGCGCTTTAGATGCACAGGTAAATTTCGGGGTTTGAGAAACGGGAGCAGAAGCTGAGAACCTGGCCCCGTGGGCCGGCCCACCCCGGAATGAGCTGGCCGCAGGTGTCGGGCGTCTGAGGCCTGGCCCGGCTGCGAGAGGCGCTTTCCTTCTGCTCTTCGAGCGCAGCATTGGAGGAGGACGTTAGGGTGTCCGCGGTCGTGACCGGGCCTGCGCGGTGGTGCTTCTTTTAGGATGACGACTTCAGGAGCTCTGTTTCCAAGCCTGGTGCCAGGCTCCCGTGGGTCCTCCAACAAGTATTTGGTGGAGTTTCGGGCCGGAAAAATGTCATTAAAAGGAACTACCGTCACCCCAGATAAACGGAAAGGGCTTGTGTACATTCAGCAGACGGATGACTCCCTCATTCACTTTTGCTGGAAAGACAGGACATCGGGGAACGTGGAAGATGTAAGTGTCTGGGAGTGAACCTTGTCTTGAGGACACCTACCCGCCCCCCACCCCAAAATGGTCAGGGCAGCGTGGTCTTTACAGTAGGACACCGTGCTCGGGGCTTGAAACAACTGGTTGACAGCTTGGAGTGTGTTGGTGGGGTATGTGGATCTGCTTGTGGGCTTTCTAGTCTCAACGATCATGTCCATCTCCTCTGTCACCTGTGTACGTGTAAAGCTCTGAAGATGAGGTGCCTAAGACTGGAGAAAAAGTGTAAAAATCCTGACCTTGATCACAGCCCTCTAGAAAGCTTTCTTTAGCAGTCATTTTATTCAGACAGTATAGTTTTTTTGTTAAGTTCAGGAGCAGGTCAGGGCTGACTTTTTAACTCATCTTGGAATGTTGCTCCCAAAACGTCTCTATCAAAAATCCTCCAGGAGCCGGAAACCCCCCTTCCCTGTTCAGTACCGGGCCCCTCTCCTGGCCCTCACGACCTTCCTGGGGTGCCTGTGACCCTCGTTTGTCTGCCCTGCACAGACCCTGCTGGTGAGGGGCTTGGTCTCTGTGTCCCGGGGCCTCTGCCCAGCCCGCCACACAACCCCAGGCCCGGGCCCGGCCTGTGTTCCTGGAGGTCCTGGGGCCCAGCAGTGCCTCTCTTTAGGATCTGATCATCTTCCCCGATGACTGTGAGTTCAAGCGCGTGCCACAGTGCCCCAGCGGGAGGGTCTACGTGCTCAAGTTTAAGGCAGGGTCCAAACGACTCTTCTTCTGGATGCAGGTATGCAGGTTTTGTTTACTTTTTCTCTTAAAATATTGTCATAAAATTAGGTTAGAAATTTGCTCATGGGGCCTTTGGATTTCTGTGGGTTTTTTGTTTTTTGTTTTTTGTTTTTCCCCAAAACCCCTTCATATACAAGTCATATTCCACGAAGGCAGTAATTAGGTCTGTTTTCTAATTCTATTCAGTGTATAAAATAATGGATTTGCCTGGTAGCACAGGTGCTAAAGAATCTGTCTGCAATGCAGGAGACCCAGGCTCAATGCTTAGCGTATAGTAGGTAACCAGAAAATATTGTTGTTTGAATGACCTATGTTACTTTATTTTCAAACACAATTTTTGAAAAGTGCCAGCTTGTCAGAATTAGCTGTTCTGATGGTAGAGTTTGCTTTCCCTTACCAGCTGGTGCTGACCCTGCTTGCCATGGAACCAAAAGATTCAAGAGTGTCACCGTGTGTGGGGAGTAGGGGTGCGGTGTGAGGGCGGGTTGTTGTAGTGGGCTCTGCCAGAGTCCAGAGTGTGTAGCTTGGCTTTGGGGCCCTTTCGAGGCTGGAAATCCCTGGGTCACTTACAGGAATGATTTCTGGGCCGGGTCCCATCTCTGCCTGTGATTTGCTGGTCTCCCAGTGCCCCCTCCAGGGTCATAAGCACAGACCGGAAGCCAGGGCGAACCCTGTGTGGTGGCTCTGTCTTGTGTCTTCCCTTTTGGTGTGTTCTGGGGGTCTCTGGGTGGCAGTGCACCGGTCATGGGTGCTCTGTCTCGAAGTTCTGGGGGTGCCCTCAGGGTGATGCTGCCTGATGACCCCCTGCATGCCTAAGTGCTCATCATCAGCACCCAGCTAACTCTGGAGGGCTGCAGGCCAGGGCTGGTTGGTGACAGTGGTGTGATAACAGGGTTATTTTACAGCATTACATGTGTTGAAGGATTTGAGTGTTTTGTTTTTTTTTTAAACTTTGACTTGGGGTTTGATAGAAAACAGCAAAATTCGGTAAAGCAGTTATCCTTCAGTAAAAAGTAAGTTAATTAAAAAAAAGGTTTGATGACCATTTTTAAAGTCTTTATTGAATCTGTTACAATATTGCTTCCTGTTTTATATTTTGTTTTTTTTCGGCCCTGAGGCATGTGGGATCTTAGGTCCCTGACTAGGGCTTGAACCCTCACCCCCTGCAGTGGAAGGTGAAGTCCTAACCACTGGACCACCAGGGACATCCGGGATTTGTGGTTTAAGACGGTCACACAGCCTCATCCTGGAGGATAGGGTTGCTTGTGTGCCAAGTGCTCCTAGTGCGTCAGTCTCCCCGCCTGTAAGATGGCTGGGCTGCTCAGTTGCGCCTGTTGCTGTGTCCTCCCCACAGGAGCCCAAGACGGACCAGGATGAGGAGCACTGCCGGAAAGTCAACGAGTATCTGAACAACCCGCCGATGCCCGGAGCCCTGGGGGCGAGTGGGAGCGGAGGCCACGAGCTGTCTGCGCTGGGCGGTAATGGTCACCTTCCCGGATGTGCTGTGAGGTTGGAGTCGGTTTCCGCTGACGTGGACCCTGGGTGGTGTGGGCCGGTGGCTAAGCGGAGGTGGAGGATCCAGGTTAGGAGCCCCTTGGGGCGGTTCCGGAGTTGGTCCCTGCTCCTGTCTTCAGTTGGTGACCCGTCTGTGAGCCCTATTGCACTGGCTCCTGGCAGGAGACACTCAGCGCACAGCTCAGGGTCAGCTGAGATGGGGGCCGCCCCCAGGACCTTGGTGGCGGCGGAGGGGTGGGGGCAGACCCAGCTGGAGGCCCCTGGCCACCGCAGCCCCAATCTGAGCACCTTCTGTCCTGCAGGGGAGGGTGGCCTGCAGAGCCTGCTGGGGAACATGAGCCACAGCCAACTCATGCAGCTCATCGGGCCCGCTGGCCTCGGAGGACTGGGTAACACGCCGAGGGCTTGGGCGCCTCTTAGTAACAGAGTCAGCAGCTTGCAGCTTCTCATCAGCTCTGTCAGCCATGTCTGTGTGCTGGCTTCCCTGGGCAGGGGCCTGGTTTGCCTTAGGGATTGACCTGGCACCAGGTGGGCAAGGCCTTCCAGGGCCCCCAGGGAGGACACAATTCCATATTTCAGGGGAGCACAGCTGGCAGAGGAGCAGGGCCTAAGAACATGCGACAGGGATCCTGCCTGGGCCCCCTGGTCTCCCAGGTTGGCTTGTCTGTTGGGGAAACGCTTGTTACTTTGTACTGAATTTGGACTCTGTCCTTGAACCGGGGTGCGTTGGTATTGTCATGGGATGGAGAAATGATAGATTTAGTGGGTTAAGCTGCCAGAACACGCCTGAGGAGTCCCAGCCCTGGGCCCCCGCAGACAGGCCTGCTCTGCTCCTTCCCCTGCTTGTCCCTGGGCTGTAGTGCTGGGTGGGTCTGCTCTGTGGTGGGGGAGGGGGCCTCTGGCCAGGCCTGAGTGTTGAACTGCGTGTCCTTGCTCCTTGCAGGTGGCCTGGGGGCCCTGACCGGGCCGGGCCTGGCCAGCTTACTGGGGAGCGGAGGGCCTCCAGCAAGCAGCTCTTCATCCAGGTGAGCCTTACCCCTGGCTCTCTGGTTTCACCAGGTGTTCCTCCTTCACAGAGGCTGGACATAGGAGATGCTGAAGGATGGAGTAGGCACCTGGGGAGGCCTGTCCTTTTCAAGGTTCAGACTTCTCCTAGAGACCTGGCAGCACAAGGAGGTCTGGGGCAGGATGGATGTGTTGTGGTGCCTTTGTGGGCATGTCACCCTCCAGTGTTCCCTCGCTCTCCCCAGCTCCCGGAGCCAGTCAGCAGCAGTCACCCCATCCTCCACCACCTCCTCCACTCGCGCCACCCCAGCCCCTTCCGCTCCAGCAGCTGCCTCAGCGACCAGCCCGAGCCCCGCGCCCAGCTCAGGTGACGGAGCCAGCACAGCAGCCAGCCCCGCCCAGCCCATCCAGCTCAGCGACCTGCAGAGCATCCTGGCTACCATGAGTGTGCCGGCTGGGCCGGGAGGCGGCCAACAAGGTAACACTGAGCCTCTGCCCCTGCCTCTCTCGCCTCACCTCACCTCACCACACCACGCCCGGAAGTTCCACAGCTGAGTGTCACTGTCCTCCCGCATGGGCATCCTGGCTGGCGTCCAGCCGCTGACGGCCACTGCTTGTGCCCTAGTTGACCTGGCCAGCGTGCTGACACCTGAGATCATGGCCCCCATCCTTGCCAACGCGGATGTCCAGGAGCGCCTGCTGCCCTACCTGCCATCAGGGGAGTCCCTGCCACAGACCGCAGAGGAGATCCAGAACACGCTGACCTCACCCCAGTTCCAGCAGGTAGACACATGGCCCAGGTGTCCTTCGGGAAGCTTGGTGTAGGGGACACTTGCCCGTCTGCAGCACAGCCCCTGGCATCAAGCGTCTTGGTTCCTGCGGTCCCCTTCAGCTCTCTTATGGACTCAGGTGCCTGGCTCTTCCCACAGGCCCTCGGCATGTTCAGTGCGGCCTTGGCCTCAGGGCAGCTGGGCCCCCTCATGTGCCAGTTTGGGCTGCCCGCGGAGGCTGTGGAGGCCGCCAACAAGGGTGGTAAGTACTTGCGCCCCCACCCCTCGGCCACAGGTGAGGCAGAGATTGTCTCCTTGTAGTTGAAAAGAAAGGCTTCCCCCACGTGCAGAGGATGCCTAGTCTGATGACCTGGCCTCCGGCTGGCTCTCACCTCCTGTCCCCTAGTCAGCAGTGCTGGGCCCGGGGCTGGAAAGGTCACGTCAGGCTTTTTAATGCGTTTTAGACGTGGAAGCATTTGCCAAAGCCATGCAGAATAGCGCCAGCCCCGAGCAGCAGGAGGGCGATGGGAAGGACAAGAAGGATGAAGAAGAGGACATGAGCCTGGATTAGGTTGCTGCAGCCACGAGGGCTCAACCCCCAGGTCATTTGGCCTCAGTAGTGGCGTTTGTGATCGCACCCTCTCACCTTTGCCCCAACGTGCTAATCAGTAAAAGTCTTTTCTTTTATCTGCCAACTCTGGATTGTCTGCGTGCCAGGGTGGGCTGACGGGAGTTGGGTGCAAGAAGCTCCTCTGGGCCTGGGTTCTGACTCAGAGGGACAGTCGTGCTGGGCTTGGGCCTCCAGGCCCACTGGGCTGCTTTTCTTTTTCTACATTTAAAGTCGACACTCAGTTACACAAGTTACTTTTTAATTTTTGTTTCAAGAAGCAGGGGGACCTGTGATTTACAGCTTTCCTATTATTGAATATTGGCGGAAGGGAAATTTCATAATTAAATTGAAAGATAAAAAATACAAACCCCCATTTTACAGTGTTATTTACCCTTTCCTTTAGGAAGTTTAGATATAACTTAAAACCATTCCCAGAAATAAGACTTTATTACCCATAGAATCTGGAATCTAGATAAATACACACAGACTTCATCTAAGAAGCCAGCTGAGGGTGGTGGTGTCTGCATATTGGGTGGAGGGGCTGGGGGTTCTGGGGGGCAAGACCCTGCCTGATGGGGCAGACCACCTGTGGACTCCAGAAGACCCCCTCGTGCGGCTGCTGGAGCTGTCGGCTGGGGTCCCGGGGGTGGCTGTGCTACGTGGCTGGGCAGCCGCTGGCCCCCACTGCCCCCTGCACACCCGCAGTGCGAGGCCAGGTGACAGACACCTGGTTCAGCACCAGATTCCGCATGCAGCCGTTGTAGTGAGGCCGTTTCCAGGGTTCTGAGGGAGAGGAGGAAAGGGCCCAGTTGGAGCAGAGGCTGGTGTCTCATCAGGCCTGGGCTCCCCACTCTCAACCTCAGCGCCTGGTGCCCAGGGCAGCCTTCCCCCTCCCCCTGCCCCCAGGCCGAGGCCGCACTCACCCGGCAGGCCCCCGAGATGCAGCGGCACCAGGGTGTTGGCCCAGGTGGCCGGTGCCGGGCCCTGGGTGTGGTTGCTCTGCTGGTCCACCTCCAGCCGGAGCACGTTCCCGCCTTTGGTCACTGCAAGCACAGCTTCCTTGTGGCCGGGCTGGGAGGTCTCTCACAAGCCACGGGGCCAGGGGCTGTTCACCCTGTTTCTTTGGCTTTAAGTCCCTGCCACCCTCCCCGCTGGGGGCCTGCGGCTGACCCCTGCCGAGTCAGTCCCTCCAGGCTTGACTCTGCAGCAGGTGAGGGTCAGGAGTGTCTCCGACCTCCTGCTGGGAGAGGCCCCGGCTCACCTGCCAGTCGGTGCCAGCGTCCATCACACAGTGCTGCGGGGTGTGTCACCAGCGTGGAGAACTCACCAGCGCCGTCGTTTGCCCACAGCAGGACCTGGGGGTGTGAGAGGTCAGGAGGCCCCTGCCAGCCCTGATCCCACCCCGAGGCTGAGGCTCACACCTGTCTTACCTGTTTCCCCAGCACCTGCAGCTCTAGGTACGGGGGCGTCTGGCCCCGGCCCAAGTGGAAGACCAGGCCGGTGGCTGTCTGGGGCCGCACCTCCAGCTCCAGGGCTACGTCGGGCAGTGTGGCCCCCAGGGTGTCTGCAAGGAGGGGCCGTGAGAGGAGGAGGGCTTTGGCCCCAGGCCCCACCCTTTCTGGGTATCACTATTCTGCCCCCCCTGGCCACCCCAAGAGGACTGGGAGGGCACCAGTCAGAGACAGACCTAGAGTGACGGTTCCCCCGCTGCCTGTGAAGAACAGGCCCTTCTCCAAGGGCCCTGAGAAGCAGGGTGTGACCCCCACCATCCGCGTGGGGGCCCTCAGGAGCCGCCCATCCAGCCTCAGCCTCTTCACACAACCCCTGAACTCAGGGCTGCTGATGGCCACCTGTAGGAACACAGAGTGGGCTGGGGTCAGGCCCTTGGGGTGCTAGGAAGGTGGACAGTGTCTGGCTGGGGAGGGGTGGGAGGCTGGGCGAGGTGGTGCTCACCGGGAGCCTGGGGCTGTGGCCGCCGGCAGGAAGGCCCCCCACAAAGAGTGTGTGTGGCCGGGGGCCCTGCTGCCTCTGGTGCTGCCGGCCTGGCTCCTCCTGGCTATGGGCCCAGACCCCATCTGTCATCAGCTGGATCCGACTTTTCTCCCAGCGCACGGACACCTGGGGGTGGGGAGAGGCACATCAGAGTGGGAGTTCCCAGATGCCCCCCCCTACCTCCCGCCCCGTGTCCCCTCTCCCAGTCCCTCACCGTATGCCACTGGCCAGTGCGTGAACGCTGGCGGCTCTGGACTTGGAGCTGGGGCCCAGGGCCTTCGGTCTGAGCTACAAAACGTCTGTGGTTCAGGAAGAGAACCAGGGAGGGGCTGCTGGCTGTCTGAGGGACAGCAAGGAGCAGGAGCCCTCGGGGGGCATGTGGGCGGACGAGCATGGAGAGCTGTGACCTGGAAGCCAAGCACGGGCATCAGCCTTGTGCCCTACCTCCACCCCACTGTGGCACCCCCCGACCCTGGTCCCCACCAAGGCTTACCAGTCACTGGGGGAGGCCGGAACATGTGCAAACTCCAGGTAACTGGTCAGGGGACCCCCAAACTGGTAGGTGTCTCGCATGGTCCTGAGGGACCCAGGTGGCAAGCAGGCAGAGTCCTGGGCAGGCTGCCGGCTTCGGCGGGCAGCCTGGGGGGGATCGGATGGGGGTGCAGGGACATGAGGAGGTGGCTTTCTGCCTACCCCAGCCCCGCCGCCCACACCCCTCCTGTACCCTACCTTCCGAGAAACAGTGGCCCGCAACCCTTGCGGGACCTGCTCCAGGAGCTGGGTGCGAGGGGCTGGAGCGCAGCCTGAGCTCACATTGAAGCTGCCCAGGTTCTCCTGCAGGTCAAACACGCGCTGAGGCCCCAGGAGCCTGTGGAGGGTGAGGGGTGCAGGTCAGTGGCTGGGGCCAAGTCAGCAGGTTCTTGCCAGCAAACAGTGTCCCCCCCATGCCCACTCCGCTCACCGCAGCACAAAAACATTGCTGATGCAGCCACTGAAGTTACGAATGTCACTGGACTTGGGCGAGCCCCCCAGGAGGAGCTGAGGGGGCCCCTCGGGCTGAGGCTGGGGCCGTGGCCCCCGGTAGGGCTTCATCTCCTGAAGCTGGTCATCCACATAGAGCCAGACCCTGGTGGGGAGAGTGGTGTTTCCCCATCCTGCCACCCAACCCACAGTGCATTGTCCCTAAACCCTCAGCTCTGTCCCCCTTCCCTGGAGAGGCCAGGTGAGCCAGGCTCACCCCGTGCTGTTGCTGTAGAAAGTGACGTAGTGGGGGGCCCCATCATCAAAACGCTCTTGTGTCTTCAGCTCAGTCCTGGCCAGCCGGAGGGTCACGTGACCCTGCTGCAGGGTCACCTCGCATGGCCCACCCTGTGGAGTATGGTTGGGTCAGTGAGCCAGGCTGGGGGCCCAGACTCCCTCTGGCCACACGCCCCCACCCTGCTGCCCTGGTGGTGGGGCAGACGCACCGGGGACTCTCGTTGGAAGAGCAGAGCGCTGTCCTGGCTGCTGCGGAAGCCAAAGCCAGAGTAGACGTCACCCGTGAGGGGAACGGCATCGCTGGGGAGTGCCAGGCGCAGGAAGCCGTGACCGTGGAAAGTCATGGCCCGTCCCACCTGCAGGGGGCGACTGTGAGGGCCTGCGGTGGCAGCCAGAAAGGGTGTGGACGCGGCTGGGGGCGGGAGGGGCTCACCAGCAGGTCAGCGGTGCAGCCGGCGCTGACGCCCGTGGTGTTCAGCCTCTTGAGATCCACGTACTTGCCCAGGGCCTTGATGCCCTTGATGCAGCCTCGCACGGAGCCTCCAGAGGGGAAGAGCTGCCGCAGACTGCAGGCACCAGTGTCCACGGGATGAGCCGCAGTGGTGGCCTCCCCAGGCCCTGCGCCCCCACCCCCACCCCTCGCCCCAGGCCAGTGCTCACCTGGCAGGCAGTTGGCTGGGCGGCACGCCCCCCAGGTAGTAGGCGTCGGCCAGCTCCAGCACGTTCTCCTGCTCCACGCTGAACACCGTGGTCCTCTCCACGCGCACCAGCACGCGCTTCCGGTTGCCCCCCAGCAGGAACACCTGGATCTGGGAGGCGCCGGCACAGGTGGGCACCTTCAGGGGAGCTGCGACCCCCACTGCCCCTCCCCACCCAGGGCCTTCTCTGAAGCCGGCCTTACCGCCTTGCTGGTTGCAGTCAGCTGTGGCGGAGGCTGCTGCAGCGGGCCGGCCTCCTTCAGGCCTGCGCCAAAATCATAGAGGAGCACTAGTTTGCCTTCTTGCACAGCCAGGCACAGGAACTGGTCCTGGGGAAAGGGGAGGGTCAGCACAGCCAGCGGGGCAGGGGAGAGGGTGTGGACAGCTGGCGGGGGGGGCGTGGATGGTGGGGGTAGGGTAGGGGCATGGACAGCGGACATGCCTGATGCTGCAGGAAGAAGATGATGCCGCTGTAGGACACGAGCCGCAGCTCCTGGTCGAAGCGTTTGGTGTTGCTGAGCTGGCTCTCCATGCTGATGCGGGCAAAACCGGAGCCGTCCAGGTAGGAGCCATCTGTGAGCCACGGGTCCCCAGTCGACTTGGAGCTGCCGGTCAGAGGTGGGAGGGTCAGCCGAGGGTGGGCAGAGTCGGAGCGAGGGTCGGCTCAGACCACACGTACCGGGCACAAGGCTTGTCCACAGCTGTATCCAGCTGGAAGGTTTTCTCGAAGTTGTAGAGACTGACCACCTCCTCATTGAGTGTGTCCAGTTCAATGCAGCCCCGGTAGCCGGGGAAGCGTAGGGGTTCGGGGGGCTGTGGGCACAGTGCGCAGTCAGGGCAGACCCCAGTGGGGAGCTTGGGCCAGACACTGAGCAGGACTTCGTGGGACAGGCGGGCAGGGCAGCTTGCGCACCCAGGCTGGCCAGGCTCACCGTGAAGTTGCTGGGGTAGCCCCCCACGTAGAAGACGAAATCGTCCGGCTGGACATTGAGCAGCCCCTCAGCCCCAGGGGCCACCGTGTCTCCCTTGGTCTCTTGGACCATCCGATTCTCCACCGTGACAGACATCCGGCCAAACTGGAGGATCCTGAGGGCAGAGGTGGGAGGTGAGGTGTGGACACGTGGCCACACTCGGAGGTGGGGGAGTGCTGTGGGGACCGGGTGTCCCACCTGTCAATGCTGACGGCCGCAAACTGCTCCCCGATGTCCTCGTCGATGCTGAGGGTTGCAGGCCCTGCCCCACCGAGGCGGTACACCCAGTGCACCCTCTGGCCCCGCAGAGCCACACCCATGTAGTCGCCGGTGGCCTGGGTGACAGGAGACTCAGTGGGGCAGGGCCTCGGGCGCCCCCCCCGCTCCAGCCTGGCGCCCAGCTCCACCCAGCCCGCAGAGCCCGCCTGCTACCTGGCGGCCGCCCATGTACAGCACAAACTGGTCCCCTGTGACCTGGCCAGCTGTGGGCTCTGGGCTCTGCAGGTAGAACTTCAGGGCAGTGGAGGAGGCGAGGTTGGTGAGGTCCCGAGGGGTACGCAGCTGCACCCCTGAGCTCCCGTTGAACTTCATGGGCACCTTGACCTGTGGGGACACACGGCCCATCAGTGTCCACCTCCTGGTCTCCCAGATGCCCACCTGGCCCTGGCACTCGCACCCACCTTGCTGGCGGCACCACGGGCCTGGGCGATGAGCTCCCGCACGCGGCCGATACTGGCTGACAGAGCCAGGCTGGCATTGTGTGCCCCGCGGTCCTGCAGGAGGTTCAGCTTGGCCAGCAGCTGTGGCAGCGTCTTCTCCAGGGTGGACACTGCAGGCAGGGAACGGAGGGGAAGGAGGCCCTGCATGCCTGGCCTGCCCACCCTGGCTCACCCACCGTCGGGGCACTGTGCCCCAGGACCCACCTGAGCGGCCAGCATCAAGCACCACACGGCCCAGGTCCTGGCTCTGCAGGCCCTTGTACTGGCCCTGCCACTGCTCGATGTTCCGGTGCATGTCCTGAAGCTGGGACTGCACGCGGGCAGCTGTGTCCTGGGCCTCAGCGGCCACGGCCTTGGCATGGGCTATCTTCTTGCTTGTCTCATCTGCAGTGAGCCGTGTGGAGGCTCAGTGGGGAGGGGCCTCATCCTTATCTGGGGAGACCACTAAGACCCCCTGCCAGAACCAGCAACAGGGAATTAACCCCACCCCCCTGACTCGTGAGAACCTCAGGGCGGTAGAGACTCACCCGCCACCCCCTCCCAGATAGACAGCCCTCCTGTGCCAGCCACACACCTGAGTGGAGTCCCCTGAGGCCTGCTTGAGTCAGCTCAGCCTCATCTCCCCCTGGTCAGTCCCCCCACCCCCACCCCCGCCACTCCATCTCTCCTGAGGTCCTTCCAGAGTCCCCATGGCCCCCAGGCTGGTAGGCAGGGTCCACTCTCGAGTCAGCAGGGATCCCTCCTGTGCCCTGAGCCCTCCCGGCCCCTGGACCCTTGAGGTGTCTCCTGGGTGTCCAGCTCCAGCCACACTGACCCCTGCTGCTGCTGCCATCTCTGAGCCCACTGAACACCTGTACCTTCCCCGTCCGCCCCGTGTCCTCTCTCTCCAAATGCTCCCCACTCCTCCTGGGTTCACTTGCTACCCAGGCTGACGTTGGGGGTGACGTTTGTCTGGTGTCTGATTCCCGACCAGAAGCAAGTCCTTAGGGCTGGGGAGAGTCCCCAGGGTTGGAACTACCCTGGGCCCCTTCCTGGATGGTGACTCCACTGGACAGGCAGGGCTGGTGGGGTGATGCCCGTGTGGGTAGGTGCCCCTTCAGCTCTGGGGACAAGAGGTGGGGGAACTGCAGGGAGGAGACCCACCCTACCTGTGTCCATAGCCAGCAGGGCTTGCACCTCCCGGACACGGGCCGCCAGCTGCTCCTTCCTGGCCCGGGCATCGCGGAGCTGGGTCCCAGTGTTCTGGAGGGTGGCCCGCGCTGTGGGAAAGACGGCTTCAATCCTGAGGAGCCCCCGCCCACACAGTACAGGCACAGCCACTTGAGTCCTCCTGACCAGGGAGTGCTAAGGCTCACACACACAAAGTCAGAGGGAGACACCTGGACACAAGGGCCATCAGCTTGGGGGAAAGCACTGCACCCCAAATCTCAGAGCAGCCTCCTAGGCCCACAGCAAATGCAACCGTCCCATTTTATAGGTGAAACAATGGAGACTCAGAAAAGCTAAGCCGCTGCGCATGGCCACCAGCACCCTGAGGTGTTCACAGCAGAGGGTGCATACACACACCCCCACCTAGCCCATGGCCTGGCACACACATGACCCTCAGCCAGGACAGCAGAACCATCAGCTGGTTCTCGTGTCCTCTCCCCAGGCCCTCCCATGTCCTGGGGTCCTGTCACAAAGTCAGGGTGGGCAGGCCTCTGCAGGGCTCCAGGAGTGGACTTGCCGGGGCGGTGGGGAAAATTCACACCCATGGCAGCTGCCATCCTGACTCTCACAGTGACAATCCACGAACCCCCACACAACAGAGCTGGAGGGCAAGAGTCCCACAGAGCCGGGATGCCCCTTGGGACATGACACTCACCAAGGTCCAGTCTCCGCTGCTCCCCCAGGATGGCCTCCTCCAGGGCACTGCTGTTAGCCAGCAGCTCCCGGGCCCGGGGTGCCAGGCCCCGCTGCACCACCATCTGCAGACGCGGGGATAGGATGTGGTTTAGCCCTGCCCAGAGGGGCTGCCAGGAACAGGGGCTGCAGCCAGGGCTGCAGGGGGGGGTGGGGGTGTGGGAGGGTCAGGGCCTTACCGCCCACGTGTGGTTCGCCTGCTGCCGGGCCTGGTCAGCAGCGCCCTCGGCAGCCTGCACGGCTTGCAGAATGCTGCTATAGGCGTTGGCAGCCTCAATGGCCCTCTGGATAAAGCGGTCCTGGTTGACTCCTTGGATGATGCTGTAAGGGGAGGCCGGGGAAGGTCCGAGGCTGGAGTGGGGGCTCAGCCCAGCTCACTGGCCTCCCCATCACAGCTGCTGGGCCTGCCTGCCTGCTGGGCCCAGACTCCCGGCCTGACTCCCGGCCTAGGTCATGACCTTCCACCGCCCAGTGTACCTTTCCTGCTCCTGTCTGCAAACCTGGGCCCCAACTTCTGCCCAGCCCTGCAGGAACAATGCCTACTCCATCTAAGAGCTCTCGCAAACCAGCTCTGCCCCACCCATCCTGTTTGGGTCCCATACCTGGAAAGGTTGAGCGCCAGCTGGTCCAGCTGCCACGCGTGGGCCTCGGCGGCCTCTACCAGTTCTAGTTTGCTGCTCGCTGGGGAGAAGGCATGCATCTTCTCAAGCAGCGGTGTCCGGGCGCCGTCCAGGCTGGCAGCAAGGTGCTCATACTCCTGGGGTGAGGGGTATGTAAGGGGGGACCCTCGTCCCCATCCCTGCTCACTCAAACCTCATCTGGGTGTGCCCGCCCCCACTGAGTATGCAGCCCTTGGGGAGGGGGGTGCTCACCTCCCTGGCCTGGTCCATGCCACGCAGAAGCTCAGAGACCCGGGCCAGGGTGTCTCTGGCAGCCTGCAGAGTAGCCCCCAGAGTGGCATTGTCCCCGGACAGCTCCTGCTTCCGTTGCTGGAGATGATAGACAGAGCGTGGGAGGTAACAGAATAGAGGTGAGGTGGGAAAGTAAAGGGGTGGGGGTGACGGGGTGAAGAGTCCAAGGGGGCAGGGAGGAGGAGGGGCGGGGCCAGCTCTCTACCAGGGCTTCCTCTAGGCGCTCCTGGTTGCGGCTGTTGAGCTCCTCTGCCTCCCGTGTGGTGCCCACTGCCCGGTTCAGGGCCTCCCGCAGGTCCATGAGTCCAGCCTCATACTGGGCCAGCTGGTCTCGGGTGTGTGTGACCAGCGCCTGGTTTCTCTCCCAGCGTCTGGTCAGCTGCTCCTGCACACGGTCCAGCACTGGCAAGGCCCAGTGTAGGAACGGTCACTCGGGCAGTGCCCCCTAGTGCCTGCCAGCCCCCATCCGCCCTGCCAAGCTGATGGGATGCCAGTCTGGGCTGGCCTCAGCCCCAGGGCCCTCCCTACTCTGCCCTGTTGGGTGGACCCCACTCACATCGCTGGGCCTCCCTCAGCTCGGCCTCAGCAGCTGCTCGTGGAACCCCCAGGTCACGTGCTCGTATCTCCTGGAGCAGCCGTTCCACTTCGGCCAGCACCCGGCGCAGTTGCTCACCCGATGGGACTGAGGCATTGGCCGGTGCCAGGCGGTCCGTCTGGGACTCTAGCTCTGTGGGGGTTTGGGGAATGAACGGGCTGTCAGGGCCCAGGGCTAGCCCGCTGCCAAGCAGACCTCTGCCCACTAGCTTCCATCCAGAAGCCCCTGGCTAAGCCTCTTCAGACACCCCACACATGAGCTGGCAGGCCCTGGACAGAGATCCTGCTCTAGGCCACGACTCTGAGGCCCGCCTGGCCTCTGGCCCATGTCCCCTTGCCTCCTGCAACCCCCACAGCAATACCCCCACCACTCCCTTTGCTCAGCCCACTCCTTGGGCCCCTGGTTTAACCATCTCTCCTCCCAGCCCAGCGCTCAGTTGCAATTTCATCTCCTTCTAGACCCTGGCATGGGCCTGGTCCCTTCTGATCTCTTCTTGTAACACGTGTCAGGTTGTAACTAAGGCTCACCCACTTTTCCCACTTCGCAGGTGGTCCCTGCCCAGCCCTCTTGTTCTGGCCACGTGGGCTGCCCCTTTCCCCTCCCTACTCGGACCTGCTGTTTCTGTGACCAGGGCACCATCTCCCTGTCTAAACACCCCAAAGTTGTTTAAGGCCAAGCCCGCAGAGGCACACCCGCTGCCCTCAGCTCGGAATATCACTCTGCTCAACTCTCCCCACCCGCCCAGCTGGGCCAGCGCCTACCACTCAGGGCAAGGTCCACAGCCCGGATGGCTGCCAGCAGCGTCTGTGCCCGGCCCAGCGTGGCCTCGGTGCTGTCCAGTAGTTGGCCAGCCTGGGCTCGGGCTCTGGTGGCCTGTGGACAAAGTGCCCCATCAGGCCTCAGCCCCTGCTGGCTGGGGAAAGCCTAGGAGCCTGGGGAGGGACCTTGAGCCTGAGCCGAAGGTCAGGAGTGATTCTGGATGGTTTGGAGCCTGAGGAGAGAGACTTCTCAGGGAGGGTTCTGCTGAGAGGGAGTGGGGGCTTCTCTGGAGGAGGAGTGTTCCAAGGGGTTCTAGGGCGGGAGTCCCCAGGGGCCTGCCTGGCCATCCAGATGCTGAGTGTCCTGCCCGAGGCTTGAGGTCTGTCGTTCCAGTGCCTCCAGCTGCTGTGTGGTCTCATAATGGGGGCCTGGGGGGCTCCGGAGCTGGTTCTGGGGGAGAAGAAGGTGAGCCTGTGACCCAGGACGGATAGGCTGGGGGCCAGGAGAGGGTGCCTGGGGGTCGGGCAGGGCAGTACCTGCAGGTCGGTGATGGAGGCGTTCAGCCTGTGCAGCCTGGCCCAGGCCACAGAGCTGGCGTTGATGCCACTCAGCTGCTCCCGGATGGCAGGGAGGAGGGCACCGGCCCGCTCCAGGTCGTCCAGGAGAAGGACCACACAGTGGTCACACACTGCAGGCAGGGGGCAGGTGGGTGCGGGGTGAAGGGGGCAGGGAGGGCAGGGGCATCAGCATGGTAGAGATGGTCACTGGAGCTCACAGAGATATAACAGGGGTACTGAGCTGGGCTGAGGGTGATGAGGTGAGTTGGGGGTCAGAGGTTAGCATGAGGGTCTCAGGATCAACAGGAGGACAGTTATGGGGTCTCAGAAAACAAAAGCAGAGCTAGGGCCAGGGGGCTGCTCTGGAAGTCGAGATGAATGTCAGGGTCACCAGGTCAGGAGGGGGCTGGGACCTGCACTGCCCCAGGGCAGGGTGAGCCAGGTGTGTCTCAGTGGCCAAGGCAGTGGGCAGGGCAGGGACGCACCTTCACAGTGCACGCCGTGGCCCCCAGGTCCTCCTGGCACAGGCACCTGGTGCTGGTGGCTGCAGGTCTCACAGCGTTCCCCACCGAGCCCAGGAGGGCACGTGCAGCGGCCCGTGTGCAGGTCACAGTGTCCCCCCTGGCACTGGCAGCCTTGGGTGGGAGGGGCAGGAGAGGCGGGGTGAGTAGCTGGCTGAGGACCCTGGGGGTACTCGCCACCCCAAGGTACCCCGCCTGCTCGCACTCACGCCTGCAGCCCTGCTCGGGGAGCCCCCAGTGGCCGGGGGCACACTCGCGACACTGGGGTCCCCCAGTCCCTGGCCGGCAGTGGCACTGCCCACTTTGGGGGTGGCACTCGGAACTCTCGGCGGCTGGTCCACAGGCGCATGGGCGGCAGCCCTCGCAGCCCTCGAAGCCAAAGTGTCCTTCCTGGGGGCACAGACTGCAGTCACGGCTCTGCCCAACCCTCAAAATTCACCTTCCTTCAGCCCTGGAGCCATGAGGCCCCACCCACACAAAGCCCCGCCCCTATCACCCTGAGCCCCACCCACAAACTCCCCCCCTCCTACCGAGCCCCGCCCCTACATCAAGGTCCTGCCCCTCCCAGGCAGTGCTACCTGACAGCGGTCACAGCGCAGCCCAGTCACACCGGCCTTGCACAGGCAGTGTCCACTGTGGGGGTCACAGGCCTCTGTCCCGCATGGGGAGCAGTCACACCCTGCAGAAAGTAACCCTGGGAAATCACCCCAGCTTCTTCCTAGCCCTCGGAAGCCCTTACTAGGCTCCTACTCCACATGCACCTTTTTCCTGCCCCAAAGGAAGCCCCCAGACGCTTACTTTTCACCACCTCCCTGCTCCATCCAGGTCCAGACCACACAGCTGCCTACTCACTGTCCCACTGTGCCCAACTTTGCTGCAGCCCAGGCTCAGCCCCCAGAGGAGCTCTTTGGGGAGCCCTGCCAGAGCCCTCCTGGGAACCCCCACCCTCAGGAGAGGCCAGAGTCTCCAAACAACCCCTGGCCCGGCCATGGGGGTGCCTGATCGTGAGCTCGGGGGGCCTGGTCAGGTCCGCACCATCCATGCTGGGCTCAGCCCAGGACACAGCCTGCTCGGGGGGGACACCCCTTGTCCCTGCCCTCCCCACTTACGGGTGCAGTTGCCGGGCAGTAGGGCATTGCCATAGAAGCCAGGGGCACAGCTTTCACAGCGGGGCCCGGTGGTGTGGCGCAGGCAGCCGCGGCAGGTGCCTGTTAGGGGGTCGCAGTCGCTGAAGAGCATGTTGGGGTCACCGTTCCCACTACAGTCACAGGGCTGGCACGAGCTGCCCAGCACCAGGGGGTTCCCGAAGAAGCCGGGTGCGCACCTGGGGGTGGCATGGTCAGTGGGTGGCAGTGGCTCAGGCACTCAGTGCCCTGGGCCCCTCAAACAGACCCTGCCCCCACTCAAGCACTGCCACCCAGCTCACCGCTCGCAAGAGGCCCCAGCGTAGCCTGGTTTGCAGAGACACTGGGTGCGGCCCCCTCTCAGGATGCAGCCTGTCGCGAAACTGCAAAGACGGAAGTGGTCATCACACACTGGCGTTCTCCAGGCAAGCACGTGGGTACTCAGGCCGGGCCAGGCACCAGGTGCTGGGGTCCCCACCTCATGGGCCCATCTGGCTGCACTGGCCTCCACAGAGGGCAGTGTTGATTCAACCAGGCGTGGGGGTAGTATTCCGTTCTGGGTCTATAAAGACTTTGGGCCACCAACCAACAGTCGGGACCCGGGATGGCTGGCCCAGCTTACTTGTTGGAGGGCACGGCCAGGGGGCAGGGGCAGCTGATGCAGGGGGCTGCAGGGTCCTCGGACCCAGTGCGCACGAAGCCGGCCTGGCAGCGCTCGCAGTGGTCACCCTCAGTGTTGTGCTGGCAGCCCTGGGCAGAGGGAACAGTTCAGCCCCCACAGTGGAGGCCTCGCTCCCACCAGCTCCATCCCCAGCCATGCAGGGCCCGTGCCCAGGGCACCCACCCCTACCTAGACCTCAGCATACCCACAACCCTACTCTGTGCCTTTGGTGCCTGCTGCCCACCCCCCACAGGTCCCCACTCACTATACAGACGCCTGAGCCAGGGAGGCAGCGGTCTGAGTGGCCGTGGCACTGACAGGGGATGCAGCGACCCAGGAAGAGACCTTTGACGTCCCGGTAATAGCCAGGGGCACACTCCTGGAGTGGGTGGGCATTGGTGGTCAGGGAAGGAGGCAGGGCCAGCCTGATGTGGGGGCAGACCAGGGACCATACTCACAGGTCAGCCCTAGGGGTCCTGACCCTGACGGGCTGAAGGCGTGAAGTCAGAGCCCACAAAGCCACACAGAGGCCCTGGCTCAGGGCACCCCCACCCACCATTCTCCTCTAGACACTTCCAAGTGGGTGGAGGGATGGCCCACAGGTGAGATGGGGAGGAGGTGAAGTGGATGCTCTCTGGGTGAACTGTGGATGTAAGGGGAACTGGGCACTAAATGCGTGAAGACCAGCTAGGGCACACGGGGGCCGGCAGGGAGTAGCTGACGGTGGACGAGCAGATGGTCGAACAAGCAGCCGGCTCGGCCTGAGGCGGGAAGGCCGGCTGCTAGCAGGGTGATGCCCAGCAGGTATAAGAGGAGAAGTGGGGTGAGGTGGAGACAGAGGCCAAGTGTGGATGCCTGGGGACGTGCGGGCCGGGGTGGGGGACCACTTGGCCCTGGTGCCCACCTCCACTGCCTCACCTGGCACGAGTCCCCAAGGTAGTTGGCAGGGCACATGCATAGCTCCACATTGCTGGCTGGAGGCCCCCCACCCATCTCGCTGGCCACCTCCAGCGCCACCCTGCGCAGGGAGACGGCCGAGGAGGCCTGCGAGAAGAGGGCACGGATATGCAGCTGCTCCAGGCCAGCTAGCACCATCATGAGCTCCTCGCGGGACACAGTACTGTGGGTCTCCATGTGTCGGAAGTTCCCCTGCATAACCACGACAGGGCTCACTGTGGTGGCCACAAGAGGGCACAGCAGGAGCCCAAGACAGACCCTCCCGTGGGGGCGGGGGCACTCAGACCACAGGAGGCGTGGGTGGGGGACATGTTCAGGTGAGCGACTCCTGACCTGAGAGACAAAGGCTTAACTTAAAAACACTAACTACAAACACAAAAGCGGTCGATTTGAGCATACTGAAGGTAAGACTGTCTGTGACCCCAAAGGGATCTTAGAAAAAGACGCATGGGCTACAGATGGAGAGCAGACAGCACAGCTCTGAAGTCAGGACACAGGCTGAACATCAGGAATGACACAACCCCGCCAGAAAAGAAACAGGCAAAAAAGACAGGAGTGGGCAGTGTGCAGAGAGAACCACAAGGGCAGCGCATTGGAGGAGCTGACCCATCCTGCTCCTCGACGCTGTTCTACATCACAGGGAGCAGGCCCCGCAGCCCCGGGGACCAGGGACGACCGCTCACCTCCACCAGCTGCAGCGCCCCATGGTGAACATCGCCAGGCGCTGGGTACACCGGCTCCAAGAATGTGATGCTCATCTGGTTGCCCTGGGGAGGCACATGGGCGGATGAGGGCCAGGAAGCTGGCTGACCACAGTCTCGGCTTGGCTGCGCCCGCTGCCCACCCACCAAGATCCCCTGGTCGGCCACCTGTAGCACCACATCCGGCCTGCTCTCCATGGGGTTGAACACGTCCCCGCGCTGGGTCTCCGAGTGCAGTTCGTAGCGGAGGGTCCCGCCATAGGATGACACCTGGAGGCCAGATGGAGAGATGCGACTTGGCCAGACTCAGTCCAGGGGCCCGGAGTCAATGGCAGTGGTTCTGGGCACCCTGGGGCTGGGGGTACAGGCGGGGCCAGGCACCCTCACAGAGCCTCCTCCCTCCCTGCTTGCCCTCAGCCTCCAGAAGGCCCTGGATCCTCTCGAGGTGCCCTCCCAGGGGACACTCGGCTGCTCACCCGGTCCCCCAGGTAGGAGGGTGGGGCCTGCCAGTACAGCTCGGGGATGGCCTCGGGCACACGCTGCAGGTCTGCGCGAAGCATCAGCGCCTCCTGCCGCTTGTGGGGCACCACCTGCCGGTCACCACTCAGCAGCGTCCAGCCCTCCATGTCCACAAACTGTGGGGCACAGAGATGTGTCACACAGGCTCATGTCCAACATCCACGCGGGCTGATGTGTCCCTGCCTGCCTGCCCACACACCTCACGACGGGCATACGTCGAGCTCCGGCAGCGGTCAGTGGCCCCGAAGCAGAAGCAGCGGGTGCAGCCTTTGGGGTTGGCAGCATCCAGTGAGAATGTCCCCAGGCGACACTGGTCACACCTCGGGCCCTGCACGTTCTCCTGAGGGTGGGAGGGCACGGCAGGGCAGTCAGCCACGTGTAGGGGGTCCAGCCAGTGTTGCCTGTCACCCTGCAACTGAGCTGGCTGTCCCAAAGTGTTCCAGGAGGCCCCAGCCTCCCAGAGAGGATGAACTTCAGCTGACAAAGCAAGATGAGGGATGGGGTGGGGAGCGGGCCGGGCCGGTGGACCCCTCACCTTGCAGTAGCACTGGCCTGTGAGGGGGTCACACGTGCCGGGCGCAGAGCCTGCCTCATGGCAGTCACAGGGGCGGCAGCTGGGGAAGCCGTGGAACCCCGGAGCACAGGTGTCACAGCGGCGTCCGGCCACGTTGGGTCTGCACCTGCCATGAGAGGTCAGGAGCTGGCTGGGCCTCCTTCCACCTGCCCTTTATGTTGAGACGGGACCAGAGGTGTCCCCCCACCATGGTGATGACCCCCCAAGAGCCAGAGGAGAGGGCGCTGCTGAGCCTCAGGAGACCCTGCCAGGCGGGGATGGGGTCAGGGCTTGCGGGCAGGGGACCCAGGACTGCTCCAAGGCCACAGAGACCCCCAGCACATGCACTCACTTGCACTGGCCACTGTCCGCATCGCAGGTGGGATCCATGAGCTCCTGGACACCGGGCCCCGAGCAGTTACACTCCTCACAGCCCACCAGGGGGTGGCAGCCAAAGGTCTGGGGCTGGCAGACGAGGCAGTCGGGCGGGATGGTGCGCGGGGGGCAGATGCACTGGCCTGTGAGCTCATCACAGAGGCGGCCGCTGCAGTCACAGGCTGTGGGTGCAGGCACAGCCCCCGGTCAGAAGGCCCGATGGTGGCCCTGGGGGCATTGAACATGGGGCGGGGAGCGAGGCCACCCTACACCAGCCTGGATCCACCCACTCCGGGCCCCAACTCCCAGGCAGCTCCTCTGACGTGAGGTCAGGTGCTCAAAACTGCTATCCGGTCCCCAGGACCTTCCGGACAACAGGAGGGGCAGCACGAGTCCACCAGCTCCAGAACATTCTCCTGACCACTGTTGCCTGGCGGGCACCCCTGAGCACTCCCGGGACTGGGGTACTCACGCCTGCAACTGGGGAAGCCCCAGTAGCCGGTGGCACAGCGGGAGCAGTCGCGGCCGATGACATGGGCACGGCAGGGACACTGGCCCCCAAAAGGCTCGCATGTGGGGCTCATGGCGCCCACCTCGTGGCAGCCGCACGGCCGAGCCCCGTTGTTGTAAAAGAGTGAGAGGGAGGTGGCAGCACTGCGGCAGAAGGCGGATGAGCTGGAGGGGCTGGGAGAGGGGTGGGGGTGAGGCCAGCTGTCAGCCAGCTACACCCCTGCACAGCCCCACCCCCAGCCCCGAGCCCAGCCCACCTGATGTGGTAACCGTGGGTGGCGCACTGGCTGATGAAGTCGTAGGACTTGTCCAAGGGCTCCTCCCGCAGGTAGCTGGAGCTATAGGCTTCCTCGGGGACCACCAGCACGTACTCCTAGAGCATCAAGGCCCAGTCACCTCCTGTGGGCCCAGCGCTTCTCTCCCGCAGGCCAGCATCCGGCCGGATAGAATCATACCCTGTCCTGGGCCCTAGCGAGGCTGCCAGGTTATGGGTCCCTCCCTTGGCCACTCAGAGGGGAGGCCGGCCTTTGCTGCCAAACAGAAGCTCAGGAACAGGTCGTGAAGAGGCAATTGGGCTCCTGGTGCCCCCATCCCTTTCTGCCAGACACCCCCGTCTCCTTCCAGGCCTCCTCCTCCAAGAAGGCCACTCTGACCAGCAGGGCCCCCAGGAGCTGGTGGGAGTCATGGACCCCAGGGCCTCTCAAGATGGGCCTGGAGGTCCCTAGACCCTGCTGCCCTGGCACTGGGCTCAGAGTCGCCTGTAAAGACTAGGGGACACGCCCTGGCAGGGTAACCTCTAATGGTATGATGGGTGGAGGACAGACACCAGCCTCCAACTCACCAGCCAGAGCCACCGGCCCTCAGGCACACGCACGGTCACAGTGAGTTCGCCGTCAGTCACGTCCAGGATGGCCCGGCCCTCGCACACCACCAGTGTGCGGCAGCCATAGCCATGCGGGCAGAAGCTGGCGTTGGCGTGGCCTGGAGGCGAGAAACAGTAAGTCAACACCCACCACATGCAGACCGCCCCTGCCCCACAGCTCGTCCCAGGGACCCCTGCAGTCGCCCCGGAGGCACGTGTCCCTGTGGACTGTGCATCTGTGAACGTGCCATGGGTGTGTGACCCGTCCAGAGGCCCACAAGGCCTGGCACACTCATGCAACATGAATTGGCCATGGTCATGTACATGGGCTGGTGAGATGCAGGTCTCTGGGCCCCAGAGAGCAGAAGGGAACAAATACATATGGACATGTGTCCCCAGGGAGCCCTCAGTCACCCTGGCATGTGGTGGGGGAGTTCTGAGTTACCACACAGACATGAGGGGCAGGGGCTGCCACCTGCCATGGGCTAGGGCACCCCGTTTGAGAGCCAAGGGCAGGACAAGGTGTGTGGCTCTGTCACTCACAGCCAGGGGATGGGCCCCGCTTTGTGGCCACGTGAGCTGTGGACCCAGCTGCACCCCATCCACGTCCTCCGTGGGCCGTGTGGACTAGACCCGACAGCCCTCTCACCCAGGGGTCCACCCTCTCTGCTCACCCTGCCAGACGCGGCCCCCATTGATGAGGACCTCCACAGCAAAGGTCGGGTGGGCGGGCTGGTAGCCGTGCAGCAGGAAGGCGTAGCGGCCCAGGGCGGGCACATGGGTGGTGAAGACCACAGTGCCCTGCAGGGAGAGGCTCCGGTGAGCCCACACCAGGAGGGGCAGGGTGCCCACGAGGCTGTGAGTCCTGGCCGGGCCCTCACCTGGGGGTGGCGCAGCAGCGTGGGCTCTGCGTCGGGGTCCGCGGCAGTGGGGGGCCGGGGCTGGGGCCCAGGTGGGGGTGCGCCCGGTGTTAGCTCCTGCGAGCGGGTCAGCGGGAGGCCGGGTGGCAGCGGCAGCACCTGGCAGTCTCTGAGGAGCACGGGCTGAGGCGGCTTCGGGAAGCGGGAGGGCACGCAGGCAGCACTGGGGCAGGGGATACACCGGTGAGCTCCTGTGTCCCCGCCACCACCCTGCCGCCCCCGCCAGGCCCCCAGCCCCACTACCTGCTGGGGCTGAAGGCACCGTGACTGCTGATGCAGTGGACTCGGGGCTCCACGAACTCTGAGCTGAAGGTGTCCGTGGGTACCAGGGTGACGCTGTGCTGTGGGCAGCAGACGGTGTGGGTGTGAAGGCAGGTGAAGCCCAGCCACACCTGCCTAGGCTGGTCCGGCTCTTGGCACTGAGTCCCTGATCCCCATTCAGCCTGCTTCTCCTCCGGCCGCACAGACCCCAGCCCTCGACCAAGGTTTCTGGGCCCTGGAGTGCCTTCCAGCCCCACCCAACCCCAGGCCACACCTCCTCTTCCTGCGCCCTCCCCACCATCCGTGGTCACAAGGCAGGACCCAGCCCAGGCAGGTGCTCTGCAAGCCAGGGCTCGTGAGCAGCCGTCTCCACCCTGTGCTGTCCCCAAGGTGTAGAAACACGTGTGACAAGTATGGTAAAACATGGCATCACAGTGTGTCTAGAAAAACCTTAAGAGCAGAGACAGAAGACTGCGAGACTACAGCAACAGCTCAGGCCACCCCAACACAGCGTCGGCAGAAAAGACAGCACACCCATGTGACTCCCGTTATGGCAGGTTCCAGAACAGGCACACTAGGTGGCACAGCCAGTGTCCAGGGTGACCACACGAGGGGCCAAGGGGCATCTGGGGTGCGGCCGTCTTGCCTCCTGGCCTGGGTACTGCGGGAGAATGGTGCTTGGGCGGTGGGTATAGCTCCATGGGAAGTTTACAGTGACCCAGCCCAGGACTGCAGGGCTGTGTGTGTGAGGAAGGAATCACAGGGGTTCCAGCATCAAAAACTTAGGAGGAAGCTATGTGACATGAGTCACTCAGCAACATGGAAGAGACACGCAGACTCTGGAAGGAGGAATGAGACACGGCAGATGGGGTGTGGGACTGTGGTTTTCGTTGCAAGTCTTTTCAATATTTGAAGCTTTTATAAAACCTGCACGTTACTCTGATAAAACTTTTAAAGGCCTAGGGAAATGTAATGATGAAACTGTGTAATACTCTGATGAGAAAAATGTCATCTGTTTCATCACTTACTGAACAAACATGTATGCTTGGTTCTGGGCATCAAACTAAGGGTTAACACTGCACGGAGTTTAGTGATGCAGAACAGGCCTGCAAACCCGAGTTAACCTTGGGATTTAGTTTCCAACTCTGTGAGGAGGACACAGAAGCAAGTTACTTCGATGCTAGTGAGTCCCAAGCTTTAGGACCTAAGACAGTCACATGCTGTGGCATTTTTGTAAATTATACCAAAAAGCGGCCTTGCATTAAGATTGTTCTTTCTGGTCTTCCCTAGTGGCTCAGTGGTAACGAATCCGCTTGCCACTGCAGGAGACACAGGTTGGACCCCTGATTTGGAGAGATTCCCACATGCTGCGGGGCAACTAAGCCCGTGTACACAACTACTGAGACCATGCTCCGCAACTACTGAAGCGAAGCCCACACCCCCTGGAGCCCGTGCTCTGCAACGAGAGAAGCCGCTGCAGTGCGAAGTCCACGTGCCGCAACAAGAGTAGCCCCCGATCGCAGCAACTCGAGAAAGCCAGCACAGCCAAAAATAAACTAAAAATTTAGAAAGGTATTTCTTTCTACCCTGGCTCCAATGCATCACAGTTCCCCTTAACTGACTATGGGCATTCTTTATAAATAAACACACGTTTCATACCCACAGGAAAAAACTTGCAAGGGAGGGGTTCTGGAAGAACCTGGACTCAGCACAAGCTGAGGGCGGTGCCTGTGATGGGCACCCAGGCTCACCACACTCTACTCCTGCGCATGTTTAAATCTTTGCAAAGACAGAGCCCTGCAGTGGGGTCCTGGGGCCCATGCAGGCAAGGGGTCGGGGTCTTACCAGGAAGAACCGTGCCTGCTCGGCTGTGAGCAGGATGCTGGCCTCTGTGTCCAGGTGGAAGATGGCCAGGTGGCGCTGGGTGTCCAGGGCAGTGCCTCGGCACAGGGTGCTGGGGGTGGGCAGGGGTGGTTAGTGGGTAGGGCAGCTGGGGTCCCGAACCCAGCCCCAGCGCCCCCCATACCCTGGGCTTGTACCCTCTACCCACTCCCTACACACCTGTATGAGCAGGGGTGGAGGGTCAGCACCCCCTGCTGGGGGGCCCTCTGGGGGGTGTGCACTGCCACATCCACCTCCTGGCGGGCGTCCTCGTTGGCATACTCCACCACCAGGGCATAGGGGCCTGGCTGCGGCACTGCCACCTGAAGCTGGACGTCCACCTGGAGGGACAGGGCGATGTGAGGCCCCACCCCAGGCCCCCTCCAAGAGAACAGGGTGCTCCTAAACACGGCCCTTCCCATCCTCTGTGCCCAGAGCCTCGTCCTCCCGTCTCAGGGCCTGTGTGCCCACCACTCCTGCTGCTGGAGGCACTCCTCCTGTGGCCACTCGACCTTCCAACCTCTGCTCACTCTGAGCCTCCCCTGCCCATCGTGGCCCACCAGCCTCATCACTGCAGAGTGTCTGGTGCCTGAAGTGAACCAATGACCTGCCACCCCCTCATGATAAGCTGGAGTGCTGGGCCACCCTCACCCCATTTACAGCTGAGGCCCCAGGCACTGACTCTCAAGGTCAAAGTCCTGAAGGCAGCAAGCGCTGCCTGAGCCACTAACTGTGCCATGCCCGCATCACTTCTGCCCTGCACCCATGTCCCTTCTGCAACACGGACCCCCATCCTCCAGACCAAAGGCACGCCTCCCCAGGGCTTGATCCTACTTGTCCCCAAGGGGCCCCGGGGACACGCACATCAGTGCCCCAGCAGACAACAAGCGGCGGGTGCGCGGGGCTGAGTTGCTCTGTGGGGCAGGGCCGGGGTAGGCTGTTGTCATGGCGACACAGGGCCTCGGGCCCAGCGGCGGAGGGGAAGCCATCCAGGGGTAGGTGGGTGTAGAGGAGGCAGCTGGTTGGGGACACACAGTCTGGTCAGCACAGGGCAGGTGGCCTGGGCACTGGGAGGGGCAGGTCCCCCCCAGCCCTGCCAGACTGGCCCTCACTTGTCTCCAGAGCGCTGGGCGTCTGGCCGGAACGTGCAGGGCTCAGTCACTCTCAGCTGCAGCAGGGCTGCCTCATAGTAGGCGCTAGGCAGCAGAACCACATAGTCCTTGTGGGGAGGGGGGAGGTTAGGTGGTGTGGCCCCTGCCCCGGGCCCCACCCCAACCCTCTCAGCCCTGCCTCACCAGGAGCACCCCCTCGGCCTCCACGAGCAGGGCCCAGGCGCCAGGGTTCAGCACGAAGGGCTCCCCCAGGCCCCTCTGGGGCACGGTGACAAAGGCAGGCTCGGTGCTGGGCGGGAAGGCCACGGGCTGGCTCTGCTCTGTGCCTGGGGGTGGGGACAGTGGGCTTTCTGGATGCAGGGATGAGACGGCCACTCCAGGCTGCAGTCACCAGCCCCCCAGGGTCAGGAGGACGGGCCTGGCCTCCCCACCCATGCATGGGGATGTGGTGGGAGCTGGGTGGTGGGGGAGCAGCCCCAGCACTCACAGTTGGGACACGTGGTGAACTTGTCCTGGTCTCGCATGGAAACCCGCCCGCTCACACTCGTGGGCCCGCGGTTGACGTAACGGAAGACGAGCCGGAAGAGGTCGGGGGAGGTCAGGTTCAGCTGTGCCACGATCCTGGGCTGCAGTGGGGTTGGGGGCACGGAAAGTTGGGGCGCCCTCCTGGTCATGCTCAGCCGACACCCATGAGCTCAGGGGCCCGCCCGCCCTCTGCCAGCCATCATGCCAGGAACATAGAGCCCGCACCTGGATGGGTGTCATCTGTGCATAGCCCCTCCAGCTGAAGTTCTCGAACTCCAGGGGGTTGAAGCCGAAGCGCACAGCGTGGCCCTCAGGCGTGGCCGCCTCCTCGAGCTCCAGGCGCAGGTGGTGCAAGTCAGGGAGATAGTGGTCCTGAGCAGGCCTGGCCACAGCAGGGGCAGTCAGGGCGGGACAGGTACTGGCCCTGCACCGCACACCGGGGTCCCCAGGGAGAAGCCTGTGGACAAACTGCTGCCCCAGCCCACACCCCCAGCCCAGCTGGGGCGGGGTACCCACTCGCTGCAGGTGGAGCCCTGGGTGTTGGGGCGGCACATGCAGGCACCCGTCCTCAGCTCACAGCTCTGCCCCAGCGCTCCGCCAACATCACACCGGCAGCCTGCAATGGGGGAGTGAGTGAGTGAGGCCCAGCCCCACGGTCTCCATGCTCCTCCCGCAGCCCGCGGCTCAGGACTCTGCTTCGTCCACCCTCCATCAAGGGTGACCCAGGCTGAGAGGACGAGTGTTACTGCCACCAGGAGCTGCCCGGGGCTCTGGACAGCAGAGGGTCAGGATTTAGGGCAAGGGCCCTGGGATTGGTGAGTGACGCCTGCCAGGGCATGGGATGGAGGGAGAAGAAGGGGTTAAATCCGCACCCCCTCCACACCAGCACAGGTCTGGCCAGGTACCCAGAGTGGCTCAGCGAGTGCCATGTGACACCCAGGCCCTGGCTGCCCTTGTCCCATGTGTCCCTCCCTGGGCCTCAGCCTCTCCGGGACGTGGTCCAAGGGCCAAGCAGTGGGCCTTACTGCGGCAGCCGAAGTAGTCAGCCTGGTCCAGCCCGAAGAAGCCGTCCTTGCAGGCCGCGCAGGTCTGGCCACACACGTGGGGCTTGCAGAAGCACTGGCCGTTGCCCTGGAGGCCGAGGGAGAAGCTGGGACCAGGCCTGGGAGGGTCCCTACACTCTGTTCCCATGGCCCCCAGCACCTCTGCCCTCAGACTCACCAGTTGGCACTGGGCAGCCCCACCCAGCGTGCCCCTGGGATCACAGTTGCAGCCTGGGGGAGAGGCAGAGCAGGGCTGAGAGCTGGGCGAGGGCAGGAGGGCAGGACTCCATCCCCACCCTGGTCACTGTGGAGCCAGCCTTCCCCTCTGCAGGGTCTCCCCCAGCACCCCAACACCACTCCAGGCAGACTCACGGGTACAGCCCTCAGGGTTGCTAGGACTCAGCCCCCAGAATCCAGGTTTACAGCGGTCGCAGCTTGGCCCCTCCACGTGAGCCCGGCACGTACAGGGGGCCTGTGCCTGGGAGACGATGAGACTGAGGGTCAGAGTAGGTCCTAGCCCTCCTAGCACAAACCCTCAGCCCTGGAGCCTGGCCCCATCTCGGGCATGACCCAGCCAGGGCACCAAAGGGGTTCTGAGGTTGCCATGGCAACTGAGCAGCAGGTGAGTGATCGTTTCTAGAAGTGAAGGCCTCAGCGCCAGAGGGCTGCCCCGGGCTCACCTCGGGAGGGACACGGTCAGCTGGGGCCAGGCCAGCAGGATGGCAGGAGCCAGCTGTGGAGAGAGGCCCAGGCCACCGTCATTACTCAGCCATCGACCCTAACGGCTGAGAGCTTCCCCAGGCCTGGCCAGGACCTGAGGCCCTGTGGGAGCCAGCACACATGCCTTTCACATGTATGAACAGGCCAGAAACCACGGGTGCCCTCTTGCCCTAGTCCCCCAGGCTGTGAGGGCATGTGCTCTCCCCCACCACACAGCTGTGAACACGCAATAAGCACACACTCGCACAAAGCACATAAACAAGCATGAATAGATGGATAGCATGTGACCACATGCACAACACATGGACACTCACGTGAACGCATGTGTGAACCGAGAGCACGCAGGGCACTGCAACAGTCGTGGGAACACGCAGCACATCCCCCCCCCGACACACACACACACACGGGGCCAGCCCCACCTTCGCAATAGGGGAAGTTGTATGCACCAGGCACACACATGTCGCACCGCAGTCCTGTCACTCGCGGTCGGCAGCTGCACTGCCCGCTGTGGGGATCGCAGGCTGCATGCAGGGAACCTTCGGGAGAGCAGTGGCAGGCTAGAGGAGGGGGAGGAGGGGGTGTCAGCACGTGGAGAGTATGCGTCCTCCCTTCCCTGCCCCACCCCCTCCCCCCACCAGGGCACTCACGGGCACAGTCAGGGAAGCCGTGGAAGCCAGGGCTGCACTCCTGGCAGGTGGCTCCCGCGTAGCCGGGACGGCAGCGGCACAGCCCGCCTGCCCCACACAGCTGGTCCACAGAGCCCCGGGGGTCACAGGCACAGGCTGCAGAGGACTTGGGGTCATGCCCTGGGCACCTGCGGTGGCCTCCCCCCAGCCCGGAGCTCCACCAAAGCCACCCACTCACCATGGCACTCGGGATAGCCGTGGTAGCCCAGGCGACAGCGGTCACAGTGGGGGCCATTGAACTCTGGCCGGCACAGGCAGCGGCCAGCGTCGTCACAACCCTCGGGGAGGGTCCCCACGGGGCTGCAGCCACACACTGCAGGCCGAGAGTGCACGGGTCCCTGAGCCGGCAGCCCAGACCCAGCCCCACTCCCGCCTGCCCGCTGGGGGTGCCATACTCACGCTGGCAGAGGGGGAAGTGGAAGTAGCCGGGGGCACAGCGGTCACATGCGGCCCCCTCGAAGCCTGTCCGGCACGTGCACTGGCCTGAGTCACGGTCACAGGTTCCGTCCACCACACCAGGGCTGGAGCACTGGCAGGCTGCAGAGAGGAGGAGGTCACAGAGGGGTCGGGCTCCTGGGCTCCGCGAGGGGATGCTGCTGGGCCAGGGCTGGACTCACGCTGGCAGCCTGGGCCGTAGAAGCCGGGGGCGCAGAGCTCACAGTGGGTGCCCTGGAAGTTGGGTTTGCACACGCAGTGCCCCACCTGCGGGTCCTTCCGGCAGGCATTGCCCTGGGTCCCGGCAGCGCTACAGTCACAGTCTGGAGGGGGACAGGGGTGGGATGGGGGTCTCAGAGGCCCTGCAGCTGCCCCACTCAAAACCTCCCTTCTCCACAGACTCCTTTCCTTGCCTTTTGACACTGCACTCATGCACAGTGAAAAAGACTTTAAAAAGGCCAACAAAGGAAAGCGGATGTTTTAGGAAAACAGTGGCATGCAATGAAATCAGGAGCATTTTACACACATAATTAATTGTTTATAATGTAGACACCAAGTCAACTGCAGGTGTTGACATAACCAGAGAAAATGCAAAAGCAAAATCTTTAGAAGGCGGAAAGAAAATTCTACTCTTTATAAATAATTCTGGAAATTAGGAAGAAAAAGTGTGCTAGATGTCTTAACTGATGCACAAAAAGGGGCTAATACTATTTTTGTTACTGACATAAAATAGATAATGGTTCATTGTTCAGTCGCTAAGTTGTGTCCAACTCTTTGCAACCCCATGAACTGCAGCATGCCAGGTTTTCTTGTCCTTCACTGTCTCTTGGAGTTCGCCCAAACTCATGTCCATTGAGTTGGTGATGCCATCCAACCATCTCATCCTCTGTTGCCCCATTCTCCTCTTGCCCTCAACCTTTCCCAGCACCAGGGTCTTTTCCGGTGAGTCAGCAATTTACATCAGATGGCCAAAGTACTGAAGCTTCAGCTTCAGCTTCAGTCCTTCCAATGAATATTCAGGGTTGATTTCCTTTAGGATTGACTACTTTGATCTCCTTGCTGTCAAGGACTCCCAAGAGTCTTCTCCAGCACCACAATTCAAAAGTATCAATTCTTCAGTGCTCAATCTTCTTTATGGTCCAATTCTCACAGCCGTACATGACTACTGGAAAAACCAGAGCTTTGACTATATGGACTTTGGTCAGCAAACACTGTCTAGGGTTGTCATAGATTTTCTTCCAAGGAGCAACTGTCTTTTAATTGTGTGACTGCAGTACAAAATAATGGTTCATTATTTGTCAAAACATAAAGACAACCTTGGCCCAAACCAGAAGATAGAAACAGAACTTGCAAACCCTCAGAGAAGAAAACACAAACCAACCAAAATATGCTTTGCTGGTCAATCTAGTAAAAGTCAAAAAAGGAAAAATTTAAGCAGAATGAAAGAAATGATACAGTTGGGGCAGGGGCAAGCCCAAATAGCAGCCACAGTCCCTCCGCCAGGCCGCATCTCCTCTCACGAGACAAACCCAAAGGCATCGGTTTGACTCTTGAAGGAGAATCTGGTCACACCCTTTTGAAAGAATGCACCTTGAACCAAGGACTTGGACAAGAAATAAAGAGCTTCCAGAAGGGAGAGCGTGGAGTATGGTGAGCCCAGGCATGAGCATTAATGGAGACAGGAAGGATGTTGTGTGTGGAAGAAAGGGACTTGCCCCCCAAGAGATGCTGAAAACCCAAAGCTCTAAGAGCAGGATAAACATGGTCCGGAGGTACTGAAAACTAAAACTATTGAAATTGGGAGGGAAATCTGGCCAAACCACCGTCAAAGAGAGAAAGACTGAATACACTGTTCCCAGAATGTGACAAAAACTAAGAACAGAGTGGGTTTAAACAGCATAATTAACATGTCCTTTAATAAACGTATGTGTACAAATCTATTCCCACAGAGAACACAAGTTCCTGTCAAACATTCTTGGACAATCTAAAAGGGGTCACATTCCAGGTGAGAAAGAAACCCTCAAAATCCAAAGACAAAAAGTAGACATTTTCAGGCTACCAAATCTGACCACGGTGCAGTAAAACAGAACAGAACCATCAAAAGAAGGGACAGAATGGAAATCTAACCACCTGGAATGGCAAACACAGGTCTAAACAACTCGGGTGAAAAGGAAAATGAAAACTGAAATGATACACAGTTTAAGAGGAACAGCAGGGAGAACACAGCATATCAACTCTGTGGGATACACCTAGCCCAAGCCACATTCTGAAGCAAATTCACAGCTTTACCCCTGGGTTTCTCAACCTTGGCACCAGTACCATTCTGCTTGGATGACTATTGTGGGGGTGGGTCTGTCCTGTGCTCTGCAGGAGATTCAGCGTCATGTCTGGCCCCTACCCACTAGATGACCGTGGCATCCCCCAGTTAGAATAACCAAAGATGTCTCCAGACATTTTCCTGCAGAATAAAATCAGCCTTGGTTGAGAAAAAAATGCTTTAGATGTTTTGTGGATAATTAAGAGAAACTTAAAAGTAATAACAATTCAAGAAACTATGAAAATGACAATAAGTCAAAAGAAAACAGAAAAAGACAAATACTGTATGATCTCACTTATATGTAGAATCTTAAAAAATACACACACACTGAGTCTTTAAAAATACCCTGAGCTTGTGGATATAAAAAAAAAAAAAAAAGATTGATAATTGCCCGAGGCAGGGATTGGGAGGTGGCAAAATTGGTGAAGGGAGTCAAAAGATGCAAACTTCCAAATATAATGTAAATAAGTCATGGGATGTGACCCACAGCATGGCAACAATAGTTAATAATAATGTACTGCATAATTGAAAGTAGCTAAGAGAGTAGACATTAAAAGTTCTAGGCCAAATTAAAAAAAAATTTCTTATAATGAGAAAAAAATTATAATTCTGTGTGGTGACAGGTGTTAACTAGACCTTCTGTGGTGATCATTTGATAATGTCTAGAAATACCAAACCTTTGTGTTACATACCTGAAATTAACATACTGATTTAGGATTATACCTCAACAGAAGACAGAAGAGAGAAAGGTAGATTTTAGCTCAAATTTTTCTATATTAGGAAGTTAAAATCTCTCTCCCAAACCAGAGAAAAACTCCAGCATATCTTATCAATATAAACCTTAAGCTGCACTTCAAAAACACTAAAAAACTCAGCAAACTTCTGTTATATCTCTGAAGGCAGGAAAGAAAAGAAAAACAGACAAAAGGAACGGAAGGAAATTTGAAAATCACATACAGAATACTGTGCATAACTTTCTGCCTACACCTTTTAAAATCCAAATGATATAAACAAAATATGCTAAGAAAACATAAGTAACCAAAACTGACTTAAGATGAAGTAGAAAATGAACATGCATAATAAAAGAAATTAAAACTACCACCTAAGATGTCCATGGTCTGATCAGATTCACATGAAGAAAATAACAACAAGGGCAAATTACCCACTGGGAGAAAAGCATGTGACTCGTGAGGCATAGATACTATAGTTCATGTGGAAAGAGCTTACAGCAGCAAACGAGTGAAAAGAAAACTGAGCCATGACCTCAGAAGGGAAATTCACACATGAAAACAACAGAAAGAGTCCAGAAACATGAGAGAAGATTCAAATTCAAGTGAGGCAAAGAAATACGGCTAAGACCAAGGAAACACCAAATGCCATCAGATCTAAGAACCAGTTACAGGACACACCACTATCTTGAGCTGCTGTGAAAGGAAAATACTGGCCAATTAGACACTGATAAGCCACCAACCAAAAGGTGCATCCCAACTCCAGGAAAACTGAAGATTTCTGTAATAATGAACGCTGCCATGCAGAGACAGCAACATTCTGACACAAGTGACGTGAATGACGCCACTCCACCCAGGCAGACGATTTTGCCAGGAGAGCAGTTTGGCAACGTGCAGCCAAAAATGTTTCCAAACCTTCTTCTAGGAAACTGTCCTGCAGAAATAGTTAATAATTCATGGAAAGCTTTAGCTGCAAGGATGTTTACTATAGTGTTATTTTTAAAAACTCTGGAAAGAACCTAAATTACCAAGAATTGAGAGTTGGTCAAACAAGAACTGCATCTGTGTACATAACGTAGAATGTAAAATGACGTGTTTACAGGATGGTGTGGGTGGAAAGTGCAATTACACGAAAGTGCACACAGGCCACGCGGATGCTTACAAACATAGCATACACGCGGAGGGAGAAGGGGCTGTTTGCAGGAGCTGCGATTCTGGATAACTCTCTTTAACTTTCTGCTTGCCTATATTTTTTAAGGTTTTCTAGAATGAATATGTATTATTTGCACAAAATTAAAAGAACCAAAGAAAAAGTGAACAAAATGGAAATAGCAGGTTGGTGAAAACGTAACTGCGGTTTGGGACCGTGAATTTTAAATCATTATAACCAGGCTCAAACACATCTTTATTAATGAAAATAGGAACCACTACAATCAATACAAATAAGTTGGCTTATTCCTATAGCATAAAGATCTGTGCTTTGGGATTTGATGAACACTTGAAAAGCATTTTCTGCCTCCTGCTGGTTGTTGGAAGAGTTTTCCCTGCAAAAAGTTGTCAAGATGCTTGAAAAAGTGGTAGTTGGTTAGCAAGAAGTCAGGTGAATATGGCAGACAAGAAAAAACTCATTAGCCCAATTCGTTCAGCTTCTGAAGTGCTGGTTGTGTGACGTGTGGTCGAGCGTTGTTGTGGAAGAGATCTGGGCCCTCTCTGTTGACCAATGCCGGCTGCAGGCATTGCAGTTTTTGGTGCATCTCATCGATTTATTGAGCAAACTTCTCAGATGTGATGGTTCTGCAGGATTCAAAAAAAACTATAGTGGATCAGATTGGCAGTAGACCACCAGACAGTGACCATGACCTTCTGTGGTGCAAGTTTGGCTTTGGAGCTTCTTCTGGGTCCAACCACTGAACTAGCTGTCACTGGCTGTCGTATACAATCCACATCTGGTCATACATCACATTCCGATGAAGAAATGGTTCGCTGTTATTGCACAGACCAAGAGAAGACGACACTTAAAGATTTGTTTATTTGCGGTCAGCTCATTAGGCACTGTCTTACTGAGCTTTTTCACATTTCCAATTTGCTTCAAATGCTGAACAATTGTAGAATGGTCAGCACTGAGTTAGTTGGCAACTTCTCGTGTAGTGTAGGAGAACGCAATGGCACCCCACTCCAGTACTCTTGCCTGGAAAATCCCATGGACGGAGGAGCCAGGTAGGCTGCAGTCCATGGGGTCGCTAAGAGTCAGACATGACTGAGCGACTTCACTTTCACTTTTCACTTTCATGCATTGGAGAAGGAAATGGCAACCCACTCCAGTGTTCTTCCCTGGAGAATCCCAGGGACGGGGGAGCCTGATGGGCTGCCGTCTATGGGGTCGCACAGAGTCGGACACGACTGAAGCGACTCAGCAGCAGCAGGAGCACGTAGTTGTAAGAGGATCAGCTTTGATGATTCTCTTGGTTGTTGTCAACTTCCAATGGCTGGTCACTGTCCTCATCTTCAAGGCTCTCGTCTCCTCTGCAAAACTTCTTGAACCACCACTGCACTGTATGTTCATTAGCAGTTCCTGGGCCAAATGTGTTATTGATGTTGCAAGTTGTCTCCGCTGCTTTACAACCCATTTTGAACTCGAATAAGAAAATTGCTGAAATTTGATTTTTGCCTAATATAATTTCCCTAATCTAAAATAAATATAAAATAAACTGGGGTTGCAGAGTCGGACATGACTGAGCAACGTTCACTTTCACAAACAGCAAGTAATAACTCATTAGGGCTTCCCTGGGGGACAGTAAAGAAACTGCCTGCAATGCAGGAGACCCAAATTCAATCCCTGGGTCAAGAAGATTCCTTGGAGAAGGAAATGGCAGCCCATTCCAGTATTCTTGCCTGGAAAAATCCCATGGACAGAGAAGCATGGTAGGCTACAGTCCATGGGGTCACAAAGAGTCGGACGTGACTGAGCAACTAACACTTTCAACTTTCAATAAGTCGTTAGCAAAAAGAACATGAAGTAAGAAATGTGCATTAAAATGATGCATCACATAATCACATTTAAAAATGTATTCCAATATCAAACAGCATAGGTCAACAATGCAAAACCACAATTACTTTTGCACCGCCGACTCTGTGGGCCTGGGTTTGGCCCACTCTGCCCCACTGCTCCAGTGGGGCCTAAGGCAGGATGGGGATCTTGAGGGACACTTACTCACGATATGTCCGGCAGGCAACACCTGCTCCCCAGTGTCATTGTGGGAGGAGGAAGGCACCGCTGAGAGAGGAAACAGCACATGTCAGCAAGGTGGGGTAAGCACCCGGCTGCCAGGGTCTCCCCACATCACCAGCGGTACAAGCAGGATGAAAGGGTTCCCACCCCTCCCCACTGGCTCCAGCCCAGTATCGGGGGATACTCAGGTGCCTGCCCATCCCCCCATCCCCAGCTATGCCCTCACGGTAGCAGTGTGGGAAGTCAGTGAAGCCTTCAGCACACGCGTCGCATCGCGCCCCCGTGAAGTTTGGACGGCAGTAGCAGCGGCCAGTCAGGTCCTCACACGTCCCATCTGTGAAGTCCGACTCACAGTTGCAACCTAAATGGGCGTGGGAAGACAGGGGACCCCAAGCCCACAGCTCTCAGGCCTCCAAGGAGGGTCAGCATCTGCCTTCCCCCCTGACCTGGGATGTGGGATGAGAGTCACGGCCTCCCAGATAGCTGCAAAGGCCCCAGGACCCCTCATCTGGGCACACCCTGCTCCTGGATACCCTTGGGACACCCCCACCCCGACCACACCCGGTCACCCCCACTTACGGCGGCAGGCGTGGGGTGAGTCGAGTGGGTGGTCTGGGGAGCGGTAGAAGCCAGGCAGACACTGCTCACAGTTGATGCCCGTGGTGTGATGCTGCGACAGGACAGGGCCGCTGAGTCCAGGAACCCCCGGCCCCCAGCCTTGTGCAGACCCTGCCCACCCGAGACCCGCACCACAGACCTGGCAACAGCCTCACCCACCTGGCAGTCAATGCACACGCCCCCGCCCTGGTAGACCTGGTCCTGATTCTGGCTGGCGTTGCGCCGATCCACCTCCGGGTCATAGTAGCAGTCATGGGCATGGCCATAGCAGTTGCAGGCTGGAGAGCAAGGGGCTCAGCTGTGGGCAGGCCTCTGTGACCCTCCCCCGGCTAGGACCCCCGGGCACATCCCATAAACTACAGGTGACCCCAGACTCAGGTGATGGAGTGTGCCATGTTGCCTGAGTATGCCAACAGCACTCTTCTGAGCATGTATAAGCATGTGTGAACATGTATGAAAGCTGTATGTACTGTGTGAGCACGTGTGCGCATGCACATGTGTGCAAGCGTGTGTGTACATGAGTAATAAGAATGTGACGTGAGTACAAGAGTACACTGTGTGGGTATGAGTACATTTGAGCATGTGTGAGCACCATGCGGGCGTGTGGAGGGGCACTCACACTGGCATTCGTTGGCACTGTCTGTGGTGGCTGGCCTCCATGGCTGCTGGTTGAAGCCGGGGCAGCAGCGGTCACAGGAGCCCCCACATGTGTTGTGTTGGCAGGCGCACTGAAGCCTGTAGGGGACACACAGGCACAGGAAGGGCTCAGACCCACCGGGGACCCAGAGGGACCAGAGAAGGGCAGTGGCTGTGTAGGGACTTCATGGAGGATGGGAGCTGGGACAGAGCATGGCATGGTCAGTGCATGTGGCCCCTGACCACAGGTGAACCTGAGCCCTGGGCCCCTCAGGTTCCAGCTACACCCACCCCATCACGGCCAGGACCCAGGCCAAGTCTGCAGCTTTCCTGGGCCAACTCTGAGGTCTGGGTCTTGCTCAGCAGGCAGGCAGCCCTGGGCTCAGCCAGACGCCCCTATTACCCAGGGCTCCTCCCCAGGGGCAAGTGGCCAAGAACTGCTTCCTCTTCCAGCTGGGGGTGGACTCCAGTTAGAGGGTTGGAATCCAGCCTACTGTCCTGGAGAGCAGCTCCTGCTGGCTCAGTGGGCAGGGGGACAGCTGGCTGCAGCTGAGGACTGAGCACAGAACCACCCTTCCCCTCAGCACACACCTCCACAACTCAGTCAAAGGGGGAGCAGGAAGCACAGCCCCACCCCAGGGCCATGTGCTCCTCAGTCCTAGACCAGTACCACAGTGCTTAGAAGTCCTGAGCCGCCCCCAGGAGCCAGTCCAAGAAGAAGAGACTGAGAGCTCCAAATCCACTTGAGCCCCTCCCTTCCTGCACAAGGGGCTGCATACAGAGCCTGGAGAGGCAGCACTGAGGATCCTCAACCAAGGCCCTGGGGCTGGTGTTTGACTTTTCAAGAATCTACACTTGAGAAACCTGCATGCAGGTCAGGAAGCAACAGTTAGAACTGGACATGGAACAACAGACTGGTTCCAAATAGGAAAAGGAGTACGTCAAGGCTGTATATTGTCACCCTGCTTATTTAACTTCCATGCAGAGTATATCATGAGAAATGCTGGACTGGATGAAGCACAAGCTGGAATCAAGATTGCTGGGAGAAATATCAATAACCTCAGATATGCAGATAACACCATCCTTATGGCAGAAAGTGAAGAGGAACTTAAAAGCCTCTTGATGAAAGTGAAAGAGCAGAGTGAAAAAGTTGGCTTAAAGCTCAACATTCAGAAAACGAAGATCATGGCATCCGGTCCCATCACTTCATGGCAAATAGGTGGAGAAACAGTGGCTGACTTTATTTTTCTGGGCTCCAAAATCACCGCAGATGGTGACTGCAGCCATGAAATTAAAAGACGCTTACTCCTTGGAAGCAAAGTTATGACCAACCTAGATAGCATATTAAAAAGCAGAGACATTACTTTGTCAACAAAGGTCCGTCTGGTCAAAGCTATGGTTTTTCCAGTAGTCATGTATGGATGTGAGAGTTGGACAATAAAGAAAGCTGAGTGCTGCAAGAATTGATGCTTTTGAACTGTGGTGTTGGAGAAGACTCTTGAGAGTCCCTTGGACTGCAAGGAGATCCAACCAGTCCATCCTACAGGAGATCAGTCCTGGGTGTTCATTGGAAGGACTGATGCTAAAGCTGAAACTCTTTGGCCACCTCATGCAAAGAGCTGACTCATTGGAAAAGACCCTGATGCTGGGAAAGATTGAGGGCAGGAGGAGAAGGGGATGACAGAGGATGAGATGGTTGGATGGCATCACCGACACAATGGACATGGGTTTGGGTGGACTCCAGGAGTTGGTGATGGACAGGGAGGCCTGGCGTGCTATGGTTCTTTGGGTTGCAAAGAGCTGGACACGACTGAGTGACTGAACTGAACACTGTCAGTGTACCCCTTAACCAGGAAATTAACACAAAGATTAGGGCATCTGTCAAAAGTCCTTGGAAAACCACGCTGGAGGGATTCTTCCCAATCTAGGGCACATGGTCACCACACAGGTGAAGCCCTATTGAAAACCTGCACAGAAACAACCCAATGGGGTCAGTCGATGCAACCGACAGCAGGGCTGCACCCCAGGAACTTCACTTCATGGAGCAATCAGGTTGAAACCATAAAAAGAGAGTCTTTAAAGATTATAACCCAGAAGACAGTGAAATGACATTTAAGTGTTGAAAGAGATAGCCATTAACCAGGAATTCTACAACCAGCTAAACTATCACCAAAGAGGACTTCCCTGGCGATCCAACGGTTGGCAGTCCACCTGCCAAAGCAGGGGACACAGGTTCAATCCCTGTTCCGGAAGGACACATGCTGTGGGGCAATTCAGCCAGCACAGCAGCTGCTGCACCCATGTGCCATAGAGTCTGTGCTCTGGAACAATGAGAAGCCCAAGTAGCACAATTAAGAAGAGACCCCGCTTTCTGCAACTAGAGAGAGCTCCCAAGAAGCTACAAAGATCCAGCACAGCCAAAAATAAAATGCTTTAAAACAAAAAAGAATCTTAATAAAAATAAAAAGACCCCAGAGAGCTCCCTCGCCCCTCCCACACTACAAGGACTCAGCTGGAAGACAGTCACCTATGAACTAGGAAGGGGGCCTTAGGTGCCTCCATAACTGTAAGGAATAAGTCTGCATGGTTTATGAGCCACCCAGCCTCTGGCATTCTGTCAGCCTGAATAGACTAAGACACAACAGAAACAAAACACGTGTCTTCCAAACCGAGGGGTGGAGAAGAGAGACTGGGGGCTGGGCACATGGGGCAGGTAGTCAGCACTCAGAATGATGGTGGTAGAGAGGGCAGAGAGGATGCAGGTGGGGGTGGAGGTGATGGTGGTAGAGGCTGAGGGGCAGAGAAGAGCAGCTGGTAGGGCAGAGCCCTCATGGAAGAGGCAGAGGAGGCGGCAGACAGAACGCAGGGAGAACACAACAGGCCGACGCTGTGGGGCATGGGTGAGCGAGGGGTGTCAGCACTCGCGGTTCTGGGAGAGACACCCCACACGTTCTGCAGGGTGAGCAGAGCTCTGCTCATGCCCAGGTGCAGGTGAGTCAGGGCGGATGCCGACGCCCTCCCGACAGGCACGGGCAGGCCTGCCTCTCCTCTGGAGCTGATCTGGCCGCCCAGCTGGCGCCCTAAACAACCATCACGAGTCCCACTTGGCACTTAATTTCCCAAAGCAACCAACTGCATCTGGGTTCAGCACCTGAAGCTGTGGGCAGGAATCCTCACCCAGGGCCACGCTGAGGCTGCATGGACCACACGGGTTCTGGGGGCCTGCACCAGTGTGATCATACCCCTCCCGCTGCAGACCCATCAGCCATGCCTGAGGAGGTCTAGGGTTCACCTCTTAGTGTTTTTTGACTATGAGAACAGGGGTGAGCTTCTGCACTGTCTGGGCTTCATCCACCTCCCTATCAACTAGGATGTGGACACAGCGATAAACCCCAGAATTGAGGGGGCTGCACAATTTCAAGGCGAGGGAAGCAGCAGGAGGAGGTGGCCAGCAAGGGCTGGGGGCTGCAGGAGCCTGGCCTCAGGCTCCCTTGGCAGGCTCTGCTGCCTCTTCCAGCACCGCCTGTCCAGCCCTGGACCTGCTTTATGCCCCAGAGCCCTCAGCCCTGCCAGGACCCCTGCACTGGGCACAGGCCTCCCATTTCCTGCCTGCCCAGAACAGGGGCTGCTGGGGTGGGGCGGGAAGCCCACCTGTGCCTCTGGAGCAGGAACACAGCCCAGCATGTGTTAACTCCACACACAGCTGCTGATGGACAGGAGGGAGGGAGGGAGGGAGGTAAGAGGGAAGGGAAAATGAGGGAGGGAGGCGTGAACACACAGACGAATCCACTGCCGAGCCCGGAGGAGAGCTGGCCTAGTGCCAGGCTCCAGCTGATAATTTAGCTGAGTGCTCACTGCTGAATTCATGGCGCTGGAGCCACTTAGGCACATAGCACCAGTGGCAGCTTGTTAAAGACGCAGGTTCCTGAGCCCCGCCTTACTGGCTGAGCTCAGAGTCCCCGCTGAGCGTGTCAGAGGAGGGGGTCTCTGGGCTGCTCCCTGTCCTGAGCCTCGGCCCCTGCCTGTGTCCAGGATGGGGGTCAGGGTGGGGCAGCAGGGAGTGTATAATCTGTGTCCTCAAGGAAGGTGGGAGAGCTCCCCTCACCCCAGAGGGCAGGAACATGCAGCCTCAGGCAATTACCTCCCTCAGACTCCCCTGCACCTCTGGGGTTTCCGCCAGAGGAGCAGCTGGGTCACAGGTCCAGGTAAGGCTCCACCTCTGTGGGCAGCAGGGCAGAGGCCCAAGCCAGACACTAGGCCCTACCCTTCCACCTCACTGTGCACACGGGGAAACTGAGGCCACGGGGAAACGAGGGGCGAGGGGCCAGTGTAGGGGCGATGAAACCAGGCCTCCTCTCCCTCAGGTTCAGCACGAGATGGGGGGATGACCAGGGAGCTGCAGGTCTCACCTGAAGGGGTCTGTGGGGTCTTTGGCATCACAGACATCCGCATGCCCGTGGCAGACACAGCGGCCGCCGATGCTGATGTCCTTGATACTGTAATAGTACTGTGCAGGGCCCGCAACGTGAGCTCGGGGCCTCCCACTCCTGCCCTGAGCCCAGGTGGCCCCGCCCATAGCAGCCCCAGCCCCCGTGGCCCCGCCCACAGCAGCCCCGCCCCGTGGCCCCGCCCATAGCAGGACCAGCTCCACGGGGCCCCGCCCACACCTGCCCCGAAGCCCGGCCCGCCCGCCCGCCCGCTCACCCGGCGGGTGACCGTGGGGTCCCGCAGCGCCTTGCCCATGAGGTGGCCCAGCAGCGTGTTGGTGCGCAGGAAGCGCAGGCGGATGTTGGTGGCTTTGGTGAAGTCACGCAGCAGCGGCGAGTAGGAGAAGTTCATAGCACCTGGGCGCCCGTTCACCAAGGACACCACGATCTGAGGATGGACGCAGATCAGGCAGGGGCATGGTGCCGGCACTGACCGCCAGACCGCATGCCCCACGCCGTCCCGCCCGGCCCACCTCGCCGTTCTCCAGAGGCACAATCCGGGAGTACTCGGTGCTGCAGATGACATCGTCGTCCTGCGTGATGCGCTCCAGCGTCCGCAGCCCGAACCGTTCCAGGCAGTCCCTCTTGGAGGCTACGGAAATGCCGAGGGTGAGCGCTCGGCGCTCTGGGGGAGCCCTCGGAGGAGGCAGTGCCCTGCTGCCCCGGGCGCCCTGTCTTCACGGAGCCACATGGCCTCAGCCAGGAGGAAGCATCAACAGGAATGCAGCATCGCGGCCCACCCTCAGGGTTTTGTTGAACAGAGCGTGGAGCACATCGCAGCTTCCTCCAGAGGGCGCCTCAGGACCCAGGGTGCCCCTGCCGGGAGGCTCTGAACTTGCCCACCCTTGGTGAGCTGACCATCCAGGCCTTTGCCATTCTCTCTGCAGAGTGTCCCCTTGTGTGTCCCTCCCCAACCCCAGCCTTGGGGCACCCATCCTGACTGTCCTTCACAGGGTTGCCCTGCACTCACTCTTGGGCTTTGGAGCTTGAGGGGGACACAAGTTCCAGGACCACCCAATTGGAGCCATGTGGACATGATTAGTCAGGGTGGCACGTGGCAGGGCCAACCAGTGAGCAGGGGCACAGGGCCCCCGTGCTCTCCTGATGGGGCAGCTAAGTTGGTGGCCTCTGCCACCTGGGAGTTGCTGGAGCATAAGGCCAGTCCACAGCGAGCTAGGAGATGGACCCAGCAGTGCCATGTCACGGACGCAAGGCCCTGAACCCCCAGCTGCCTTCAGGAATATGCACCCCACAGCCCGGCCCACCTAGAAGCCGGGCGTGAGGGCAGGCCTGGTATCCAGAGGCCTTGAGAGCACAGCACTGGCAGCCCACTCACCCAGGGTATCCCCCCTTGCCAGCCCCTCACTCTGGGAGACTCACATGCAAAGTACTGCCAGGGCTGGTAGGTGTGGCCAAAGTCTGTGGACCGCTCCAGCACCCAGAGGTCTGGCCGAGGGGAATTGGCAAACTTGATGAGCACGTAGGCCACGTGGAAAACCTGCCGGATGGTGGGTGAACACCCCTGAGATCCCTTCCATGCCATGTGGGGCCCCCAAACACCTGGAGGGCTGCCCCCACCCTGTGAGGTGAGGTTCCAGGGGATATCTGTGGGCTTGCCCTCAGGGGCCAGACACACCTAGGTAAGAGGGCCAGCTAGCTCAGGGAGCAGCTCCTTGGCTTGCAGGCCAGCCTGGAGCCACTGAGACCTGCTCTGGGGACATAGAGATGACCAGCAGAACCCAGCATTTCTGGAGGGCTCCCCTCTTGAGCCTGAGGGTGACTTAGGGCTCAGACGCACCCCCTCCCCAGCCCCACCCCAGCTGAGGCTGCACACAAGCCTGATGGGGGCTGAAGTCAGACAGGGCCCACACGCAGGCAGCCTGTCTACAGGGCCCAGGCAGTGGGGCTGGGCAAAGTGATGGCAGAAGCTCATCCCACTGTCCCCAGAGCTCTGGTGGCTGGCCTGGGAAGGTGGCCAGGTGATGTCCCAAGCTCCCAGGAGCCTGGCCTCCTTGCACAGCAGGCCGATAAACCCCTGCCCAGGATGGGGGCCCCTGTCACAGTCATCCTGGTGACCCCATCATCTTCAGAGCCAACTCAGGACCTGCACATTTCACTCACTGACCAGCCACAGGGGCAGGCAGCGAGGATCCATCAGGGCCCAGCCTCTGCCTGCCACTGGCACAAGGCCCCAAGAGACAAACACAGGACCTTCCAAAGCTGGGCCAGGGAGACCCTGCCAACCCAGGAGTCAGAAGTTGGAGCTCTGCTTGGCCAAGCCGTTGGGGCAGCACATGGCCAGGGGGACGGGGGAGGCTGTTCATCCAGAGGCATGGGTCTCAATCTGACCTCACTCCTTTGTCTCTCCCCTCTGGGCCAGAGGTCGGCATCCCTGGATGTCCCCCTGTCCCGTGCCCCAGACCTCAGCTTAGAGGGCCAATGACCCCTTCTCCTCCCCCACCTCTGCCCCAAAGCCAAAGATGAGGTGCCATTTTCTGAACACTCTCTATGTGCAAAGTCTGGGCTCCAAGGAGACCTGGGCAGGGCCGGCGGAGAACCCGGTGCCCAGTCTGTACACGGGGAGAGCTGAGGCCCTAGACGAAGGGCAGAGACACAGCTAGTGAGCACCCCACCCATGGACAATGCCCGCCCCACCCCTCGGGGCCCTCAGTCACACCCCCATGCCAGACCTGCTCACAGGTGGGCTCTGAACTGCTCACCAGCCTCAAGGGCAACGTCGCACCTCAGGCCACTCACTGTCCCCTCAGTGAGGCCCTGCCCAGCCCAGGGGAACAGGCCCCTTCCAGTGTCCACTGCTCTGGAACCAGCTGGTCTGTCAGTGAGCCAGGCCCCAAGCCTAGGGACAGAGCAGGGGTCCCCACCAGGGCTGCCCAATGCCCACAGTCACCCCCTCCCCTGGTCAACCTGAAGCTGCTATGGTAACCCCTCGGACAGTGAGGGGACCACGGACCCGCTCAGGGCCCAGCCCTCAGGAGACCAGCGCCTAGAATCCAGGCGTGGGGGGTGGGGCAGGGGGCGGGGGTTGTGAGATCCCAGGACCCTGAGACACGCCCATTCCTAACCCTGCCCTTCTGGGAAGGCCTGGCTTTGCAGGGAGAGGCCTTTCCCAGGGCGTGTGTAGGGGGTGAGGGCCTATTCACCCATTGCCAGGCCTTGAGGTCATCTTCCACTTGGCCCTGCCCAGTCAGGGGAAGGGCTCAAGCCTCTGGGGGTACAGACCCTACACTTGGCAGGCACCTTGGCCAACCCCTCAGGCATTCCAGGAAGCCCTGGGGACCGCAAACAGCCCCTGTGCCAGGAGGGGTCTTCATGAGGAAGGGGGACACGGCAGAGTGGGGGCCTCAGTGTGCACTGGACTTGAACATAGGCTGTTTTGGGGGCGGCAGCATGGCTGCCACAGAAAGCCCCCAGAGAGATTAAAGCCTTGCTCCGAGCCCCGTGGGGCCCACCCCCGCCTTTCCCTGAGCGAGGCCACCAGGCTGCACCCTCCATGGCCAGCTTGGTCCCTCCCCCAGGTCGGCGGGCTGCACACATTTTTCCCAGCTGAGAGCACTTGCACAAATATTGACTTGAAGATGCTAATCAGGCAGGACAGGGGCAGAATGAAAACTAACCCCCCCCAACCCTGCCCAAGGCCCAGCCCTCTGGGTGTGCTCCAAGGAAGACCCCTGCCTTCTGTCCATCTGTCCACCTGGTTGTCTCACTGTCACAGCAGGCTGGAGGGACGGGACGGCATATGTTCAGCTCTCCCATCTGTCCCCATTCTGCTTCGGGGAGCCGCACAGCCGCCCCGGGCATGACCCGGAGCGAGTGCAGACCCCTGGCCTCCCTGGACACGGCCCTCCCCACGCCGTCCCCGCCCGCTCCACTCTGCTCAGCTGCCAGCTCCCCTGACCTTTCCCGCTGCTACAGAGCTCTGAGCAAAAGGAAAAAAGTCTTTTAAAGCAAAAGCCAAACAAAAGCCTCCTGAGTTATTTTTAAAAATCTGGCTATTCTGGGGCAGGCACGTCTCCAGGACAGCAGCCGGACCCGCCTCTCAGCCACAGCACCCCCCACCCAGCCTGACCTCGGAGGGCCAGGCTCGCCAGGAGGGGGTCTGCCCTGTGACCGCTGCCTAGAGCGGGTGGCGGAGCCTGGAGAGCCTGGGTGCATCCCAGGCCTCAGTGGCTAGATGGTCCAGGGTGGGCAGGGAGTAGTGGGACAAACACAGCAGAGGTCAGAGGCCGGGGGTCAGGGTGCAAGACCTGAAGAAAGGGTGTGAAGACTCGGAGAGTCTCCAAAGAGAAGAGGCCACCTGTTCCTGCAGGCGAGCAGAGGTCACCCAGAGCCACACCAGAGGCAGAGATTGGGGGGTGGGGAGGGCAAACAAGGGATGGGCTGGAGTCAGAAGACACAGGGAGGGCTAGAGAGGAAGCCGCTACTGCAGACCCCCAGGGGGTCTCCATAGCCCCAGGGACAGGGGTACAGGAGGGGACAGCAGGCAGGAAGACTCCTGGGCTCAGGCACCCATGTACCAAGGACATGGCTGATGCTGGAGCCTCTGGAAGCACAAGGTCATCAGAGCCAGCACACTCCACCTTTGACCCGAGCCAGGCCCTGTGCCCCTGTCCTGGGGAGGGAGCACCCTGCCCCCACCCGCTGGGCCGCCAGCATGAATCACCAGGCAGCCTGTGACTCAGCCTGACCCCACAGGAAGCAGGGCCCCATGCTGATTCCCAGGGATGGGCCAGGGTCCCAACCGGGCCGGGTGGGGCAGGAAGCCCCTCCTAGACCAGGCGTCCGGACCAGCTCCCCCTTTGTTCCCAGGGGCACCCAGACCTCCTGGACCACCACCCCAGACCGTTGGACTGGCCTCAGGGCCCTGTGTGCTGAATCTAGTTGAGCCAGCACCCTGGGTTTGCCCTCTCCCTGGAGACCCGATTTAGAAACCTTGATAAACATAAATGCTACAGCGCGAGGTGGGGAGTGGGGGTGGCCTAGTGGGCACATCAACTCAGGCCCCCAGCTGGGTAAATAAGAATGGCCATCCACATAACACACAACGGGGAGCTGAAAACAGGCCACACGTGGCTGCCACTACAGGAGTGGAAAAGCCACTGCTAGAAAAAAAAATAAAACCTGGAAACATAGAGTGGGCACACAGAGGCCCCAGGAGCCCTGACTCTGTGGGGCCAGGTGCCCAACATACCAGTGTGTAGAGTGGAGCAAGTAGGGGGATTTTCAGCAATTGGGCAATCTGACAGCTCTATAGGAGCTCACCAGCTAGAGTGAAGGGCAAACACCCATGTGGCCCAGCACCTCAATGGAGCTGGGCTTGGGAGGGAGTTCAGACACCACCCATATGCTGTCTTGGGGCCCCTGCCTTGAAGGGAGGGGTTTCAGGCCCACCCCCCCCCCCCCACCAGAGCTCCTGTCTCTGTCCCACATCCCCTGCAGCCTGGCCCAGGTCAGGCCAGATGGCCAGCCTCAGGCCATAGGAAGTGGAGTTTATCCCAAGAGGACCCCAACACCCAAACAGTTTATAGACTTCAGTGTGAGCTGTGTTGCTGGAAGCCAACGCCACAGCGTTTGTTTAAAAACAGACAGAAGGAGCCTGGGGGGCTCAGTATGAGGAGGCCGGAGTGTTGCTGCGTGCCATGATGGCCGGGGAGGGTGGCAGCAGGGGCAGAGGACAAATGGCCCCCAGTCCCAGCCCCTGGCAGCCCCTCTGACCCTGTGTCCTTCAAGCCAAGGGACGAGCTGAGGCAGGGTCTCCCAGCTCCCACAAGGAGAGAAGCGACAGGCAGGCCCTGCTGGCCTGAAGACTCAACCTGGGGAGGCTGTCCCAGACCCCCAGGCTCTTAACCCGCCCCACCAGGGAGCCCATCCCAAGAGGCTGTGTCTGGTCCAGACCCCCACACCTGTAACCAGAGCCTGGCCGGTCTCAGCCATACTTCCAGCCACTTCCCTTGAGCAACCCCGCTGACCCTCCTGGGGCGCTGCCCACATGGCTGAGAGCCCAGCTAGGCCTGGCCAGCCAGGCCAGTGACCGTGACCTCATAACCCAGCAGGCCAGGCTGCCTGCCTAGGGAGCTCCAGACTGACCAGCTCAGAGCCCGGGACCAGGGTGGGCAGGGTAGAGCTGCATAGGGGGTCCTGACCACAAAGCAGCCAGCACGTCTGGGGCCCTCGTGAGCAGCAAGGCCCAGGCACGTGCTCACAGCCCACGTCCAGAGGAGGGCCCGAGGCACAGTCAGCCCGGCCTCTCCTCCACACTGGGGCTCCAACCCCCCTGTGGTGGGGGTGGAGGGGCAGCTGGTGCCCTCCCTGCCTCCTCACTGTTCCTCAGGGAGGGCAGACCCCTCACCCTGGCATTTTCAGTCTCCCAACCAACACTTTTGGCCTCCCACCCAGCCCCCCAGCCTACACCCCACTGCCAGCCCAAATGCCCTCCACTGTACCCCTCACCTGGTCTCCAGTCTCCTCCCTCCAGGCCTGGCCTTTCAGGGCTGGGACAAAGGGCTGTTCCACCCAGGGCACAAGCAGAGAACACAGCCCACAGCTGGGAGGGGACCTCTATTCCTCACCTGCCTCTGCATCTGAGGAGTGAGGGCTGAGCCCACAGGTAGGGGCTGCTGGGGAGAGGCCCTCCCCCATGACTGGGCCACCAGGGGGCATCTGGAGAGGGAGGGGACTCCCCCCTAGAACCAGCCCTTACTCACCCTGCCCAGCTCCCTAAGGCCCCCTGGGAACACAGAGGGTGAGGCTCAGAACAGGGAGTCTGCGGCAGGCAAGAGGGGGAGACAGGAGGTAGCAAGAACCCGCTGGCTGGACCCTTGAGGACCCCCAGGCAGGCCACTGCTGGGACTCGGGACAGTGCCCCCTCGGTCTCCAGCCACAGAGACCCTCTCTGAGGCTTGCATCCCACAGGCTCAGCCCCACAGACTGTCCTCTCAGGTCTGGGGTCCTGGCCAAGGTCAGCAGGGCAGAAGTGGAGGCCTGGACCTCTCCACGCCCTTCTTGGCCAGGCCCTCACTCCTGGGGCCTTGGTTTCTCCATCTGCAAAATGGGGGGAATAGAGTGCAGTAACCCCTGCCCCATCCTGGGGAAGGTCAGAGGTGATGAAGAGAGACAGGCAGAAGACTCCTCAAGGCCCCAGGACAGATGGACGCTACAGGGACCAGGCCGCACCAGCCGCAGCCCCACCCCCAGGGTGAGGAGGAAGAGGAGCTGCCAGCAGTCCTCCCTGGCCTCCCGGGGCAGGAAGTCCTCCTGATGCCCAGGGCCAGCTGCCCCGCCCCCACCCGCTTTCCTGGGGCATCCGCTTCACATCCCAGAACAAAGGCCCCTGGCAGCCGCCGCAGGGGGAGGGCCCAACCTCATTGCCCACTCACTGCCTCCCGACAGAAGACCCAGCCCCACCCCAGGGGGACCTGTGCCCCAAAGGAAGGCCCAGCCCCCAAGCCAGGGAACCCCCAGGCCCCTCCCACTGGCCTCTCTTCCCCTGCACAGCCAGTGTGCTTGGAGGGTCCTGCCCGGGACACCCTCAGTCTGGCTGCAGGCCAGCTGCTCCCATGACCAGATTGGGGGCACTTGAGGAGGTAGATCCCAGGGTTGCTGTGAGGGCGCCTCCAAAACGCCTTCCCCCAGCACTCCAGCCTATGCCCCCTCCATCCTCCAGAGCTCCCATTTCCTACCCCCATGGGCACCTCTGCCCACGAGGAGCCTGGTCTCTGTCCCCAACCCCCACGAGCAGGGTATGCCAAAGGGACCCAGTCGTCACGCAGTGACTCAGGGAGGAAGGGGCAATGAGCTCCTTTTCCTAAAGGGAAGGTGGTGAACGCGGGAGTCATCTCTGAAATTCCACCGTGGCTCAGAAACATGCCTAGGAAAGGGTTTTCTCTCTTCACGGAGCTGGACACTGGGTGCTTCCACTCCACTCAACTCCAAAGCACGCAACTGGGCACGTCCTAGGCTCCCCTGCCCCAGCCCCAACCAAGGCTGGCATCCCCTTAACCAAGACGGGGGCTTCCATAAGTCATAAAGAGGAGAAGGAAGAAGGGAGGGGTAGGGACATGAGAAGAGCAAAGGGTTGGCGGGTAGACAGATGTTAGGTGGATGGGCTGGTGGGTGGGTAGGTAGATGGATGAGTGGGACGGTGGGTGGGTAGATGGATGGGTGAGAGGGTGACAAAAAGAGAGGACGGGGAGAGAGAGAGGAAGAGCAGTCGGCGGGTGGGAGAGTCGATCTCCCACAAGCAGGGCTGGAAACGGTCGCTTTCCCATTTGTGTCATTTTACATTTGGGGAAACCGAGTCTTGGTGGGCAAGACGCACACAGAATGAAACCGTGGCCCCAGCGCAGGTCCAGTCTGCAGGGCAAATGTCCCGCCTGCCTCCGCACCTCTTACACAGATAGACACCGAGGCGCAGGGGGCCACAAAGACGGGGAGGGGGTGGGGTGGTGTTAGCACTGTCCGAGCTCCCCCTTGGCCCCACCCACTGCACCTCGGGAGGGCACTGTGCCCACCTGCTTCGGGAGGCCAGACCACTGTGTGCCCAGAGAGCACCCCTGCCCTGCCCCAGTCTGGCCAGGCTTGTCCACAGAGGAGGAGGGGCGAGAAGGACCCAGCGGCTCAGCACAAGCTCCCCTGCTGACCCCAGGGCAGCAGCAGAGTCCATGTCCCCCTCTCCCTCCCTGGCAACCCCTCTAGGGCAGTGCCAGAGACAGGGGCACCCTGGGGCACACAGGGTTGCTGAGGTCCCTCTCATGCTCCCGGCGGAAGGGAAGAGAGCACAGGTGTGGTGAAGGCCCAGTGAGCTGAAGGGCAGTGGGCCTGGTGCCCCCCAGACCTGGCAGCCCAGGGGCCTCCTGCAGGGCCTAGGAAGGGAGCCCCTCCCAGGGCCTAAGAGCTAACCCCACCCCTCCATTCCCCTGGAACTCCCAGGCCACTTACTGGGACTCAAACCCATTCCCCTCACCAACCCCTGCCCACCAGGCCTCCAGGTGGGGGCAGGAGGCAACCAACACTGCCCACTAAACCCGCCTGCAGGGCCCGCCTCCCACCCAGCCAGGCTTCCAGGAGATGTGTCCCCACCTCTCCTGGGATGCCCTCAAGGTGAGAGCAGGATGGAGGCCCAGTGGAGGAGCAGAGACCCACCAGGTCACACACCAGGATGTGGCTAAGCCGGCCTGGACTCAGGCCCCTGGGCTCATGTGACCAGGGAAGGGGTGAGCGTGGGGTCGAGCAGGATCAACCCTGAGCCCGATGCCCAGGCAAGCCCAGAGCTGGCTGCTTCTGGGCTCGGCCTCATCAACCTGCCACCCCCACCCCGCTCCACCCAAGGAGGCGATGGGACTGCTGGCCCCTTTCACAGGCCAGGATTCCAAGGCCAGATACCTTGTGGGGAGTGGGAGTGTGAGCCTGAACCAGCCCAGATCCACCAAAGGGGGAAATACCTGACACCCTCCTGCCCGCCTGAATGGGAGTTGGGGGGGCACACCTAACCCTTGGGTGGCCCCGCAGCACAGGTATCCTAGGAATGTCCACTTCCGCTGGCCTGTGCATTCCTGCAGCCCCTCCCACTCCCCAGCAGGCCTGGCTCCCTGCGGAGGAATTCCTCTGAGTAAACACCAGGGCGCCTGGCCAGGGGCACAGGGCCCACAGCCTTCAGCCCCACCTCCGTGTCAGCCCCCCAGTGCCCCTCACCCTAATTCTCCATGTGACCTCTGGAAAGCCCCCCATCTGGCCTCCTGCCTTGCTGTGAATCATGAGGATGCTGAGAAAACAATGGAAGGTGCCCACTGCCACGCCTGTGTCCGTGCTGAGCTTGCCACAAGCAGTCCGTCCATGCCCGGGCCAGCCCGGCCTCCCAGCCCACTCTAGGTGGAGACCCTGCCTTCCAGTCCATGCCCCAAGGGGAGCCCTTCAGCCAGAGACACAGGGTAGGGCTGCGGCAGACAGAACAGGGACTATACCTGGCCCAGGTCCAGGGTGACGTTGACCTCGTTGTACTCCAGGCCCCGGGACAATGGTGGGCTCTGCCACCAGCGCTCCGTGCCGTCAATGGCGTTGCTCACGGGGTGAGCCCTGTTGCTGCTGGCAGCCGTGCAGATGTCGCAGTACTGGCCCTGTGGGGGAGAGGTAGTCAGATGGCCAAGGCGTGCTGTGATCTTTTGCCTCTCTGGTCATTCCCACCCCTGCCCACGGGGCCCACCCCTAGCCTGCGGAGCCTTGTCTGCCGTTCACTCTTTCATTTGGCAAACACACACTGGGTGCCAACACAGCTCATGTGAGACGATCACACCTGCCATAGAGGAAACAGGAGAGTGGGCGGGGGAGGGGCACCCAGTGCAGGTGGAGAAATCACAGTAGGCCTCCTTGAGGAGGCGGCATCTGAGTCCTACACCATGAAAGAGGGTATGCTCCAGGAAGAAGGGCTGGCTGTGCAAAGGCCCTGGGGCAGGAAGAGCAAACTAGAAGTAAACAGCAAGAAGGCCAGTGCAACTGGAGCTGAAGGGCAAAGGGCTGGCTAAGGGGCAAGTCACATGTCATTTCCCCCACAAAGCTGGCCACTGCAGGGGGCTTTAGAAGGGCTGGCACAGGATGGGGCCCAGTGGGAACCTAAAGAGGGAGGAAGGTAGGGCTACAGTCAGAAGGCCCAGGCCCAGTGTGTGCTCCTCCCCACCTCTACCAGCCCATCCCTCAAACCTCCCTGCCAGGCTCTCACCCAGAGCCATGGAGCAGGGTCTCCAGGGAGGCAGCCTGTGGGGAGGCCCCAGAGGGCAGGCACGTGGGCAGCCGGCAGACGAGGCCGGGACCTGCTGGCTCTGCCATTTCCGAGCTCTGGGACCCGGCCAGATCCCAGCAGCGGCTGAGTCTCACTGCCCTGTCTGAAGAGTGGGCGTAATGCTGGCACCTGCTGCAGCCACTGCAGGATTAATGGATCCCACGCAGGGCCTGGCAGCTGCTTCTGTCACGGTCCAGCCACCTGCCAGGGCCCAGTCCTCTGGCGGGGGACACAAGGGCTCCCAGCGCCATCCCGGCCTGCTGTCCCCATGGGGTAGGAGCAGGTGCTGGAAGCCCAGGCTGGGGTAGGGGGCAGCGCTGGGCCCTGGCTGCTGGCCCAGTGGAGGCCCAACCCCCCAGCCCAGAGGAAACCAGACCTGCTGTCCCTTCGCACACAAAGGCGGCCCTCGGAGACTTGGCACTGATTGAGGCCCAGAGAGGCTGCGTCTGGGAAATGTGGCTGCTCCACCCCTCCCAGCCTCCCAGGGGGCCAGATCTCCTCCTAGGAGTTGGGAGCGTGGGAGATGCCCTGTCCCCCCTCCCAGGCCTGGCAGCCTAAGAGCTCCCAGCCTCCACCCAGGCAAGGTGCGCCCCTGCCTCCCCTGGACACACCTGCTCACGGCTTCCACCCTGTGGCCAGGACAGCAAGACCAAGAGGTGGCAGCCTGGGTGCCAAGCAGCAGAACCCTCTGTGTTGGGTGCTTGGGGAGACCCCCCTCTACCCTCTCCCTATGGCCCTGGAACCCTGATCTCCAGATCAGCTGTTACTCCTTAGCAGGGCCCCATTGTGTAGGACCACCCAAGAAGCTGACCTGACACCCCCCACCCCCCACCACTCTGCTTTATTTATTCTGTCACGAGGCTGTTGGCGATTCTTCATTTACTGCCTCCTTGGGCAGAGGGGATGAGGGGGTGGCGTGCACCTGCCTTGTTTTTATATTTATTTTATTTATTTATCTGGCTGCACCAGGTCTTACTTGTGGCACACTGGATCTTTTTGTTGCAGCATGTGGGATCTAGTTCCCTGACCAGGGATCGAACACAAGCTCCCTACATTGCGAGCACAAAGTTTTAGCCACTGGACCATGAGAGAAGTCCCCCTGCCTTGCTCTTAACTGCATCCCTGAAGTCATGACCCAGAGCTGCCACACAGAGGAGCAGGAGCAATGGGCAGGACACCCAAAAGAGGGGCACCATCTGTACAAGCCATACCACCAGCTCACATGGAGGAACCCAGGCTCCGGGTCCCAGACTGTGAGAGCTCCCAGAGGGTGGGCTCAGAGACGATCATGGGAAACACGGAGCACATGTGTGCAAGCTGTCTGGGGCCTGGTGGGGCTCTCAGAGGAGGTGGGTAGGGCCGTCTGGCTGGGGTGGTGGGCCTTCCAAAGAAGACTGCCTTGGTCAAAAGAGACAACGGAAATGTCTGCTCAGGTCCACCCAGAGAGTCAGGGCCACAGCAGGGCCGCCTGATGTGGGCGCACAGTGGATGGAGCCGGGGGTGGAGGGGTGGGGAAACGAGGTTCCCTCCGCCCCTCTGCTGCAGAGGGTCCTGCTGGGAACAGAACAAGGAAGCAAGGAGCAGTGATAAGGACTTCCCCTCCCAGTGAGTCACCATGCTGGCAGCTGAGCCCCCGACTTCCCCTGCAGTGCTGGGGCCAGCCCAGAATATCTCACGTGCCCACCTGAAGTCACAGGGCCAGATCCCCAAGTTACCCTCTGCCTGCCCCAGCTGCCCACAGGACTGCCTCGACCCAATGTACAGCAGGGCTCATCCTGTGCCCTGGGTGGCATGTCCCCAGCCAGCTTCTGCCCCATTTCCTCCAGGGGACCCCAGAAACTGCTGGCTTGCAGCTGTGGACCACGTGACCCTCCTGACCCACCCACAAAATTGGGTTCTTGGGATGGAGAGGTGGGCCTGGTCACTTAGCTCCAGAAGGTGCTTGCAGACAAGGCCCTTTACCAACCCAACAAGAGGCAAGGGTGGTAAGGAGACCTCGTCCCCTAAGAGGACAGGGAAGCAGGTCCGGTGACTCGACCACGGCTGGCCATCAGTGTTTCTGGCCATGCTGGCAGCCTCCAAACAGGGGTGCCATAACTGAGCGCTGCAGACTTTTAAAGTGAGGCCTCAGTCCTAACCTGCTAGACCGGGAGTGCAGGACTCAAGTTTTGCTCAGGGCCCTTGCCTGCAACGCCACGGCCACGGCCACTTGCCAAGCGGTCACTGTGTGACAGACTGCCTCCCAGGCCCCTTAGGCAGGCCAAGCTCACGGCTTCAGGTGAGGCGGCCCTCGTGATGTACCCATTTTATAGATGAGGAGCCTGAGACTGGGATAGGAGGAAGCCATACAGCTAAGGAGAGGGCCTTGGGCACAGGCCATCAGCTCCTGGGCTGCTCCTTTACATACTGTGCTGCTGCTGCTGCTGCTAAGTCGCTTTAGTCGTGTCCGACTCTGTGCGACCCCATAGACGGCAGTCCACCAGGCTCCCCCGTCCCTGGGATTCTCCAGGCAAGAACACTGGAGTGGGTTGTCATTTCCTGCTCCAATGCATGAAAGTGAAAAGTGAAAGTGAAGTCGCTTAGTCGTGTCCAACTCTTAGCAGCCTACCAGGCTCCTCCGTCCATGGGATTTCCCAGGCAAGAGTACTGAAGTGGGGTGCCATTGCCTTCTCCGTAAACACTGTGAGGAGGTAATAAGCAGCCCTTCCTCAACGGCCTGGGCAGGCAGCACAGGTGGGCAGGGGGAGGTGGCCTGGAGCCTGAGCTGATTAGCTGTGAAATCCCGGGGGAGCATCTGGGGGCGGGCACTTAGCCAGGCCCTCTGGGCAGCTTTGGAGCCCCCCACAAGCTCCTCCTCTTGACCTGGCCCCTCTGATGTCACCCAGAGACATTAAGGGCCCAGGGTAGGGGTCCAGGTGGCCCCGCTCACCCTAGCCAGATCCTGGTCTGCTTTGGGGCTTTACAGGCCTCAGTTTTCCCACCTGAAATGTGGGCTTGAGACCTCCCCCTCAGCTGGGCAGGGCTTGCAGGAGAGCATGAGTCCAGAAAGGTGTGTTCAGGAGCCCAAGGGAAGTGATACTCTGTCCCAGACAACACTGCCGCACCAGGGCCCCCTCTCACTTCTATCCACCCCCATGGGGTTGGAGGGGGGCAAGGGGAGTGGGCAGGCAGGCCCTGTAAAGGGGCCCCAGCACTACCTCCCTCATTCATCACCCCATCAAGGCTCCTCCCTCCCCCAGTCTCTCCTACCAGGAAGGTGGCAGCAAGTCCCTGGAGGCTGAGGCTCAGGTTACAACAGCCTTGGGGCCCCCAGACTCTCCCTAAGGTAGGACAGGGATGGGAGGATGGGCCCTGCATGGAGTGTCAGGGAACCTCCAGAGCAGGCCCTACTCCGCCCCCAGGCAGAGAGATGCCCCTGATTACACCTCCGAGCTCTCATCCCCAGTTAAAAACCCCTCTGTCTGTCCTCCTCCAACCTCGAGGGTCCAACCGACTCCCTAGAAACCCCGGCGGGGACAGCTTCAACCCTCCAGCCGGAGTTAGCACTCCTGTGTCTGGCCCTTCCGCCCCCATCCCTGGCCCATCCCGTCGCCAGCAGGTTCCAGCCTGTCCCGGAGGAAGGCGGAGCGGTCGGCCCCCTCCCCACAGGCAGCCGGCCACGGAAGCCAAGTCCCGCCCTCGCCGGGATCCCGGGACTCGGGGCCGCCAGGGACCAGGCACCAGCCCCTCCCGTCCAGCTCGTCACCGCTGCCGAACTCGACCGGTGCCGGCCGCGCCCGGGTCGGTTGCGTGCCGCCTTCCCGGCGGGAAGCGCACTTCTCTGGCTGAACCAGAAGGGCCGAGCTGGGGTCCCTTCCGTCCCCCGAAATGCAGAACTGGGGCGTTGGGACGGGCGGCGGCCGCGGTCCGTACCTGGGCTCTTCGCCTAGTAGGGCTGGAATTCCGGAGTCTGAGCCCGGTGCTCGCCCCGCGCGGGCGTCCCCACCACCCCCGCCCGGCCTCCCGCCCTCGCTCACCTGGATGGTCTGGTTGGGGTCCCCGCCGGCCACGGGGCCCCCCACCAACTTGCAGTAGAGGTCCTCGGTGGGGCGCGGGGCGCCGCGCGCAGGGGCCTCCTCGCCGCAGGTGGCCGAGGCGGCGATGCGGGCGCCCTCAGCCAGGTTGAAGTAGGGCGGGTGCAGGCTGAAGCCACCGCCCGCCGCCCGCGCCCGCGCCGCGCCCAGCAACGCCAGTCCGGCCAGCAGCAGCGGCGCGGGGCCCCAGGAATCGCGGGGCCGCGCGCCCGGTTTCGCCATCTTCCAGCTCGGGGACTGCGGGCGAGGCGGGAGCCCGGCGGGTCTGCGGCGCCCGGCCGGGCTCGGCTCGCTCCGCCCGCGGACGTCAGGCCCCGCCCCGGCCCGCCCGGGAGCTTCGGCCCCGCGCCCCGGGGAGGGGGCGGGGGAGGCCGGGGGGAGGGGCGGCCGGCCGCCTTAACCCTTGGGACCCCGGCCCGGCCGGCCTCCTGGAAGGGGGACACCTGCTGATCTCGGGCCGGGCCGTGGGAATGCTGCGCCCAGGCGGCCCCGGGGCGTGGCTCCCGGTTCCTGGCGGCCCCCTGCGCCCTCCAGCACCGCGGCCCCGGACGCGCCGGCCCGCTCCTCTCGGTCCAGCGGATCCGCTCTTTGTTTCCCTAACTTCGGGCACCTCTAGGCGGCCGAGGGTCCCCGGCGGTCCCGGGTTCGGCGCCGCTCGCCTCGGGTCCAATCCGGGCCCAGCCCGTCCCCACCCGCGACCCCAGAACCGGCAGAGCGACTCGAATGACCGCAGCCAGGGAGCCCAAACGCGGAGTCCCTGGGATTGAGATGTGAAACCCGGAGCGCAGCGCATCCTGGCCGCCTCTCGCCGGCTGGTTTTCCGTGTTTTGCGCATGGTACTGGCCCCCATTCTGCCTCATCCAGCAGGTGTGCAGGAAGGTGCACTCTGCCGGCTGTGAATGGCGGTGGGTAGTGGCCCCGGAGACAATCCGATCTGCAGAGGGAGAGGGAGACCCCTCATTGCGGACTCCGTGTTCCCTTGCGAGGGGCCAGGTCAGATTCAACCCCACCTGACTCCTGCCTGCGCAGGGTTTGGTTTAAAAATTCTCTAAAACGGGGAAGTGGGGCCCTCTGCAGTGAAGGGAGGATACTCAGAGCCCCGTAGGTGCCAGGAAGACTGGCTGCAAAGGAGGGCATCTATTGAGCACCTGCTGTGTGAAGGGGGGGGCCAAGTGTGAGCTCACCCTGGTGCCACCGTCTCTGTCTGCTAGTGGAACCCTCAGGCTCAGGGCAGGTGCTCAAGGACACTGGGGAAATGGGGCTGGAAGAGACGCCAAGCTCAGGATTGTGTCTCAGGATTGTGTCCCAGCTGTTTTTGCGTTTGGGTGGCTTCGGCCACTGGGTCTCCTCCCCTCCTTCAGCTCCTGGCCCACATCCGCCTCAAGGGAAGCCCTGATGGGGCTGGCGCAGCTGCTGGGCTGGCAGGGCCCCCAGTCTATGAGCTAGGCCAGCTGGGTGTCTGTCCCACGTGGGACCCCCTGGACAGTCCTGGGGAGTTGAGTAAGTGTGTGGGGTGGCAGCCAGCTGGTCCTGGCGGGTCCTGCCCCAGTAGTTGTTCCCGGAAGGTCACACCACTGGTCACATCTTTCTGGCTGTCCCTGGCCTTCTGCAAATCCTGAATCCCAGGGGCTGGACGGCAGCTTCTCTGCAGAGTTGAGACAGGCAGGCAGTGTGGGCTGGCTCCCTCCTCCCCTCTCTCTCCTTTCCCTTCTTTCTCATCTCCCTCTGCTCCCAGGCTATTCTGTAACTCCACCTGGGGGAGGGGGAGAAGAGGTTGTTCCTCCCCAGATACCCTCTGAGTTGGAGAGGGCCTGGCCTAGATGGGGGAGGGGCAGGTGGACAGGAAGGAATCCAGAGTCCTGGTGCCTTGACAGGCCAGCTCACTGGCTAATTTATGACCCCTTGAGAGGAGAGCTGCCTCTGGGCAAGTAGCAGGGTTTCCAGATGGGGGATTTGACCTGTCCTCGCCCCGCCCTCCCTACTGCCCAGAGGTGCCCCCATAACACACATCACAGCAGTGCGCTCTGGCCCTGGCACTGTCACCCCCTTGGCTCTGGTGGCCTGGCATCCTGGGGGCTGGAGCTGGGAACCCTCCACCCAGGCTGCCCCCCATGTCAGCTTCTCAACACCCATGGAGGGGCCCGGGGACAGAGGTGAGAGGTGGGAGCCCTCTGAGCCTCCCAGAGATCAGGCCACCGCTGTCCAGAGGGCACAGAGCAGACGGGAGGGAGGGGCCGCCGCCTGAGAATGCGCTGAGTCAGCCGGGCCAGCATGCAGAGGGTTAATCGCAGGCTAGCGGCTTCCGGAGACAGCTGCCCTGAGCAACTGGTGGCCTGGGCCTGGGGGTGAGGGGGGAGGCGCATTGCCTGGTAAAGTGGGCAGAGGGCAATGTGGCGGAAGGAGCTGAATGAGATGCCCGCTTGGCCCCCACCCTGTGCCCGCTTAGGTGCCCCAGCTGGAGCAGGGCAGGAGAGGGAGGCCCATCTCTGCCCACCTTCATGCCTGATGCCTGAGGCACATTTCCAGCAAGTCATTTTCAGCTGGCCCAGCAAGGGTGTCCAGTCTTGCTCTGACTCCTGGGTCACCCAGCCACCTTTCCTACTTAGGAATTGGGAAACTGAGGGTCAGTTTCCAAGGCCCAGGGGTCAGTCAGGAGCATGTGGTTAGCAAGGGAGAGAAGAAGATGGACTGGCATTCATTTTCTCTTCCCAGATGTATTGGGCAACTTTGGGGTACAGGTCTGTAATGCAGTGCCCTCCACCCCCAAACAGGCTGCTTTAGCCTTCTGTCCTAAGTTCACAGGAGAGGGACACCAAGTCCTGGGAGGTGGGTGGTGGGTGAAGGCAGCTCACGGGAAGGGGTGTGGAGGCAATCTGACCCCCTCTGTCCTGCTAGGCTCTGACCATGTCCCATGAGGAGGACCCCACACCCAGAGTCCCCCCACCCAGCCCCACAGTAACTGGAGCCCCGGGACCTGTGGGAGGTCAGATACAAGTGGGGAAGAGGTGCTTCTGAACCCAGGTAGGGGGTCCAGCCAATCCCCCCACACCGAGCCCTGGGATAAGACCCCTGCAGTGGGGCCCGGGCCAGGGGAGCCCACCCTCAAGACTGCGCCCCCCCACCTTGATGTCATGCCCAGGAGCCCTGCTCAGCCCCATCTGCAGGGTAGCTGTGGGGACCACAGGCCAGGCCACATGGGCACACCTGCCGTAGCCCGAGCTGAGTCCTAACCACGACCATAACTCCCCGGGAGCAGCTGCGAGGGGCACCCCTCATTACACTCAGCCGCATCATCACATCACAGTCGGTAACAGATGACTGTGCCGACCTTGACCGCTGTCCTGGATCCCAGCTCTCACCCGGGCACTGCTCCTCCAGTGGGGGAGGAGAAACTGCAATGCCCCATGGGGAGGAGGAAGCTGAGCTCTCTGCTTCTCGCTGGGAGTGTGTCTCCCTTTGGCAGGAAGAGGTTTCAGGAGAAGCTAGGCTGTGGTTTGGAATATTCCCTGCCCTGCCCCAGGGCTGCCCTGATGCCTTCTGGGGAGCCCAGCTGGCCAAAACATGTACCCCGTCCATCCAGGCTGGCTATGGGGCAGGCAGCAAGGCTGATGCTGGCTGGCTGCTGCTGGCAGCCCTGGTCCAGCCCAGGCATGGGGGTAGGATGCAGACCAGCTGAGGGAAGGCCTCATTCAGTTCAGTTCAGTTCAGTTCAGTCGCTCAGTCGTGTCCAACTCTTTGCGACCCATGAATCACAGCACGCCAGGCCTCCCTGTCCATCACCAACTCCCGGAGTTCACCCAGACTCATGTCCATCGAGTCAGTGATGCCATCCAGCCATCTCATCCTCTGTCGTCCCCTTCTCCTCCTGCCCCCAATCCCTCCCAGCATCAGAGTCTTTTCCAATGAGTCAACTCTTCGCATGAGGTGACCAAAGTACTGGAGCTTCAGCTTTAGCATCATTCCTTTCAAAGAAATCCCAGGGCTGATCTCCTTCAGAATGGACTGGTTGGATCTCCCTGCAGTCTAAGGGACTCTCAAGAATCTTCTCCAACACCACAGTTCAAAAGCATCAATTCTTCGGCGCTCAGCCTTCTTCACAGTCCAACTCTCACATCCATACATGACCACTGGAAAAACCATAGCCTTGACTAGATGGACCTTTGCTGGCAAAGTAATGTCTCTGCTTTTGAATATGCTCTCTAGGTTGGTCATAACTTTGCTTCCAAGGAGTAAGCGTCTTTTATTTTCATGGCTGCAGTCACCATCTGCAGTGATTTTGGAGCCCAACAAAACAAAGTCTGACACTGTTTCCACTGTTTCCCCATCTATTTCCCATGAAGTGATAGGACCGGATGCCATGATCTTCGTTTTCTGAATGTTGAGCTTTAAGCCAACTTTTTCACTCTCCTCTTTCACTTTCATCAAGAGGCTTTTTAGTTCCTCTTCACTTTCTGCCATAAGGGTGGTGTCATCTGCATATCTGAAGTTATTGACATTTCTCCCAGCAATCTTGATTCCAGCTTGTACTTCAGCCAGTCCAGCGTTTCTCATGATGTACTCTGCATGGAAGTTAAATAAGCAGGGTGACAATATACAGCCTTGACGTACTCCTTTTCCTATTTGGAACCAGTCTGTTGTTCCATGTCCAGTTCTAACTGTTGCTTCCTGACCTGCATACAGATTTCTCAAGAGGCAGGTCAGGTGGTCTGGTATTCCCATCTCTTTCAGAACTTTCCACAGTTTATTGTGATCCACACAGTCAAAGGCTTTGGCATAGTCAATAAAGCAGAAATAGATGTTTTTCTGGAACTCTCTTGCTTTTTCCATGATCCAGCGGATGTTGGCAATTTGATCTCTGGTTCCTCTGCCTTTTGTAAAACCAGCTTGAACATCAGGAAGTTCACGGTTCACATATTGTCATCATTAGGAGGTTGTAAAGGGTTGTAAAGCCAGCAGGTCTGGGGCTGAGAGAGCTCCCTGGCCTCTGGGCCATTGCTCAGTCCAGAGCCCTCCCTGGCCGTGGGCTGGCACAGTCCACTGGGAAGGCAGAGGACAGCACAGATGACCTGAAAGGGTACCAGAAGGGTGGGGCCGGGCTGGAGTCCCCTCATTCCCAGCTGAGGAGGGCCCGGGGACAGGTCCCTGGATGCCCCTGATGGACTGGTGTCTCCTGCCTGTGACCCCAGCTGGGCCACCTTCGGGCTCCCCCAGGCCTCCAGGGCATGGGCTCTGGGAAACCTCTGAGGCCACCAGGCTTTGGGTTGACCCCAGCAAGGAGCAGATGGTTTTGACCCCTGTGCTGCCCAGCCAAGGGCCTTCCTCCAGGAGCATTCTGTCCCTGGAGCTCTGGAGGGTCCACTTCTGCCTGCTCTGTGCCCAGCCTACAGGCCACAGTCCCCAGGGTGCCCATGAAGGCCAGACCCTCGGGCATCCTGGTGGGCAATTTGTACCTTGGAGGGGGTCCAGACAGGCTCACATGTGCCCAGTGCCATGGGCTGGGCTGGCCAGCCCCCAGGTCCAGGGCTCTACACAGAAGTTCCCCAAAGCTCCTTTCTCCCACTCAGCTCACCTCCTTCCAGACTGGTGTCCTAGATGGGCAGGCCTGGCTTTCTAGAAGGCACACACATCCAGGATGCTCAGAAATGTGAGGCTTTGTGACTCCCCATAGGCTGGTCAGTGTGCTGTCAATGAGCAGACAGCCTGGATCAGGCAGGAGTCCAGAGTCCGGAGTTTGGCTTGTACATCCCCTCCTGTGGCCTCAGTGTCTCCAGCTGAGTGTAGGGGAGCCCCCACCCTGCTGACATAGGAGCACCAGGCTTTGTGAAGGATGCCACAAGCTGGAGGAATCAGACCAGTCACCTTATGGACTGGAACCTTTATGATCACAGCTATGGGTGCCGGCTGCCTGCTGGGCTGGGCCCCTGGCTGGCACTCACTCATCCTGTCTCCCTCCTCCCAAGCCATACTGGCTTTTTTTTTTTTTTTTTTTTTCATACTGGCTTTTGTTTATCTTAGGATAAAAGCCAGACCCCTCACTGCAGCCCCCAGGCCCCAAGGAGCCTCCTAGCTATGCGCTGCCTGTCTGGGCAGTCAGGCTGAGCCTCCAGCCTTCCCTCCCCCTCTATCTCGTGGAACTTTGGCCTTATTCCCTCCACCCAGGACACAACAGAGACCCTGCCCCTTCGTCTGCTCTCTTGGGCCCCTAGTGGGTCAGACAGGTATGCACCTGCCCTGCTTTCTCATATTCAGTTCAATCACACCTATGTCTTGCCTGTCCTTCTTGCCATATCCCCAGGCCTGGTGAAGAGGAGGTGCCTAGGGAGTGCCCACCACATGAAGGGCAGCCTCTTGGGTTTACCCTGTCACAGGTCCTTCTAGCCTGTGCAGGACCCTACGACTTGGGCCTCTGGTTCTCCAGAAGAAGCCCACTGCTGTACTCTGGGGACCCCTTCCCAGCCCAGGGTCTGTGAGCTGGAAGGAGAGGCAGGGCCTGCTGAGAGGAAGGAGCTGCCGTCTGAGATAGCCCCCATGTTGGCATCCTTGCACGATATCTCTCCCACCATGGCTCACCAGACGCCCCCCTGACCCAGCCCTGGGCTTAAGGAGCAACCCTCAGCCACAAATCTCCCACCCCAGCCCCAGGGGAGTGGTGGGCTGAGTTGGGGAGGCCCTAGGAACCCCTGAGGAGGGGGCCCGGACCTCCCTGGAGAGCCAATCAAATCCAGAGGGCAAAGGGAGGGGCTGGTTCAGAAGTGAGGTTGCTCTTCGGACCCCAGGCCCAGGTACCTCCCTCAATGGGGCACCTCCCAGCACCTTCCTGGGGTGTAAAGTTGGGGGTCCAGGGCTCCTGCTCCCAGATCTGTGGGGAGCAGTGGGTTGACCCCAGAAGGCTTACATCAGTCTCTGTATCCCCCACACAGGACGGCAGCATCCACATCAGACACCCACGGGGCCAACCTGTCTGCAGTGTTATTATTTACTCCATTTGGCCTTTGGCTCCTGGGACTCCCCCACGCCCCTGCTCACCACCTTCCTGCTCTGTACTGTGGACTGGGCAGCCCTGGGGGAAGCAGGTGAGGGGCAGGGGGTCCCCAGCACAGAAGGAGGGGGTGGCACGTAGGGACCTGGGTTGTCCCTGACCCCCCCTCCCTCTCAGGACTGACCTGCAGCAGGCCCTTCCCCCCAGGTCCCTGGGGGCCTGGCCGAGCTCCAGTTCCCGCGGGGTGAGGGCTCTGCAGCTCCTCCAGGAGGTGCCCACAGGCGGCCTTATATGGCCAGAAGGCCTTGCTGCCCAGGAGGAATCTGATCCCACGGGAAGGGCAGGGATGTGGGGCTGAGCCCCAGGCTGGGCCAGGCAGGGCCAAGGGGAGTGGTTTGAATGGCCCTAGTCTCCTGGCCCACAGCCCCCTAAAAGCAGCCAGATAAGCCCGACCCCCTTGCCAACTTTGGGACGTCTGGTTGGGGGCCCTGTGACAAACCCTGGGGGTCTGCCATCCTGGCAAGAGCTGCAAGATTTGAGGCCAGCCGCCCCACCCCGACAGTACCACCCAAACCATACCAGGTACAGCCTGCGAGGGTCTGGGGCCTGCAGCCTGGCTCTGGCCTTGACTGGCTAGGTCACTGGCCCTCAGTAAGTTGCCTCTTTCCCTGGGCAGGCCCAGCCTGGCATCAGTGCCCTCCCCAGAGTGGCACCAGGGTCCCCACACCGCATCTGGACACCTGCTGGGATTCAACCTCCCTGCCCAGCCTCCCCGCCTCCCTCCCAGCCCATCATCCCTCCCTCCATCACCCCCACCTCTCTCTGTCCCAACTCTCTCCTTCTCTGGGTTTCTCACTCTGGCTACCCTCTCTCTCTGCCTCTGTCTCCCTGCCTCTGTCTGTCTCTCCTTTTCTGTGTGTCTCTTGGTGTCCCTCTTCCTCCCACCTGCTGCCCTCCATCTGCTGAGCTCCACTACTCTGGGCAGCCCTAGCCCCTCCCCCAAAGATTGGCAGCAGCAGCGGTGACATAGGCTCCTCCTGCCCTCTGGCCCATCTGCCACCTGGAAGCTCTGGCCGTGGGGGCCTGGTGGGCCTTGCTGGCAGGGCTGGGAAGTGGGCCAGCCTATGAGGACGCAGCTTCCCTGGGCCCCTGAGCTGCCACATGGCTCTGGGACACAGCAAGTAGAGGTGGAGTCCACCTTTCCAGGGGCACCAGCGTCCACTGCCTGCACGTTGGGGCTGCGGCCAGGAGAGGCCCCAGACCATGCGCAGTGCAGCCGCTCAGTCGTGTCCGACTCTTTGCGACCCCATGAATCGCAGCACGCCAGGCCTCCCTGTCCATCACCAACTCCCAGAATTCACCCAGACTCATGTCCATTGAGTCAGTGATGCCATCCAGCCATCTCATCCTCTGTCGTCCCCTTCTCCTCCTGCCCTCAATGCCTCCCAGCATCAGAGTCTTTTCCAATGAGTCAACTCTTCGCATGAGGTGGCCAAAGTACTGGAGCTTCAGCTTTAGCATCATTCCTTTCAAAGAAATCCCAGGGCTGATCTCCTTCAGAATGGACTGGTTGGATCTCCTTGCAGTCCAAGGGACTCTCAAGAGTCTTCTCCAACACCACAGTTCAAAAGCATCAATTCTTCGGCACTCAGCCTTCTTTACAGTCCAACTCTCACATCCATACACGACTACTGGAAAAACCATAGCCTTGACTAGACAGACCTTTGTTGGCAAAGTAATGTCTCTGTTTTTGAATATGCTATCCAGGTTGGTCATAACTTTGCTTCCAAGGAGTAAGCGTCTTTTAATTTCATGGCTGCAGTCACTATCTGCAGTGATTTTGGAACCCCAAAAAATAAAGTCTGACACTGTTTCCACTGTTTCCCCATCTATTTCCCATGAAGTCATGGGACCAGATGCCATGATCTTCGTTTTCTGAATGTGGAGCTTTAAGCCAACTTTTTCACTCTCCTCTTTCACTTTCATCAAGAGGCTTTTTAGTTCCTCTTCACTTTCTGCCATAAGGGTGGTGTCATCTGCATATCTGAGGTTATTGACATTGCTCCCGGCAATCTTGATTCCAGCTTGTGTTTCTTCCAGTCCAGTGTTTCTCATGATGTACTCTGCATGGAAGTTAAATAAGCAGGGTGACAATATACAGCCTTGATGTACGCCTTTATTTGGAACCAGTCTGTTTTTCCATGTCCAGTTCTAACTGTTGCTTCCTGACCTGCATACAGATTTCTTAAGAGGCAGGTCAGGTGGTCTGGTATTCCCATCTCTTGAAGAATTTTCCACAGTTGATTGTGATCCACACAGTCAAAGGCTTTGGCATAGTCAATAAAGCAGAAATAGATGTTTTTCTGGAACTCCCTTGCTTTTTCCATGATCCAGAGGATGTTGGCAATTTGATCTCTGGTTCCTCTGCCTTTTCTAAAACCAGCTTGCACATCAGGAAGTTCATGGTTCACGTATTGCTGAAGCCTGGCTTGGAGAATTTTTAGCATTACTTTACTAGCGTGTGAGATGAGTGCAATTGTGCGGTAGTTTGAGCATTCTTTGGCATTGCCTTTCTTTGGGATTGGAATGAAAACTGACCTTTTCCAGTCCTGTGGCCACTGCTGAGTTTTCCAAATTTGCTGGCATATTGAGTGCAGCACTTTCACAGCATCATCTTTTAGGATTTGAAATAGCTCAACTGGAATTCCATCACCTCCACTAGCTTTGTTCTTAGTGATGCTTTCTAAGGCCCACTTGACTTTACATTCCAGGATGTCTGGCTCTAGGTCAGTGATCACATCATCGTGATTATCTAGGTCATGAAGATCTTTTTTGTACAGTTCTTTTGTGTATTCTTGCCACCTCTTCTTAATATCTTCTGCTTCTGTTAGGTCCATACCATTTCTGTCCTTTATTGAGCCCAACTTTGCATGAAATGTTCCCTTGGTATCTCTAATTTTCTTGAAGAGATCTCTAGTCTTTCCCATTCTGTTGTTTTCCTCTATTTCTTTGCATTGATCGCTGAGGAAGGCTTTCTTATCTCTTTTTGCTGTTCTTTGGAACTCTGCATTCAGATGCTTATATCTTTCCTTTTCTCCTTTGCTTTTCTCTTCTCTTCTTTTCACAGCTATTTGTAAGGCCTCCCCAGGCAGCCATTTTGCTTTTTTGCATTTCTTTTCCATGGGGATGGTCTTGATCCCTGTCTCCTGTACAATGTCACGAACCTCATTCCATAGTTCATCAGGCACTCTATGTATCAGATCTAGGCCCTTAAATCTATTTCTCGCTTCCACTGTATAGTCATAAGGGATTTGATTTGGGTCCTACCTGAATGGTCTAGACCATGGGCAGGGAGGGACAAGTGGTGACAGGGCCCCACTGTGCTCGGCGCAGCCGTTCCTGGGCCAGTTGGGGAGGCAGGGACTCTTGTCACCCTGCTGACCAGGTGAGCAGAGGGGGCAGGGCTGGCCCTGACCACCCCCTGTGTCTCCCCATACGAAAGAAAGAGGAGGATGGTGTGGGGGCCAGCCCCTGCCATGGGCCTGCATCTTGCCCGCAGGCTCTTGGGGAAAGCTGTCTCAGGCAGTGCAGTGACCCAGGAAGGGGGCCTGAGACAACACGTTGAGAGGTCGACAGCTGTCTGTCTGTCCAGGATATGCTCTGGGCAAGGGCTGCCTGGCTTCCCAGGCCAAGGAAGGGGAGGAGGCCTGCGGCAGCACTTAGCTAGTCCGTCCTCTGCAATCCAAATGGGCACGTGCCCTGGGCTGGCAGAAACCCGTGACATCTCCTCCCAGGAGGGGCCGGGCACAGTCCTTGGGAGCCCTAACTTGGATGCTGCCCGGGGACTGCAACCCACCCACCCTGAGGCCCCCAGCTGTGACTGTAACAAGGGGTCCCTCCTCTGTCTGTAACCTCAGGTGGCTTTTAAGAGGCAGGTTGCCCTGTCGTTCCTGTCTTCGGAACCCCGCACAGCCTCCAAGGTCCTTGAGCAGCCCCTCACCCCCTCAGAGCCCACAGCGTCCAGCCTCACTGGCCTCCACACAAATGCTAAATGCTCTTTTGCACCACAGGACCTTTGCACAAACCACACCTTCCACCAGAAATCTCCCACCCCGCTCTCAGCCCACCCTACAGACCCCAGCTTCAGGGTACATTCCCCCTTTCTTCCTCCAACAACTATGTAATATTTTGATTTATTACATTTCACCTTATTATTTTGTTATTTAGTGTCCTGAGTCCTGTGCTGAGCAAGTGCTGGGCAGTCATGGCTGGATGCTGGGACACCTGTGCCCCATTGCCTTCACATTGGCCTGGAGGCCTGGGATAGGGGCAGGCAGGTCAGAGGGGAGAGGGCTTGGCGCCCAGGCCTCTGTTCCTCTTGTGCAGCAGCCACAGTGCATAGTAAAAACACCGACAGCAACAAGTGTGGGCAAAGATCTGGGGAGTCGGGGCACCCGCACTGCTGGTGGGGATGCAGATGGTGTGGGTGTGGAACAGTCTTGTGCTTCCTGAAAGGTGAAACACAGTGTCCCCGTGGGTCCACACCTCCACTCCCGGGGATGGGTCCATGTGAATCCCCTCCATGAATGTTTGTGGCAGCCCTTTCTGTAACAGTTGCAGAGGGGAACCAGCCCAGATGCCATCAGCGTGTGAGCAGAAGGGAGGTGGTCCGGGCACCGGGCAGGTCCACGCCTGTCACAACACCGAGCCTGGGACGCAGGCTCTTTGAAGAAGCTGCTGGAAGCAGGGGCTGGCAGCTGGGGCGCACCTGGGCTGCTGGCCTCTCCCAGGTGGACAGGGAGGCGCGGCTTAGCCGGTGCCGAAAGGTGGAGATGGCAGAGGCTGAGTCACCTCTGGGTGCCGAGCCACCCACAGCCACACAGCCCCCACGCTAGCCAGCTGGCCCCGTGCATCCCGTGAGCATGGGAGAGGTGCAGGTTTGTGTTTAGGGCTGTGGGGAACCAAGACACTCAACCCTAAACAGCAGACTGACTCACCCTGACTCACCCTGTCTTCCTCGAGCACACACGGGGCCCTTGGTCACACGCAGGGCTTGTGCCTGAGGCTTGAGCCTCAGGGCCTGACTGAGAACCGCCCCCCCGAGTACTGGGGCTCCCCCAGGGCCACCAGAGCTTCAGGTGCAAGTGACACCCCAACCAAGCCCATCTCCTGTCACCCCAACTTCATAAAAGGAGGGCATGAGACCATGGAAGGGGTGGGGGGCATAGGGGAACCTGCAGTTGGACCCCCATCTGCCCGCCCAAGGCTCTGTCCTGCCGGCAGCTCAGGAGGTCCCCTCCAGGACCCCCGCGGGGCCTCTGCTGCAGGGAGAGGTAGGGTGGTGGGTGGGGCTCAGCTCAGGCCTCTGTTTGCCCCAAGTTTCAACATTTACAGAACATTCGTCCTGGGCTCTTCTGGGGAGGTATTTCCTACAGGAATGTAAACATTCGAGACTTGGAAGGCTCGTGCCGGGCACGGCGCTGGTGGGTCTCCTGGGAGCTGGTCTTCATCTTGGGGTGGGGGGTGGTTCTGGGAGTCCGTTCCTGGCCTCCCCAGTGGGTGGGAACTGAGAGTCACCCCTCCTTGGGAGCCTGGTCTCCTATGGCCTCCATGCTCCATCTGGGGCTTGCTGTTGTGACCTCAGGTCAGAGGCACGACCTCTCTGGGCCCACCGAGTCAATGGCATTGATTCTGTTTTCTCGCCTCATCTTTGGCCCCAGCCCCTCAGCACCACTCACCTAGTGGGGCTTTAGGCAGCAGCCTTTTCTGTGCCATGTGCTGGTAGCTTGGCAGGCCCCTGGTCTGATGGGCACAAAAGTCTGTCTTACAGACAGGAGACAGGGCATAAGAGGGTTCTGTGGATTCTGCCTGTCGCTAGCACCATGATTCTGAGGCTCTGTGCAACCCGGCCTTTTGTTCAGGAGTCAAGGGACTGCCGGCTAAGTCCTGCCCTTATCTGCAAGGTGCTCAGTCCCTATCCTGCAGGCTTGCTCCTGGCTGGGCCTATGTCCGCATCTCTCTGGGACGCCTGACCCCAATCGTCCTCATTGAGGCCTGTGGCCCCAGTCCCAGGAAGCCAAATGGGGCAGAGCCTCAAGAGGTTGCCTGGGCCTCACAGGAGGCGGGTGCCAGCAGCCTTCAGGCCTCCAGCATCTCCACTGGAATGCTCGGAGCTCCCATCACCTGCCCACCCTGGGAGGAATGTAGCCTGGGCTACTGGGAGCCAGGAGCCCGGGAGGAGGGGTGGTAAGAGGCTTCCCTCCACCTTCTGGAATTCCCCAGGCCTGGCACCAGATCCCAGCCTGCTTCTCCCCACCCCCACCACTGAATGAGCCCCTGGCTCTCCTCTCCACAGGCTGCTGGGCACTAGGGTGACCAGTGGGAAGGGGTGGCACTTTCCATGGCTGGTCCCTGCTTTACAATGTCCCCTCCTCAGAGAGGCCTTCCCTGACCACCTGAGCTATGGCCCCTTTGGAGAGGCCATTGGCCTTCAAAGCCCTAGACCAGGCCCCACTGGCGTTCTGGGCTGGACGCCTCCCTATGGGTCATCCTGGGTGCTGTGGGGTTTCGAGCAGCATCCCTGGTCTCCACCCAATTGTGGCTACAGCAACCTCCCTGCCTCAAGTCAGGACAGCGTACTGCTGTGTATCCTGGGCAGGGTGGGGAAGGAACATTCCCAGATGAGACCCACTGCCCCAGACCTTCCTGAGATGAGATGCTTATTGTCGTCTTCTCCGGGAGAACTGATGCTTTCAAACTGGTGCCGGAGAAGACCATTGAGTCCCCTGAACAGCAAGAAGATCAAACCAGTCAATCCTAAAGGAAATCAACCCTGAATATTCACGGGAAGGACAGATGCTGAAGCTGAAGCTCCAGTACTTTGGCCACCTGATGCAACGATGTGAAGAGACGACTCATTGGAAAAGACCCCGATGCTGGGAAAGATTGAAGGCAGGAGGAGAAGGGGATGACAGAGGATGAGATGGTTGGATAGCATCACTGACTCGATGGACATGAGTTTGAGCAAGCTCTGGGAGATAGTGAAGGACAGGGAAGCTGGAGTGCTGCAGTCCCTGGGGTAGCAAAGGGTCAAACACGACTTAGTGACTGAACAACAACAGGTACAGGAGCTCCCTGGGGACAGGGGTCACCTGTCCTGAACGCTGCAGGGCCCAGGACTCGCCTGGGGCCACAGGACAGCCACCTGCCCTCAGTCATCTGCATGAGGTCATAGTGGGTGGGGGGGCAGAGGCAACTCCTGGCTGGGCCCTGCTGGACATCCTGGGGCCTCAGAGGATTTGCAGAGCTGGGCAGGGAGGGGAGAGCTGGGGATGGGCAGAGCGAGACAAGCCTGGGCTAGGCTCCGCACCGGGGCAGGAATTTGGGTCCCCTCACCCTCCACCTGCGCTCTCCAGGCCCAGCAAACCTCTGCCTCTGGGCATGTTCCAGCAGCTGCTGACACACTCACTACCTGGTGCTCAGAGGCTGGGCCCTGCGGGCAGATTATCACCACCAGGGGCCAAGGGAGAGCCTTCCCCTCTAGTCCATTCCAGGCTCCCAGCTGGGTGTCCCCACTGGGCAGATGAGGGACCCCCACACCCCTGCTCCGGAGTTAAGCCTCCTTAGGGCTCAGCTTTGGGCTTGGGCATGGGGCAGTGTTGGGGGGTTCCTGTCTTCGTGTCCAAGGCCCCGTTCTGGCTGCACTATGTCCCATCCCCCCACCCCAGAGGTCCAGGCTGGGTCAAGCCCTGCCCTGTGCCCTGGTTCTGTAACTCTGGGGGAGCCACTTCCTCTCCCTTGGCCTCAGTTTCCTGCTCTGTACAGTGGGCTCATAATTGCACATCCTCTCAGGGTGGCCATGGGGCCACCTGGGTGGGATCAGAGGTCAGCTTGGGGATAGAACCTGGTGTCCCCCTGGCGGGCCTGGCCCAGGAGTAAAGGTGGGCCTTGCAGCCTTCTTGCTTTGAACCTGAAACTCCACCCAGTTTGGCTGGAATGTCTTGGCCTCTGGCCAGCGTGGTGAGCCTGTGGCGTGTCCACTGGGATGAGCCAGCTGGCTGCTGCGTGCACGCCTGGGGTGGAAGTGCCTCCATTCCTGTCCCTTGGCTCAGCCCTTGTGGCCTGGCCCTGAGGGAGGGGTGGGGCCAGAAGACGAGACATTCCTGGGTGTCTCTGATCTCATAGTGCTCTCTGTTATGTGTCAGTGGGGGTCCAGGTGCCCAGCTTAGGCCCCCACCCCACCTCCAGAATGTCTGTACACGTAACTGGTAAAGAGGTCCGTGAAGGCCTCCTGGGAGCCAGGTGGGGAGGGGAGAGGCCCATCCAGATGCTGCCCCAATGCCAGCACAGTCTGCAGCACACTCTGCCTGCATTTGTGAATGCAGATGTAAAAACCAGGGGGGTGGGGGGTCACTTATGGTCTGTGTTCCTTATCACCACGTGTGGGTTATATCTCAATGAAAAAGTCTAACACAGTAGAATAGTTTGAGCAAACTCTGGGCTTCCCTGGTGGCTCAGAGGATAAAGAATCCATCTGTAATGCAGGAGACCCAGGTTTGATCCCCGGGTTGGGAAGATCCCCTGGAGAAAGAAATGGCAACTCACTCCAGTATTCTTGCCTGGAGAATTCCATGGACAGAGGAGCCTGGTGGGCTACAGTTCCTGGGGTTGCAAAGAGTCAGACACTCTGAGCGGCTAACACACACACTGGAAGATAGTAAAAGACGGAAGCCTGGCATGCTAGTCCATGGACTCGCAGAGTCAGACAGGACTAAGCGACTGAACAACAAATAAAATAGAATGACAAAATAAAATAGAACAGAAAGGGTGACCGGCTGGATGCTCTCAGGCTCCTGGCCCTGACGGCCTGTGAGTACCAGTGCCCAAGGCCCCACACCCCAGGTCACTGAGGTCAGACCTACATGCTGGGGCTGCACACCTGCTGGGACCTCCCTTAAGCTCACAGAGACTAGGGAGACTTAGAGTCAGACGGAACCGCCTGTCTCCTTGAGACCAGAGGACAGTCTGGAGTTGTGGCTGGCGGCGGTGGCACCAGGGCCTGCTGGAGTCCCTCTGAGGCAGGTCTGTGTCCACAGCTGGACCTTCTCCCAGGGAACCAGGGCAGGCAGGACGGGCTGATGGCTGCAACTCCTGGCTAGGTTTGCACGGGGAGAATCCTGTCCCTTGGCCCTGACCTGTGGCTCACCCTGGGCCCGCGCCCAGGCCCGGAAGGAGGGTTTCCTGGTTTCGGGGCTGGTTCCCCTCCACACACAATGCGTGTCAGGCTGCCCGGGCCCCACCCAGCCCAGACACAGCTGCTCTGGGAGGAGCCAGGAGGTGCCCCTCAGCCCCCTGCCCAGGAAGGCTGTGTCCCATGCATCTGAGCCCTGCTTACCTGCCATGGGCTAGGCCCAGGACAGTGCAGGTGAACGGGCAGTGGATGCTGGACGTGGACACTGGCCAACACCTCTGGCCACTGGCACCCTACTGGGCAGCCTGAATGGGGTCCTGTGTGAGATGCGGGTGGTGAGATGCGGCTTCAAGTCAACCCAGGAGTCAGCTCTACAGCCGTGTAGACCTGGGGTCACGGCATAACAACCCAAATGATGGTGGCGGCGGTGGTGCTGAGGGTGACAGTGACGCTGGTGGTGACAGTGGGGCTGAGGACCGACTGCCGCGTCCACTCTGAGCTCCCCAGGCGTGTTAACCCTTCGGGGTGGTGCTCTTACCACTGTCCCCACTTTGCAGCCGGGAGGAGAGACAGCTAAGTGACTGGCCACACAGCTAAGAGGCAGGAGGGTGCAAGGTCAGCCTGTCGTCCTAATGTGATAATGCAAGGTGGGGTGATCTAGAGCACTTGGGGTGCAGGGGGCAGGAAGAGGTGTAGGTTCTGCAGGCCTGGAGGTGCTCAAGGATCCTGATGGGGACCACCCTGCTCAACAGCTGCTGCTCTGAGCCCCTGGGGGCTGCCCCAGGAGGACAGCATCTTCAAGCGCCAGGTCCTCCTGCCCCCAACCCCTTCACCCCACCCAGCCTCTGGCCCTTTCCCAACCTGGAGCCCTCATAGGAAGCTCAGTAAACAAGTCACCCCTTGGCTGGGGGCCAGAGGCCTGAGGGAGATGGCCAGCCCCCTACAGCCAGCAGGAAAGCGACTGATGAGCCTCTGTCCTTGAGCCCCGCCCAGGGATGCCTGCAGGGCTAGGCACAGCTCTTGGGCACCCCATAGTGGCTGCTGGGCAGAGTACAGGCAGGGACACCTCTCCTGAGTTCCGACCTCCCTCAGCCTCCAGCCTGAGCAGCTGCCCCCCGACCCCACGCCTGACTTCAGATGACAGGGGCACTGCTGATGGAAGGCCCAGCTGGCTCCCTTCAGGGACCACTCGCTCCTGTCTGTGGGACCTGGGACAGCAGGGTCTCTTCTTATTTTTAAAATTTATTTAAACAGACAAAGCAGTTTCTCAAAGAGGGGCTCATTCATATAGATTTCACTGCCAGGGGGTGGGGTCACAGAACTTCCTTTTGAAGAACTTGGCCTGAGGAACTCTGGCCCCACCCGGAAGAGACTGTGTTGTCTTCTGTGTGTCCATGCGTGTCCTATAGTATTTAAAATATTTTTTATTGTGATAATATAAATAAAACTTACCGCCTTGACCATTAAGTGTGCAGTTCAGTGGTATTAAATACATTCATAATGTTGTGCAGCCATCACCACCATCCATCTCTACAACTTCCTCACCTTGCAGAATGGAGCTGTATGCCCATTAGACACTAACCCCCGCCCCCAGCCCCCGCCGTTGTTATTCGACTCCTCTAGGCACCTTGTGTAACTGGAATTACACTGTACTTGTGACTGGCTTATTTTAGCACAGTTTCTCAAGTTTCATCCATATGCTTGTCACAATTTCCCTCCTTTTTAAAGATGAACAACATTCCACTGTGTGCATAGACCATATCCTGCTTATCCCTTCACCCACCCAGACACGTGGGTTGCTTCCATCATAGACTATTGTGAATAATGCTGCTGTGAACATGGCTGTACAAATCTCTTCAAGACACCGCTTTCTTTTGGGTAAGTAACCTAGAAGTGGAATTGTTGGGTCCTATGGCAGTTCTATTTTTAAGTTTTTGAAAAACCACTGTACTGTTTCCACAGCAGCTATACCATTTTACCTTCTACCAACAATGCACAGGATTTCAATTTCTCCACAGCCTCAACACTTATTTTTTCAAATTCATTGTAGTCATTCTAATGGGTGTGAGTGGATTTTGTTACACGTGCAAGTGAAGCAAACTATGGACAGGACACAGATTAAAAATCCAACTGCCCCTTCTAAAGAGCTGGAAGCAAAAGCACGGTACCAGCGCATGCCCCTTGCACTCAACACTACCAGAGATGGGCAAACCACCTAAGCTCCCCTCCAGCCCAATCCCTGGACCCACTCCTACGCTCACGCCACATAATGGAGCAGACAAGGGAACCTATTACTTGTTTTCACTCCTTCCTACTGCAGCAGGAACCCTGATAAAGCCTTGCCTGAATTTCTTATCTCATCTCATATCAATTTCTATCGACTAGGGAGGACAAGAAAGGCTTCCCAGGTGGTGCTAGTGGTGAAGAATCCACCTGCCAGTGCAGGAGATCCAGGTTCAACCCGAGTTGGGAAGATTCCCTGGAGGAGGGCATGGCAGCCCACTCCAGTATTCTTGCCTGGAGAATTCCATGGATAGAGGAGCCTGGAGGGCTACAGTCCATGTGGTCGCAGAGTCCGAAGCAACTTAGTACACATGCATGCAGGGAGGACAAGAACCCTGGTCCATAACACAACCACAAGCATAAACACGTGATGTCCCTGCATGTGCTGGGGGTCCTGGAAAGGGCACACATCTCCAGCTGGCACCAACAGGAATGATGACCTTCCTACAGGGCACTGGCCTCAGTGACCTGAGGCCCAGCTGCCAGAGCCCAGTGGAAGCAACAGCAAACACACTGCCCACTCGAACACTGGTTTCCAGGTATGAGAAGCCTCAGCCCTGACCAGGCCCAGACATTAAACCCTCCCGGACCTATACAGAAGTTGGCTGTGACTCAAATGGAGCACCGTGAGGACAGGCCGACCAGGATCATTCGCAGTCGCCACAAGGTGAGCAGACACAGCCCTGGAAGAGCCCTCATCTGTGCGACCTCACGGAGACTTGAGTCGGGGAAGTGAGGGGGTACCCAATATTGGAGGACCGGGCGGGTTTGCCGAGTAAGAGGTATCGGGATTTCCGAGACTCCACTGCCGGGCTCGGCCCTGGGCAGCAGGGGCGGCGGGGTGTACAAGCTCTGGAGTCGACCCCCGAGGGGCCCTCTCTCTCATATGAAAGATGAAGTCCCAAGGGGGTGTTTCAGCTGAGATGGCGGGGCACAATCACAGGATTGCGGGACGGGGGGCTCTGGAGTTAGCTCTGCAGCCTGGAGTTTTTCTGTTTTCTTCATTAACAGACTCTCGCACCAGGGACGGGCCTGGCATAGACTGCTCCGGGGAGGATGGAGTGGGACTGATGTGGCGGAAGGATCCTGAGCAGGGCCCAGATAGTGCTGAGCACCCGCCGTGCGAGTCTGACCTGGCTCCGTCACGAGGCGTGGCCAAACTCCTTTCTAGCTCAGACCCGGGTTTCTGGGGCAGTTAAGTTCCATTTTCGGGAGAAGCCCGTCACCCGAGCCCTGCCACTCCTCCTTCAGGACCCCAGGGCTCTCTCTTGCTCTTATAACCAGCGGCGCCCCGTCTGTGTCCATCTTCGCGGTGCTTGGCTTGGCCCTGGGGTAAGACCCCCGGAGCGATCTGTAGCTCCCACGTGCTGACAACCCGGCTCGTGCCAGCACTCCCGCCCTCCCACCTGCGTCGGGTCCTGCCTGGGTGCCCTTGGCACTGGCCGATCCCGGCGGCGGGAAGCGCCCACCGGGGCGAAAACCACCGCTGCGAAGACGCGCCCACCTGCGATCTCGCAAGTTCGCACCAGCAGCCCGCCCAAATCCGTGGGACGCCTGGAAGTTTCCGACCACTGGAAGCGGAAATGCGTCACAGTGACCGTACCGCCCCCTCCTCCGACCCCGCGCAAACTCGCGGCGGGGCGCGGGACCCGGAAGTACTCGCCAAGGCCCCGCCCCTCCCGCCAATAGCGCTGCCGGGGGAAGTGGCGCTTCCTTTCTGCGCTCGAGCTCCTCGTGGTGCCATCAGGTGGGCTGCGCGGCCGGCGTCCGGGCAAGGGGGACGGCGCGGAGCCCGAGGTCGGGAGGGAGGATGGCACGAGGTCTGGGACCGGTGCAGGAGAACGGCTTTAGGGCTCGCAGTCGGGGGGTAGGGGGACGGCGCTGGGCCCGGGATCGGGACGGGAACATAGCCTAGCGCGCGGTGGTCGGGGCTGGGCTGGGAGGGGCGCGCGGACACGGTCCGCCCTCACGAAGCCGCCTTGGGGTCCCGCAGACGCTGGCTCAACATGCAGAACGACGCCGGTGAGTTCGTGGACCTGTATGTGCCGCGGAAATGGTGAGCGTCCCCCTCTCCTGCCCCTAAACCCCCCACACCCAACCTATATCTCCCCGCTCACTGCGCTTCCCCCGCAGCTCCGCCAGCAACCGTATCATCGGCGCCAAGGACCACGCGTCCATCCAGATGAACGTGGCCGAGGTGAGCTGGGCGGCCGCAGGGCCTACCCGCTGGGTGAGGGGGGCGAGGTCGGGCGGACTTGCACGTTGATTTCCAAACCTCAAGTTTCGACCCGAAGATGCTTGGGCACCTCTTTATGACTTCTTTTTTCAATTTTTAGGTTGACAAGGTGACGGGCAGGTTTAACGGCCAGTTTAAAACCTACGCTATCTGCGGGGCCATTCGCAGGATGGTGTGTGTCTCGGGGCTTCGCGCTTACCTTGTGGGCTTTTGAACCGGAATAGCGTCCCCCTCGCTGTCCCCAAGCCTGAGCGGGTTTGTTGGCGAAATGGACTGGAGCCTTTTGGCTCAGATTGTGCTGGTTGCCAGCCTCTTCCTGGGGGTGGAAATAGGACGCTCAGGATCCAAAAAAAGGGCCACCCCACCTTGGAAAACCTCGGAGCTTTTCGGTTGTCACAGGGACCTCCTTGAGACCCTGTCCCCCACTGTAGAGTCGACGGTCTGCCTGTTGCTAGCTAGTCTCCACTTGGTCCAACCAGTGGGCAGCTGGGCGGGATTTCTGGCTAGAAGAGCAGCTGGTCCCAACCTGCTTTTTTCCCTAGGGCGAGTCAGATGACTCCATTCTCCGGCTGGCCAAGGCTGATGGCATCGTTTCAAAGTAAGAGGACTGGAGTTTGGGCACTGGGGCCTAGGATGCTTCACAAACCAGGTTTTAATGTCCTTTTTTGTTCCAGGAACTTCTGACTGAAGAGCATCCCGGACATGGAATATTTGTTATAAATAAATAGTGAAAACTTACCTGCTTCATTCTGTGTTTTTTTTGGGGGGGGGGTGGGCTCTTCTGGGCTCTGGAGTGTTGGGGGTGATAGCTGAAAGGCAGCCTATGACACGTGTTGCAAAACCAAATTTTTACTTAAAGCACAAATACATTAATTTTTGCAAACAGATCCTTGACACTTGACAGTGAGGTCAGACAGCCACTTAGCACACATTTTAAGCCTATGGTGCCTCCTAGGCACTGAGGGAGTAGCCCCAGCCCCTTGGACACAGGTGTCTGGGGTGACAGTTCAGGCTGAAGTTTAATTCCTTAAATACTGGCTTCACTTGAGTACCACACAGTGGCAGCTCTTGACATTAACAAGGACACAACACACTAAAGGGAAGGTTACAGGGCCTGGTGAATGACTAGTTCTCACTATATAAACACTGTATTGCCATTCTAACATTTGTACCGAAATTCTCAAGATGTATTCCTCAAAGCTAACTGTAAACCAGCATGTACATTTTGGAAGTTGGTCCCTTCAGGTGCTTGTAACAGAAGTATCCTTGAGATACTGGACACCTTCAAGGATTGCCTGGGGCCTAGCAGCTTCATCTTTCAAGCCCCCTTGGTGCACATCAGAGTTTGGGGGTGTCCTGGGGGGAGAACAGGAAAGAGGCACTCGATAAATAAGGTTGGGTACAGAGTTGAGCTTCGGATTCCTTCCTGCAGTCCTCCTGAACCTAAGCGAGTGACCAAGGAAGAGCAGCGAGTGGGGTAGGGCAGCTGTTCTGCACCCCTGCGGGGATCCCTGTGCCCTCCTGGGCTGAGATCTTGCTGAGCTACTGGTGGTGGAATGCGCTGATAAGGGCTGGCATCTCTTCTGCAGAAGGACCAGTCCACATGGACAGGATGCAGTGTGGGGCTACCCCGGCACCCCTCCAGTGAGGTTCTTGGGACAATAGTGGGACGCAGCTTGATGGCCCAGCCGACACGGTCCTTTCTGAGAGCAGCTGGCTGGTGAAGAAGCTCCAGTCCTAGGTCTTCAGTGTTTATGGTGGGGCAGCAAGTGGAAGAACTGGGTAACATGTAGCCTGGTGAGGCAGACGAGCTGGACACAGGCCTGCCCTGGACAACGACCAGCCTTTGGGGTCTGCCTGGTGTGACCACTGCTCTGGCCAAGGTGGCTTTCCCTTCCTGCCTGGGAGGAAGGCAGAGCCTTTACCCTCGTGAGCAGGACAGTTGAAGTGGTCTGTCTTCTTCCCCGCTTGGAAGATCAAGTGTGGTTCAGGTCACATCCTCAGCAGACCTTGTTTAACCAGTTTTTGTTCCCTTAGAAAAAGACCCACAGAACCAAATCCTAAATGATAATAAGTACATCCCCCCCTCCCCCCGCCACCGCCATATTGCTTAGGAAGATCAAGAACCAGCAATCCAGTCATTCTGAAGGTCCTGGGTGTCATAAGCAAGTGGGGTTTTCTGGTGAGACAGATCCCTGCGTGGTGCAGGCTGGTTCCATGGAGAGGCCAGCTGGGGTACCTGCCACCCGGGCCCTCAGGACTTCACAGTGACGCGATCCTTGAAAAAACAGAGGTCTGAGAGTAAAAAATGAGATCACAACTAACCAGGAGTCTGCCCCCGTTGGCTTAGGCTGATGCAGAGCTCTGCTTGTGGATATGGGGAGGTGGGCAGACACCCCTAGGGGCTGGGCTGAGGGGGTGGGGGGTTCCACAGTGCGGTCTCCACCTCCGAAAACCCCAAATAGCCGAGATTAATGCTCCAATGGGTTAAGTCCAGCAATCCAGCGTCTGCAGTAGGGTCTGGAAACCCAGGCCTCCACGAGACACAGCGCGGCGGCTCTGACAGCAGCAGAAGGCTGGGTGACGCAGAGGAGAAGCACGGTGGATAACACCACTGGACGCTGTAGACCGAAGTCCTGGCGCCAGAGCAGTCGTAGGCACAGGAAAATGAGAAGCGCTGACAGAGCCCCCGGTCTGTTCAGCAGCACGCAGAAGGGCTCTCAGAAGTACCGTGGCGGTGTGGTGTGCTTAGGACTGGAAGCCAGGGTGTGGAGGCTGGCCGGCTAGAACTGCTGTGTGAGGCGTCTGTAATGAGGTAACACCTGGTTCTCAGGAAGGTACAGAGCGAGCTCCAAGGCCACGAGCACTGTGAACTCAAAGCCGATGAGATCCCGTCGGTTGAACCGAAACCTTTCTTCTAACTTCTGCGTCCAAGAAGAAAGAGGGGTTGAGCCGGGCCGCTCCTCAGGGGCCGGGCCAGGGGTAGGGGCCGGGCCCTCCTCTGAGACCCGGAGGGTTAGGGGCGGGGGCGGCCCGTACTCACGTCGATGAGCTGCTTCACGTCGCTCTTGCGCAGGTCGCTGCTGATCTTGGCGGCCAGCAGCACGCAGGCGCCGGCGCATAGCTTGCGGTTCTGCTTGTTGAGCTTACCCTGCAACACCAGCTTCTCAAAGTACACATAGGCCATGGACACGGTCACGGGCTCCAAGCCACACTCCTCGGACAGGTTCCGCATCTCTCGTTTCAAACTGCGGGTTCACACGGAGCCACGGGCTGTGGGGCTGGGAAGTGGCCACTCCCCGCTTGGGGGGCGTGTCTTTGGGCCCTGGGAAAATCGCCATTTCCTCCCAGAGGGCGCGGCCCAGCACAAGGGCCCATAGCTGGGGTGGTCGGGGGCAGCGGCAGGCTGGTCTTGGTCACTGTTCGGCCCACAGCACCCGCACTGTCCACAAACGGACACCACAGAGGACTGGGTCCCTGCCCTCCTGTGGCAGCGAGGGGACCAGTGTGGGGAGGGAAGGGCAGTGCCAAGGCATCGAGGGGGTGTGTGGGCAGCTCATGTGGGGCCTTGACCTCCTACCGATCAGGTGGGGACGGTCAGCGGCCGGCTCAGGGGCTGTGGGCGCTGGTGTGGGGGCCCCCCGCAGGTGTGGGCAGGAATAAGCAGCAGCCAGGGCTCGATAAAGGACAGAAATGGTATGAACCTAACAGAAGCAGAAGATATTAAGAAGAGGTGGCAAGAATACACAAAATAACTGTACAAAAAAGATCTTCAGGACCCAGATAATCATGATGGTGTGATCACTCACCTAGAGCCAGACATCCTGGAATGTGAAGTCAAGTGGGCCTTAGAAAGCATCACTACAAAGCTAGTGGAGGTGATGGAATTCCAGTTGAGCTATTTCAAATCCTGAAAGACGATGCTGTGAAAGTGCTGCACTCAATATGCCAGCAAATTTGGAAAACTCAGCAGTGGCCACAGGACTGGAAAAGGTCAGTTTTCATTCCAATCCCAAAGAAAGGCAATGCCAAAGAATGCTCAAACTACTGCACAATTGCACTCATCTCACACGCTAGTAATGCTCAAAATTCTCCAAGCCAGGCTTTGGCAATACGTGAACCATGAACTTCCAGATGTTCAAGCTAGTTTCAGAAAAGGCAAAGGAACCAGAGATCAAATTGCCAACATCCTCTGGATCATCGAAAAAGCAAGAGAGTTCCAGAAAAACATCTATTTTTGCTTTATGGACTATGCCAAAACCTTTGACTGTGTGGATCACAATAAACTGTGGAAAATTCTTCAAGAGATGGGAATACCAGACCACCTGACCTGCCTCTTGAGAAACCTATATATGCAGGTCAGGAAGCAACAGTTAGAACTGGACATGGAACAACAGACTGGTTCCAAATAAAGGCGTACATCAAGGCTGTATATTGTCACCCTGCTTATTTAACTTATATGCAGAGTACATCATGAGAAAGACTGGTCTGGAAGAAGCACAAGCTGGAATCAAGATTGCCGGGAGAAATATCAATAATCTCAGATATGCAGATGATACCACCCTCATGGCAGAAAGTGAAGAGGAACTAAAAAGCCTCTTGATGAAAGTGAAAGAGTAAAGTGAAAAAGTTGGCTTAAAGCTCAACATTCAGAAAACGAAGATCATGGCATCTGGTCCCATCACTTCATGGGAAATAGATGGGGAAACAGTGGAAACAGTGTCAGACTAATTTTTGGGGCTCCAAAATCACTGCAGATGGTGACTGCAGCCATGAAATTAAAAGACGCTTACTCCTTGGAAGCAAAGTTATGACCAACCTGGATAGCATATTCAAAAACAGAGACATTACTTTGTCAACAAAGGTCCATCTAGTCAAGGTTATGGTTTTTCCTATGGTCATGTATGGATATGAGAGTTGGACTGTGAAGAAGGCTGAGAGCCGAAGAATTGATGCTTTTGAACTGTGGTGTTGGAGGAGACTCTTTGAGAGTCCCTTGGACTGCAAGGAGATCCAACCAGTCCATCCTAAAGGAGATCAGTCCTGGGTGTTCAATGGAAGGACTGATGCTAAAGCTGAAACTCCAATTCTTTGGCCACCTCATGCGAAGAGTTGACTCACTGGAAAAGACCCTGATGCTGGGAGGGATTGGGGGCAGGAGGAGAAGGAAACAACAGAGGATGAGATGGCTGGATGGCATTACCGACTCGATGGACATGAGTTTGGGTAAACTCCGAGAGTTGGTGATGGACAGGGAGGCCTGGCATGCTGTGATTCATGGGTCGCAACGAGTTGGACACAACTGAGCGACTGAACTGAACTGAACTGAGGGCGCCTGACCAAGGAGGTGGCAGGGAGCTGCCGGGGTTGGTCGAGCTGGACAGAAGGAGGGTGGGCTTAGGAGAGGGGCCTTGGGTTTCTCAAGCTCAGGACTCCATGGGGGATAGGAGAGAAGGGCTGAGCTGGCTGGGCTGTGGGCACGGGGATGCCACAGGCTTGGGGACAACCGAGGCCTCCTCACCTCCTGATCTTGCTCAGCGTCAGCCTGATGTGGGGGAACTTCTCCCGGAAGGTCTCATTCATGTCCTTCTTGAGGTCGGAGGGCTTCACGTACTCAATCACCGTCGTCTGCAGCAGAGAAGACCATCCCCATGCAGCTTGGGGGCACCTGCCCAGCCAGGGGAGGCGGCTGCACACCCCTTCAGTGCTGACCCCTCAGCCGCCCCCAGGGGCGACCCCCCTACCATGTAGGACGCGAAGATGAGCACACGCTTGTGCTTGCCGCAGGGCCACTGAGGGTCATCTAGCAGATTGGGGTTGTACTCCAGGGCATCCCCTGCGTCAGCCCCTGCGGGCAGAGGGCAGCCCTGACCCACCACGAGCCCAGAGCTTGGGTCAGCGGTTATGCCGACCCCAGCCTGGGGCAGGTCTGTCAGCGCCAGGGGGCAGCTGGGTGGAAGGTGTCATTGTAGGACAAGGAGAGTGGGGTTCAGGGGCTCCAGGCGTGGTCCTCTCTCCTGGGGCTGGGTGGGACGAAGGGAGTCCTGATGACGAAGGACCCCTGGAGCCATTGGTGAGGGTCCCACTCTCCTGAGAGGTCATGGCCAGCCTGCTCCCCAAGCCTCCTCCCCAAGGACCATGGGCTGGGATGTGACACCTGGGGCCATCTGTCCTGCCCCAGGTCAGGGCCCTTGGCTACCTAGCTCCGAGCCGGCTGGTGCTGCCCTGGGTGGGACGGGTTTGCAGCGGGACCCCAGCAGAGTGCGGGGCACGCTGGGCCGAGGCTGAGGCGCTGGGCCGTGGCTGTCTGGCTTGAGCGTGACCAGGGCATTGGTGGGGTACAGGAACTTGGCGTAAGACACAACCTGGAGAGGCAGGGCATCAGGCTCAGCCCTGCCGCCCCGTCCAAGACCAGAGATCCAGTGAGCTCCCTCCCGGCTGCCACAGCTCCCACTACCCAGGACTGATGCTGCTCACTCCCTCGGGGGTTCCAGAATGCCCCATCCTTCACTGGGATCTGCAGCTGGAACTTCTGGTCCAGGAGTCCTGAGCCCCTCACCCTCACCACTAGAGCCGATCTTGTCACCCAGCCACCAAACTGGTCTGCACAGGCTTCTTGGCCTCCTCCCACAGCGACCTCACACTTTAGAGGATTTCAGTCGAACACATCTTTGAGTCTACTTTCCCGGAAGACGTGCATAAGCCCTGTGCTCCCGCTGAGCACGGCGCCAGCTCCCACCTTTCCATCTGCCCCCAGCTCAACACCTTCCAACTGGAAGACCATCTCGGAAGACACAGAAACGCCGCCAGATGGGTGTCTTTGCTTCTGGCTGTCCAATCTCAGGTCACTGCAACGCATAGGACGGTACACAGCTGCCACTCTCCACCGCCGACCTCACGGAGGCTGGGAGCTGAGCCTGAGGCTGGCAGCACTCCCACCTCCATACCCTTGAGCAGGAAATGTCCCAGGTACCCATGTCTAGCAGCACCTCCCAGAGAACCAGGACCCACAGGGCCTTTGGAGCCCCTGAGAAGCTTGAGCAGAAGCTGGTCTGCTGGCCCCTGGATAAAGCTGCGAGGGTGTGGAGCCCCCACTGGGTGGGGGTCAGCCACTCACCTGACTCGCAGGCCTTCTCCATAGGGTAGGACTGAGAAGGCTGCGCACAAGGACCGTCTGGCGCAGATCAGCACGATCCTGCAGGAGGAACGGGTCAGAACAGGGTGGCTGGCATTTCCCAGGAGACCCCTTCCTGCCTGGATTAAGGCTGGGCTTTGTCCCAAGGGTCAGGGGATGCCCAGCTAAGGGGGCCCAGTAGCCAGGGTGGGTCCATCTGGCCGCCCAGCTTTCACCGGTCTTTCTAGGAGCTTCAGGGCATTGTGTCTCGTCCCCTCAGTGAGCGCAGCCCTCCCACATGACGCACAACACTGCAGGCAGGGTGGAAGCCGGAGGCTAGGTCATCCAGGAGAGAACAGGCGGTGCAGGACAGCAGAGGCATGGCCCCAAGGACTGGCTGGCTGAAGGAGCCAGTCCGCAGGCATCCCAGGAGGGCAGGAGCCTAAGAGCATCAGGAAGCCCCAACTTCCAAGTCTGAAGCCAAAGTGGCCCGAGAGGGGCCCTATGTGGGGCACATGGCAGGAGGGCTGGCCTTTCCTCCCTCTGGGCACAGCTCTGCCTGGCCCAGCCCCAGTCCAGCAGGGAGGATGATGGTAGGAGACCCCTTTCCTGGCCAGGCTAGCACTCAGTCTGCCTGGGGCCTGCTCCTAAGCACCAGACGGAGCCCATCATGGGGACAGTGTTGGGGTCCTGGACTGTCTGAGCTACGGCCACCATGGGGAAGACTCAGCACTCCCCAAGTAGGGCTACCTTGTGGGTACCTGGGCACAGCCTCCAGCAGGAAGGGTTACTCAGGGTCAGGACGATGGCCTCAGGGCAAGGAGGGTAGGGCGTGAGGGACGTAGGCACCAGGGACCCGGCATCTCCAACACAGGGCCTCTGAGGGCTGTGCGCCCGGCTCAGGGAAGCCAGGTACCCTCTGTGTTTCCTTCTCTCCTGGCCACCCCACCACTTGCCCGTCCCCACTGTGTTCTCAACGTTCAGCATTTCTACTCAAGACCAGAGTCTACTGGGCGGCCCCTCGCCCAGGACGTGCTGTGGACTCCGGCGCTCAGGGAATATGAACGGAGGTGGGTGGGAGGGAAGGAGGGCTCACTTCCAAGGGGACAAGGGACGGGCTGTGGGGACGAGTCCCCTGAGCTGAAGGAGGACAGGGCTGCTGACACAGGCAGGACGAGGTCCCACAGGGCTGGAGGGAGGACATGGTGGGCCGCGCGCCCATACCTGCTGTTCCTGGTGTCGTACTGCCGCATGTTCTTGATGAAGTGTGTCTTTTTCAGGCCCTTGTGTCTCGGGGATCCGGATATGTGTTTGGTTCTGCAGGTGAAAAGCAGGTCACTCTGCCCCTCCCAGACCCATCCTGGCCCCAGGAGAGAGGCGGGGTCCTTACCTTTGACCCGAGGGACATCCCACTGTGTCTTCCAGAAACTCGAGGGAGCAGCGTTGGGATGCCACACGCCTTCTGTGAGGAGGACAGAAGGGCCTCAGGGGGCGGGGCCTCAGGAGGCAGACGGCAGGCTGCCTCGGTACCGTGCTCTGCTCTCGGGGAGGGGGCCCAGGCCATGGGCCGGAAGCAGGTCTGCAGGCAGACCTGAGTGCTAGGAAGGGCCACCCGAGGCCAGAAGAGCCTGAGGTGGGGCGGAGTGCTGAGATGAAAGGCTGGGCATGCCCTGGTCTGCCCACTGCCTCTCGAAGCTCAGCCTAGGGGTCCCGAGAGCTCCCTCGGGCCTAGGAATGGGGTGAGACAGGTCATGCGTGCCCACAGCAGGCTGCAGGTGGAAGTACCTCTGGAAGGGGCCTAGTGGAAGCCTGGAAAGGGGACATGGGGGCCTGGCAGCGGCTCTGCAGGGCTGAAGGGCAGACAAGCACAAGTCCTGCCAACCCGCTCTGCCCATCTCAGTGAGTGGAGCTACCACCAGCACTGACACAGCTCGCTCAGTCCCCGGCCAGGGACACCCAGGAGCCTCTCCCCCTCAGCCAGGCCACCCTCACTGCCCTCCACTCCTTGTGCCAGCCCTTCCTCTGCCTCAGGGCCCTCGCCGGGGTTCCCTCCATTTGGACCCTCCTTTTCCAGGTCCTCCCGTGGCTATATCACCCTCAACTGGATGCTCAGCTCACATGTGGCCCTCATCCTCCCACGGGCAGCAGCCCTGGCATCACCCGTGATCCTGGGACCGTGTCTCAGTACTGTCCATTCCTGCCTGTTGCCCAGCAACCGGGAATGCCCCAGGTAGGGGCTGGGTAAGCACTGACCCACAGTCGGCGATGAGGCAGGACCTGCCCTGGCCTGAGACGGTACCCTGCTGGAGGTGGACATTCAGAAAGGACCCGAGCCGGGCAGCGAAGCTGGCCCAGTGGAGACAAAACCATCCCTGGGGAGGTGTGTGCGTCACGCCCCACAGGCAGGCTCAGAGGCCCCAGGAGCAGTCCCGTGTGGCTTTCTCAGGCTCTCTTCCTCAGGTAATTTCCCAGGTGGGGCCCAGTGGCTCCTGCACACCTGGGACCTCACTGACAGGGCCTGGGCCAGCGGCGCTCTCCATGGAGGCGCCTGGCGATGCCATGGGCCCTTGGCACAATAAGCGCCCACACCCCAAAGCCTATAGGCTGCTTGACCTCTGACCTGGCTCCTCCTGCTGGTCTTGGGTCCCTGCAGGAGAGGCCTCTCCCCTCAGCAAGCTGAGCACCTGAGCCCAGCTGGTTTCGTGCATCGCTGTCTTCATCGCTGTCTCCTTTTATCTTTCCTTATTTTAAGCATCTTACACATCAAGTCAGTCCTCACAGCCCTTAGTATACAGGGGCCAAACTGAGGCACAGAGCTGGTTGGGGTGGGCCTGGCAGCTGCATCCCACGAGCTCTGTGCACCAGCCTCTGCTATCAGACTCTGCCACCTGCTGCCCTCCTGACCACGGCAGGGGCGCTGGAATCAAGGCCACTCCGTGTTCTCAGGGCTCCTTCCCTGAACCTGGCCAGTGTCTGGGTGCAGAGACAGGGACAGCGCTGACAATGGCACCGTGAATTCTGAGCACAGACCAGGCCAGCCAAGTGAGGGGCTGCTGCTTTCCTGCCTCCTTCCCCACTCCCACTCCAGAGGAGAGGCTTGCAGCCTGAGGGAGGCTGAGAGCCCTGCTGGGACGAGGCTTTCCAAGATTGCCAGAGGGAACCCTGCTGCTGCATGAGGCTGCCAGGCTTTCCACAGGGGAGGGGAGTGCGACGCCGCGGCGGAGCAGGAGGGCACAGGCCTGGTGGGGCAGGCAGAGCACCTGAACGCCCGCTTCTGGCCAGCTGGGGAAGCCTGGAACCTGCCAAGTGTTAAGTGACCACGGAGTTGATATGAAAAGAAAATTCTAGGGAGTCTGAAGTTCAAGCGAAGAAAGTAAGGGTTCTGAGGATTCACTCCCTGGCTCAGCGAAAAAGCCACACCAGACTGCCTGAGTGTGGCACACCAACTCTCCACCGTGAGCCGAGCTGTGAGCATGCCCTGGGCAACCTGGATGTAACAAGAGTCTCCATTCCCTGGCCCTGGTCTGGCCAAGCCACCCTTGCTGAGCCTGGCCATCCATCTGATTTTAACAGCCCCTCTGGCCGGTAGTACTTAACACAAACCCATTTCACAGGGAAGCAAACTGAGGCTCAGAGAGGCGGTTTCACCTGCTCCAAGTCACAGAGCTCATAAACAGTGGAGTCAGAATTCCAACCAGGTCTGTTCCCAGAGCCTGGCTCAGACCACCCTTCTCATGACACAGACTTTGGGAAAAGACCCTCAGCACTCTCTCCATGCCCAGAACAAGTGTCCTTTGAAGCCCACAGCCAGTAGCTGGCAGCCTACTTCGCTAGGCCAGCCACCCTCCCACACTCAGCAGTGACTATCCACAGCCCTGCCTCTGGACTCCCGGAGCAGAGAGAAACAGACAGTGCCCACCCCAGGAACCCTCCATCCGTCAGACCCAAGGGCGGGGGCCTGGGCTCGGCAGCAGAAACCGAGGCGGGGCAGAGTCTGCATGGGCAGGTGCAGCCTGAAGGGCAAGAGGGACATCTGACCGAGGATGTGAAGGCCAAGTAGGAGTGAGGGCCTCACACAGCAGACAGCTGTGCCGCTCTGCCCTAGAGTGGCTTGAAGGAGACCTGGTGTGACCAGGAAACTGTCCTTGGGTTGAGGGCCACCAGGAGACAGGACCACTTTGTGGGAGTCTGCCAGCCGAGGACAAGCAGGCTTTGGAGCTGTTTTAAAGTGGAGTGACTTCCACGGAGAAAGCAGTCTTTACTCCTCTCAGTCCCGTCAGGTAAGCAGCCCTATCTCCCCAGGGACATGGTACACTTACTGCCACTTTTGGGACAAACAGACCACTCTGTCCCAACCAGCCCCCGACTCCCTTCGGAGCCCTGGCCAGGCTCATCTGCGGACAGGATCAGGCTTCTTAGCCTGTGCAGATGCAGCTCTTGCTGAAGTCTACCTACGTAGTGTGACAGTGGCCTCAGGGCCACTCAGAAGGACTCCGAATGTAGAGTCAAGAAATCTAGCCACAAGCACCATACCCTGGCCTCCACCTCCCAACCGAAGTCCCTCAGAAGAACCTGTCACCTGGAACTGCCTGAGACCAGGGCTGCGAGGCAACGACAGCCAGTGCAGCCGTCATGACCTCCAGGTAAGAAGAGCCTCTGGACACCAGGGGACTGCGGTGAGTTCAAGGTCTGGGCCCACCCACGTGCAGCACCAGCTGCAAGACCCTGCATACCTCCAGGGCCCGTGAAAGGGTCTCTGGGGGAAGGAAGTGGGGTGTCCAGCAGCCAGAGCATGTGGGCAGGGGGCACAGACTAGAGGGGCAGGGCTCAGGGTCAGGGAGGCTCTGAGATGGGTGAAGGGCAGGGAAAGTGCCTGTGACCTGGGATGTGATGGGCCCAGGGACACTGAGCTCAGAGAGGACAAAGGAGGAGAGGGTGATGGGGGGCTCCAGGGACCACCAGCTGTGGGCTGGGAGTCTGGGCCAGTGTGGGAGACTCTGGGGAGAGGTCACAGTGCAGGGAAGATCCCTGGCCCACAGAGGGGTTCGCCCAGTTCAGAGAACAAAGGGGAACGTATGGTGGACGTTTATGAGTCCCGTGTCCAGTGAACTTATGAAATGGGCTGGGGAGGGGTGTGTGTGTCTGGAGCAGACAGGGCTCCGTGTCTGGGGGCTGACAAGGGTTGAGGGAACCCTGACCTGTGTTCGGGGTCTGACAAAATTGAGAAGACCCTGACCCCGTATTCAGGGGTGGCAGGATTAAGGGGACCATGACCCTTAAGTCTGGGGATCAACAAGGCGCAAGGAAACCCTAACATACATGTCCAGGTGGTTGACAGATCCCAGAAGACCCCTGACTCTGACACCTTAGTCTGGGGAGGGGCCCAGGCAAGACTCCCTTCCGGGGCTGGCAAGACCCAGGACACCCTAAGTCTCTGTCCCTCAACACCCCAACATGTGTCTGGGGCTCACAGGGGATCAGGGTTACCTCCTGATCTCCAAGTCCTATGCTGATAGGTCACTCCAGCCCTGTGTCATGGGCTGATCCTGGTTTTCCGTAGGTCACCTCAGCCCCGTGTTAACGAATTGAGCCAGCCCACGGCCACCTCGCCACCCTGCCCACTATGTTGATGGCCCCAGGTCACTCCAACCCTATGTCCTGGGCTGCCAGGCCCCTAAGCTACCTCAGCCTCTGCGTTGACCCAGCCAGGGCCACTCCACTGATCCGAAGCCCAGTTACCCCAACCCTGAACCCTGGGCCAGGTGACCCCGACCCCCGCGCTGATCCAGCCTCGGGCCACTCCGCCGCCCCCAGGTTCCAGGTGACCCGGGCCGCACTCACCTTTGGCGCTGCCCGTCCAGGCCCAGGCCGAGGCCGAGGCCCAAGCCGGTGGGCGCGGGAGCGGGGCTGAGCAGGCCCTGGGGCGCTGGGGTCCTGCCTCCGGGCCCGGGCAGGGGCAGGCCGGCGGGGGGCGCGGGGGGCGGCGGTGGCGGAGGCGGTGGTGGCGCCGGAGGCTCGCGGGTCTCGGTGGGCGGTGGCGGCGGCGGCGGGGGCTTCTCTCCCCCGGGGCCCAGGCTCGGGGGCCGCCCGTCCAGGGAGATATTGTTGAGGAAGAAGAGCGCGGCCTGGCGGCGCCGTGAGTCCCCGCGCCTCCGCAGCGCCTGTGGCGCTGCCCTGGCGGTGGGGCCGGAGGACGTGCCCGGCGCTCCACCCGCCGCGGCTGCGGCCATCCTCCGACTAAGCCAGCCGGCCGCCTGCCGCCGCCCGCCCGCTCGCGCACGCGCCCGGGCCCGCCGCCGATTGGCCGTGGTGCACCCGCATGCAAATATACCGCCATCGCGCTCGCCCATTGGCCATCGCGGAGCCGGGGGCGGGGCGCTCCCCTGGGTCCTAGAGGCGGTTCTCATGCTGCCCTGGGGATCTAGGAGCCGCCAGTCTGCCTGCGGCTGGGCCCGCGAGGCCTGACTCGGGGCGAGTGGCGGCGTGGCCCCGGGTTCGAGTCCCCGGCTCGGAAGTCGCGGCCCCCGGACTCCAGTGCCCTATTCCTTTTGCTGGGCTGCGGCGTTCATGGTCAGCTTCCGTCGAGCCTGTCTTTAGGCTCCACTTCCCCTCTCAGGGTATGTGTCTTTGCAGGAGGGTGGGGCTGAGGTGCAGGACTGGAGCTGTGGCACCCGCCATCAGAAGTCTGGGTGGCCCCTCGAGGAGCTTCAAGAATGACCGTCGATGCCACCTGGTCTCCTCCAGTGGCTGAAAACCGCAGGCCCAAGGGAAGAAGGCACCTGCTTGGGGTGGCAGGCAGGGTGATGCTGGAGTTTCCGCCCCAGGCAGAGTCCTACACTTCTATCCCTCAGCAGCAAAGTGACCTTGAGTCTACGGGGTACCAGGCCTTCTGTTGCCGACCCAGACTCCAGAGCCAGTGGCTTCATGCTCAGGAGCCCACCTGCGTCCTGCCGGGCAGGGTCGTATAGCCACCTGTATGGCACTGGCCTGCTCTGTCCAGCTTTCTGCCTGTAGGTTTACTCATCCTTCAAGTGGGGACAGCGACTGTGACCTCAGGATATTGTCAGGGCTGAGCGGCTCAGCCAGGGAATGTCACCGTGCTGGGTCTACCTGGAGGCTGAAGACTGGGCACTCGCCATGAAATCTGCCACACAGCTCTGTGAATGCTCCCCATGCAATGTGCCAGACATGGCACACAAATTTCTCTCTGTTAGCGAGGAGAAGCCGGGTCAACATTGATGGATTAGGGCCCTGCTGGCCTGCTGTTCTAGTAGGAGGGCCCTGGCAGGTGGAGGGGGCAGGATCCACAAGCTGGTGGCTAATAGTTACACTGATGTCAGATGAGGAAGATAAAGGGGGATGGCTGTCATCTGGTTGTTGGCCCTCAGCTCCAAAACCATGCTGTCTGCTGCTGGATAATGGGGCTGGGCTCTGGGGTGGTCTCTCTTCTGCCAGCTGGCACCATGTCAAGCTTTGAGGTTGTTGCAGAGATAGCGGGGCAGGGGGCAGAACACGGTCTTCCTGGTTCTGTGCGGGGCAGTGTCCTGGGTGAGCTTCCCTGTGGTTGTGCAGAGGGCTGACGGTTCAGTGGCGGGTGTGGGGCCAGGGACATAGAGGTGTCGATGAGAGGGTCTGCGTGGCGCCTGGCGCACATTCTGTTCCCGCAGCCCTCCCCAGAGGCTCCCCATCCCTGGACACTCAAGAGTCACCCACCCGGGGAAGGTGGAGGCCCGGCTGAAGCCCAACCCTGCCAGCTGCACACGCCATCCTTCCTTACACTTTATTCTCCCCATGCCCTGGGACCCCCATCTCTGCAGAGGTGTTGCACTGCCGCCTGCCGGCCTTCTTAGCTCTCACCGGGCAGCCCATTTGTGGGACCTCCCGCAAGGGGGCGCCCGAGACCACTGCTTGGAGCTCGATACCCCGTCTGGAATGGGTAGCAAGGCATGCAGCCCCTGGGTCCAGGGTACTAGTGGAGTCTGGGTTGGTGGGAGGAGGGGCACTGCCCAGGAGGACCTGCCCGTGCACAGCAGGGCTGGGGGCGGGGCTCGGCTGGAGCTTGAGCCATCTCGGTCTCCCAGGACCCTGCTCCCCACAAGGGAGCAGATGCTGGGGTGAGAGTGGTGGGTAAGATCGTTTCCGAGATGGAGGGGTTCAAAAGACCAATCGTCTTGGCCTTCACACCTCTGTGGATGTGGCAGGACCCAGTCCACTACCCCGCTCCCGGGGCTGTCTGCTTGGCTGGCAGTGGGGGTTGTCCTGGCTGCGGGCAATCAATCAGGTGGGGCGCATCACTGGGCAGGCTGGGATGCCCTGGTCTTTTCCCAGGTGCTGGTGCTGGGTGAGGGACTCCTGGCTCCCTGGTTCCTTCCTCAGGTCGGCTTCTTGGAGGCTGTGGGAAGTGGACCAAGGTTAAGCTGGGAGGCACGGTAGTAACCTTGCGTGTCCTCTCTTACGGGGACACTGGGCTTTTGCCCAGGGCCTCGTGGGCAGTTTCTGGGAACACAGGAGCCCACACTGACAGTCAACCTGTTCCTGATGGCAGCGGATGCTGGACAGGGCGGCCTGATCGGAGGGGAGCTTTGGGAATTTGGTAGAAGGTGTGTGACCCTGGAATCCGCCCAGCCCTGGGGCCTCCCCTGCGACCTTGCAGAGGGTCTGGGGCATCTGGATAAGCTAAGCTTATAGGGAAATGTTCTCAGAACACTTGGGATGTTGGCAGGTGCTTCCATGGGCCTACCTCTGGGGTCACAGAGAAAGGACATATGGTTCCTGGCACCCTTGCAGGTGAGACCTGCACGATGCTGGGCTTCAGGCATGCCTCTGATGCGGAACCAGCTCTGGTTCTGGGTCAGATGGATCAGGTTGGCATCCTGACCCCGTGTAGCACCTCTGTGACCCTGGGCAAGTTGCCCCACCCTGAGCCCCCACTTTTGCATCTGTGAGACAGTGATGGCTAATCCCCGGGCAGGCCCATGAGGCCCAAAGGCAGTAACGACCGGATGCTCCTTGAGCCTCTCTCTCTATGGGCACATGACACAAGGGCGCTATTCTCACTTATCCCCCGTGAGGTGCTGAGGGTATGGGTGCCATCTGGGGAGCCCCTGCCTTGGTCTGGGTGGGCGGGCAAGGGGCTGGCTTGACTCCATGTGGAAGGTGGGGGCAGATGTGGTGCACCCCTGTGGACCCTGCCTGCCAGGACGTCTTCCAAAAGTGCCCAGCTGGCTGTGCTGTGAGGTCACACCAGCATGCTGGCCTCCTCCAGCGCTCGCCTGACAAACAGGCTGCGGTCACCTTCCCGGCAACAGTGGTGCACTGTGGCAGCCATGGCCCAGCCTGCGACACAGGCCTGCCTGGACAAACACCAGGCGGCGTGCAGCATCAGCTCAGGCGTTCAGAGGCTCTCGCGGGCGCCTGGAAACCCGGCCCGAGCTGCCACTGTGCCCGGAGCAGGAAGTGGGAGCCGTCCTTACACCCTCGGCCTGGGTGGAGAGGGAGCCCACAGGCACCACCCTTGGCAAAAGGGAGAGCAGCCCCCAGCCCCACATCGGGAACAAACACACCCATGCCTAGGAGGCAGCACCCTCTGCTGGGCCTTCTCCTTAAAAGTGGACAAGGTGGTCCAGGTGAGCTTGACCCCTCCCAGGTGGGGCTGTGAGAGGGGAAGGGTCTAGGACCACCGGGCCTGGGGCTGTTCGTGGCCCAGGATGCCCCTTCTCCCTTGAAGATGACACAACTGTCCTTGCCTGTGTCCCACTGCTGTCTCATATCGCCTCCTTTCTGGAGGGAGACAGGCTTGGGGTGAAGGGGCCAGCCCAGCAAGGAGGAAGTGGACTCGGGGTCTGCCCAGGCCTGACCCAGGCCCTCTTACAAGACTGCTCTGGGAGCAGCTCCGCATAGCCAGAAAGGCTGTGGGTATCGGTGCTGCAACTGCCCCGCCCCCACCTGGGGCCTACCTTTGCTCCAGGAGTCTGAGGCCCGCTTCCTCTTCTGCGGGCCCCGTCCACACTCCTTGTCGCAGACACACCCGGGTCCCTCCCCTGGCGAGCTCTGTGTGGCCTCCGCCCTGGTGCTCAGGACCATCTGAAGAGTGGGGGTGTGGTCATGGTGAGGACCCCCCCAAGCCTGGGGCAGCCAGGGTGCCACCCCCCTACCCCAGTGTGTGGCAGCACTGACCTCACTGTCCGAGGTGTCTGGCTCGTCCAGCTCATCCGACTCCAGCTGTTGCCCATGGACTTTGCTGAGCTCTGCAGGACGCGGGGTGTGGGTCAGGCCAGGATGGTGGCCTGGGCATCTAGTAGAAGCCTAGGCCCCTAACCTGCCAGGCTGAGACCAGTGGCAACACCTCTGAAGCTGGGGAAACTGAGGCACAGAGAGCCCGAGTAACCTGCCCTGGGGTGGAATCCAAGCCCAAAGTTCCCTACACTCCTGCAGTGACCCCACCCACTGGGGTGCCCCTGGCTTAGTTGCTGGGTGACAGGGAACTCATCACCTGCCCTGAAGCCCCAGTTGCTAGGATGCTCTCCATTCACTTCCTGTGGTCAGAAACGTGCCCTCCCTGGGCCCCTCGCTCCACTCTGGGTCTGAAGGTGGGGAACCAAATCTGAGACCAGAGTTTGCTGGGTCAGGCCCTCCCTGCTCACTGTGGTTCCACTTCCATCGTGGAACAACACTTGCTGTGTTCGCATCCTCACCTGGGTGGCCGTCTCCACCAGGCCTTGGTGGGTAGGGGGGAAGTCTAGGCCTCCCTCTGTCCTCCTCTCCTGGCCCACTTGGAGAGGGCAGGCTGAGGTGGGGCCCTGGGGCAGAGTAGGGCGCGTCCTGGCGGGAAAGAAGGAAGAGACTTGAGCTCATGTAAGGCAACTTCCCTCTCTCTTCCCAACCCGGCCTCGGGCACAGCCTGTGGGAGCCCTGGACAGGACGGGACTGGAGGGTCAGCTGGCTCCCTGTGGCTTGTGACCTGGGCAGCAGGCTTTCCCTCCGCAACTGGCTGGTGGAGTGGAGCAGAGAAGAGAGGGCAGCCTGGGGCCCAGGTGCTCTGGGTCCCTCACCGGAGAAGATGGATGCTCTTCCGCCTCTGGCTCTTTGGCTTCCTGGGTGCCATTGCTGAGTCTCTGGGCTCCACACTGGGCAGGTGGTCCCACTCCCTGGGGTGGCTCAGGGCTGGGCGTGGGGACCTGTGGAGGGCTGAGTGACCCCGACTGGTTGGCAGGCTTGGGAGTGCTGGCCCGGCACCGACCCCTCTCTGAGAGGTCCAGGGGCTTGTCTGGGACATAGTCCTGTGTGGCCGTGCCCTCCTTCCCCTGGGGGCTGCCCGGGCCTGCAGGCTGTGGGTGCCTCCTTCTGGACAGGGTTTCCCTGGCCGCCTCGCCTTCAGGACCCTCGGAGTCTGAGTCGGCTGGTGGGGAAGGCGGCGTCCCTCTGGGCCCCCAAGGGCCCCTCAGCCGGGCACTGCCCACCCTGCCCTGTGCCCGCAGTTGCTGGGCCAGGAGCATGTGCAGTGCGCCTTCCAGCCGTGGGTTCCGCACGCCCACCAGGGCGCCCGGCAGGCCCAGCAGGCCTGAGGGCTCCTCCCAGGCCTCCGCCTCCCCAGCCTTGAGGCCCTGGGACTGGGGGCCGCTGGGGGCTGTGGCGGGGGCCGGGGGGCTGCCAAGGTGCAGGGTTAGATGCCGGTTCAGGAGGCAGAGGCGGTCGGCCTGGAGGGAGTGCTTCAGGGACTCACAGGTCCTGGCAGAAGGCCGAGAGGCCTGCAGGAAGCTGTGGGGAAGGAGAAGCCTGGTGATTGTGGGGCATAGTCAGCCCCACTTCACAGGGAGGACTAGGGGTCCTGGGGGTAAGGCAGGTGCCCACGTGGCACGGTGGGCAGTGGGGAAGGGAATGCCCGGGCCCCTGGGTGCCTGGTTTTAGAGTTGCCTGGGGCCTGGGGATCAGAGGAGGGAACTGGCCACTAAGGCCTCTCCCCCTTCTGGGCGTCAGCTGCCTGCCCAGTCCCCTGGAGCACCCTGCCCACCTGGTCACCCACCACAACCCCACCCCCACTCTCCTCAGACCACGATGAAAGGGGGTGCCCAGTCCCCATCTCCTCTGTCCACGAACCCCCACCCTGCCCTGGCCGTTCAGATGTCCACGTGGGAACTATGCTGCAGGCAGGGGGAAGCCAAGCCAGGGAGAGCAGTTCTCCTGAAGGGACAAAGGGAGGGACTCCCTGCTGCTGGCCCCTGCCTTAAAGCTGGGACCAGAGGAGGAGACCAGGTGCCCAGCTGAGGGAGCTCCTGGTGGTGGTAGAGGGCGGGCACTCACCTGTCCAGAGGGAGGCTGTGCTCGCCAGGTGGGCTAGGTGGGTTGTTCCTGGTGGGCAGCAGTGGGGGCGTCCCATTGGTGGAGCCCTGGTCGGCGGAGCAGGCCCGGGACCCAGGCCGCACCACGGCGATTGTCCCATGCAGCTGGTTGGAGATGCGCTGGGGGTTCTGCACAGGGTAGGCGGGTCAGTCTGGGTGGGCTCGGCTGCTACCTTCTGCCCTTTTCTCTGTGCGACCTTGGGCAGGTCTCCCACCCACTCTGAGCCTTGCTTCCACCGTCATCGTGTGGAGCTCAGGACTCCCTGCTTGGCACGAGGATGGGCATGTTACCATGTGCATGGCACACAGCAGGGCTGGCAGTTCTGGCCTCCTCCTCGGGCTGCCCGGGAAGAGGGAGGAGTGGGTTCAGGGGTTCGGGGTCCCTCACCCTCACCATGTCCGGGGTCCGTGCCTCATGAAGATTGGGACTTGGGGAGATTTTGGCCATTGGCGATGTCCCGTACACCCCCGGCCTTTCTGTGGGAGGAGGGACAGAAGGGAGGACAGCTGCTGAGGGGTCAGCTCAGCCCCTGGCCCGAGGGTCCCTGGTCTCAGGCTGCTCAGCCCCCTGCCCCACACCCGCCTCTCCCATGGACCTGCACCTGCACGGCCATCCTCTGTCTCCTCGTGGCCTCCCAGTGGTTTCTCAGTGACGGCCTTCCGGGCGCCCAGGGAGGGGAGCAGCAGGGGTGATGGGGGGTCCGAGATGCCCTCCCTGAGCTGGGGCTTGGGCCTGTGGGAGGCAAATATGAGGCAGGTGAGGGGGCAGCATCCCAGAGACGATCAGAAAGGCCAGGGCGCCCTCCTGGGGGCCAAGCCGCCTGTGTGGGAGACCCAGGTGACCAGGAAAGACATCATCGTGGGCTCACACCCATGTCTGGGGGTGGCCCAAGCGCCAGAGCTGCCATGGGTGCTGCGGCCCAGCTCTGCTTCTGGGGGGTCTTGTGCCTGCAGACCAGGGGAGGTCGCTATCTGTCCCAGGATGCTGGCCTGTGGGACCCCTCCCCCTGCACAAGTGCCTGGGGCTCCCCCCACTCACCCTGGGCCCTGAAGCCGCTTCACTTCCTCCTTCAAGGCGTCATTTTCCTCCTGCAGCCGCGTCAGCTCAGTGGCTGCAGAAGGCACTGGTTAGGAAGGACTTGGGGAGGGGAAGGGCGAGCGGGGTCCTCACGGCCCTGGGAGTCCCCCTGTCTTAGCCCAGCTGGGACTCCAGCACTTGGCTTGGGGCCTGGCATACAGCAGGAGCCCCATAGATGCTTGCTGCCTGAGTGGGTGGGTGGATGTTGAGTGAACAGCACCAGCCTGGAGGCTGTGAAAAGGGATGGCGCTCCCTAGCCTCGAGGGACCCCCCAGCCAAAGGAAAGGGGCTTGTGCTCATCAGCAGGACTCACGGAACCCAGGTCTCTGCGGGACCCTCCTTATCCTGAGAAGGAGGGAGCTGAGGCCTTGAGAGGGCAGGGACGCCCCGGCCCAGTGACTGAGCAGCAGGTGGCCTGTGGGGGCCAGCGGGGGGCTTTGCACCATCTGTCTGTGAATTGGGGTGCGAGTGTCCCTCCTCACAGTGCAGCCCTGGGTCACCTCCTCCCCTTTCCCCGAGACCCCTCGTTGGGCTGAGGAGGTGGGGGGTCGCCGGCCCCCACAGGAGGACGGGGTGCAGGACACGGGGCAGGGGGGCGCTCACTGAGGAGGAAGACGTGCTGCAGGTTCTGGAGGAGGGAGCTCTCGAACTCTTGCTGCTTCTTTCTGGCCAGCTCCTGGGTGACCATGCAGCGGTCACACAGCCCAGCCCGCAGCCTGCGGGGCGAGGAGGGATGGCGAGAGGCTGCTCTGAGAGGGAGGGGCCGGGATGCCGCGCCCCCCGCCCCAGTCCCAGGACCTGCCCTGCCTTTCCCCACCACGTTGCCCACCCTGTGGGCTAAGCATGCCACATGCTGTTGAGTTTGGGAAGGAACCTTGAAAAGTGCAGTTTACTTAAGGCTCTGAGAAGTCCTGCAGTGGCTGAGTTGACTCCAGAGTATCCCAGACTCATTCTCCACAGAACGCTCTGGTCTTCCTCCGTCCCTGCCCCCATTATGAGTGGGGTGTGAGGTGCCCCCACCTGTTCTCCAGCGCCCGCAGGTTCTCCTTCAGCGCCTTCTGCTGCTCCCTGAGCTGGTGGTTCTTGGCACAGAGCTCCTCCACCCTCTGGGCATCCCTGTGGGGGACAATCTGAAGTGGGGGGTCTGATCTACCCAGAGAGCTCTCTACTACCCACTGTTCTCTCCCTGGCCACCAGCCTAGGACTTCCTTGAGACTTGGGGCCTCTCAAGGGCAGTGCCAGCTCGCCCAAGTGTGAGCGTGTATGGCCTTGAGGACTCTGTCTCGTCCATGTGCCACCTGGCAGCGTTCTGTGAAGTGGGGACCTGGGGAGTCTGCCTGTGGGTCTCCAGGACTCACGTGGAGTCCCCCTGTTGATAGCTATTGTCCCAGAGGTGCCCTTCAGGGATGCTCCTTGCGCATCCCCTTGGGGGGTCCCTGTTCACTCTGGTGGGCTTGGACTTTCCAGCCCCACTTCCTCCATCTCCTCGAGGCATGACCTTGGACCAGACTCCCCCTACCCGCTATGCTGAGCTTCACTTTCTCCTGCATCACTGCTAGTGGCAGTGCCAGGGCCCTGGGGCTGCAGGGGAAGAGGGGAGATGAACCCTGGGGAGTCACTGCCCTTCCAGTCTCCTGGGCCAGTCCTGTCCTCACTCACCGGCACCTCTCTGAGTTCAGTTCCATAAGCTTGTTCTGTAGGCCTGAGGAGTGAGGAAAGGAGCAGAGGTCAGGCCCAGCTGGGCTGCCACCTCTACATGGAGCCGGGGCATTTCCTGTCCCTGTTTGTCTGGCAGAACCCTCTCCAGACGCCCGCCACCTGCCTGGGTCCCTGCACTGACTCCCTGAGGTCACCCCCTTGGAGGGCTCCCAGTCTGCACCTGCTGCCAGCTTCTGGTCAGTCTCCTGGCGGCCTGGGACCCCGGTCTGGGCCCAGCCTCTCCCCTCCCTTGTCTCTGGCTCTGGTGTCAGCTGGGGATGGGTCCTGGATGCTGGGAGTCACCAGTTACCCAGCCAAGGCCCGGGAGGGATGCTTTTTGGGTGCTGCCAATGGGCCCCCAAGGGAGACCCCAGCACAACCCCTCCTCCCCTCCCATCATGGTCTGGCTTGGGTCCTAGGCTAGCCCAAGCAGTCCCCGCCCCTCCGCGTCTCTGGGCCTTTGATGTGGGAGGGGGAGTGAGCACTGTCAGAAATGTCAGGGGAGGGTCTGGTCCAGGCACTGAGGGAGTGAATGGAGCAGGTGGCTGCAGTCCTGTTGCTGGTGGGGAAACTGGACAGACATGCGTGCCAGGGCAGAGCTTAGCCTGGGGTTCTGGAAGGGGCAGAGGGATTTTAGCTCAGCACCCGGAACGCTCCAGACAAGCCTCCGGAGCCTTGGGCTCCATTCCTACAAGGAAAGTAGGTAACCTCCCTTCTGGGGGACAAGGAGGCCCCCGCCTGGGGCAAGGGGCTGGTTTTGGCTTTAGTGTCTCAGCTGTCTGTGGCCAGGCTGGTCTTTTATTTCTGCTCTGATGTGAACTGACCATTTAGGGGCCACCCCTCCAGGGCTGCACTTGGGTGTTGGTCTAAGGCTGGGTGCCTGGCCACAATGCAGCTCTGGGCTCTGGGTCAGGACTCCTTTTCTGGGCCTGCAAGTCATGGTCCTGGTTTTGGCGAGAATTGGAGGCAACATGTGGGAGTCCCCTGGCCTGAACTTGGCTCTTAGACTGCTGTCCAGTTGAGAGTTTGTCCTCCCCAAGGTACTCACCCATGACCTCATTCTCATGGACTTCCTTCAGTCTGTTTAGTGACTCTGTGAAGCTCTCCATGGCTCCCGTGGCCCTGGCCCTGGGTCCTCTGTGCTCCAGGTGTGGGGAAGGCCCCTTGGCCTCTACTGGCCCTCTGTTTCCAGCCTGTGGAGCAGGAAGCCATAGGACAGTCACATTGGCTCAGGAGGGGTCTGTGGGCTGCAGGGTGCAGGAGGTAGGTGTGGGAGTCCTGTCCTGTGACCACCCACTGGGTCCTGTCCACGCCTAAGGGGGGCATGTATGTCCATCCTGTAGGGATGGGACATTCTCACTTCATCTCAACTCCCTAATCCAGTCTTCACAGCAAAGCAGATGGCCTGAGGGGACCAGCTCCCACTTGGTGCTGGGACCATGAGGGTGCACGTGACCTGTGATGAAGCCCCAGACTGGAGACGCCCAAGCCGGCCGACAGCTGGCGGGTCAGGAAGCCAGGGTTTGTTCAGCCAGTGGGAAAGCTCTCTCAGGAGGGTCCAGGTGCCCGCAGTGGCATGGATGGCCCCGTGGGGCCTCGGTGGGGACTTTGGGGATTGGCTGGCTATTTTCTCTGTAGGAACTGGTGGCTGTGCACAGGCAGAAGTCCACCTAGCCGCCCCTCATGGCCTGGGCCCTTTTTCCTGCCTGTGTTTCACCTCCACGAAGCGTTTGCTAAAACTTAAAAGGTTGTGGGAGTGAGAATCCAAGCTGGGAGCAAGATAACCTTGCCCGTTGTGTGACTGCCGTGAGCTCTGGCCCCTCTGAGCAGCACTTTCTTCCCTCTGGTAGTGGCCACAAGGCCCGTCCAGTGGGCCTGGTGAGTATCTCTCGGGTCCCACAGGGTCCAGCTCAGAGCCGGGAGTGAGCCTGGGGCTCAGCCCCGAATCAGGTTCCTCACTGTGGTGCCAGGCGCCACCCTCCTCCGGGTGAGAGCCCCTCAGTCCTGGTGGCACACCTCTGGTGGTGGGTACCACAGGCCACCATTGCTCTGTGGCACTGTCTGTCACCCAGTGAGAGTCAGACCCACAGCTCGTAGCCAGGTCAGCAGCGATGCCACCAGCCCAGACCCATGCCATCATCACCTCCAGGCCAGGGGGAGGGAGCCCTGGGGTCCCCTGGCTTTGCATCTGCACATGCCCAGAACCTCACTTTCCCTCCTTCACAGAGCCTGCCTCGGCCCAGGCCACCACCAACCGGCACAGTGCTCCACCACCCCAGGAGGGCCTCTTCACAAACCCTGGAAACCTCTGCCCAAAGACCCCTTCGGCCTTGCCCGAGGCCACACGCAGCCCCCTCCTCCGCTCCTCACTGAAGGAGGTGTGTGGTCTCACTTGCGTTCAGAGACCGGAGTGTTTGCATCAGCAGTCCCCAGACTGGAAACCCTCCAGCGCCTGCTGGTAGTGTCCAGCGGTGGCAGGAGAGATGACGATCCAGGGCTGTTACGGTTTGCTTCCGAGACACAGCAGAGTAGGGGCCAGCGCACTGCAGGAGTCATGCACAGGAAGTGTAGAAGAGGCACAGCTGCTCTGGGCTCTCTGAAGCTGGATGCTGGGTGCCCTGGCAGTGGGACCGCCAACTGAGGGGGGCAGGCCCTGTGACCCCAAGATAAGCCAGGCCGGGGCAAGCACTCACTGTCCTGGAGCTTTCCAAGAGGACTTGACAAGGGGGCTGGCTCTCAGCTGGGTCCTCAAACCCCAGGCTCAGCAAGAGGACAGAGAATGGTCCTGTGTCTCACAGTGGCCACCAGAGCCCACAGGCAGGGATGTGCTAGACGGATGGAGTGACAGGAAGGTGGGGCTCTCCAAACTCGTTTTAGACATGCCTGGCCTCTGGGACACTCCCAAGAGATGGCCAGGGAAGAGGGGGAGGTCTCTGCCTACTGACTGTGTGTTGGGTGGGTGAGGGCTCTGGGAATGAGAGGAGCTTGGTGGGGTTCCCTTCCTTGAGGCTGGAAGCCAGAGGGGTGTCCTGGCAGGTTAGGGGACAAGATGCTGAATTGCAGAGGGTGGGGGAGACCAGGGCTGTAGTAGGGTGTACATGATAATTGGGCCTCACTTCCTGAGCCCATCTAACCCTGACCACACTGCAAGGAGCCCACTTTCCAGATGGGGAAGCTGAGGCCCAAAGACATCAGGTCATGCTCCCTGGCTGCCCAGTGGGAAGCGGGAGTCGGGGCTTGACTTCTCCCTGGGGCTGAGGATATGTCCTTGCCCTCTGTGGACCAGGGATGTGCTCCAGGTGGCCCTGCTCTGCTGGCTCTCCCATCTTCATCTGGTGGTGGGAGACGGGACTGTGGGAGGAGCTCTCCTCGGCTCAGGCTCCCTGCAGGGGGAGGTGGGCCAGCTGGGGAGGGCCAAGCCATTGTGCCTGAAATTCCACCCAGACCTGCCTGACAGGCTGTTCTTCCCTATCAGCGTCTACCATGGGCCCTGGGCTGGGCCAACACCCATGAAGGAGCCGCCCCTGGGAGCCTGCGGTGCCCCAGGCCCAGGAGAGGCTCTGCGGTTGGGCGCAGGTCCGAGTGAGAGGCCGACATTGTTCCTAATGACAGCACTGTGGTGTGGAGCCAGGTGGATAAGGGCCCAGACACCCTCCTCTGTCTGGGTACCCCAGGCTCCTCTCTATTCCAAACCGCCCAAAGACCCCACCTGGCTGTCCCTCTGGGGTCTCTGATGGGCAGGGGGCAGCATGGACACAGACCCGGGGCCAGGCACGGGCAGCACAGCTGGAAGGTGTATTCTGCTGGGAGCTTCACATCTCCCAGGGATGACCAGGGCTGTCCAGCCACTGGCAACAGTGCCATGGGGGTGGTGTGGCTCCCCTGGGCCGGCAGGTGACAGAGGGCGTTTGGCCAAGGAGAAGAGGACAGTCAGTCTCCTGGGGCAGCCCTTGACCCAGCCCCCACCCTCAAAGTGCAGGGGGGGTTGGGTCCAAGGAAGCAGCGGAGGGATGAGGAGGTGGGTCCCCAGCTGACAGGAATTTGGTGGTTGTGGGTAGGAAGAACCTCAGCTGTAAAAGCGCATGTGGGGTCTTCCCTGGTAGCTCAGTTCATAAGAATCCGCCTGCCAGTGCAGGAGACACAAGTTCGAGCCCTGGTCCAGGAAGATCCCACGTGCTGTGGAGCAACTAAGCCACACTACGGAGTCTGTGCTCTAGAGCCTGGGAGCCGCAACTACTGAAGCCCGCCTGCCTGCAGCCTGTGCTCCTCAACAAGAGAAGCCACTGCAACGAAAAGCTCGCGCATCACAACTAGAGAGCAGCCGCATTTGCCAAAACTAGAGAAGAGCCTGTGCAGCAACAAAGACCCAGTGCAGACAGAAACAAGTAAATGAACATAAATGAAATTATTTTTAAAAGGTGCATGTGGTCTCGGCCCGAGGACGGTGGGCCAGCCCTCCCTGGGGGCCTCCCTGGTGTTTGCCAGGTGTGCTGAGAGCCACTAAGGGGAGAGGCGCTGAGGGGCTCAGGGAACTCAAGGCAGGAGGGCTCCCCCCAGGCCTGGGGTGGGGGCTACAGTGGCGTCAGGAGGAGGGAGCAGGTTATGGGGTGGGGTCTTGCCTGCTGCCTCTGGGCCTGGGGGCCCTGGGCACTGGAGAGGGTGGCCCGAGTTGCCCACTGTGGGGGCTGGGGGTGGTGGTACTGGAAGAGGAGACCTGAGGGCTGCTCCTCAAGGGTCCAGGGTCACTCCTACTCCTGCTCTGGACACCCAGGCTGGACGATCTCTGCTGAGTGGAGCCCCAGAAGCTGCAGGTTGGAGGGCAGGGCAGGGGTCAGGCACACTGGTGACCCTGTGCACCTGCCACTCACCTGGGCAAGGTCAGCCTGCGCAGTGCGCCCTGGCCTGCCTGGAGCCTCTGTAGACGGGACTAGTGTGTCCCCAGAGCCTGAGTCCCTCATCTGAGGTAACCGCGCCGCCACCTCAGGTTGTTGTGGGCGTGTCCCACCAAATACGTGTGTCCAGACGATGCCTTCCGGGTGATGTGTGTTCTCAGCCCAGGGCCCAGCAGGCACTCAGCTAACTGCAGATGGAGACCCTGCATCCATCCCATGCAGCAGTCCCTGCAGGGAGCCCCAGGGGTCCAGCAGGGCTCCTTACAGGAGCCCAAGTTCAAGTGCCACCAAGGCCCTCTACAGGAGGACAAGAACACCCCTGAGTTCAGAGCAGAGTCTCAGATGCCAGCATTGATGATACACACTCGTGCCCTGCATGGACACTCAGGGACCACTGCATCTTTGTGGCCGTGTCTCAGGGAAATGCCCCTGCCACCATGAAGAAAGAAGGCCACCAGAGCTCCAGCTGTCGCCCTGGTCTGGGTGCTGCCCACTGAGCCACAAAGCCTTGGTGGAGAGTTTCTTGCCCGGCTCCTGGGCCAGCCGGCAGGGCCCTGGCCACTTTCTCTTGTTGGGGCCTCTTCTCCAGCATGCCCTCTGGTCCAGGAGCCCCAGGGCCCCACTTCTGCACCTTCTCTGCAGTTGATCCCTCCACCCACCTGCGAGTAACACGATGACAATGGTGCAGCGATAACCACAGCAATGGCCCTTGTTCCCCGGGCATCCGCTGAGCCGAGCACCGGGCCAGGGCTCTCTGCGCTGTGTAGCGCCCACTGCAGGTCTCCTACCATGTCCCAGAGTGACCCAGGGATGCTCCGCCTGCCCGTCACCAGGGGCCTCCTGAGGCTGGGCACACCATCCAAGCCCTTTCCATGTCCCCACACAGATCTTTACAGAGCACCTGCTGTGTGCCCTGGCTCAGCCCACGGGTGTGATTGGAGCTCACCCTGCCTTCTGGCACTCACTGACCCATTCTACAGACTCAGGGACAGGTGAGAAGCAGGTCAGAGACTCCAGTGGTGGCTCCCTACGCCCCACGTGGTGAGGGAGAAGCCCCTTCTCCGGTCACCTTAGCTGAGTCTCTCTCCCACTGTGTCTCAGTGTCCTGGGCCACAAAACGATGGCAGTGCCCTAGCCCAGCTCCTGGAGACTGAGGAGTCTGCACCCCTTGGGCTGCCGGGTCTCCTCCATGTGGCAGGCATCCAGTGCCCGTTGACTGCAGGTGGTCAGGGGCCAGCCTGCCAGCCCCCACATCCAGGCGTCTGGCAGGAACGTCTCATGTAGTCAGTCCCTGGGCTCACGTTGCCTGTGGAGTGGCCATGACAGCCCTCACTGTGCAGATGAAGGTTCTATGGCCCCGAGAGATGGCACTAGTCCACAGTCACCAGCTCGAAAGGGACATGGCCAGTGCAGCCTCCTGCAACCTCCTGGGCCAGCTCAGATGGCAGGTCCTGAGAGGTGCCATTGCCTGGATGGTTTCTAGCATCACCAGACACGTAGACCCATGACACATGTGCATACATATGTGATGCCCACACGTGCAGACACAACGGTATCCTAACAACATCCCAACAACTACTGCATGAGAGAAAAGTGTGCACATGCGTGCACTCCCCCCACTGCACGTGGCACTGCGCAGGACGGGGGAAAGCTGCTTGCACGTGTGCGCCCATACTCGAGTATTGCATGTGCGTGTGCACACATGCACAGAGGCACAAGGCAGGTGTGCACTTGCTCCGCAAGGCCGAGGTGTCGCTGGTGGCTCAGATAACAGCGGGCCCTGCAACCTGATTCCTCAAGGATGGGCCGGCCCAGGGCCACTGCGACTTCTCAGCCGCCTCCCTGAGGCCTGGCGGGGGGAGGCTGAGCAGGACCGAGGCCTGGGAGCCTTTTGTCACTGCTTTCCCAGGGGACACCAAACTGAGGGCAGCTGATGTCCTACAGTGGCCTGCAGGGAGCCATGGCTGGCTGCACCACGTTCCAGCCCTCATTCCCCAGCTGCAGCCTGTCTGAGGATCCAGGCGGTGAGGCCGGACCAGGATGAAGTGCCAGGCCCCCGGCCTGTTCCCAGTGTCCCCAGAAGACCCAGGGACTTCCCAGCACAGCAGTGCCAACCCCAGCCTTCCAAGCCTTGGCTCCCCCAGCCTGTCTGCCCAGGAAGCTTGCTGCAGCTTGTGCTCCCACTCAGTCCCCTGGACCGTGTACCCCAGAGCAGGGGCTGTGGCCACCACTCCAGCCTGGCCCTTCCTCCAGCCCCCACGAGCAGGGGCTGGTTCTCCGCTTGGTAGCTAGCACCCCGCAGTGACCCCAGATCTTGTGCCCCTTCCCCTGCCCCCAACTACTAAAGCCACTGGGGCCCCGGGGCCCCCAGGTACTCACATGGTCCCGTGTCCGCATCGACCTCCGGGAACCTCCGCTCTGCTCTGGGACGCTCCCGCCTGAGAGATGGAAACCAGCACTATGAACTTGCTTGGGAACAAGACATAATTTTGGTCAAACCCGCTTGACAGGTTTTTGATTCCCCCAGCCAGGAGCAGAGAGGAGGCAGAGCCGGCCCAAAGCTACCCAACGGGTTCTGCCATCGCACAGAAAGTGGCAGAACGGGTCGGGTCTGACCCTCACAGAGAGAGGATTGTTTCTCCATGATCTCCGCACGGCCTGGGCCTCTGGCTGGAGCCGGGCAGTTTGCAAGGAGAATCCAGAGCCTGGAAGTGGACGTGAGGGGCAGGGCAGGGGCAGATTGTAGGGGAGCTGGGGGAGGAAGGAGCGTTCTCACCTCTGGGTGGAGGAGAGCAGAGAGCCTCTCCCCTGGCTCCCGTGGACTGAGCTGTCCTGCCTCAGTTTCCTTGTCTGTAAATTGGGGATGATGACCACAGGCCTGCCTCTATTGGAGCTCTGGAGATGGAATCTAGATGTGGGGTTGGCAGTGGCCCTGCTGGGTTGGGGCCCCTGCCTTTCACTGGCTCCTCTAGCCCCCACTAGAGAACAGGCAGGTGGCCTAGGCGGGTGGGCATCTAGGGTCTCAGGGCGGCCTGGGGTGCCCTGTGGGGCTGGGCCAGGGGCCACCACCATGGGCACAGGAGCAGCCGGGCATTGCAGTTTTCCGTGTTTGTCCTCCGCTCGCGACACTGTGGCTGCACTCATGCAGAAAAGAGCTGGCCCAAGGGCCACAGCCACCCCATACTCTTCCCCCTCGGCTCCCCTCTGCTTCCTCCACAAGCCCCCACCCTGTACTCCCTCACCCTGACCCCCCTTAAGCTACACCCAAATTCCTACCCCCAACTCTGCACATGAGCCCTCCCTTGGGGTACCTGAGAGAAACCCAGGGAGTTCTCAGGGCTCCATGGGGGAGGACCCGGGCTCTAGGCCAGCTGCCCTGGTGAGGTCCCAGGAGGCACTTCCTGCTCCCTGGTGAGGCCCCTGCCGGCTGCCCCCCAACCCCACCCCAGGCTCTCAGGGGAGCAGTGGCTTATTGGGCACCCCCAGGCTCTAGCCTGCCGGGAGCTTTGCAGATGCCTCCTGGCTGGGCCCCTGGGGGAGGTGTCTGCATGCTGTGGGGCCCTTGGCGTGTGCCCTGCACAAGGGGGTGGACACGGTGAGCGTGGCGCAGCCTGGCCTGTGGGGACCGTGTGTGTGTGTGCGCTCACGCCTCAGCTTGTCTCTTCACGTGTTTGGTGTGTTCTTGTTGTGTGAGTGGTGTGCTATGTTCAAGGTTGGGGTTGTAGATGTGAGGGTGGGCTGTGTGGCTTTGGCTTTGTGTGCCTGTGTCTGGGTGTCCCCACGGGGAGGGCAGAGGCAGGGACAGCGTTGACCCTCAAAGCAGCCAGGGTCAGCCCAATTGAGCCCTGCCCCCCTCCCTCCACCTCAGCCAGGTTTGAGCCCCAACTCTGCCCCTTGAGAGCTGGCTCACCTTGGGCCAGTCACCCCACCTCTCTGAGCCATGGCCTCATGATGGCGGCTGGACCAGGGTCTGCCCCAGGAGGTGCTCACTGTGCTTGTCAGTGGCTTGGGCGTGGGCTCCAACTGGACCATGTTAGTAGTTGAACGAAAGCTCTAGTTCCCCATAAAGGGAAATTCAGAGCCATCCCGCAACCCAGGGATCCGAGGTCCCTGCAGCACTGTCTCCATGTCTCTAGCAACGCACCGTGCATCGACGGTAAGTGGATGAACCATCCACAAGCCATCCACACCTCTTTGGGAGGAGAGGACCTCTGACACCCCAGCGATGCAGTGAATGTCAGGCATCCCGCTGGGGGAGGGCGGCTCAGGAGGGGACGCTAGCAGACTCCAGGAGGAGAGTGCCCGGAGAGGGAACAGCCAGAGGCAGTGGGAAGCTGCCAGGGTCCGGGATCAGGTGAACAAAGGGTGGCAGAAACTTCCTAGGGTGAGGGCATGTTCTATACGGTATTGTGGTGGTTGGTATTACAGGGGAGTGCCTGTTTGGCAAAACCCATCAACTTACACTTTAAAAGTGTGAATTTTGTTTTATGCAAATTATACCCCAATAAAGTTTTTTAAAAATTAATACGCTAGAGTAGTTTTAGGCTCACAACAAAACGAGAAGGAAGTATGGAGATTCCCCATATGCCCCCTGTGCTGCCCCTGCCCCACCCCCACCCCTGTTATCCAACCCCCACCAGATGGTGCATTTGTTACAACTGATGAACTTGCACTGACACGTCATCACCACTCAGGGTCCACAGTCCACATCAGGGTGGACTGTTGTGTTGTACATTCTTCGGGTTTGGGCAAACGTATCATGACATGTATCCACCATTATAGCATCATACAGATACAGAAAATACAGAGTATTTTCACTGCCCTAAAAATCCTCTGCGCTCCACCTATTCATCCCTCCCTCCCCCCCATCCCCGGCCACCCCTGATCTTTTCACTGCCTCCATAGTTCTGCCTTTCCCAGAGTGTCACAGAGCTGGAGTCACACAGTCTTCAGCCTTCTCAGGTTGCCTTCTTTGACTTCGTAACACTCACTTATATTCCTCTATGTCTTTCCATGCCTTGATAGCTCATTTCTTTCTCATGCCATTCAATTGAATATTATTCAATACTCCACCGTCTGCATGCATCACAGTTTGTTTGTCCATCACCTGCTGAAGGACATCTTGATTGCATCCAACCTGAGGCAATTATGAATATGGCTGCTATAAACATCCACGTGCAAGTTTTGGTGTGGACTCAACTTTCAACTTCTTTGGGTAAATAGAAGGAGCATGATTGCTGGATGGTATGGATAGTCAGAGCATGTTTAGTTTAATAAGAATGAAGTTGATTTTGAGAAAGCTGAAATGCTCTCTAGGACATGCAGGCTTGCTGTTCTCCCAGCCCTGTACCCCCCACCCCCATTCCCGAAGAGAATAAGACTCCACTATCCAGCCAGGCTAGGGGACAAATCAGCCGGCTGCTCCCCGGTGACAACGGCTGAGCTTGCTGCCACACTGTGCAGGGACCAGTAATCCTGGGGCCAGGGGTGACGGGGGGGCACAGCTTTATTCAGGCTCCCTCTCTTTGTCCCAGACACATGTGGATGCTGATCATAAGACACTTGTTCCTGTGTTAATAGTGCCACATGGGTGGGAGCGGTGGGACCAGCCAGGTGCAGAGGAGCAGGAGACACGCAGCCTAGGACCCCACCTGGCAGGCCACAGAGCACCACTGCAGGGTGGGCAGTACAGAGGGAGGCCGCTGCTTGCAGAGCCCCACTGTGTGCAGGCCCTGCTGACATCCCATCACCCCGGTCACCCTGGGGAACAGGAGGTGAAGGATGGTTTGTGACAAGGTGAGAGGGCAAAGGTCCCTCTAGTCAAGGCTATGGTTTTTCCAGTGGTCATGTATGGATGTAAGAGTTGGACTATAAAGAAGCTGAGCGCCGAAGAATTGATGCTTTTGAACTGTGGTGTTGGAGAAGATTCTTGAGAGTCCCCTGGACAGCAAGGAGATCCAACCAGTCCATCTTAAAGGAGATCAGTCCTGGGTGTTCATTGGTAGGACTGATGTTGAAGCTGAAACTCCAATACCTTGGCCACCTGATGCGAAGAGCTGATTCATTTGAAAAGACCCTGATGCTGGGAGGGATTGAGGGCAGGAGGAGAAGGGGATGACAGAGGATGAGATGGTTGAATGGCATCACTGACTCAATGGACATGGGTTTGGGTGGACTCCGGGAGTTGGTGATGGACATGGAGGCCTGGCGTGCTGCAGTCCATGGGGTCACAAAGAGTCGGACACGACTGAGTGACTAAACTGAACTGAACTGAACTGAGGGGGCAAAGAAGAAAAGGAAAGATATAGCCATCTGAATGCAGAGTTCCAAAGAATAGCAAGGAAAGATAAGAAAGCCTTTCTAAGTGATCAATGCAAAGAAATAGAGGAAAACAATAGAAAGGGAAAGACTAGAGATATCTTCAAGAAAATGAGAGCAACCAAGGGAACATTTCATGCAAAGACGGGCACAATAAAGGACAGAAATGGTATGGACTTAACAGAAGCAGAAGATACTAAGAAGAGGTGACAAGAATACACCAAAGAACTATACAAAAAAGATCTTAATGACCCAGATAACTGCAGTGGTGTGATCACTCACCTAGAGCCAGATATCCTGGAATGCAAAGTCAAGTGGGCCTTATGAAGCATCACTACTAACGAAGCTAGTGGAGGTGATGGAATTCTAGTTGAGCTACTTCAAATCCTAAAAGATGATGCTATGAAAGTGCTACACTCAATATGCCAGAAAATTTTGAAAACTCAGCAGTGGCCACAGGACTGGAAAAAGTCAGTTTCCATTCCAATCCCAAATAAGGACAATGCCAAAGAATGCTCAAATTACTGCACAATTGTACTCATCTCATATGCTAGCAGAGTAATGCTCAAAATTCTCCAAGTTAGACTTCAACAGTATGTGAACCAAGAACTTCCAGATGTTCAAGCTGGATTTAGGAAAGGCAGAGGAACAAGAGGTCAAATTGCCAACATCCATTGGATCATAGAAAAAGCAAGAGAATTCCAGAAAAACATCTACTTCTGCTTTATAGACTACACCAAAGCCTTTGATTGTGTGGATCACAATAAACTGTGGAACATTCTTAAAGAGATGGGAATACCAGACCACCTTACCTGCCTCCTGAGAAATGTGTATACAGGTCAGTAAGCAAGTTAGAACTGGATGTGGAACAATAGACTGATTCCAAATTGGGAAAGGAGTACGACATGGCTGTATATTGTCACCCTGCTTATTTAACTTATATGCAGAGTACATCATGCGAAATGCCAGGCTAGAGGAAGCACAAGCTGGAATCAAGATTGCTGAAAGAAATATCAATAACCTCAGGTATGCAGATGACACCACTCTTATGGCAGAAAGTGAAGAGGAACTAAAGAGCCTCTTGATGAAAGTGAAAGAGGAGAGTGAAAAACTACCTTAAAACTCAATGTTCAAGAAACTAAGATCATGGTCCCATCACTTCCTGGCAAATAGATGGGGAAACAATGGAAACAGTGACAGATTATTTTGGGGGCTCCAAAATCACTGCAGATGGTGACTGTAGCCATGAAATGAAAAGATACTTGCTTCTTGGAAGAAAGGCTATGACCAACCTAGACAGTGTATTAAAAATCAGAGACATTACTTTGCTGACAAAGGTTCGTCTAGTCAAAGCTATGGTTTTTCCAGTAGTCGTGTATGGATGTGAGAGTTGGGCTGTAAAGAAAGCTGAGTGCCAAAGAACTGATGCTTTTGAACTGTGGTGTTAGAGAAGACTCTTGAGAGTCCCTTGGACTACAAGGAGATCCAACCAGTCAATCCTAAAGGAAATCAGTCCTGAATATTCACTGGAAGGACTGATGCTAAAGCTGAAGCTCCAATACTTTGGCCACCTGATATGAAGAACCGACTCATTGGAAAAAAGCCCTGATGCTGGGAAAGATTGAAGGCAGGAGGAGAAGGGGATGACAGAGGATGAGATGGTTGGATGGCATCACCAACTGTATGGACATGAGTTTGAGCAAGCTCTGGGAGTTCGTGATGGACAGGGAAGACTGGTGTGCTGCAGTCCATGGGGTTGCAAAGAGTCAGACATGAGTTTGTGACTTAACTGACTGAGGGGGGCCTTTAGAGGGAGTGCAGAGCAGGAGGTATCCACTGAGAGGTCAGAAGGTGACGTTGGGTGGGAGCAGGAGGGAGAAGCCACATGGCTAGAGAGTGTGCCTGGAGTGAGCAGAGCCCATGTCGTCAGAGCAGGGCCTGGGAGCTCAGGGACAGGTCCCCTTCCCCAGCCTGGAGTCTCCCTTACTCTGTTGGGCAGATCAAGCCCTGGATCTTGAGCTCAGCTGCCCCTGATCCCCTGGGGGAACTGGTTTAAGCCTCAGTTTCCCTGTTCATCTGACTGGCCGTCACCAAGGACCTGCCTGGGAAAGCTGGACCAGCTCAGTGGATATGAAAGTACAGGAAAATGCCCTGTGAGGTCTGGGATACCCCTCTCAGTGTGTTGGGACTGAGGGGCCATCAGGAGAGCCGCAGCTGGCCAGGGTTCATGCGCAGGCACCACTGGGCGGGCCAGCAACTTCCAGGAGCACCATGTAAAGCTTCTCTACCTCTGGGGTCATGGGTGGAGGGCAAGGGCAGGGGAAGGTGCCTCCTGGCCTAAGGAGGGGGCATCCAAAGGAGGGTCTTGGGGGTGGCAGATACCTGCTGCTTCCCAGTCATCCACAGACTCATTCACTCATGTGTTCGTACGAGTGTCTACAGGGCTCAGTCCTAAGCTCTGGGTGCACACATGGTTACGACCCTGATGCAAACAGTTCTCTCCTGCTTAGGAGACTTCTGGCTGTCAGAATCAGGTGCTAGGGAGCAGTCTTTGAGCATCAGTGTACTCGACTGTACCCCAGAGACGAGGATGCCCACTTGGCAGGGTGGATGTGAGAATAAGATGAGATGGTGTCTTGGCATCACACATGCATTCATTCAGAGTTGATGCCCCAGGGAGCCAGGAGCTGGGGATGGGGTGACCTAACCAGGTGGGCACCCATCTCTCAGAGGGCATGTTGTCCAGGAGACTGTGGCCTGGTGTCAGAGCTCATGGGCTGCCCCAGGGCCCTCAGTCTTCCACTTCAGTTCAAGGCTGGAGCTGGCAGGGCAGGAGAGTAGGGAGTCTCGGCAGGTCCCAGAGCCCGGCCCGGGAGTCCTCTGCACCAGGCGGCCTTCCTCTGATACCCGGGGACGGGGGCTACAGAAGCAGGGCTCCAGGCCCCCAGCCCTGGCTCCCTGGACAGCTGGAGCCAAAACCCTGGCCCGGTGAGGCGCTCTCCTGGGCTTTTATCCCTGCACTGGGAGGGGTTGGAGATAAGGCATCAAAGCCTTTTGCAAATGTACCTTTAAAAGCTGGGCCTGTTCTGCCTGCTGTTTGTGTTACTGGATTGATGGATGGGGTGGGAGGGGGGTGGGGGGCACTGGCCCCCAGATAAATGGGTCACCTATTAATATGGCCCTGCAAAGTGGGGGGTGAGGGTGGGGGTGGGGAGGGGCTCCTATGATGTCTGGGACTGCTGTTCCCACCCTCACTGAAGACAGACTCCTGATGACCTGGCTGGGGGATGGGGCAACTGGCAGTGGGCTTGGCCTGGGCAGTTGGAAGGGTGAAGGGGGCCTGGGATTTCTTAGGGGAGGGAGAGGGTGCGGCACCCCCCAACCCTCCCTCTGAGTGGCCTCAAGACCAGGCACCCTATTGAAGATTCCTTTTGATAATTCGAGAACTGTAAGGACGACCCACCTTGCAAAGCAGTAAAACACCACAAATAAGGCCAAAGTCTCTTTTTATTGTCACCTCCCGTCCCCTCCCCAGGGTAACCTCTGCTAAGGCTGACTGTGTTTCCCCCAGATCTTTCTGTGTATAACCACCTACCTGTGCATTTTAATCATCTTTAAAGTGCACATTTAGTACAATCCCAGATTTGTGCAATCAACACCACTGACTCCAGAACATTTCTTCATCCCCAGAGCAAGCCCTGTACCTGTTAGCCATGACTCCCCACAGCCTGACAACGACTAAGGTGCTTTCTGTCTCTATGGGTCTGCCTGTTCTGGACAGTTCATATAATTGAATCACACCATATGGTCTTTGCTGTCTCGCTTTTTCACTGAGTAGAGTATTTCCAAGGTTCACCAGTGTTGTAGCATGTGTCAGCACTCCTTTTCAGGGCTGAATCATATTCCACTGTATGAACAGATGTTTTGTTTATCCATTTACCTGTTGATGGACTTTTGTTTCTTCTCCCACCTGTTAGCTACAGGGAATAATGCTGCTATGAACATTCATGGACACATGTTTTACCGATCACCTGTTTTCAGATCTCCTGGGTAAACACGAGTGGAAGTGCTGGGTCGTAGGATGACTTCCTCTTTAACTTTTTGGGGAGCTGCCAAAGGATTCAGAATTTTAACAATGAGGTGATTTAATTGAGCAGTTGGTGAGAACCACACACAGTCTTTAGCACAGCATTTTTGCACATCCCAATGTTGGAGTCTTCTGGGGTTCTTACTGAAAACAATTGTTTATGTGTCTATTGTAGTCATGAAATGCAGGTCAAGAGTGATAGATGGTAATCAAATAGCTGGAGAGAGGTAGACTGACTGACAGGTACATAGGTGGATCGGTGGATAGAGAGAGAGATGGATGGATGGATGGATGATATTAACAGATGAATTGATGGATCAATAGATGGATGATAAATGGATATATAGATGGGTGGATGGATAGATCAATGGATGATGGATAGATCAATGGATGGATGATATTAATAGATGGATGGATGATGAATGGATGGATGGTATTAATAGATGGATGGATGGGTGGATCAATGGGTGGTTGGATAGATGAATGGATCAATGGATGGATAGACAGATGGGTGATATTAATAGATGGATGGATGGATGATGTTCAGGCTGGTATGGAGATTGGGAGTCAGCAGATTGGAGGTGAGACCAGAGACTCTTGTTTTAGCAAGCTCTTAGGTGGATGGTAGGATCAGGCTAGTCTTCATTCCATCCCGACAGCTTCAGGGCATTCCTCCACATGAGCGACTTCACTAAATTTAGCCATGTCTACCCGTAGACTTTCCTGTTGCTTCCATTTCTTTAAAAAATTTTTTTCCTCCTCCCCATGGCAAGTGAGACCTTCATTCTCTGACCAGGGATCTAAACTGCGCCCGTGCATTGGAAGGCAGAGTCTTAACCTCTGGACCCCCAGGGGAGTCCCACCATGTCACTTGCATTTCTGGGGTTCGTTTTGTTTTTCGCCTGTGACAGAGTGCTGGAAGGCAACTGATTCTTGCAGAAAGATGAGAAGGGGAGTCTCAGGGTAGGATCCTACCCGGCTTGTTTCACCGGGCCAGAGGGCTGTGCCAGTCCTGAGCTGAGCTGTGCAGGATCAGGTGAAGGATCCAGGTTGGCCTGTAGAGCCTGGACAGGGGCTGGCGGAGGGCGAGGGGCAGGAGAAGAGGGCTGTCTGTGTGGCCGGAGTCCCTACCAGGGCTGAATCTGGCTGAGGAGAAAGTATGAAAATGTAAGGCGGCACTAAAAGCTTAGCAATCAAGAGGCATAATGTACATTTCTGGGGTTTGATTTTTTAATTTTTATTTTATTAAAAAATTTTTTTTTAAGTTTTTTTTTTTTATTATGTGGACCATTTTTAAAGTCTTCATTAAATTGCAGATCGTTAACTGCCCTGGTGTGTGTGTGAAGTTCTACACAGTCTCATCTCCTCTGTAGTTTCCCAGACCTACCACCAATGCTGAGTCAGCATTCCCAATACCTACTGTGACCTTTCTTCCCCTTGTCCTTCTATAAACACCGCCCCTGGGGCCCCTGTCCCTAAACCCCGGCAGCCACTGACCTGTTCTCCATTTCTAGAATCTGTCATTCCCAAAATACTCTATGGGATCTTAGAGTGTGTGCCCTTTGGTGACTGGTGGGCAACTGTGTGTGCCCTTTGGGGACTGGTGTTTGTATCCATCTTTTTTTTTGAACTTTTTATTTTGTATTAAGGTATAGCTACCGTCATTTTTTAAAAAAGATTTTGATTTGATGTGGACCTTTTTTTAAAAGTCTTTACTGAAATTGTTACAATATTGTTTATGGGTTTTTTTTTGGGGGAGGGGGTTGGCCTCAAGGCACATGGGATCCTGATTCCCCAAACAGGGATTGAACCCATACCCCCAGCATTAGAAGGCAAAAATCTTAACCACAAGACCACCAGGGAAGTCCTCTCTTGATATTGTCTTTTAAAATATATATGTATTTTAAATTTGCCATTTTATTTGTTTTTAGCTGCGCTAGGTCTTTGTTGCTGTGAGGACTTCGCTCTAGTTGTGGCGAGCGGGGGCTACTCTCTAGTTGCAGAGAGATGAGGCTACTCTTCATTGCAGTGGCTTCTCCTGTTGCGGAGCACGGGCTCCAGGCTCTTGGGCTCCAGTAGTTACAGCTCCCAGGTTCTAGAGCACAGGCTCAGTAGTTGTGGTGCACGGGCGTCGTTGTCCCCCGGCACGTGGGATCTCGGCATATCAGGGATTGAACCTGTGTCTCTTGCATTGTCAGGCAGACTCTTTACCACTGAGCCACCAGGGAAGCCCCAGTATTGTCTTTTGTAGAACAGATGCTTTCAGTTTGGATGAAGTTCAGCCTGTCAGTTTTCCCTTTTATGGACTGTGCCTTTGGTGGTGTATCTGAAAAGGCATCACTGTGCCCACATCACCTAGGTTTTCTTCTGTGTTATCTTCTAGGAGTTTCTTAGTTGCACTTTACATTTTAGGTCTGTGATGCATTTGAGTTCATTCCTGTGATGGGTGTAAGGTCTGCGTCTAGATTCGTCTTTGTGTCCAGTGGTTCCAGCACCGTTTGTTGAAGGGACTGTCTTTGCTCTGTTGTGCTGCTTTGCTCCTTTGTCCAAGATCAGTTGAGTGTGTTTATGGGGGTCTGTTTCTGGGCTCTCCGTTTTGTTCCATTGATCTGTTTGTCTGTTCTTTCCCCGAACCGCTCTGTCTTCACTACTGTAGCATTTTAGTAAGTCCTGAAGCTGGGTAATCACCCCTCCAGCTTTGTTCTCTTTCAAGCATTTTAAATATTTATTTATTTATTTGGTTGTGTCAGGTCTCGCTGCAGCTCACAGGACCATCCCTTGTCAAAGCAGCGTGCAAATCTTAGTGGCAGCATGTGGGGTCTTAGGTCCCTGACCAGGTATCCAACCCCAGCCCCTGTGTTGGGAGTGCTGGTTTTAACAACTGGACCACCAGGGAAGTCCCTTCTCCTTCAACGTCGTGTGGGTCATTCTGGGTCTTTTGCCTCCTCTCCACGTGAACTTTAGGATCCGTTTGTTGGTATCCACAGAGCAACTTGCTAGGATCTTGGTTGGGATTTCACTGACTCTTCCACACCCTTCTGAAACAGCCTTTGCTGGCCTTGGGGTAGGGGCTCTGAGGAGCGCAGAGGGGCTTGCTGCTAAACCTGGTGTGCCTTGGATTGTCACCTAACTCAGCTTCATTTTGGGGACAATGGGGGTGTCTGAGGTATCTGTTTCCTGGTGGATTTGATGAGAGAATGCCCATGTGGGAGGCCCAGGCGGTCCCGGGCCTGCTGAGTCCTTGCAAATGTGCACTCTTTTTTAAAAAGAAAATGTATGCATGTATTTATGGCTGTGTTGGGTCTTAGCTGCGGCATGTGGGATCTTTCTGTTGCAGTGCTCAGTCTTCCTCTAGCTGTGGTGCGTGGGCTCAGCAGCTGCGACACTCAGGCTTAGTTGCCCGGAGGCATCTGAGATCTTAGTCCCCAGACCGGAGATCAAACCTGTGTTCCCCTTCGTTGCAAGCCAGATTCTTAACCACTGGCACTAGACAAGTCCTCTCAAACGTGCAGTCTTGAGAGTTCTTTGTTAGTTGCCATTTTGGAGGTCAGCGGCTGAGGAGGGCACTGACCCCTCAGCCTTGCAGCCAGATGACACATAGGCTTAGGGAGCAGGGCTGTCAGCGAAGGTGGTTTCACCCCTGAACATGGCATCCTGGTCACTAGGGCTGTGATGGCCGCCCGGAGCCCGGCCAGCAGTTCTTGGCCTCTTTGCCTGACTCCAGGAAGCTTAAAACTTGTTTTTCTTCTTCCTTGTCCCCAGATATAAACAGCCCGGACCACAGTGGCTGTGCTCTCGGGCACTGCATGTCTGAGCAGAGTGGCCCTGGCTTCCTGGAGCTGCGGAAATTTATGGGCACACGTAGTGGAGACTGGAAGTCACACCCAGTCAGGGTGGCTTGATCTGGGGTTTTAGGAGAGGAGGCAGGGGTGAGGAGGTGTCTGTGATGAGAGTGACCCCAGCCCTGAGCTGGGCTGTCCACTGGCACCTCACAGATAATAAAACTGCATCTTCCTGCAGTGCTCGGGGGGAGAGGGAGTGTGGGGGGCGGGGGGGGGGGCGGGGCCCTGTGGACCAGGATGTTGTAATGGTGCCTCGCGGCCCAGAGTGTGATGTCAGAAAGCCATGGCCCATGTGCCACGGATCCCACACACATCATAAAGATACATTAATGGGCCGTGTGTCTTTACAGAAATACTGATATTGTTGTTTTACGAGAAATGAGAGCTGAAAATATTAAAAGTTAGAATGTTAGGGCCTTAAAAAAAAAAGTTAAATGATGAGGACGTGGGAACAGAGCTCACAAACTCTGTCCCTGCTGGTCTCAGCATCCTGGGGGTGAGGGGCCTGTGATGGACGTCGCCAGTCTCCAGTAGCCTCCTGTGGGCTGTGGACCCTCTAGGGGCCTCCTCCTTGGGACGTTTGGGGGCTACATGATAGGATGAGGGGTGCTGGGGTTGTCCAAATATTCTCAGGCCAGGCCTTGGAGGGGGGCCACCGCATGTACAGGGCTGAAGCCTGGGAGCAGCAATTGGGCCTCCCATCAGCCTGGTCCCCTGGCTCTGGGAGTGGCTGGAATGTACTGAGGACTTCCTTTCACCCCAGTTCTTCCCAGAAAGGGGATTTTTCTGGCTCCCCATCATCAGAGGGCAAATGCTCTGGGGTCAGAATTGAAGCCTTTATTTTATGGATTGAAGAGCTTGAATGACCCTCTACAAATGAGCAGATTAGGGGGCCTGAAGGGACTATAATGGTGGAAGTCGGGGTGGCTGTCCCATACCCTCGAGTGGGCTGTCATTCCCCCGGGCGCTGAGAGCTCGCGAGGACAGGCTGCCAGGTGAATCGATTCTCTCGTCCAGTGGTGCTTCCGTCCCTGCTGCACTCCCCGGGGTTTGCCGGTCATCAGGGTATTTGAGCTCTGCCGCCTGTGTGTACCCAGAACACTGCACACCCAGGGTTAGACCCTTCCAAAGCCTTGATCAGGCTTTATTTTAATTTTTTAAATTAAAGTGAAATTCCCACTATCTCAAATTAGCCATTTTAAAGCAAACAATTGGGGAGCATTTAGTACCTTCACAATGCTGTGTGACCATCACCTCTGTCTAGTTCTAAAACACTTCTATTTCCCAGAAAGGAGACCCTGTATCCATCAAGCCTTCACCCCCTGCTCTCTTTCCCCAGCTCCTGGTGACCACTGACCCACTGTCTGTCTCAATGGACGTTCTGTGTAAACGGGGTCCTGCGATACGTGGTAGCCCATGTCTGGCTGCATTCACGCAGCATCGTGTTACTGAGACTCATCCGTGAGGGAGCTGGTGTGGTTCTTTGTTCTCTTTCATGACCGACTGAGGTCCATTGTGTGGATGGGCCATATCTTGTTGATCCATCATCCTGTGAGGGACACAGGCTGCTCCCTCCTGTGGCTACTGTGAGCAGCGCTGCCGTGACTGCTGGTACGTGTGTATCCGCATTCCTGTCGTCTGTCTTTCCCAGTCTCTAGCCCACATTCGGCACCAGAGGTGAGCACAGTCACACAGCGGGCAACCTCTGCTGGTCAAAGTCACATGTGTGAGGGGCACCCACCGGTCCCTTTGCGGTGGTCATTCTGCTTGCTGACAGAGTTCCCTCGAGTCGGTAGACTACACTAGTTTATCTGCTCTCCTGCTGATGCACTTTTTTGAGTGGAGCTGCTGTTTGTGTGCCCCTTTTGTGTGAATGCTGGTTTTCCTTTCCATGGGCAAATACGCAGGAGTAGATGGATGATGCTTCACATGGCATCTACTTGACTGTAGGAGGCAGCCACACTGCTTTTTGCAGCAGTTGCTCCATCTGCATTCTGGCCAGCAGGTATGAGAGTCCAGCTGCTCCAGTCTTCCAACACAGAGCTGTCAGTACTTTAAATTTTAGCCATTCTCAGAGGGTATTGATTCTGCTTTGAAGCTAGGACAACTGAAGCTCAGAGAGGTGAAGTGAGCAGTCCAGGGTCCCATGCGGAGTAGTCAGAGACTCGGAGTTCACCTGCGACTAAGCCCAGACTCCTAGTCCCAAACCATGTGGCCTGTGTCGCCACCCCTGTCCTGGTACAGGACTGCAAAGGCCTCCAGAGAAAGGTCCATCCAGTGACTGATAAGTGGACACTTCAAAATCTGGGGAGACAAGCAGGAGAGTGTTCTCACCCCTAGACAGACCGGGGGCCAGCCCAATGGGAGAGACCCCTCGAAGCTTCAGTAATAGTAATATAGTCATATTGCTAACTGCTAAGTCACTTCAGTCGTGTCCGACTCTGTGCGACCCCATAGACAGCCTCCTACCAGGCTCCTCCGTCACTGAGATTCTCCAGGCAAGAACACTGGAGAATTTCCTTCTGCTATTTCCTTCTCCAATGCATGAAAGTGAAAAGTGAAAGTGAAGTCGCTCAGTCGTGTACGACTCTTAGTGACCCCATGGACTGCAGCCTACCAGGCTCCTCTGTCCATGGGATTTTCCAGGCAAGAGTGCTGGAGTGGGATGCCATTGCCTTCTCCAAATATATATATAGTCATATTAGGCTTCCTTTAATAAACCCCTAGAGGTGGGGATGGTAAGACTCCTCCCTCCCTTGAACCCGAGGCTGGTGGGTGGCCAGGGGGACAGACGGAAACTTCCCTGACCTTGAGAGGCAGTGGGAGCCCCCAGAGCAGGGTGGGATGCTCCTGGGACCCTCCCTCACCCAGGCAGGCCCGGCCTGGGGCTGAGGCCTGTGTGGTCCCCACATCCTATGTTGCTTTCCCAAACACGCACAGTTACATAAACCGTGATAACACTTCATAAACATTTTTCTAACATGTGGAATGTTTGACATGAATTTCAGCTATTTTAGAACTAATAAACAATTGTCAATGTCACGGCCGACACGAAGCAGAAGCCGCAGAGCTTTATGGAAGATCAAAGGCGGGAGGGACGACCTCCTCTTCAGAGGAGAAGAGGACACAGAGTAACCCGTCCTGGTCCTTCCGAAGGCGGGGCCTTCTGAGCGAGCTCGGATCTGGGCAGTCGCGGCTTCGGGGCCCCTTCCCACTGGGCAGGCCCCTCGGGTTCCTGGCTTCCAGATGCTCATTAGGACTCACCGCTGCCGTCTGCGCCTGTCCAGGGAGGGCCATCGGGGTGGAGTGTGCTGGTCAGTGAGCAACAGCAAGCTGCCGGGCGCCTCGCCAGCTTCCTGGCCTCGGGGCCCACGACTGGCGCCAGGGAGCTGGCCGGTGGAGGCCCAGCGCTGCTCCGGAGATGTGCTGAGTTCGTGAGGGGCCCCAGGCATCAGGACACCCTGCTCTGGGTCTTCCTAGGGGGCACCTGGACCTCCTTCATCACTGGTACCGCGATGCAGCTGGGAACTGGAGAGGGTGCCTGGCCAGAGCGAGGCCCTCTCAGAGGCAGCCCCATCCTGGGGCTCAGCACCCAGGAGTCTGAGGGGACCATGTGGGATATGTGGGAGCAGGTGCCTGGGGTCCCCTGGAATCACTGAGGCCCTATCCTTACAGGGCAGCATGACAGAGCCGGGTATTCCACCTGCTTTCATGTGAGCCCTGGGAAGATGTGATGGATGCCTCTCACCCCCCGGGGCCCTCGGAGCCCAGGCTGGCTGAACACACAAGAGAGGGAAGGAGGCCACTGCCCTGATTGGTTCTCAGCTTTGGGGACCCCTCTCCCCAAGGCCTAGGGACTTGTGGATCTGGGGTCACAGGTTGGGTATCTCATTTGCTCCCCCAGGTTGTGTGGTACACTGCTCAGCCCTCCCATGCTTGGCATTTAGATCCTTCTTTGTCCTGGTTTCGGTGGTCCTTGAGTGTGGTTTGAAGGCCACCTGATCTGCTCTGAGCACAGCTCACGCTTCTGCCCAGCATGGCTGCAGAGGCCCCCATAATGGATGTTTGAGGCCCTTGCCTCCCCCCGACCGTGCAGCCCCCACCTCATTCGCAGGAGAAGCTGGAGCCCATGATTGGCCAACCCCTGCCCTCCTTTCCTTTTTCTCCCCGAGCCGGGTGCCTGCCTCAGGGCCTTTGTGCCTGCTTCCTCCCCACGCTGTCTATCTTGCTCCCACTGGAGTATCCGCTCCAGGAGATGAGGGACCCGGCCTCCCCCAGGCCGCCTCCCCAGAGCCTGGCAGCTGTTGAGGGTGAACTCTGACACACACAGGAGGTGTGTGTGGCCTCCTTTGCAAATAGGGTCTTTGCAGGAGTGATCCAGTGAAGATGAGGTCACAAGGTGGCCCTGACCCAATGACCGGTGTCCTTAAAAGAGGACGTCCACGGAAGACACGGGGAGAAGCTGCGTGCTGACAGAGGTGGAGAATGGAGTGATACGGCCACAAGCCCAGGGACGCAGGGGCTGCCTGCAGCGCCGGGAGCAGGGACGGGCTGGAAGGATCCTCCCCTGGAGCCTCCGGAGGGGGCGCAGCCTGCTGACCCCCCGATTTCAGACTTGTCGCCTGCAGGCTGTGAGAAAGTGGGTTCCTGTTGCCATCAGACCCCCCCCCCCACCCCGCCCAGTTTATGCCAGTTTATGGTCCTTTGCTTCAGCTGCCCGGGACACTAACACCTACATGACGGCCACTTGTAAACACGTCTGGCTGGATGGGTAACTGAGGAAACATCTCCACCGGTGATGATCCAGGCTGACCTCTCTGCCCGGGGGCTTCCCAGGTCCTGTCCCCTCGGGCACAGACCATGTGTCCTCTCCAGCCTGGCCAGGTCTCACCCTCACTGCCTCCCTCTGACCCCAGAATCCTCAGGCCACCCCAACCCAGTGCAGCCAGGCCTTCCTGAGCGCATGGCTAAATACCTGGGACCTCCTCCCCCTGGGTTCCCGCTAATCCTCGTGAACTAAGGGGCGGGGAGGGGAAGGGGAGGGGCCAGCACAGGGTCCAGAGGCTGACAAGTGGACCCTCACACCTGAGATTCGTGATTATTCAGGACGGTGGCAGAACTCAGCCAGGCTCAGGGGTTTCAGAGAGATGGTTCTGTTGTCAGCAGCCCTTTCTCTGGTCTCCTGGTAGCCGCTGCTCTTGTGATGGGGGGAGGGGCCCTGTGGGTCATTACAGGCAGCACCGGTCATCACAGTTCTGCTGGCTGACTTTTGGCCCTACAGATCTGAGAGTCTGACTGAAGTGGAGGCACTGGGCTGTTGGGAGGGGCCAGGCCTCCCCAGGGCCCCCTATTCCTATCCACAGTGCCCCAGAGTCTGCCGCAGGCTGATCCTGCCCAGAGGCCTCCCAAAGGTGCCCACTGTGTGAATCCACTTTGCCTGGAGCCTGGTGGATGGTAAGGTGGGGGAGCCCAGGGGACAGGCAGAGGCACGCTCTCACTGGGGGCCTTGGCCATGTCACCAGGAGCCCTGGACCTCTGTGCCCTTGCATATGGAATGGGGCTGCCGGGAGGGAAAACGAGCAGTGTGGGTGATATGGCTGCCACGTGGACTCACAGGTCCTCATGTCCCCTCCCCCTGCCACCTCATCCCCCCAGGACGTGGCCCATGCGTCAGCCCCAGGAACACAGACAGAGATGTGGGTTCAGACGAATGCCTCACTTGGCAACTTGGTGTTTTGTACCAAGTGGAGGAACCAGGAGACGTCCCCAGGTGGCCAGCCCCCTGCTGTGCTCTGTCGACTCCCCCCTCCACAGCCTGAGGGGAGGGGGCTTCTGCTGTTTGCGGGAACCAGCAGGGCTGCTTGGAGGCACAGAGAGGTTAAGTGACTTGCCCAAGTCCGCGCAGTCAGCAGGTGCAGGCCTGGGATGGACCCATGGGGTGTGGCCGGGGTCTTCACTCCTGACCAGCCTGCACCTGCCCCTGCCTGATGCCATAGCACGTGCAGGGGTGGGGTTGTGCAGCCAGGTCTTGCCCCTGGATGTTTGGAGGATATGTGGGGCCAGCGCTGATGGCCTGTGCTGACCACTGTCCAGTTGCTGGCCCATTGGTAAGGCATGTGCTGGGCCTTGGCTGCAGGACCTGGTGACTACGTGGGACAGAGCAGGTGCTTCCCTGGGGGCCCTGAGGACCTCCCTCTGTTCATCCCTCCCACTGAGCAGCATTCATCCTCATCCTCTTTGCAACTCAGTTTGTTCTGTCCTATGTGGGTGTAAGAACTGCGTGAGGGACCTATGGCCCATTTCTGGAGCCCAGAGCTGGCTAAGACCCTGGGAGGCTGCCACCCCCTCAGGAGGGGCACATCTGACGCTGGCTCCTAGTCTGGACCTCCCTGGGCAAGCCCCGGGCCACGTCCTGTGGCTGTGACTGGCCACTGTTTGCAGAGGCAGACCCAGTGGGGATGAAGGGGCCGTCCGCTCATCAGCCGGGCCTCTGGCCACCCTGCTGTCATCGGAAAATCTGAGTCTCCCCTCCCCTGGCCGCTGGCTCCCCATCAGGTCCCTTCCTTCCCAGGGGCATCAGCAGACACCTCTGCCTGGCAGCAGAGCTGGCACCACCTCCACCCCACCCAGGTGGCTGGATCCTTCTGGGGTGTCCGCCAGGAGGCTAAATGGAAAACCCACCCCATCTATCATTGATGAGGGGACGTGGAAGGTTGTTGTGCTTGGGGTTTCTGTCCTCCTCAAATGCTGTCTCAATCTTCCCCTTCAGGGAGGAAACTAACCACGGAGTCTGACTGGCTGGGGTTTGGGATGGAGCGAGGCCACCTCAAGATTCTGCTTCACTGAGTGTCATGGAGGGGACCCACGGGCCCTGGTTCCCTTCCCTCCCCTCCCCTACTTCTCCAGGAGAGGGGCAGGGCTAGCTCTCCCACACCTCCAGGAGGGGGCAGGGCCAGCTCTCCCCCTCCTCCAGGAGGAGGGACAGCTCTCCCCCTCCTCCAGGAGGAGGGCAGGGCCAGCTCTCCCACACCTCCAGGAGTGGGCAGGGCCAGCTCTCCCCCTCCTCCAGGAGGAGGGCAGGGCCAGTTCTCCCCCTCCTCCAGGAGGAGGGCAGGGCCAGTTTTCCCCCTCCTCCAGGACGGGGGCAGGGCCAGCTCTCCTCTCTGCACCTGGCTTGAAGCTGGTAGAGAACTGAGCTAGAGGCCTGGTCAGGCGGAGACAGTGCTGGGACAGCTGTCTTGAGTGCAGCCTTGGTTCCCAGACTTTGTCCCAACCCCGGGACCTGACAGATGAGGTTCTTTGGAAGCAGAGTCTGAGACAAGACCCCTGTGCAGTGACTCCCTGGGAGGGTTCTCAGGGAGAGGTGGTAGGATGCAGGGTAGGGCTGGGGACACCAAGCAAGGAGGTGGTATCAGCCAGGAAGTGGTCTCAGCTGGAGACCAGCTTCAGCCTTCTCCCCGCCAGGGGGTGGTGGTGGTGGTGATGGTGGTGAATGAGGGCCCTCTGGAGCAGGAAATACACAGAATCAGTCCCCTGCCTCTGTCTGTCTGGAGCCATGGCTGCCCCTGCATGGTGGGGATCTGTCCCCAGGGATCTCCTGGTCCCCCACTGCCCAGGGCCATTCTCTGGAGTGGTGGCAGCTGTGAGCTGACGTGGTCACCGCTCTGAGCCATTGGGAGATGGGCGGCCCACCATCGTGCCTGCCCTTCCATCTTCTGCACCCACGCTCCAGTCCCGCGTGGGAAGTGGTGGGTCAGCCCTTCAGCCTACATCCATCGCTGGTGCCTGGGCCGCTGCCTGGAGTGACCCAGAGAGGAACCAGCAACTCAGGATTCATTTCCTTGGGGCGGGCCCAGGGACTCTTCCCATAAGAAGGGTCTCTACTGCTTCCCTTGAACCCGAGTGGGCTTGTCTGGGACGCCCACTCCAGGACTGATGTGTGCACAGCCATGCCTGTCCCTGGGCTCATCCCCTCACAGTCATCATCCTGCCCTGATGTCTTTCCTGGCCACCACAGGGGTGCGCATCCCCCAGCCCAGTGTCCCCACCTGACGCTGTCCTGCCTAAGCCCAGTGGCCTGGGAAGGTCCCAGCACCCAAAGTCTCCTCCACTGGGCACCAGCTGCTGCCTGAAGGCTCTGTTCATTGGAATGCTGCCCTTTGGTTTATGGCTGTTTTTCTCTTCTCTGGGACCTTTGCACTGGGATCCCCATGTACCCCGCTTGTGGCAGATGTCTCTAGGGCCATTAACCCCCGCTGCCCCGCCCAGGGCGCTAGGACGTGGGCCACCCTTCCTTGACCACCTGGCTTTTCTTAACTGACCCGTGCCTGTCCTGGTGTCAGAGGAGGCCTGGGCCTGTGTGATCTGGGCCCTGCAGTCCCTGTGTTCCCCACCTTTCCGCCCAGGGCAGGTCTGTGCCCCAGGAGCCCAGAAGCCTCTGAATTTCCCTGAAGAGGCTGTGGCACTTGCTGGTGTGTCCCTGGGGGACTGACAGTGCCCAGTTTTGTGCTGGGCCCCAGGTGGATGGCCACACCAGGAGCCTACAAGACCCCAGTGGGGACAGTCTAGGGAGGGGGCAGACCAGAGCCCAGGCCAGGAGTGTGAGAGTGGGGAGGTGGGGGATGAGGGCTCCGGCAGGGGTCTGCGAGAAGGAGGCGGGCAGAGGCTGGAGGGCGGATATGTGTGGTGCTTGCTGGGCCCTGGGGAGTCACAGGGCTCTTACCTGGAGGGCTGAGCTTGGGAGGCAGACACCAGGGAGGATCAGGAAGGCAGGGGTTGGGGGAGGGAGGTTTCAGGTCACCTGTGGCCTGAGGGGCAGAGCAATCTGCCAGAAGTAGAGCCTCACTTAGGGGGCAGGCCAGGACATGCTTTGGGGAAGATCAAGGATGGCTCTGGGAAAGATTGAGGTCAGGAGAAGGGGGCGACAGGGGATGAAATGGTTGGATGGCATCACCCACTCAATGAAAACGAGTTTGAGTGCACTCCGGGAGATGGTGAAGGACAGAGAAGCCTGGTGTGCTGCAGTCCATGGGGTCGCAGAGTGGGACACAGCTGAGCGACTGAACAGCAACAAAGGACAACTCTGGGACCCCGAGGGAACCTGAGTCAGGGCTGCTGACGAGGGGCAGGTAGGGGCAGTGGCAGGGGCTGCTCACAGGCCGGGGGCCAGGACGGAGGGGGTCCAGGACGGAGGGGGTCCAGGCACTGCCCTGGCTCTCAGTGGCTCCAGGGAAACTCTGTTTTTTCCATTTTTCCTCTTTTTGACTGTAGCTGGATTTAACTGTAAAGAGCAATAAATCACTAATCTGGAAAAACATCCCTTGCCGTCACAAAGGACAAGGCTGTCCCCGGATGACTGATGACTCCGAATTAGCATTATTTGGTATTTATAACTTCCGCTGGACAGAACTTACGATGTTCCTGGGAAATCCTGCCTGCCCTCTGGGTATTTTTAGAGCCTATTGTCATTCTGACAGGGTTCTTCTCCATGTGTCTCCGTTGGGGCAGAGGGAACAGGAGCGTGAGGTAGGTCTGGGTCTGGAGAGAGGAGGGGCTCCCAGCCCACTCTCTGCAGGCCTGGCATGGGCCCTGGGCCCCCTCCATCCTCACCCGCCCAAGACTGGCCTTTATGGAATGCCTGCTGCACGCCTGTCTCAGAGCTGGGATCTGGGGGAGGCAGGAGAGGGCGAGAGGCTGGGAGCCCCCCACCTTGTTGTGGGAGCAGCCATGTGTCGGGGGGCTTGGGGAGCACTGGTGGAGTAGCTGAGTCTCAAGGAAGCTGGAGCTGGGCTGAGGCCCAGGGGGTGGGATCCTGCAGTTAGGGCAGGGGTGGGAGTGTGTAGAGGGATGGTGAGGGGGCAATGGAGTGGGCCAGGGGTGTTTCAGAGCAGCCTCTGGAGAAGACTTGAGAATCCCTTGGACTGAAAGTAGATCAAAGCCATCAATCCTAAAGGAAATCAATCCTGAATATTCATTGGAAGGACTGAAGCTGAAGCTTCAATACTTGGCTACCTGATGCGAGGAGCTAATTCATTGGAAAAGACCCTGATGCTGGGAAAGATTGAGGGTAGAAGGAGAAGGGGGCAACAGAGGATGAGATGGTTAGATAGTATCACCGATTCAATGGACATAAGTTTGAGCAAACTCCAGGAGATAGTGAAAGACAGCAAAGCCTGGCGTGCTGCAGTCCATGGAGCCTCAAACAGTCAGACACGACTAAGGGCCCCAGGGAGGGCCGGCGCGTTAAGTGTCTCTTGGCCCCAGAGTGCAGAGACGTACTTCGTTTGAGTATTTAATGTCCCCTCTCATTCATAAAATAAACAAGGGAGATTTATCTGCACGTGGCCAGGGTGCTCCGCAGAGTCTGGGGGCCACAGTGCAGGAAACCGCTAGGGACGAGATTGGGGGAGTGGCCACTTCTCAGTGACCAGCAGGCCGGAAGCGGATGGCCCCGTGTTTTAGTTAGTAAGGTTCACGGGGCCGGGCTGGCGGGCCTTAAATCTTTCTCCAGAAAATCCTGGCGCGGCTTGAGGAGAACCCCGATCGTCAGTGGGCGGCACGTGCTGGCTCAGAGCTGTTGATTTAAGGAGGCCACTGCTTTAAGGGTTTTCTGTGTTTAGTTTAAAAGCGTCAGAGAAACCCATTACGCTCTCCCTAACCACTGGGCTGTGATTTCAGGGCTCTGGGCTTTGTACTGAGGACTTGGAGGAGCTCGTGGGGGGTGACTGTCCTCTCCCCACCCTTCTGGAACCCAGGAGGGGCTCCCTGGGGGGAGGACCCCCAAAGCCATTCATCACAGCTGATTTTATTCCCATGTGTCTGGGACGGACTTCCGGACTTGGTTGAGGAAATCAGACCACCCGTTGTGACTGGAGCCAAGGGTCAGTCCCGTCCCCAGCCCTCCTTCTGTCCCTTTTCCCCAGCCCTTGCTCCCAGGGTTGAGAGAATGGCCAGTGGGGGCTGCCTTTAACTTGAGGACCGTTCCTGTCCTCCGGGGGGATGCCACCCTCAACCCTCAAGCCCAAGATCTCTGGTTTCCTGGGTGGGTTAAGGTAGTGATCAGCCTCGGGGGTCTGAAGGCTGGCCTCAAGCTCTCCAGTGCCCTTGGGTGACCTCTGAGTTCTGCCTGGGGGAGTCAGGAGCCCCCATCAGGGAAGCTCCCCAGTGAGGAGGTTGAAGAGCTCCTCTTGACCAACAGGCCCAGCAGTGTGAGGCCCCTCCGGACTCCTCTCACCACCAGCCCCCCAGCCCATTTTGGACTTGCTGGAAGGACTTCTGTGAGAGGGACACGACTGGTCTTAGCCCGTGGTCAGCAGTCCTGCCTGACACACACGAAAATTTGGGGGAGTATGTCCTCCAAATTCTTTGGTAGATCTCACCTGCTTCACCTGCGGCAGGGGCTCTGTCACTCCCCCTACCCCCGTATCTGCCTTGTCTTCTGAGAGGCAGCGCAGCACAGACAAGAGGGGCTGGGGAACTCCTTGGGTCTCTCAGCCCCCAGTATTACCCCAGGGACACATGGCCCAGCGCAGGCCATGGAGAGAGGGGCTGTGACTGCCAGACCCTGGGGGTGAGGAGGTCAGGGGTCAACATCACACCTTGTCCTCTGTCTCCATCCTCCCCCGACACGGCCTCACTCCTCTCCTCACACAGGTGGGCAGCCTGACTCCCTCCTCGCGGCCTGCGGTGGGTATTCCTGGCCACCAGGGTCTCTGCGAGGTCAACACAAAAGGCCCAGCCTGTGACTGTGTTCTGAGCGCCTCTGCATATTAAAAAGCAAAGAAATGCCAGAACTGAACTTGGAAATTGTGACCTCCAACCACTTGGCCTGTTTTACACACGGGAGATATGACTCGGAAGCGATGAGGTCAGAGGCCAGAAGTGAAGCCCTCAGAGCACGGTGGGGCCTCCTGCCCTTCCCCTCCCAGAGTCGTTTCCAAGCTTCTGGGAACTAGAATCTGGCCGACACAGCCTGGCCAACATCCATGGGTCTTCTGGGGTGAGGCCTGCCCGTCGGGCGGCACTTTGAGTGGCCCCTCCCTTTCCTGGTCCCTGCTCATGGCTGTCCAGGCCTGAGAACATCCAGGGACATGTCAGAGCCCCCCAGCCCACCCAGCCCCCAACCCAGGATAAGCACAGGGTCTCATTTCACATCTGTATTTCTGGGGACACCCCATACCCAGGCCCCCTATGCCTTTTGTCCCTGTTGCTGGCATCCCCAGCAGGACTGAGAGCCCCAACAGGTGACAAAAGGCAGCCAGAAGCCCATCACCCCCAGGTGGATGCGTGAGCTTTGTGGAGGTGACTAGTCAGCCCAACCCCACAAGTCAGCCGGGGCCAGGGCCATGGTCTATCCCTGCATTCATTCCTCCATCACTGAGTGTTGACCCGGCACTGGGCTCATCGTCAGACACGGGGGAATGGATTGGACAAGGCCTCTGGTTACAGGGAAGCTGTGTTCTAGTGGGCGAGACCAGGCGAGCACAGGAATATTCAAATCTGTGGTTACCGAACGGGCAGGTGTCAGGATGGCTGCAGCACTGCAGGGGAGGCACCGGGCTGGGCCCTGCCTTGATTGGTGGGGATTAGACTTTAGGATGCTCAGACAGGAAGTGACCAGCTGGGAGGAGGCATCCTTGCCGAAGGGGGCAGCACCGGGGCCACGGGCAGCCCATCGCCTGGGAGAGATGTCTGAGGGTTCTGATATGGTCCCTAGGATGACCAGGCCCCCAAGGGGCCCCAGATGGCCCCTGCCTGTCCTGGAGCCCCCGACTCCCTTCCCCTGCAGCCTCATGCGGGTCTCTCTCAGATGCACAAGGAGCTGGTGATGTTGGTGGGCAGGGCTGAGCATGGAGACCCCACGCATGGCCCCTAGTTGTCTCCTTCTTGGTCATAAAAAAAAGAAGATTCAGGGAAAAAACTCTAGACTAAGCTGTAATTGTCAAATGCTCTTAGGAGGCTTACCACATACATTCCCCTCTTGTTGTTCGTCTAGGTTGTTTCTATGACAACCCTGCCTGGTGGAGGCCTTCGGATTCTGACTGCCCGAGGAAGGCTCTGTGGAGGAGGTGGCATCAGGGGTCTTGACCCCTGAGGACCACACCCTGGTTAGGTGCACAGTCAGAGGGAACAGCCCATAGAAAGGCCCAGAGGAGTGATGTGTTTGGAGGTCAGCAAGGGTCCCCATACCTAAGTGATGCAGGTGCTGGGAGGGGGTCCCGAGGCCACGAGGTGGTGGTAGCTGGACCATCCATGCAGTTGTTGGGCAGTACCTGGGCCAGAGCGTTTGCAACCAAAGGAGAAACAGGCCCAGATTTGCATCATGGAAAGTCTGAGCTTCGGGCCAAGCAGCGGGGTGGGGGATGGGCTGCAGCAGTAATTGGTTGGGAGAGGGTGGACGAAGAGGAGGCCCCCCCGCTCAGGGTTTCCTGGGAACCAGGGGGAGCACGGGGTGGGGTGCAGTTCTCAGGAGGTGTGACACCCATTCAGGAGGTCCTTGGGGCTCCCTGTGCAGGAGCAGGGCTTCTCCTTGGCCTGTAGGCTTGTTGGCAGTGAAGGAAGGCCGTTGGCTGGAGAAGGAAAAGTCTAGATTCCTCCGTGTGTCCTGCCCCAGAGTCCAGTGCGGAGGCCTGCTCCGGCCCCCGGCCCCCACCCAGCCTCCTCCCTCTCCCAGGCCTCAGCGCGGCCAGACGCCGTCCACCCGCGGTGCCGAGAACCCTTTATCAGATAATAAATAAGGCGGCTGGAGCCGTCCGTGTCAACATCTTGGCGGGCCTCGCGGGGCATTGCAGGGGGGGCTGCCCCCCATGGCTTCCACGTGGTCTTCGAGAGCCGACCCCCTCCACCCTGGCTCCAGTGGGACTGTGGGACTCACCAGCCCCCTCCTCTTTGGAGCCGGTTCAGCCCCCACTGAGGTGCACGTGAGCAGAACGGGGCACCTTGGGGCCTGCAGCCTCACAGCCGAGGGGTGCTAGATCTCTTTGACCTCCTTTCCCCTCTGCTGAGTAGGGGTCTACGTGGGGGCTGGGCACCCTGGAGGACAACCGCCTGAGCCCTGTGAACTGCCCCCAGGCTTGTGGCAGAGGGAGGGCAGGGAGGGCTACACATCTAACACCCTGTCCCCCGAGGCTGCGGCCTGCGTGCTTGGTGGCAGAATGGCTCGCCTAGGATGATGGCGACAGCAGTAGGTCTTGTCCAAGAAAGGCCCTTATCTGGTCAAATAAAGAGTGGGTAACCTGCATTGCTTCTTCCAAAGGACGATTTTCACTTCTTAAGAAGCACATGACATTTTCAGACGAGAGGCTCACAGAATTGGCACCCATTTTTAAAGAGCCACGTTCTTCAGTAACGAAGGGGAAACTAACTTTAGCCTCAGCCCCACCAGGAAGCTTGGGGACTCTGGGCACAGCTGGACACGGCAGCCTGGCTGCCCTGGAGGGCTGAGCTGGTGCAGGCGGCTTGTGTGGTGGCGATGGCCCAACTAAAGGGCCCACAGGATGAACATGTGCCTGCTGTGTGCAGGGGATATACTGCCGTGGGCAGGGGATATACTGCTGACCGATGGCATCAAGACTGGGGAAAGCAGGGTACTGGGGATCACCACCCTGACATCCTCCTTGGGATGTCCATCCAGGCTGAGGGGAGGAGCTGCTCTGCTTCCACACTGCCCTGGGATGCTGTCAGCCTCTCTGTTCTGCGTCTCGAGTGAAGCAACAGGTTAAGAGCTTTAAGTGGGGAGAAGGGTGCTCTGAAAATGCTTTTTCTGGATCAAAAAGCACAGTGCCCCTGGGTCTCCCTGTTTCTACGCCATGCCCCCAGTTTTCCAGCTTTCCCACCCAGTCTGATCTCCCTTCCCCAGGTACCCAGGACAGAGCGCAGCAGGGCTCAGTGGACATTTCCCATGGATGGAGGGAGCTTCCCTGGCTGGAGGAGCTGTGGCCCCCTCCACCCAGGCTCCCTGGATGTTGCTCTAGTTTGAAAGACGTGGGAAATGAGGTGCGGGTGGCAGGCAGCACAGATGAAGTGGCCTTTCTTTCCGTCCTGTCGTCTGATAAGCGGCCTGGGGCTGCCCACGCCTGCCAGCCTCCTCGGCTCATCCGGTTGTTTATGGCCGGCCAGGCAGAGCCGCGGGGCCGGCAGGCGGGAGGAAGGGCTGCAGGAAGTGGGGTGCCAGGCGGCTATATTCAGGCTCTGGTCCTGACAGCTTCCGGGTCCTGAAGAGAGGCTGGGGAGAAAGGCTTAAACTGAGATGCTCTTCCCTGAAGCTCCTCACGTCCAGAGGTGGGGGCTCAGCCTCCCCCATCCCAGGCTCGTCCTTAAAAATGATGAAAAAGAGGAAGAGATGGCCTCTTCCTTCCTCTTTGCCAAACACTCCTTCTCAGGACCTCTCTTCCTGGGTGGGGCGTTCAGCCCCCTCCTCCCTCTCGCGCTCTGCTCACTGAGCTGCGGGCACCTCCAGGAAGCCTGCTCAGCTTGCTCAGCGCCCTGCCCTGCAGGGTCCCCGCGCCCTGTGTCCTCTGGGAGCCGCCTGCCACTTCTCAGGTGCTTGTCTCTCATGGGGGAGAAAGGGACCGGCGCCTCCCCTTCGGAGGGAGGACTCGGAGACTCGCTGGTCCACACAGGGTGTGGTGCTCACTGGAGGAGAGCCGCTCCCACCACGACCACCGAAGTGGAGGCACTGCCACACGGTCCTCACCGGGTACTCCCCGCCGCCTCCTCTGTCCGCATCACTCCTTCCCTCTGCAGGGGGACGTTTGCTGCCCCTCCCCCTCCCCTAGAGCCCCAGGCCAGGATAGGGACAGGGACTCCACTGGAGTCTGCCTGACCTCCAAGTGGTGACTTCTCAAAGTGCGGTCCCTGGGCTGCTCCACCCAGTGTCCCACCCTTGTGCTGGTGGCAACCTCAAAGGCGCCCGGTGTTCAGGGGCCTCGTCAAGTCCTTAGGAGCCCCTGGCACGACCCAGGATGGCCAGTGAGGTCCCGCAGCCCGGTCCCTGGTGACATGTTTCTGGAAGGAGAAACGACCTGAATGGATCCCGGCAGGCAGGGGTGAGGCCCAGAACCCACTGGTGATGGGGAGAGGAGAGCAAAATCAAGTTTCTATGTTACATGTTTTCTGATGGTGTCGTTTGTCTTTAAAAAAAAAAAAAAAGACAAGGTCACATGGAGGCGCAGCTGGTTGAATCTTGGGGTACAGACTCAGGATGAAGGGACACGTTCAGGAAGGATGAGTGTTCTTAAATATGAAGGAGACGTTTTTACATAGGATGGTGCAACAGTGGCTGTTCTAGATGGTTTACAAAACTTAAGATTTCGGAATTAAATTGGGAGATGGAGGCAAAAGCTTTCAGTTGGAAGATTTTACGTTATAAAAAAGAAAGCCCAGTTTCTGGCTTCCGTGGAAAAATCAGAAAGTCTTGCTGGTGAAGGGCAGCTGCAGGATGGGAGAGATGGAGTGGCCCTTCTGCAGGGGGCCCCACTCTCTGCTGCCTCTGGCGTCAGGCTGTGAGCCATTGTCAGCTCCTTGGGCAGAGGTGCCTCTACCCAGCACAACAGCTAATTTGTCATCCAGCCTTAGGGTGGGGGATGGCTTTGTAAGTGAAAGGGGGTGTTATTGGTGATGCTGCTGGGACAGACCCAGATGAGCCAGGACCTGTGGTCACCCCACCATCAGCCCTGAGAGTGCCCCTATGGGTCAGAATGGGGGTCCCAGGCACCTTGACGTACGAAATGGTCACAATATAGCCACAGATTCAGTCAGAACAAGGAAGGCTCTTTACTGCCCCGTCTGGGGAAAACCATACAAATAAATACGGGTCCACGATGATTACAATGTGATCGGCCCCTTGGGTGGCGTCCTGGTAGTGCCCAACCTGCCCATCTGTCCCTGGCTGTCCAATGGTCCAAGGAGGGGCAAGGTCTCCATGCCGTGTCTCTATCCATCAAACATGGGGAGTGGGCAGCCTGAGGGAGGCCGGGGAAGCCCCGTGTCTGGCGGCCCCCTCACCCCCCGCTGCTGCCTGGCCTCAGTTTTGTCACCTGTGATCTTGGTTTTACAGCAGGAAGGTGGGTTTTGTCCTGCTGCTACCACCTGTAAACATGATGATGACAAGCGTTGACGACAGAATTCAAGTGGGGGCTGGGAGCTCTGGGTCAGCCAGAGCCTCGCACACCACTTGAAGGTTCCTTGCTGCCCAGGGAGGGGGCTTGAGCCCTCCTCCCATCTACACAGAAGGCTGCGGCTGCCGCTCTGAGGGACACCCAGCACCTCCAGGTCCAGCTGGCTCCAGTCTCTTCTGGCAGCAGGCCTGGAAGTCTCTTTTTGTGTTGGAGTAAAGAGGCAGCGAGGTGGGTCCATGGGGTGCCCAGGTACCTAGGCTAAGGCAAGTGCACACCAGGCCTCCTGGCGCAGGGCCCCGCCAAGGCCAGCCTGCTGGCCCAGGGCTGCAGAAGGCAAAGCAAAGTCCTCAGGCTCGAACTTGAACTCCAAGTGGCTGGGGGCCAGGGGGTCATCCACCTGTGCAGAGCCCTGCAGGGAGGACGGGCCATGTGTGAGCCTTGGGAACAGCTGGCTGGCCCACCTGAGAGTGGGAGCCCTTTGACAGGAGGGCTTCCTCAGCTCCTGGAATGGTGTGGGTACTCCTTGTGAGGAATGATGTGATAACTTCGGAAGGGCTCTCAGTCAGTGTCGGCCACAGGGCACCCCCCGGCTCCATCGGCCAGCTGTGTGTCCAGCCCCAAGTTTCTAGGAGGGGACTGTGGGGGCTCTGACCTGGCCGAGATGCCAGGGTTCCTCCTGGAAATGCCTGGGAACCAGCTCTGTGCACCCCACCCACCCCGTCCTCCTTACCTGGGAGGTGACACTGGGCCCAGGGCATGAAGGGGATGCCAGGCTGGGCTCGGGCTTCAAAGTGGCTGCTGAAACCTCTGGGTCAGGGACAGAGGCTTGTGGGGAGGCTGTGGTGTGCCCTGAAGACCCTGGCGGGGGTGGGGGAAGATGGGGCATTTATAGACACTGTAGATTTGGTAACATGGAGTGGGGGTGGGGGTGGCCTCCTCCACCAGAGCCCCTGCCCCACGCCATGAACTCAGGCCACCCCAGCCCCTTTCCCAGCCAGGGCAGTGGCAGGGACTTGTACTTCAGGAAGATGATGCTTGCACCAAACATGTGAATCTCTACTGGTGGAATGTGAGGCACCCAGAGTGATTCCACAGGAAAACGTGGGCCCCATGGGAGGCCTCCCCCAGCCCTGGACCCCGCACCTGAGGAGCCCTTGGTCTTGGCAATGTTCTTCGGCTTCCGTTTTCGTGTCTGGATGCTCTCTTTCTTCATCGCCAGGGGCCGCGGTACCTGGCAGGGTGGCAGTGGTGGATGGCTAGTCACTGTCTGCGGTCACCCCCGTGGCCTCTTGCATGGCCATCTGCCCAGATCTCAGCCCTGCAGAGCCAGTCACTGCTGCAGCCCTGTTTGGGGAGTTGCTATGCCCCAGGCTCAGTGCTTTCCTCCAGGCAGGGCGGGGCAAAGCCTGTCCAACCCCAGCCTCCCAGGACTGGGGGCTGTGGGGGTCCAGAAGAGCCCTGGAGGTGTCTAGCCTCTGTCCTAGCTGAATGGCTGCAGGGAAGCTGCAGTGAAGCTATGGTTTCTGAGAGCCTGTCTGTACCATCAATCTAACAGTAACGTGTGTGTGCATGGTATGGGCAGTGGGGCCACATGTGTACAGGTGTGTATCCACTCAGCCCAGGTCCTGCCTGATCAACACCCTGCCCGGTTCCTCAGCCCCATCTCAGGCCAGGGGGCCCACTTGCGCCGGCAGCCCCTGGCCCTGCTCACCCCGTGCAGCTTCATGTAGAGCCCGCAGGCGTTGCACACTGGCTCGCCGTCCACATTGCGCCGCCAGAGGGTGGTGGTGGTGGTGTGGCAGTTGGTGCAGCAGAGGCCGGCCCGGCGGGAGGAGGACTGTGGATGGGAGGCTGGGTGAGTGTGGCAGGTGCAGCCGAGTGGGAGGATGGACACTGGGCTCAGGGCTGACCAGCTATGGGGTTGGGAATGCAAGGGGCTGGGTGAGAGGCCTTTGGGTGCTAAGGTCCTGAGGCGGCCCAGGATTCCTTGTGGGCAGGAGCTTTGACCTAGCTCCCAGGAGCCCTGGGACAGATCACTTCACCCTTCTGGGCCTCAGCTTGCCTATCAATAAAATTGGGGTGACAGCAGACCTGCTTAGGTCCACTGTGGGGTCAGGATCTTATGAGGAGTGCAGGACATACAGGCTGCTGGGTTTCCATTGTGGCCTCTTTTTAACCAACGCTGGGCCTTCACTCTGTATTTCTGTGGTGAAACAGCACCCCTAGGGGCCACAGGGCCCCCTCGGGTCAGGCCCCAGACTGAACATTCAGGGGGCCTGCCTCCGAAGACTTGGGGCTCTGAGCGCATGCTCAGCTTAACTGCTTGCACCGGACAGTGGGCAGCGGGTGTCCACACCTGCCCTTGCTGCTCACTGGCCCAGGAGGGAGAGTGGGGCCTGTCTGGAGACCCCCCACCAATCATTTCTAAGAAAACGCAGACCTGGAAAAGCCTCCTCTCCTCCTTCCCCAGGTTGGGCAGCTGTCAGAGGCCCCAGGGAATCCGCTCTGTTTAGTCTGAGGCCTGGCCTCTGATCTCCAGGGCAGGACTCTGCCTTGGGATCTGGGGCACAAGGGCCACAAGACAGGGAAGGGATGAGGCCTAGGAGGCTCCAGACGGAGGGCAGGGCGGGAGCTCCTGGCCTGGCTGGGGAGACCCCACCCTCTGGCCGGCAGCCTCCAGGCCACAGCTGTGTGGGGCCTGACGTCCAGCCTGGCAGGCATCACCAGTGGTCTCCCCAGGGGCCTAGGGGTGGACCTGCGCCCTGGTTGGAGTGCAGAGAGCTGGTGGCTGGCCCGGGCCCAGCAGAAGTGGAAGCGCAGTGGTGGCCACAGCCCTGGGGCAGATGGTGGGACACGGCCCTGAACAGGAACCCCAGCCCCCCAGTCAAGTGGCCCCCAGACTGACACCACCCTGGAGAGCTGGCAACCACATCCTGACCTTGTCTAGAGAGCAGCTGCTTTTACTGGACACTACTCGAGTCTCCCTCCTCCCTGCCCCCTTTCCTCCCTTCCATCTGCCTCTCGGCTGCAGGGAGCTATGCCCACATGGAGGCGTGCCACCCCCCCAGAGCCCACTGTCCCACATGAGGCAGCATCTCCTCCCATCCCTGCTGCCTGCCCCGGTCCAGAATCTCCTGAGCCCCTAGTTCATTCATCTTCTTAAGGTGGGAGGAGGTCTTGGGACTTCCCCAAGGTTCCTAGATTGAACAAACAAACACGCAAACAGGATGCCCAGTTAGAATTGAATTTCAGATAAACAGTAAATATTTTCTGTAAGTACGCTCTATGCAATATTTGGGACACATTTAAAATGCTATTTGTTGCTTGTGTGAAATTCACACCTAACTGTGCATTTAGTATTCAGTCTGGTCACCCTGACCCACCTTCCCGGGCTACATCATGGTCCCTTACTCCTGCTGTGCCTTCAGACCAGGAGGACCATGGCTTGAGGCCCCTCGCCTCCAAACCAGCTGGGACCCTCAGGGGCTCTTACCAATTTTTTCCCCCTTAGAGTTCACACTGCCATCCCACATTCCAAAAAAAAAAAAAAAAGTTAGCATCACTGAAACTCAGGAGTCACAGGAGTGCTGTCTCCTGGGCTGCCTGGCCACTTCCTGCTAAAATCCTTCCTATAGGAACACTATCGCAAGGGCGTAAAGAGACCCACGCAAGGCCTTCGTGCCAGCACTGTTTTCAACAGCACACCACACAGCTGCACACACGTGGGCACCACTGCAGACACACGCGCCCCCACGTGTCCCCCAGAGTCGCCCACACATCTAGGAAGCAGCAGAACTACGCACACCACCTCACATGGTGGTGGGTAGAAACTTCCTCGGTGGACCGAGTGTACACAGGACACAGCCTCAGGTCGTGTGAACCCACCGCCTGGACCCCGAGGGTGCAGTGAAACCCAAAAGTCACGTTTGAACATTTCTCCAGTGACCTTAGATTAAAATCCATAAACTGGAAATCAGACTAAAATCAAGAAAATGGGTAAAAAGAATGACCTTGACAGAATTCTCCAAAGCGCTTGCTGATTTATCTTTTTCCATTCCCTCGGTGCCGGCGTCTTATGGGGGGTGGGGAACTGAAGCTCAGACGAGTGGCCAGGGTGCAGGGGTGGTCCCAGGGTGGACAGAACCTCCTCCCTCGGCTGATCAAACCCCGTGGCCACAGCCCCGGGGCCATCTGCGGACACCCGGAGCCTCCCTCTGTCCTTCCGCGCTCACGGCCAGGCCAGGCGGCCAGGCCTGGCCACTCTCAGGGTCCCCTAATCGCTGGGCCTCTCCAGGCTGTGTTTTCTTTTTCTCTTTCAGTCGGTTCTTTTCAAAAGAAGTGGAACTTCAAAGCCAGGGGCAGAGCTGGCCTGAGTGCCAGGTTCCACAAGGATCTAGGCATCCAGAGGAATGAGGGTAGGAGGCAGCTGGAGCCAGGTGGGGGGCTGGAAGGGATGGGGGGCTCTGGAGAGGGTGTTGGGAAAGTAAAGGCTGCAGGTGGTGGAGCAGCAAAGACGTGGCCATTTCAAACAGGTCCTCCGCGTGCTCTTGGTGGGGAGACCTGGGGACACTTAGCCTGATGGACGTGGGATCCCCGTCCCCGCACTTGGGGCAGCATGTGCCAGGTTTGCTGTGCAGGAAGGCTCACCCGGAGCTGGTGAGTATTCCAAGGAAGCTGAGCTGTCCGTGGCACAGCCACGTCCTGGAGCTGGGCCAGAACCAGCCTTAGGCTCACAGGCCTGCTGTCCTCAGAGTCTGGCTTCTGGGCTCCGATGTTCAGAGGTCAGGCCAGGCCGAGGGGCACTCACAGAGACCCTGGCCACAGGCACACATCAGCAGAGCCACTGCAACAACCCCCTCTACTCGTCTTCACTGACCGAAGCCTTGGGTCAAAGGTGTAAGCCCCACCCTGCGGCCCAGGATACACACAGGAGGCAAAGGGTAGAACAGCCAGGGGCTCCTGCTAGGAGGGGGCGACGCACACTTGTCATCATCACATTCCTGTATTCTTGGTGACAAGCTTCTAGGACGTTTGGAATTATTTAAAAGAGGGTGGGACCAGCTCTTCCTGGAGAGGGCCCTCCTGGGCCATCACTTCTGCTCACACTCCAGGGAGAGTGAGACCCCAGAGTGGGGGCAAGGCTGGGGTGACCAGCCCAGCACCTCCTTGGCTAGAAGCACATGGGCTGGGCTCTGGCCTCAGGACTCTGAGAATCTTGGGGTTTTCACATGGAGCCTAGCTCTGCAAGGACCGGCCACCCGGTGAGCGGTGGGGCCACCCTGAGGGACAGGTAGGCACCCTGCAGCCAGTGAGAAGAGCCCCCCAGGAGCCTGCTCAGGGAGATACGGGGAGTAGTGGAGCCATGAGGATGCCCCAAACCTCAGCACCGCTCGGCAAACACTTCCTGGCCATGCTTTACATTCAGGTCCATGTGGGCCTGGAGTCAGGGCAAGCAGGCTGCCCACCTTCCAGGCCCTGAGGCCTCAGGGAGACAAGCAGATGTGCAGGGATTCCCCCACCATAGATGGTACCCCAAAGCTAATTATTTCATGTCCCCAGACTTGGAAACTGAGGCTTCACCAGGCCAAGCACCTGTTTGTCCTTATCCCACCCATGGCGCTGGCCATGGCTGTCCAATTTCCCTTTCCAGCAGGTAATGGGCAGTTCCCAAATTCAGCTCGCAGGGGGCTAGACAAGAAGACTCAGGGCAGGGTCAGGAGGCTCAGCGTGAGTGGGGCATTGTGGGAGCTCGAGGCCACAGTCCTGGTCTGAGCCTGGGGTTGCCGCTAGCCGGCTGCAAGTCCAGGGAAGCCCCTGGTGGTCACCTGGCTGTTGTGAAGGTAGATGCCTCAGCGTGCAGATGGTGGCCTCTGCCTGCCCACCCCCAAGTTAGGAATTTTCTGCAGGGAGGTGAGCCCTGCAAGGGAAGAGGTGGAGAGGATGGCCCACTTCTCCTGTGTACTTGGCATCCGGTTCAGGGCTGGCCCCAGAAGAGTACAGGGAATCAGAGGAGGGAGCCAGCCTGTCACAGCCCCCTAGGACCCTCTCCCTTGGCCTTAGTTTCCCCTTCCTGGAGGTGGCAATAGAGACTGTCTGGGCTGTGGGCATGAAAACAGGCAGAAACAACAGTGGGGGTGCTGTGAACTCCGAGGGCGACCCTCTCTGCAAGCGGCACCACACGGGTGCAGAGAGGTGGGGGACCCATGGAGCCTCCGAATCCAGGCCAGACCAGAGGAAGAGAAACAGCAGCTGCCCTCAAGTTGCTGAGCGCCTCAGTCCTGCTCCCTGACCACCCATTTTGGGGCCTCAGAGCGTCCAGCCCCGGTGCTGCCACAGCTGGGGCTTCACATTTCCAGTAAAGGCCTGTGACTGACCGCCCTGCAGCTGTGGCATGACCATCCCACAGCATCTGCCATGGAAAGCCCTTCCATACTCCAGGGCCTGACACCAGAACAAGCCACCTGTAGGGCTCCCACAAGCCTTAGCCCGGACCTGGGAAGAAGCCCCTGCGGCCCCCCGACTTTGGACAGATGGAATTACTGACGGAATTACTCGACGATCAAAGTTTGCCTGTGAAACGGCAGAGAACAAAGCAACTTGAAACCTTTACACAGCTTCTGGAGACTCTGCCCTGCTGCGGGTAAAACTCGGGAGCCCAGTCCCCTACTCGCCTACCAGCTGTACAGCAGAGAGAAGCAAAAGTGAAAATGAGTTTTGCCTAGCGAACAACCATACACCTGGTCTGGACCCATCCCTGCAGTATCAGAGGCAGCGGTCCCAGTGTCTGTCCCCTGTAAGAGTCACTGTCAGCCCACAAAGCCAGCATCCAGCAGCCACTTTTCCCTCCAGTCCCACCTGGGGGCCAGGTCACCTTGCCTCTCCACCGCCCCACCACCTGGCAGCCCAAAGTCCCCAGAGTCACATGGCTGAGTCCCCAGCCAGCACACAGTGATCCCGGCCCAGGAGGTTCAGTGTCGAGCTCAGGGAAGCCCAGCCCCTTGGGGGAGACCCCGCAGACCCTCTGGGGGAGTGGCCCCCAGCGCAGGGGGGCCCGTGGCAGTGGGCCAGGTGCTGTCATCCTGCCCGAGTCTCCCCTCCCGCTCCCAGAGCTCCACTGGCTCCCAGGCTGTGATCGAGGAAGACCAGCCCGGCCACCCGCACTCACCAGGCGCTTCTGCGGCCGCACGAGGGGCCGGTTGACACCGTTCATCTTGTGGTAGAGGCCGCAGGCGTTGCACAGGTAGTGGCCGGTGCCATCGCGGCGCCACAGCGGCGTGGACAGGGCCCCGCAGTTGACGCACTCGCGCCCCTCGCCTGGGAACTCCTCCAGGAGCTCAGCCGCTGCGGGAGCAAGGCGGGCAGCCGCTGGACGAGGCTCGGGCCCTTCCTGGGAGCCGCGTTCGCACCACCTTTTCCTCTCCTTCCCCTTTGTGCCTTTATTTTGCTAATTTAATTTGTCTAACTTTCTTTTTAAGTTTAAATTCACACACAGCGATGTTTGTTCCAGATTTAAGTCACTCGTCAGGGCTGCTTTATAAGGTCGGGGGAGAGTTAATAAACGCAACCCTGGGTAGGGCAACAGGGAACTAACTGCCCTACTCAGAACGGGGTCCAGCATCGCTAATTTTGACCACTGGGGAGGCAGGAGCGTCTACACTGGCAGAAGACCCTCGAGGGTCGATCGGAGGGGCAGTCAGGGATCGCGGGATCCTACAGGGACCGTGGCGCCTTCACTGTCAGCTTTCGTGGTCTCGGCACGGTCCTCCCACTTGAGCAGCACACACGGCCACAGCGGCGCGGCCTCCAGGCCCCTCCAGACCCGGCCGGGCGCTGGCGACACTTGGGCGGCAGGATCGGGTGGGGGCGGGGCGGGGATCAATCATCGCCTGGCCGGGGGTGGGCGCCAGGCGTGGGGCGTCTAGGCGGCCAGGTCAAGTGGATCCCGCTTCCTGCGCCGCTGCTGCCGAGGAGCTGAGGAGTGTAGGCTAAAAGACCGGAGCAGCACAAAAAAGGAATGGCCCTTGGTTTTGGGGGAGTGGGGGTGAGAAAGTGTCCGTGGCGCCCACTACTCAGAAGTGGGGTGGGGAGCAAATCTCAGCTTTACAGGTCTGGAATCCGATCACTCAAATTTAGATCCCAGAGAGGGACTGGGACTGGGTCTCAAATTAGAATATGTAAACATTTTAAAACAGAGACGAATGTGGTGGTTTACTTAAATAAACGAGAATTTTGAGCTTTAAAAAAAAAAAGCCATTTCCCAAACTTTTCATAAAAACCGTTTAAGACATAGGCTGTAAAATGGTATGATCCCAGAATACTGGGTTTGGATGAACGAAAAATGAAAACACAAATATGTGTATGAAGGATCTCAAGACCGGGTTTTCATCTTGGTGTGGGTGAGGTGCCAGCCGCCGGGTTCCACTCAGGCTTACATGTCCCCCGGGGTCTGGGCCTGCCCCAGGCTGGTGTCCCACCTGGCAGAGAAAGCCCTGACTCTGGACAGGGGGGCATTTCGCAGGGTGCGGGTTTGCACATGCCAGTACCGCCAGCGCCCAGGACCCTGGTCAGTGGAGCCAGTTCCCAGTCCCGCACTCACCGAACGGGGCTCTGCGGCCAGGGAGGCCAGCCGGGAGGCCCTGTAAGCTGTGCAGGACGCTGCCGTCCAGGGGTCCGGAAGTCCAGGACGGGGCCACTTCGGCGCTCATGTAGGCGGGGTAGGCTGTGGGGTACGAGGAGCTCACGGGCCTCCCGAGCGCTGCTGGGTACTGCTCCCGAGCCAGCATCGCGCCCTGAAAGGCGCCGTTGTCCCGGGTCCCTGTGCCACCTCCGGGCCCCGGGGAACTGTGCGCAAAGGGGAAGGCCGTGGTCCCGGGCGGCGGAGCGGCCGGTGCGTGGGGGCTGCCGGAGCCAAACGCTGACGAGTCTGCCGCGGCTGCCTGCGCCCAGCCAGGGTGCGCAGTGATTGCGGGAGCCTGCGGGCCCGGTTCGCACGCCGGCAGGTAGGGCAGCATGGAGGGGACCCGCGCGGGCGGCACAAACACCGGGGAGCCGGCGCCTGGCGTGTGCAAAAAGGCGCCCGAGTCCGCGTAGGCGGTCTGACCGGGGCTCGGGGCCAGCGCCAGGCTCTGGTACATCTTCCCTGGAGCGGCCTTGACCTGTAGACGAGAGGGACAGGCGTCCAGGTCACGGCTACTGTGCCCCACAGGTGCTGTCGCTCGGGCCGCGCTTCTGGATCCCCAGCTTGGAGGTTCCTGGGGCGGGAACCCGCGGGGACAGGATGGCAGGGGGCAGGGGCGGCTCTAGCGGCCCGTGGGGCATCCGGGCGCAGCCACAGTGCGGAGCTCACCTCTTTCACAGCCGGGGCTTCCGAGGTTCACAGGTAGGCTCAGTGGGCACAGAGAAGGAGAAACCGGGGGGTCTGCAGGGCGCAGGCTTTGGGCTCTGGGAGAAGGAGCCCGGCTGGGTAGGGGCGAGCGGCCGGGTCCGGCTGCGGTACTTGCCGGCTGGTCGTGAGGATCCGAAGGCGCGAGGGCGCGGCGGGCGGCGGGCGGCGGGTTGCAGACTGGAAGCCGGGGTCCTTGCAGTTTCGCGAATCCCGGCTCCTCCGCCGCCCCTCGGCACAGCTCCGCCCGGACCTGGCCCGCCCCCGCCGCGCCGCCCCTTCCCTCCCGGGGGCCCTCCCCTCCCTCCCCGCGGGGTCAGAGCCAGGGCTGCGGCCTCGGTGCCACGTGACCGAAGCAGGCCCGGCGCTCGGGGCTCCGCGGGAAAGGCGACCGGACGCACACGGCACGGGGCAGCCAGCGCTGAGTCCTTGCCAACGCGGGCCACACGAACCAGCCAGGTGCTCGGCGCCGCCGACCCGGAGGAGCTCCGACGCCGAGACTTCTCTAAATGTGTTAGGGCTTTTGAAGTCCTCCCTCTTAATGGGTGTTAACGGCGGGCTGCCGCTAAGGCTGGTTAAGCGTCTGGGGCTGCGGTGGATGAGTCTGTGACCCTGGCTGTGCAGCGATCATGGATATGGTGGTGTGGACTCTTCATTGCGCCCTTGATCTGGGGCCTTTAGCAGGGATCCGGCTCCCAAAGTGACAGCCCAGCCCAGCTCCGTTCCCCTGAACTCAGATCCTGTTCCATGGCCACTGCACCCGCGAAGTCCCGCGGGAGTCCAACAGCTTCCTCAGTAACCAAGCAGGGCCACTGTCCCCTCTCATTCCCTGCTGGGGACGCAGGTCGGGCAGGCAACCTCCGTCTGGAGGCACTTCCATTCCCCAAGGTCCCTGCGTAGCTCCTTGCCTCCACCCCTTGGCGGGGGTGGGTACTTTCACTGTGTGGGGAATTCTCAAAGAGTCTCCTCAAGACACTAGAAATGTAGGAAGGGTGGGAGGCCACTCGGGTCTGGAAGTGGCCCCTGGCACTCCCTGGGTGACCCCGAAGGTGCCAGCACCCTGGTGAAAGTGGCCTCCTAGCAGCTTCGCTGACTGATGATCCAGCCTCCCCACCAGGCGGTACTTTCCAGCCACCTTACAGCAGGCGCTGGACCACCAGCCCTGGGAGCAGGGCTCACTGGAGGGCCCTTGGCTGCTGCACTTGGGGCAGTGAATGTTTTTCGTTTGCAGAAATGGGCCATCACCTCCACCATTGGTCAGGGTGCTCTCCATCTGTGGAGGGGTGGGCACTCACTCCTTTCCCTCTACTCCTGCACAAGACTAGAATTTGGGGTGCACATCAGGTCACCTACGGCCCCTGGAAGATGGCAAGCAAGGGTTCCACTCTCACCTGGGCGGGGGACCCCATGGAAGGTTCCCCAGAGGCTCTGGATTCTTCAAAAGCCTAGGTATGTCCCATTGGGAGGGGGCTTAGGGGTCTTCATTATCCCCTTTACTCTCCGCTCCCAGTGCTTCCCCCACAGCAGTCTCTGCCTCCTCTCCCACCCTCAGGGCCCCTGGGTCCACACCACCCCAACAGGCTGCCCTAGTACCCATTCCCCACGCGCTTCCCCCTGTCGGAACAGAACCCTCCTCACCCTACCCTCTGCAGACCCCGCCAGTGGATCTCATCTTTCTCTCTTCCGCAGTGGGCGGGGCAGGAGAGGGGGCATGGATCCTGGAAACTCACTGTGCCAAGGCCTCCAGGGCTCGTGAATGCGCATCTCCCTGGAGGGGTTCAGGATCTGAGCCTGCAGCACTGCGAAGCCCGTAGAACCTGCGCTGCCTCTGTGGCCCTCATTGCCTGCCCCTCACACTGGCTTGGGGAGGAGTTAGTGTGACTGGGTCCTTTGGTGTCTCCCTGGGACTTGCACTCAGCTGGCACCACATGGAGGCCGAGGGGGTGCCAGGTGAGGGGAGCAGAGGGCTGGAGCCCCATGGTCTCAGCTGCAGTGGAGGCTGTGGAGCTGGGTGCTGGGCCCAGAGATCAGAGCTACCGTGGTGGGTGAGGGAGACACGGGAAGAATTTCTACCCTGAGGTCAGTCCTGATTACCCCTTTCTGAGACCCCTCTAGGCTTCCCACCCTGGGAACCTAACCAGAGTCGGCCTGGGGTCTGGGGGAGTGGGGGCTATCTCTCAACCCCGGAGATAAGAGAGTTGGCTTGTTAACCCTCTGGTGACCAGGCAGAGCCAAAATCCATGATTCCAGGTCCGACAGTGGCTGCATGAGGGGCCTTAGGCAAAGTAAGGACCAGGGCCTGAGTGGCTGGGGAGTTGGGTCCTGGGGTGGGACAGGCCCTCCCAGCCAGCTGGGTTCTGGAGGTCATTTGTGCAGCAGCTGCTTCTTCCCAGCCCAGAGCTTGGGAATCCCTCACTTAGACACATGCATCAGAAAGGAAAACAGACCTCCTGGGGAAAAAAGGAGGGGGCGGGGCCTCTAGGCCAGCCCCCAAGCGGGACCCAGGCCTCTCCCTGGGTACCTCAGGGCCGCCCCTGGAGTAGGGCCCAGGAGCCAGCTCCTTAGGGCGCAGCTAGCTGTCTGGGTCACCTGCCAGAGCTCTACCCCCAACCCCAGCCTCCCAGGGTCTGCCCTTCTATAGGTGGGGGCTCAGGGAAGGAGGCCCAGGCTGCTTGGGTGGGGCCTGGGGTGGGGATAGGCTGGGAGGTCAGAGGCATTCTGTGTCCTCCCCCAGGTATTCAGATAAGCCCCAAGCACCCTCCCTTCTGGGTGGGAAAAGCCAGTTCAAAGTCAGCCCCACCCCTGCCTTCCGCACTCTGAGGCCCCTCGTCCCTGATCTGGGTTGTCTGCTGACTCCTCCTGCCCCTTGGGGAGAATGAGGTGGGGTCCAAGTGGAGGGTTCCAGGGCCTCTCGAACCCCAACAGGAACTTCAAAACTCAGCATGGTGAGGGAGGTTGGGGCGGGGACTCTCCAGAGGTACAGTGGGGAGGGGCTTGGGGGCCACGTGGGTGTACAAGTCACTGTGGACACAGGTGCGTGCACCTCTCCTGCAGGGAGGGCTGAGCTCTGGAGTCCAAGGCCGCCTTGGGGTGGGCTCCCTTCTGGGGGCAGGGGCAGCGACTGCAGGGGGAAGGGCCCCCTGCGCTCCGGCTGCTTTTGACACTGTCATCGGCACCACTGTCACTAGATTCCCTGAGGGTCTCCCACACACCTGACTGGGCCAGGAGCTTCTGTGTTTTAACTCCTTTAAGGCTCACAGCTGCCTGGTGAGCGGGGGGCGATTCCTGTGAGCTGTCACGCCATGTCATAGATGAGAACCAGGGCCAGGCCTGGCGGGGCCCAAAGGTTGGAACCCCACTCCAGGGCGCTCTTGGGCCTGCCTTGCTCTGTCTGCTGCCTCTCCTCTGCCCTTGCTGTCTGCCTGCTCCTCTGGCCACTGCCCCCAACCCTAGTCCATGACTGGCTCTTCCAGATCCTGCATTTCTAGGTCCTCAGCCCTTAGAGGGTCCATGTGGCTGGGTGGGGGCATCATCACTCGCCCTGTCCCCAGGCTTAGTGAAGGGAGACCCCGGCCTTACACACAGCTTGCCCTGTGGATGACCCAGCTGGGCCTTGAGGTGGCTGCCGAGAAAAGGGGAGCAGAAAATGGAAACAGAGCTCGTGGACGCTGTGTCATTTTTATAACCCAGTCTGGTCTTGCAGGCCCTCCCGGCTAGGTCACCAGGCAACTCTCATGAGTGAGGGGTCCTCCGGGGAGGGACTCAGGGAGCTTGTTCTAGGGGAGACATAATCGCACTTGTGCGGGTCATCTCCCCGTCTGTTGTCGGGAGCAAGCCTGTGGCTGTAGAGATGGCGAATGTCCTGTTTTCCACCAGCTTCCAGGCCCCGGAGTCCCCGCAGAGGGAGGGCATGGAGCCACAGCGCAGGCACATGGACAGAGAGACAGCCGGCCAGCTGACCCCTGGGAGGGGGTGATGCAGGGATCTCTGCCCCCGACCCTGCCTGGGCTCCAGTGAGGATGGATATGTGGACAGACAGCTGGTGCAGGCAGCCCCCTCCCATCTGTTACCTGTAAATTACTTCACCTGAGTGACATCATGCTGGGGGCTGATAACCAGGCTGTGCCTGGTCGTAAAACAGCCTGACATGGTGATGGACCGGCTGCACATCAGATCCGCTGGCCCGACCTTGAACAAGGTCATGCAGGTCCCTGGCCTTCCATGGCAGCAGGTCCCTGACTTCAACGAGGTTGTGACCCCCGGGCCCTCCATGGTAGCGGGTCCCTGACCTGAAGAATGAAAAGCAGAGGCTGCTATGGGATTGCTGCTTGGCTGTCACCTGGTGCACGTGGCTCCCTGGCCTTTGACGGCCCTACCAGCAGCAGGCTTCTCCCTTTTCCTTCCTGGGATCTCATTTTGCCCCCAGAGGCTCAGGATTCAGGATGGTTGTTTATCTCCCCGCTCCCCAAAGGGTTTACACTCTCTGCTGAGCAGGACAGCCAACACCCCCCTCCATGTCCTGCTGGACGGCTTCATGGACATTGCAGATGCATAGGGAGCTGCAACCACACGTTAGAAGTTAGAAGCAGCTCAGGTGGTTGGAGGTCTCAGGAAACTAACCTGCAACTCTGTCTCGGGGGCAACCCTGGGTGAAGGGACGGGTTCTCCACTGGGGTCATCTGTCCCCCATGCCCTCCCCAGAGACACCCGTTCCTGTTATGCCTTCCCAGAAGTGCAATGAGCTCATATAAGAAAACGTGTGCAGCACCTGCACACATGGGTGCACACACACACACAAACATGCTGGAGGGCCCACCTGAACACACACAGACATGAGTGCGTGCTAGTGACACGCATGTGCTTGCACGTGCACGCACAGACACCTGCACACACGTGGTACATGTGTGTACCCACCCATGCTTGCACATTTCCTTCTTCACAGACACAAAACCTTTCAGGGAAACCCCAGGAGATCAAACACCCCGAAGATCTAGGGTGGCTCAGAAAGCACCTCACCTGCCTCCCCCCAGCCCCCAACTCTCCCTTTTCATTTCCAAATTGATGTCTGCTGGTGGGGCTGGGAAAATTCACAAGTGGGATCCACTCTTGCAGGTGATGAAGCCGATTGTCTTCATTTCCCACTGAACCATCATTTCCCCAGTATGGAGCTGCTGCTCGGCTGCTTGTGGAGAAGACCTTGGCCCTGAAGAAGCTTGCGAGTGACGGTAATCGAGGGCCTGGGCACCTCCCCCTCCTGCTGCCAGCCTAGAGGGGTTTGGCCCATCTAGGGGGCTCCCTGGGAAGAGGGTGGGGGTGTGATTTCCAGAGCCCCTGCCTCCCCTACCCTCACTTGCATCCCTGAAGCCATCTGGCTCTGAGCTCTCCCCAGTCTCCCCATTCCATCCTGGCTGAAACTCTGCAAGACAGTGAGGTGCTGATGCCAGAACTTTCCTCTGGGGAGAGGGAGGTGTGCGTATCACAGCGGCATGGGGGTTGTGTGAGGGAGACCACAGAGCCTTCCCAGAGTCAGCCACCACCCCTCACCCCAGGCCCAGGCTTCACAGAGACGGGGTTCAACATTACTGCTCCTCCTGCCCCTCTCTGCAAGCAACTGGCTGCCACACTTGGGGGCTGGGGAGGCACCACCTCCAGGCCTCTGTCCCAGCTCCCTCCCTCCCTGGTTCCTATGGGCAGGGGTTCAGTTCTACCCCCTCCTGGCCCTGCCTTCACCCTCCCCTGTGACATCAGCAAAGATGCAGGAACATCCCCTTGACTTGACGGGAAGATTGGGGTGGGTACAGAGAAAATCACAGGTTGGATGTTGAACCAAGGGCACAGAAGCCCTTAGGGTCCCAGTGAGGAGGGATCCTGGAGGCTGGAGGGCCCCAGACAGGAGACAGAGTGAAGGTGGCCAGGGTTAGCAAATAGAAATCCTGGCCCCCTAGTTAAACGTGGATATCAGATCAGCAACGTTTTGAGTCAGTGTCTTGTGCAATGTTCTGGACACACGAGTACTTAGGATGTGCTGGCAGTTTACCTGAGGCTCACCTCTAACTGGGGGGTCTGGGCCTGTCTGGAAACCCTAGGAAGTGGGTACCCCTTGGGCCACGCCGCTCGGCCAGCAGGGTGTAAATTATCTCCTTCCTTGCTGGTCTGGGTGGGTGAGAGGCAGGGCTGGGGGTCGCCAGGGGCCCTGCTGTCCGTTTTCACCAGGGCTAGGAGATGGGTGGGTGGAGGTGGCCGTGGTTGTGCCAAGTCAGGGTCAGGCCTGCACCCCCTCCCATAAATTACCCATCCCAGGGCAGGACCAGCTCTGCCTGACTGGTCTGTGCCACCGAGGGGATTTTCCAGCCCTAGACACTCTTGGGAGGCCAGTTCCAGCCCTGAATTTGGATCATGGAGGGGTTGGGTCTGTGAGAACCCCTCTGTGGAGTACACTGGTCTATTTTGCTTGTTTGCAGCTGGCAACTCTTCCTCTGAAGGCATTTTCTAGAATACCTCTTCTCGGCCCAATAGTAACAGGTTTGGGGCTGCCAGGGCCTCTCTCAGCAAGTTGCCTAATCCCCACCCCCTGGCAGTCTGCCCTCAACCCCTACCAGAGTTTCCCATATGGCAGACTCACCTGGGCTTGTAGGTGATGGCCTACACAGGTGATGACTTACAGGTGATGACCCCGGCTGCTGGGGATTTATCATGAAAATGGGACATATTTCTTTCTCACTTTCATACCCAGGCACTGAGGCCTGGAGGGGTTCAGCAGGCTGGCCAGTGGGTCTGGTCAGAGCTAGACCACGGCACTGTCTATGTGACCCGGCCTGGCTGCTCCAGGTGGGAGGCACCTAGCACGCTATCTCAGGATTGGGGGCAGGTTCACTTTTGGAGGCACCTGGGGCCAGCAGGTAGGGGGTGCTCCAGGCACAGCCCAGGCAGGGGGGTGGAGCCTTGTCGGATGCTCGGGGGTATTGGTGCCTACTTGTTTCCCTTCTATCACCTTGATTTGTACTCTTTTGCTCTCATCTTCAAAGAGATTTCCTTTCTCTTTCCCCTTTTCCTCTCTCTGTCCTCCTCCCCCGCCTTCCTCACCGTACTTCTGTCTGCTCCTGACCTGCCTCCGGCCCTGGCCCTCTGCCCTTTCCCCACTGTCTTTCTGAGGACATCCCCACGAGGTGTCCATCCTCAGCTGGGGGGGTCTCCAGGGTGCTGCGAGGAGGGGTGGGAGCCCCAAGCCACCTCTGGGCTCATCCTGCCAGGGGTAGGGGGGAGGACGCGCGGGAGCCAGCCTCCATTGGCAGGATGGCGGGGTCTCCCAGCCAAGACCAGGACTTTATCGCGTCCCAGCCATGTCTGCTCAATGTACAGACTTCAGGGAGTGTCAGAGCCGTCAGCCCCATTCCTGCCGGCGGCTGAGGACCGGGAGGAGAATCAGGGACCTTGAAAGGGCTCCGAAAGAGTCAGACAGTCTGGATTGCAGAGGATGCTTGCCGGCTGGGACCACTGTGCCTTTCATCTTCATCTTTTGCTTTTCTCGCATTTCCTGTATTTTCCACATTGAACACATAGATAAACAGAAATGCAATGGGAAATAAATCACATTTTATAGAGTTTGGCTGAAGGAACTCCAATGACAACAGGAAAACATGTTTGGGGAGTGAGGGCGCAAGGATGCCTTGGGTCAGGCGCCGTCCCAGCCCCTTGGGCGTTTGCAGAAAGCTGGACGCGTCTGCTCTGCTGGAGCAGAGAGGGAGCTGATGGCAGGGAAGGAGTTTCCAGGCCGGAAAAGGACTTCATGGATGGTAGGCAGGCCCCACTTCAGCAGAAACCTCCTTCCTGGCAGAGGAGGCCTTGTGTTCCCCAGTAGCCAAGAGCAAGGGCCAAGCCCACAGGTACCTCAGTGTCGAGGAGCCTTGGCCAGTGCCTTTGACCATATCCTGCTGGTCTAGGGGCTTGGTGGGCAGGAGTGTGGGGGGCATTAAACATGTTCTCTGGGTGTTCCACAGATAAGAGAAAGCTTCCACCTCTCCTCCAGGGCCCAGGTCCTTTGGGGAGGCCAGTTGGGGCCCCGGCCTGGAACTACTGCCCATGAGCATCCCAGGACACTCGCCTGTGTGAGTGAGGCTGTGGTTGGGGCCACTGCTGGGCAGAGTTTTGAGCTGGGAGGGGGTGTCACCTTGGAGGCAGTCAGGCTCAGCCCTGTCCTTTGGGGTCCCTCCCTGGATGGGGAGTGGTTGTGTCTCATGGTGAGGGTCCTGGGCCTGCCCCCCTGAAGACTGGTCAGGGGGCAGTCTGGGTCTGTGGCCTAGGGGGCTGGCTGCTCCATCCTGTGATGTGGGATCAGTTTGTGTGGTTTTTGAGCCCCACTCTCCTGATCTGTGCAGAGGGGTTATTGTCGGGAGAGAGGATGGGCCTGCCAGGCACACTGGCTGGCACAAGGGGAGCCAGGAAGTGACACCACTGTTGGGAAGTCCCCAGCCCTGGATGGCCAGGTGGCCACCAGAGATGGAAGGAGGCCTCCCCAGTTAGTGGTGCCCCACCGGCGTCCGAGTGAGACCCGGTTCTGGGCTGGATGCCATGCAGAGCTCAGCCTGGAGGTGCTTCAGTCAGGAGGCGGGGCCGCAGGTTGGTGGACGCCCATCCAGGCTGACCCCAGGGCGGTTGCCTGGCTCCAGCAGGACTCCACCCCGTCCCAGGCTGCGCCTGCCTCCGAGCCCCCGCCCAGAGATCACCAGCCTCGTGCCTCACGTGTAAAGAATTTCCCGTGCAGCCACAGCGGCAGCTGGGACATTTCTGCAGCTGGACGTCCCGAGGAAAATCAGTGTGTCTGTCTCCCGACGCAGACATGGGCTGGCGTCCCTGGTCCTGGAACCCCTGCCCTAGCTTGGCTTCCCTTGGAGAGAAGATAAGGAGCTGTCAGCATCTTTTGGGCTAGAGACCCGTAGCTTGCTGATGGTGGGGGTGTGCCAAAGACGGCGAGAGCCCTGGAAGCTTCTCTTTCTCCTCCTTCTCCTTTCTCCTCTGGGGCTATAGAAAGGAGCCCTAGGGCCCAAGGCCTACCTCTGGCCTAAGCCTGGCAGTGTTAGTGCCTGGTAGCCTATGCTGCCGATCTGGGGCAAAGGGCTGGGAGGGGTGCCTGGCACATGGCTGCACCCATTTCTGGGGGGTCACCCTCATTCCTGGGGGGCTGCCGTCTCCAGTCAGAGCCTGCTGGAGCTGGGCTTGGCCAGTGAGGAGCAAGTGTGTTCCTCTCCTGACACCTTGGCTAAGTTTGGACAGGCAAGGCCTGGGCCATCTTGGTGAGCCTGCAATGTGGAGCAGACACAGCAAACACACAGGTCATGCAGGAGGTCATGTCAGGATGGGACCATGCCAAGGGGTCCAGGGAGTTCTGACAGGGGCTCGAGAGCAGCCACCCTGTCCCTGGGACCTCCAGCTGCCCATGACTCCATCCTGTCTGAGAACACTGAGACCAAAGGCTACAAACAGACCACACGTGGCTGCCCCGCTGTGTTTTAAAAATATAAGAATTTAAATAAAAATACAGATTTTTTTTCTCTTGAAAAAAATCACAGTGTTTCCACCAGGCCAGAGCTCCACCTTTAGTAAAGGTGAGGGCACGCCCCGGCAACCACAGACGGCACCTCTTCTGACTGGTCACTGGTTCCCTGCACGGCTCCTTTGTGGCCGACTCCTGACTTGGACACCATTGCCCTGAAAGATGGTTGGCAGGAGGGTCATTTGACCTGGTCTCAGGAGACCGGACATCCATCACTGACTTGTTGGTTTGTTTGAGCAAGACCCTGTCCCTCCCTGAGCCTCAGTGTCTTTATCCCCAGAAGCCCTTCATGCCTGTGTGCTCAGAAGACAGCGAAATCATAGGAGCTTGTGGCCTGGGGGTGGGTTCAGAGCCAGACCCCAGCACCCACAACTCCCACAGCAGATGGACAAGTATGTGCACTCCTATGTCTTTGCCACTGAAGCCACACAGAAAATCCACATGTCTTTGAATGGCGTGACTAGTTGTAATTTTTGGTTTTTATGTATTTTTCTCAATCAGCTTATGCTAAACACATAGGCCTTCTCCTGGTGGGGAAGGGTCTCTATATCTTTGCCATCAAGAAGCAGGCCTGAAGTTGGAAGGTTTGGGGGTGACTTGGAGAGTGCCCAGGTGACTTGATGGAGCTACATGTAGCTCCATCTTCATGGGGACAGGGTCACTTTCTCTGGGTCTTAAATTCTTTGAATGAGTGGGAGATGTGGAACAGGTTTCTAAAAGCGAGATCGTGGGGCTTTGTAGGCAGTCCTTGTCTGGAATTAAGAATCAGGGTGAAACAAAGTGAAACTGGCCCACAAAGACTGTATTTGGGAGGACTGGCTAACCTGTCATATAGTGATGAGCAAGGGGCTGGGGCTGGGAGACTGACATCCAGCAGTGTCCAAAGGCACTGGCCAGCGAACCCTGTTTTGAGGAGCATTTCACAGGACTGATGTTCCCCAGGTGCCCTTCAGCAATGCTGGACTAAGCAATATGACATGTACAACATGTTTGTTTTGCGTTTATTACTTGATGTCTGTCACACCCTCTGCTCTGCTCCCACCTGTGAGGAAGGGCTGTATCTTGCTTTTGTCGGTTTTCTCTGTGGTTTGTCAGGTAAAGGGTGCTTACCTAGAGCTTACAGAGTAAGAAGCAGCCCCACAGAGGCCTTTCCTGGGCAAGGAGGTGAGGTCTCAGCAGGAAGGTGGGAGGAGTGGGGTCCCCAACTGCTGGTACCCTTTCTGGGATGCAGGTAGAAGGATGTGCTGGGCCTCCCAAGTTTGTCCACAGAGCAATTTTCTTTGATCTCCTGGTTTCTGCTCAAAGGCTGTTCACACTTTCCCCACTTATGGGGTTGATAAGTTGTGTGGCCGACAGCTGGTGGCATTTGCTCCGTTGATTCAAGGAGGTGGATGTTTTTCATGGAGATAAGCCTGCAACGTCAGGGCCAGTCCCAGTGCTGGGACAAGGAGCACAAAAGGCCCTGCAGAGGTCTGTGCAGAGTGGAGGGGTGGGGTGGGGTGTCTGCCCAGCCCTGCTGTGGCATTTTCCTCTGTTGGTTTTGCCCAAGTCTGATAAACGAGCCTGCTCTGGCCAGAGCCTTCTGGGGGCTTATCTGGCTGAGTAATCCTCTGGCCTTGGCTGGAGAACACCAGCACCTCCCCTCTGCCCCCATCTTGGCCCCTGTAGGCAGTTTCAGATGGAGGTGGAGGAGATGGAAGGGAAATAAATTCCCCTTTCACCTTTCTCAACTCAACTTGGGGCCACCAGGGGGTGAGGATGCCCCTCTGGGGAGGGACATCTTGCCTGGGGACAAGGGTCCTTTCCACATTGGCCCCCAGCTCCCAGCTCCCCACTCACTACAGCCTCACTGCACAGACCCCCTGTAACTGCAGAGCGTCATTTCTAGTGGTCCCCAAGCTCCAGACTCGGACCTGGATTGATTTTGCTTCTAAGAAGGGTCAGCCTGCCTGGATCCACAGAAAGATGAGCTGGTGCAGCCTAGTGTTACAGACAGGGAAACAGTCCAGAGACGTGAACTGGCCCAAATCTGCACAAGGAGGGGTAGCCCTTTCCAGCTTCTGCCCCCTGTCCCACTGAGGCCTGCCAGGGACATCCCAGGGTCAGCGTGAGCCTGGCCTCCTTCCTGAGGACTGAACACTCTAAGTTGAGGCCACAGCCCTGGAAGAGGTGAAATGTGACCTTTGTCCAGCTGGCACTCCTCCACCAGGCACTTTCCTCTTGACCCTGGGTGGGGCAGGGGAGGCTCCTTCCACCATCCATTTCCCAGCTGTGGCTGAGCTGCCTGGCCCTGTAGCCACTGACCAGTTACCCAGGAGACTCCAGGGACCATTAGGAAGTGAGTTTGGGGCCCTAACCAACCAGTGTTTGTTTGTTCAAAAATACTTTTATTTTATTAATTTGGCTGTGTGTGTCTTCACTGGCTTTTCTCTAGTTGTGGCGGGCAGGAGCTCCTCTCTAGTTGCAGTGCGCAGGCTCCTCATTGCAGTGGCTTCTCTTGTGGAGCGTGGACACTACGTACGTGGGTTTCAGTAGTTGTGTGCTCCTCTAGAGCACAGGCTCAGTAGTTGTGGTGTACGGGCTTAGTTGCTCCGTGGCATGTGGGACCTTTCTGGATCATGGATCGAACCTGTGTCTCTTGCTTTGGCAGGCAGATTCTTTACCACTGATCCATCAGGGAAGCCCAGCCCACCAGTTTATGAACATGTGTGCTGTTTCCAATTTCAATAGAGGCCGCCTGGAGCAAGGTCCAGTATGGCCTTCATTTTGTTGGTCTAGGGTAGGTGAGGGCAACCTGTGAGTCTTGGTCTCCACGTCTGAGAAGTGGGGTGATGAGCCCAACCTCCGAGGGAGCTCAGCCTGGCCTGGCTCATGGTTCTCACACTCACCATGGTCATCACCATTATCATATCATCAAATGCTGAGAGCCTGATGGGGTAGGTCCCTCTGTGAATCCTGGAAACACTCCTGCCAGGAGGCCCTACTTCTCTGTTAAAAGCTAGAGGCAAATGCAGGGCTCAGCAAGGAAGGGCTGAGAGGCCCCCAGGTCAGTCTGATCCCCAGCCAGGGGCTTATCCAGCCAGAAGTGTGTCTGTTGGCCTTGCAGAAGAGAGGGCATTTGGATAGGGCTTTGAGGTGTGAGTAGGAGTTTGCCAAATAAGCTGAGAGGAAAGAGCTTTTAGGGGAGAGGGTTTTAAGGCACATGGGTAGTGACTGAAGTGAGCAAGTGGTTGGAACTGGGTGGCTGATGGTGGAAGACACCTGGGGAGCATAAATAGACCTGGTGTATCAGGCAAAGGAATTTTTATTTTTTTTAAATTTTTGACATCAAAGCACAGCCCTCAATAGGATTTCCTGTTGGCCTTTATGAATTACAAAAGTAATTTATGTCCGCAGTAACAGTTTCTGAAAGAAAACCAATGCTATTTTGCCCTCCCCCTACCCATGGGCTCCCCCAGACCTCAGGATCTGCTCTCTGTTCTGACTCACCTGCCCCTTTACACAAACACACAGACATCAGACTATGGCAAGGTGCTCATTTATTTTGAACAAATCTGTATCTCCTGCCATTAGCTTAATTTTTTTCCTGAACAGTCTATATGGATCCTTCCACATGAGCATGTGTTCTTGAGCAGCCTCACAGAACTCTGTGGTGGGACGAGGAATGGCGGGTTCAGCCAGCCACTGAGGATGGACATTCTGGTGTGTCCAGGGTGATTTCTTGGCCATGGAAACTGCTTTGTCGAGTGGCCTGCTGGCACATCTGGGAACCTTTATAAATTCCCAGAAGTGGGCTTGCTGGGGACAGCTCTGAGAACGTGTTATTTTAGTAAATGCTGCCAGAACCCTTTGCAGAAGTGCTGAAGGACGCAGCAGCCTTGTTCGTGAGGCCTGTTTCCTCCCCTCCCAACCCAAGGTTTCAGTGAAAACTTTCACCCATAGGGTGATTGAAGGCCTGCGTGTACCTTCACAGATTAGAAGCTGTTCAGTCCTTAACCTCCCCAACTGTGAGGGAGGGAGCTGGACACCTCAGCTGTCCTGAAGCCACCCTGGCCATTTGGGGTTCACTAGGGCTTTTCTGGATTATGAGCTCTGGGCTCTGCCAGGGCTCTTGCTCCCTGCCTTTCCTGCCCTGTGGAGTGCCTCTGGGCAGATTCCCGGGCCCTGCAAGCAGGCAGCTCTGGACTTTGCGCCTGGGCCCGTGGCGCCTGGGAGAGGGTGTTTCCCAGCACAGACCGCCCTGACCTTTGGCAGCACCCCGACTGCAGACTGGGGTGCCCTGGGGAGGCAGGCGGCGCATGGCCTGGCCTGTAACCTGCAGTGACTCATGGCTCACCCACCATAAAGTTGAGGTGATGGGCTGCCTGGTGCTTACCGCACACAGCCTAGCCAAGCTGAATTCCATCACCACAGGGCAGCTCTGGGCTCATCTCAGACTTCTGCAGCCTCCCACCCCATTGTTTCCCACCCTACCCTACCCTTGTGTGGGCAGCTTGGGGTGTATCCACTGTGCCTTCCTCCCTTTCTCCCTCTCATGAGTGTCACCCTAATCTTTGCCAGGTCTCCTCCTCTCTGCCTATTCTCTTTGCTGGCTGTTCTGGGTGTCCCCTGCTCCAGGAAGCCCTCCTGGGTCCCCGGGAGATTGCCTCTCCCTGCTCAGAACTCCATCCCGGCTAGGTTCCTGCTCTTGACTATGTGGGAAAACAGGCCCAGGTGGGGAGCAGCGTGGCACAAAGAGCTAACATCGGCACAGGGTCCCCGGTCACCCCTCCCCCTGTTTTAGAGACTGGGGGAAGAGGGGAGCCCAGTGTGAGGTGCCAAGCTCAGGGTCAGACATCCAGCCCCGTGGGTGCTTCTGGAGGAACCCGGCTCCTGTGGGCCTGAGGACAGAACTAAGGGTGTGCACTCAGGAGCTGTGGTGACCACTCACGCTGCCCCTCTTCCCCACTGGCCTCTGGCCACATGCTGAGCTGCTCTGTGCCTCAGTGTCCCAATCTGGAAAGAGGAGTTCAGGGTGTTGGGGGATGGGATCATTGTCTGTCCCCCTCAAAGAAGGAGATGCCTGGGGGAGCCAGTCCCAGGCCAAATAGGGGCTTCCCCAGCCCCTGCTGGCTTCTGCAGCCTCCCACCCCACTCTCCCACCCGTGTTTCCCACCCTACCCTGTCCTTGTATGGGCAGCTTGGGGTGTATTCACCCTGCCTTGCTCCCTTTCTCCCTCTCATGAGTGTCTCCCTGATCCTTGTCAGGTTTCCTCCTCTCCCCCTTTTCTCTTTGCCAGCTGTTCTCCTCCTCCAGGAAGCCCTCCTGTGCCCCCGGAAGATTACCTGTCCCTGCTCAGAACTCCATCCCTGCTGGGCGCCTCTGTTCTGGTACCTGCCAAGGGTATTGCAGAGGTTTGGGTGGGAATTCTCTCAGTGTGACCTGACCTTGAACCTGACCAGACTCAGACCTGACCTCTGAGCCAGTTCCCTCACTTGGCCCAAGTGAATACGGCACCTGGAGGGGCTTCTCAGGGCAAGGGGCCTTCTGGGTAGGTCTTTGGAGGCTGCGTAGGAGTTTTCTGGAGAAAGTAGAGCAGCAGCAGGAGCCTGGAGCCTGGAAGTGGAGAGGTCACCAGCCATGTGGGGAATCAGTCCTCACCTACTAAGGACCCACTGTGTGACCCTCTGTTGTCCTTTCCAAAGGATTCAGTTTCTTTCCCTAAGGACAGAGAATTTCCAGAGCCATGGCATCTGTTTATTATCCTGAGGGTGGACAGGACCACCTCTCCCCCAGGCCCCTGCTGCTGAGGGTGAGGGTCTGGTCAATAGTGCTGTCCTCGGGATGGGTCATTCCTGAAGCTCCCCAGACTTGGGGGGTGGGGGGTGGGGTAGGAGGATAAACCATCTCTCGAGACCCTGGCGGATGTGGCCCTTGCTCTGTGCCAGGCATGGGAGTAGCAGACAAGCTCCTGTCGTGTGGGCTTAAAGGAGGGAGAGTAGTCAGAGAGGACAGAGAGACAGAACCTGGTGGTAGCCAGGGCAAGAAGGTCACAGAAGATCTGTAACAGAGGCAGGGTTATGTGAGATTGGCTGTCAGGGAGGCCCCTGGAGGAGGGGACCTTGGTGCTGAGAACCAAGGCCAGGAAGGCAGCGCTCGGCAGACCTAGGGCGTCTTCCAGGCAGAGAGAACAGCATATTCGAAGAGTGGGATGGAGCTGAAGAGGAGAAAGAGACCAAGGAGGTGAAGGGGAGGCTGGAGGATGCCCTGTGGCCCTGTAGACCCCAGGAAGGAGGTGGGATCCCCCATTGCCCAGCCTAGGAGCTCAGCCTGGTCCTGGAGCCGCACTGGGCCAGAGGTATCCAAGACCCCTGTCCGTTCGCAGCCTCTGCAGTACCAGCCCAGCTCCACCCGCCTGCAGAGCCCAGGCTGAGCTGATTTACTGCAGACACTGGAGGTGGGGGGTTCCCCAGGAGCCATTGATTATGGGGTGTAGGGGCTGGGGGACAGGCAAGCTGAGAGGGGTGACTCCTCTCCCCGCAGGGGGCCCAGCCAGGCCTGTGTCACAGCTTCCTGAGGGAGGGTGAGACCTGAAGGGTCCAACAGCACTGAGAAAAGCCTGTGGAGCGTGGGGAGCCCCCAGGCAACACGGGGGGAGAGTGCCAAGCCCCTGCCATTTGGGTAGGACAGCTGTCAGGTGTCTAACCTGGGGCGGGGGGTCCAGTGGAGAGTCTGGCTTCTTAAGAAGAGACTCCTGAAGCCCACAGCCCCCTGGCCAGGGGAGCGGGTAGAGGGTGGCCTCTCACTAGGTTCCACAGACCCTGTCCCCAGAGCCTCCCTCCCCACCTCCTGCTTCCTGCAGCCACACCCCTGAGTTCCCGCCCCGGCTCAGGTCCGGGGTTTCCTGTGTCTTTGCCCATGGTGGGGGTGGGGGGGTGGTCAGGGGGGTGGGGAGTGGGTACTGTCCAGGCAGAGGAATTAAGATGAATTAAGATATGCCCCTGAGGCCATCACAGACAGCAGCGCCCTGATGTTGAGGACTTGCTGGGGGCAGGTGGGCTGTAGATGGGATGGGTGCTGCTGCTGTCCACTGTACAGACCAAGGACACAGCAGGTCTCCAGCGGAGGGGGCTGTGCCCTGGCCTTTGAGTGTGGACGAGGGGTGAGGGTGGGGCCTGGTTCTCCTCCTGTGAGCAGCCTCGGGCCTAAAAGACACTGGGCTAAATATAGCTGTGGAACTTCCCGGAACACATCATTCCTTGTGTCCAATAATGAATGCTCCATAAAGTACCGTGTCCCTTGAGAAAGCCAGGCCCACCTGGCATGTCCCACAGGGAGAGGGGCAGGAGGGTCACTGCCCACCGCTGAGGGCTCAGCGGCACCCCCGCCCAGGAGAGGCCTGGGGGGCTGTGGGTACAGACCCCAGTGGGCTCGTCCTCAGCTCCCTAGGTGGCCCGACTGTGACTGGAGCTGGGGAAGGGGTGGACGATGGCATCCCCATCCTCTGGAATCTTCGTGACCCTGTGGGAAGGGCCAGGAAGCCTGTCAGGGCCCCAGAGAAGCCTCCTGTGCTGCCGGGATGCAATGCATGTGTCGCCTCCTCCAGGAAGCCCTCCTTGCTGGCACTGGCCCCCATGGACCCCTCCCCAGCCCTGGCCACTGTCTGGCAAAGGGTCTTTTCCACTTGTGGAGAAGAGGCAGGCCCCACTTGGTCTCCTTGCTGCCGGCCCTGAGAGGCCCCAGATGTGTGCTGATGACGTGATGGATGACAGGCAGACAGGAGCCTGGGGAGCAGCCAAGCAGGGACTACCAACGGCCAACCAGTGAGGCTTCCCATCCAGGGGTCACCCAGCCCCTTGGGCCCCAGGAAGGTGCCCGTCACTCTTCCTCCAGGCTGTTTAAGTCCATGGCAGGTGGGCGCCCTGGGTCTGGCCCTGCCCCACCTCCCCTCACCCCTTTCCCCTGCAGGGGGCTTGTGGGGAGGAAGGTGACTCAGGTCAGCAGGGTGAGTTCCGTACACAGAGGCTGAGCGCCTGGCACATCTGAACGGTGGTCGTCGGTCAGAGCTTGGCACCCACTTCCGGGAACAGGCCTTCCTCTGGGCAGGGCAAGTCCCTTGCTACACCTGTGGTCTCCACGCGGTCACCTACAGGGCACCTTGGTGAGGGCTTGGCTGAGTGGCCCAATCCCTCAGGTTCAAGGTCAGTGAGACCCCAGCCCTGTTCCTGCCGACCCCACAGGGGACCCTGCAGGGTCTTGGGTGGGAGGTCCTCTTCCCATGCCCCAGGTCTGTCCTGGCTGCGGGGTGTCCAACAAGAGCCAAGGGTCTGGTGGACAGGCAGTGGGTGCCCCCTAGTGGCTCCGTGGAGCAGCAGCGTTGAGTGGCAGTCAGAAGAGGCCAGAACAGGCCAGAACAGGACCTCAGGGCCTCCAGCCTCAGTGCACAGGATCCAGAGCCTATGTGGCCACAAAGTTCTCCCTGGACCTGCGGGGTCCTGATGCCCACCTCTCTCCCTGCCCTCTGGCCTGGTGGGTGCTGAGCCTTCTCCATGACTGCAGCTTACTCAGCCCCTCCTGGACAGGGAGAAGAGGCAGTCCCTGAGGCGTCACCCCCACACTGGGCCTCAAAGTAGGACCCCCAAAACTGAGCCAGGCACTAGAGAGTGGGGGTCTGGGGGCCTGGGCAGGACCCCCATCCCAACATGTCGAGAGAAGCCACTGGGCGGTGCTCAGGGTTGCAGGGCCTGGTGAAATGCCTGGGCTCGGGTCATAGGTCCATGAGGCAGCTTGATCCAATGAAGGTGGGAGCCACTGTGGCTGGCCCACCCCACCAGGGGCAGGAGGACGTTCATGAGACAGCGACACACACGCGTCTGTTTCACACTGGGAGGAACTCTGAAGGCAGGGGGCGGGGATCTCCATGCAGACGGAGAACAGCTGAGCAGGAGAGAGGGGGAGAGGAGGAACAGCATCGGGGTGGAGGGAACAGCATGTGTGCACTCAGAGCGGCCTCCATGGAGCTCTGTGGAGGGGGAGGTTCAGCAGCAAAGGAAGGGACCCCAGAAGCCTTACCTCCCTGGCCTGGGGCCGGCTGCACCGTGAGTGTTCTCTCTCTGGCCCTGGCCCTCTGCCCTGCCTGGCTTGGGCTTCCTCCTGCTCCTCGTACCTTTTCTTCCAAGACACACTCATGGACACTGAGCAAAGAATCATTTCTTCCTGCAAAACATTTTTGTGGAATAAGTAAGTTTATCTGTGGTGAGAGTTGGAAAATTACAGCATGGGAATGGGGGGTGCAAGGAGGCATGCACCCCTTCTGGAGTCTGGCATGGGTGCCATCTCACCAAATTTTAACAAGAGCCATCACTTGGGGAGGGGGAGGCAGCAGGTGGCCTTTACCAGGGCTTAAGGGGACTGACAGGGACGTTTTTTCAGAGAGCAGCTTGCCTTTGGGCCATTTGTCTGGAAGCCCCAATACTCTCTGAAATACACTTGATCTTTGTTTAAGGCAAGGAGACTGCTGTTATGAATTATCAATTACTGTTGGCTTGGGGTGCCCTGGGAGACACGCATAGTGGGGGACAAGGGAGGGGGTCCAAGTCATGGAGGTAGAGGCAGGAATGGATGTGGGGACACTGGCTGACATTGATGGGGATGGTCCTGACGCTGTACAGGTGCCCCCCACCCCGCACCGAGGCCCAGACTTTGAGGGTCTCCAGGTGGAGCAGTGTCTCCACTCTACAGTGAGATTCTTGGGAAGATAAACTTAGGTACTTCCACTAATCACATATTAACGTGATTTAGAACTGGACATAGAACAGCAGAGTGGTTCTAAATTGGGAAAGGAGTTCGTCAAGGCTGTATATTGTCACCCTGCTTATTTAACTTATATGCAGAGTACATCATGCAAACTGCCGGGTGGGATGAAGCACAAGCTGGAATCAAGATTGCCGGGAGAAATATTAATGACCTCAGATATGCAGATGACACCACCCTTATGGCAGAAAACGAAGAACTAAAGAGCCTCTTGATAAAAGTGAAAGAGGAGAGTGAAAAAGTTGGCTTAAAACTCAACATTCAAAAAACTGAGATCATGGCATCTGGTCCCATCACTTCATGGCAAATAAATGGGGAAACAATGGAAACAGTGACAGACTTTATTTTCTTGGGCTCCAAAATCACTGCAGATGGTGACTGCAGGCATGAAATTAAAAGACACTTGCTCCTTGGAAGAAAAGCTGTGACTAATCTAGACAGCCTATTAAAAAGCAGAGACATTACTTTGCTGACAAAGGTCCATCTAGTCAAAGCTATGGTTTTTCCAGTAGTCATGTATGGATGTGAGAGTTGGACCGTAAAGAAAGCTGAGTGCTGAAGAATTGATGCTTTTGAACTGTGGTGTTGGAGAAGACTCTTGAGAGTCCCTTGGACTGCAAGGAGATCCAGTCAGTCCATCCTAAAGGAAATCAGTCCTGAATATTCATTGGAAGGACTGATGATGAAGCTGAAGCTCCAATACTTTGGCCACCTGATATGAAGAACTGACTCATTTGAAAACACCCCGAAAAAAAAAAAAAGAAAACACCCTGATGCTGGGAAGGATTGAAGGCAGGAGGAGAAGGGGATGACAGAGGATGAGATGGTTGGATGGCATGACTGACTCAATGGACATGAGTTTGAGCAAGCTCCAGGAGTTGGTGATGGACAGGGAAGCCTGGCATGCTGCCGTCCATGGGGTTGCAAAGAGTTGGATATGACTGAGTGACTGAATTGAACTGAGCTGAACTGAACGCGATTTGAGTGCTTTACGGGAGAAAACATTTTATTTGGGCAAATGTCATCTGAGAGTGTCAGGAACTCTGGAAGCAGGTCAAGTTCAGAGTTCGGTCAAGCGGTGCCCCCACGTCTGATCTCCATCAGGGAGGTGGACTGTGCCCCGTGGTCTGCTTGAGAAAACACCCCAGACAGTGGGACTTTTCTCCTCCTGGTCGTGTGTGTCACAGGACATCACCACTAGGCGGTACCCAAGGTCTTGTCTCTGATGGGGGTGCAAGTGTGCAGACGAGCCTGAGTGTGCAGTGTCTGTGTGAGTGTGATCGTAGGTCTGCGTGTGGATCTGTGTGTTCATGTGTGTGTAAGAATGTCTTACCCTGTGTGTGTGTGAGTCAGCGTTCGTGTGCACTGCTGTGGGTTGGGAGCTGTGACTCCCATGCAAACCCAGGAGCCCTGGTTCTCCAAGTAGCCAGTGTGTCATGTGGCATCTTGGGATCCCCCTCCCCTGACTTGGGTGGAAACCAGCCTTGAACAGTGGACACGGTGCCCATGTGCTGCCTGCTGGCCCAGGACCAGCATCTTCTCTCTGACTCTGTGTGGCCCCAGCCCTCTTTGGGGTCTGTGAGCAGCGACCTGGGTGGGCTTTCAGAGGGGCCCAGCCAGTGACCCTGGCCCCAACCCTGGCTGAGAACCCAGAGGCAGAGCCTGAGGGTGGCCCCCAGTGGCTGCGGGCTGCCCAGGGCTCTAGAACCTCTGATCCCACACAACCCTTCTACCACCCGCTCAGTCTCAGGGCTGCCCCTCCCCCAGCATACTAAAACAGGATGTAGTGGAGCCGCTGGTGGGTCCCAGGACAGACCCCAGGCAAGTGAGATGACAAGGCCCTGTCACTGATACGTGTCTTAAACTACCTTCTGATGGGGCTATTTTTAAGCTAAAAATACTCAGACCCACGAAGCTGCGAGGGTGATTGGCAGACACATCTCCTGGTGCTGTTCAAATCCTATAGGGTGCCCATCTGAGGCGGACGTGGTGCCCCAGCCTCCTCCCCAACTCCCGACAACTCTGGGGTCCACCTAGCCTGGGTGGGTGACCCCATCACCAGACGGGGGAGCACTGTATCCTGGGCTGCCACGCACAGGCTCTATAGGACCACTGCCAAGCTTGACCCTGCCCCAGAGCCCTGGCATCTGCTCTTCCCGCTGTCTGGAACGCTCGGTCCCCAGACCACCTGGTCCTTTCCTCAGTGTCGCCGCATCAGAGACCTCCCAAGCTTCAGATGGGGCTGTGACCTCAGGGCGCTGCGGGGCAGCGTGATCCAACAGCATGCTGCCTGGACCTCTGGCCCGGCTCCTCTGATAACAAAGGTGTCAGGCAGGAGATGCAGATACGGGAGCCGCCAGGCAGCTTAATGGGCTGAGCATCCTCTCTGGGGGGCGGGGAGCGGGGGAGCTGTGGGGAAGGGGCCTGTGGTCACCTCCCTCCTTTCTGGGTGGGCACATCCTGGAAGCATCAAGGAGGGCATGAGAGCAGAAGCCACTGTCTCCCAGGGCATCTGGAAAAGAGGCTTCTGGTCTCCCATCAGGTTTGGGTCACATAGGCCAAGGGGCCCTTCCCTGTCCTGAGGGACCCGCATAATGCATCACGTGAAGGGGAAGGGATACCTGCCCTGCTCTCTGCCAGCGTGCGTCTCACTGCTGACCTCTGGAGGCCCAGGAGCTGCCCATCTGCCCACCCACTTGCCTTTGGGTGTCCTATGGGCATGGGGTAAGGGTGGGCTCTTCCTTGGGTCAGCCCTAGAGCATCGAGCCTGTAGGACCCCCGAGCAGTCTGGTCCAGCTCATGCAGCAGTGAGGTGGGGAGAGGTTGCAGAGAAGGGGTGCGCTCTGTGTCCTCAAGGCCTTTCTGACTGTTGCTGGACACATCCCAAAATTCCCTCTGCCGGTCCCACCCTCCCCGAGACAGACCAGGTCTGGGGATGGTATTTCGGACACTTAGTCTAAGTGTCCTGAGTCCTCACCTGGACCCCAGAGTGGGGCTACATCTCCTCTGTTGGGCACTGGAGGGGGCACAGTCTCCCACATCACCCATCAGACAGGCCTCATCCTGCTGAGCCCCAGAGTGGTGACTCGTCCTCTGTCTCCAGGCCTTCACAGAGGGACCCCAGGGGCCATGCTGGGCTGCCCATAAGAACCATCAGTAAAGGCATAGAGGCTATTCTTGGCAGGGGCTCCTCTCCCTGAGTCTCTGATGAGGGGTCTGAGCACCCCCAAACCTCTCCAAGGAGGGTGTAGGGTGCTCAGAGTGCTGGGCCAGCCCATGTCCCCGTGGCACCTCAAGGGGTCATCCCACCGAGGGGCGCAGCAGCTCTGGACAAGGCCCTGCCAGGCTGGAAAAGAACTTCTGACACAGCGATTCCAGGGCCAAGCCCACGTCTGAGTCTGCGGCTCCACACAGACTGGCCACAGCTCCTGTCATCAGCAAAGCCCTGGAGGGCAGAGGTGTGGCCAGCGAGGGTCACCTCCCTGAGTGAATCTCTTCCTTCGGCCACCGAGTATTCAATTTGCTCAGAGTGGGGGCTGGACGCCTGGCCCTGCAGAAATGGGCTTTACATGGACCATCTGTGCAGGGGTCTCTGTGCCTCCACGTGCCCTGGAGTGGCCTGGAGATGAGACCTGGACTCTTCCCAAGGCAGACACAGGACAACGGGCCCAGCGGCTGGCCTGTCCTTCCACCTGACCTGGCCTGTGGGGCCGCTTGGCAGGGAGACTTCTGGTCCCTGAGCTGCTCTGACAGTTCTTCCAGTTGGCCCGTTTCATGTGAGACACTCTGGGGGCAGTCTGTCATCAGAGAACACTGCCCAACAACAGCTGGTTCCGAGGGTCTCAGAGGGCCCCCCAGTCTCACCTCCAGGGGGTCCAGGCCCCAAAGTGGCCTGGGAAGTGCCTGGACTCGAGCAGACTGACCACCCCTGCCTTGGCCCCAGATGCTGGTCTTCCAGCCTGAATCTGCCAACTGCCCACACCCTTCAAATGTCTGCACCCCATAACTACTTGCACTCCTGACTGCCTGCACCCCTAACTACCTGGACCCCATGACTACCCACATCATCTGACCACCCACCTGGCAACAAAGCTGCTGCTGCTTCTCTGACCAGGGCAGGAGTTTAGCCTGGGGCAGCGGGGTCAGACTCAAGTCTGTCTCTGTGGTCTTGCAGCCCACTGGCCCCGGGTCCCTGTCCCAGGGGAGATCCCGTGGGCCCGCTAACCAGGAGGGGTGCTCCCCTGGGAGCCTCCAGTCCCAGGACAGCTGGGAGAGGTTGGGATTGGGTTTAGACTCTGAGGTTTCCTCTCCTTTTGGGAGGTTCCTCATGTTCCCCTTCTGACACCGTGTCCACCAGGAGTCCTGTGCCTGCTGGCGTTTTCATTCTCTTTTCCTGGAAGGGCCCTACAGGCTCGTCTCTAACTTGCCACGTGTGTGCTGATCCGAGGGCCTGGGCAAGGGTGGGGCTGAAAGTGGAGCAGGGCTCTGGGGGGGGGTGTTCCCACCAACCCCCTGATTCTCTGGTCAGAATCCCCACTTTAGCTCACAGCCCAAGTCCCCTCCCCACCTGTGCTAACCGCCCCCCTCAGAGTGGACATAGACTCTTCCTCAGTTTCCCAGAGCACCATGGGTTGCAGCCTGTTTATACCAAGCCTCCAGGGATGTAGGCATCCGCTGACGGCTCTTGGGTGACAGGGACACTGTGCGTGCATCTGCTGTCTCTGCATCATGGCTGCTCTGGCCGTCTCCAGCTCCTCCCCAGCCCAGATCCCCCATAATGTCCCCCTGGTTTTGGATCAGCTGAGCCCTCACCTCCCTCAGGAATCCCTGTTCCTGGGTGAATGAGCCACCTCCTCTGAAAGGTGATGGGGGATCATGATGCTCACAGGGGTCAGGAAGCTTCCCCTCGTCCCCATCCTGCCCGCCTTGGTCACAAGTCCAGTCCCACCACCTGTCTTCCCATGTGACCTCGGAGGGCAGCAGAACGGCAGGGGCAGGGGCAGGGGCTGCAGGGGCTCCTGGAGGGTGGGAGGACCTTCAGTGGCCGCCTCTTAAGATGATGGAACAAACGGGTTCTCAGGGCTCTCCAGGCCACCCCACACTGGCAGGGACAGGGCATTGAGTGGGTGGGGGTGCTCCCAGGATCCCTGCCCTGCCGTCTCAGCCAGGGACACCGGCGCTCCCGAGGCAGGCTATGCATAGTGAGGAGTGTGGGTATGACTTAGTGGCTGTGGTTCCAGGGTACAGGACAGGGAGGGCGGCCACATCTCTGCGGGGCCAGCCTTCAGGTGAGATGAACCATGTGGATGCCAAGCCCCATCCCTACCTTTCACACCCGGGGCCCTGCTGGCCCCACAGCTTCCGGATCCCAGCCTGGGCTCTGCGTCCAATCAGCCCAGAAGTAGAGCTGACGGGCTAGGGGGACAAGGCAACTTCCTCTTCGCAGAAGGCGCCGACTGCAGACCCTTGTGCCTCCACTGTCCAGGGCAGAGCTGGGCAGAGACACTGCCCAGCTGGCCGGCTCGCTCTGCCTCTCTCCATCCCCTGGAGGAGCCCATGGGCCAGGGGTGTTTTCCAAGTGCCAACCCCCACCTGCCCGCTGTAGGGCAGAAGCCCCATTAGCCAACCCTGGTGGAGCCCTGCTGTGCTGAGTCACCACTGCTAAGATCGACACTGAGCACCTGGACGGGGGTCCTGGGGTGGGACCCTCCACCTCTTCCGTGGCCCCAGCCCAACTAGGCCAGAGTCAGGATAGACCTACGGTGCCTGGGGCAGAGTACCTCCCCTTAGTCTCTCTGTTCTCCCTCACCAACTACCCCAGGAGCCCTTTCCAGAGTGGAGGATTGTAGCAGTCATTTACACGTTAGTGAGACTTAGGCCAACCTGCTCTGTCTTCCCAGAGGCTTTGTAGCAGCCACTGTTTACAGCATGCCTGTTAGGCTCTGGCCCTGGCCCTGGCCCATCAACTGGGTGCACCGTGCCTCCCTGAGGCAGGTAGGAATGCCACCATCCTCCCATTTTATTATTATTATTGTTAGGCCATACCATGTAGCATGTGGGATCCTAGTTCCCGGACCAGGAATTGAACCCGTGGCTGCTGCAATGGAAGTGTCTGGAGTCCTAACCAACCGGACTGCCAAGGAATTCCCATCCTTCTATTTTAAAGATGAGGAAACTGAGGCTCAGATAAAGAAACTTGCCTGGAGTCTTTGAGTGTGGTGGGGACATGACCTCACCCAGGAGGGTCTGAGTGGACCTCTAACCATTAGGAGGAGGAGAATGCTTTAGTGGGAAGGCTAAAGTCCACTTGGAAATGACATAGGAAACTTGGTTCCTGCTTCGTGCATTCCCAGCATCAGGAGCCAGGGTTTTCGGGCTTTTGGAGGCCTGAAAACTGCTTCTGGGTCTCCAGGCAAGCCTGGGCCAGCTGCAGGCCTGACTCAGCTTCCTGTGTGGGTGCCGACCTGGGAAGGGACAGGCTGTCCTGGCTGCTGCCCCTCCAGCCTCGTCCAGACCCCGCCTGGGGCGTCCTCACGGGCGGGCACTGTGGTTTCTCCCTTCTAGCTGCAACATGTAGTGAGACCATCCAGGCTCCAGTGGGGAGTGTGCAGGGGTGCCCGGAAGCCTCCAGGGTCCCTCCTGCCCCAGGAGGGGGGAGCCTTGCATACCAGCCCCTCCCCCACACCCAACACAACTCCCGCCCTGCACCTGTCCATTCCTGGCCTTTAAATAGCTGTGACTAGGCGCCCTGTTCCTTGCTCCTCGCCAGGGGCAGTGTGCACAGCACAGACTTCCCATGGCCCATGGGCAGGCTGGCCAGCCCTGGGGCACAGCCGGAAAGTAGCCAGAGGACACCCTCATTTGGTCGGTTGGAGAGCCTGGACACCTGGGTTCTCGCTGTCTGTGAACTTGAGGAGGAGAGCAGAGACACAGGGTGTGGGGTGGTGGCTCCTGCAGCAGAGGGCTGGCCGGTCTGCGATGCCTGGGAGATGGCCTGGCCAGCCACCACTTACCATCCCCGGTCTGGGACCGCCTTCTTCCAAGGGGTGAGGCCATTTAAGCCTTTTGTGCACTGCCAGTGGTGATGTGGCTGCAGAGCGCTGGTCAGCAGGTGTGTGCAGCCCCAGCCCCCGCCCCAGGGCTGGGAGTGGCCGGGCCAGGTCCATCCTGTCGTGGTGAGAGCTCTCTCCTCAGTTCTGCCCGAACCCGAGCAGAGCCACCCAGAGCCATTTCCACCCAGCACCTCAGTGCTCTGTTCCTGGCTATTTTTAACCTGAGTGTGGTGAGTGCATTTCTTCAAGAAAACCGCTCTCCCGATCAATCCATGCAGTACCCGGCGTGGACAGCAGGCTCACGCACCCGCCGGGCCGCCAGGCTGTAACTGGAGCCCATCAGCTGACCGGGACAGGATAAATCCGGCTCCTCTGACAACTGTTCTGATGGTCTTATCTGGTTACGCACACCCCTCCCCATGCCGCTGTCAGTCCTTAATATAACTCTGACATCGTGCCTGGTGCTGGGACCAGGGCTGGGGCGGAGGGCTCGGGGGCTGGTCCCCCGGTGCCTGGGGAGTGATGGAGGCCTGAGAGGACCCGCTTCCTGGAGTGCGGAGCCAGGACTGGCTCTTGGGGTGAGGGGCTACCCTGTCACTGGCCTGGTGAGGCTGTGGAGGGCATGCAGGCTGGAGCTGGGCTTGGTGAGGGGCCATGATCCCCTCAAGGCTTCTGAGACTGTGGGTGATTTTAAGGACAGAACCAGAGCTTTCATCAGAAACCCAAAGGGTCTGATGTGACTAATGTTGCTGGGAAGGCAGATGCATTCTCATTGGTTCTGAGAACACGTGCATTTTGTGACATCATTTTTTTGAACAGACCCTGAGCCACCCTATGTCCTGGAACTGTGTCCTTGGGGGAGACATTTGTTTAGAGGGACTCCCTCCTGGCCCTGTGGCCACATCCACCAGGTGGACTGGTCTTCTAGAAGCATCCATGTGCATGAGGCCATCTCTCCTCCCAGTCAAGCTGTTCATTTCAACTCCATTCAGACGGGAGAGGAAGAGGGAACTGATGGGGATGAACAAAAACCTGCAGGGCTCAGAAAACATCCCCTTGCACAAGCCTGAAGGGCAGCCCTGGAGGGGACCTGGGGCAGCATAGACTCGGGGTGATGCTGGGGGCTGGCCTGGGGGCTGTGGGTGAGGATGCTGGCCTAGTGTACCTGAGGGGATCCACTTGGGTCCCAGGGCTCAGGGTCTCAGATCCTGTGGTATAGCCTCCCCAGACAGAGTCAGATGAGAATAAAAGGCAGTTTAGGGCAATCTGCTGCTGCTGCTGCTGCTGCTAAGTCACTTCAGTCGTGTCTGACTCTGTGCGACCCCATAGACGGCAGCCCACTAGGCTCCTCTGTCCCGGGGATTCTCCAGGCAAGAATACTGGGATGGGCTGCCATTTCCTTCTCAATCTACTAAACAGCAAACCCCATAAATGCCAGAATTTCTTATGCCATGGGGCTGGCCACTTATTTCAGAGGTGCTACGTTAATGTCACATATGGCATAAAATTTTTAGTGGGCATTAATTGAGCCAATGATATAATTATAGCCATAAATTGAGAACTCCTCTAGTCCCCGAAGTTAGGAGTAAATCTGTAAATATTTATTTCATTGTGGCACAGGGAAAGAAACGCTCCAAATGAGTTAATCAATAATCCCGAATTTGCCCCATGCTGTACTACGGGCCTCTGGTGTGGGAGCCCGTCAGACTGGACTTGCTTGTGGACTGGAATGGCCCACCCCGCACAGGTCTGGGGACAGAGCAAGCATTCAAACACGTTTGTTGAGTGACTGACTGAAACATAGATGAAGTGGGAGAGAGAGCCTTGACCCCTGCCAACATTTTGTCCCGGGTTTCCCTGCTCTGAGGGGTAATTGTGTGAGCCTCTGCCCCCTAGACTGAGGCACAGACAAGGGCAAGGAGGGGCCACCCACAGCTGGGCCCTCAGTGACCCCGTGAGCATTCCTCATAAGAGAGCATGGCCCTTGCATGCTGGGTGATGCCTGGGGGTCCTGGCGAAGGTCAAGCATTCCAAAAATATTTGTGAAGAAAATGAAAGCCTGTGGGCGCGAGACCCCGGGGCTGTGGTCAGAGGACCCGGAGAGGCAGGCTGACCCCGTGGTCACCAGGTCCGTCCAGGGACACTTGGTTCTGACTGAAGACTCTGAGGCCTCTGTAGAGCCCAAGACTCAAGTGAGGGTTGGGACTGTGCCCAGGGATTCTCAAGTCCACCCCCAGGGAGGTGGGGAAACAGAATGAAGGGCAGAGCAGGCCTTGTGCACTGGGTCCCCCCAGGAGTGGGCACACACCCCCACTTGGAATGAGATTCTGAGGGCTCACTTGAGGCCACCCAGCCATTTGCAGAGCCTCCTGGGTGTGTCGAACGCCTGCTCCAGGACAGGCCACCCCATGGGACATGAGCCACCCTGGCCACATCTCCAGGCTGAGCAGGAAGGAGGCGCTGCCTGTGGGCCCACCTGTCATGGCAGCTCAAATGCTCTGGGAATCAAAGTCCTAAGATAGCCGTGATGGCCGATCCTGGCACTGGGAGGCTCCCTAATCCCCTCAGGCTGTGGCTGCCCTGTGCCTGCAAGTACCCGAGAATCACCCAGCCACCCAGCGGGCACACCTAGGCCCTCCCCTCCATGGCAGCTGGCCAGGCCCTGTGGGCCCAGCGCATCGGCCACTTCTGGTCTGGAGCAGCCCCTGCCCTCAGGGCCTCCTGGACCACAAGCCTGGATCTCTTCCATCCATCTGTTCACTCTCCATGTGTTTCACAAGCGCCTGCTATATGCCGGCCTCCTAGGTGCTAAGAGACAGTAGTGGGACACCCGTGGTCCCTCTCTGTCCTCCTGGGACCACAGCCACATGACCACATGGATGATGTCACATGACAAGGCCCGGGGACACTTGAGAGATGGGCTGTGCTGATGACCCACGAGTGAGGGAGGCAGCCGAATCTGAGGTGTCAGCGCCTTCCTGGGAGAGGAATCATTTCCCCTGAAGCTTGGGGGGGAGGGGGCTTCCTGAGGAACAGGAGGGGGTACTCCAAGCTTGGCCTCTTTGGAGACGCTGCCCCCCACATTATAGGGGCTCTTTGGAGACCCCTGGAATTCCACTGGGTCTCCTGGTCCCCAGGTTCCCTTCCCTAGAGGCGTCTGCACAGCCAGATGCAGCAAAGTGGGCCTCACCCCAGTTCAAGAACGTCTGGGGATCCCAGCACACAGCAGCCCTGTAGGAGGGTGTCCCTTCCAGGTCAGCTAAGTGCCCGGCAGGAGTCAGAGCCGCCAGTCAAGCCCAGGCGGGACACCGGGCTTCCTGGGAGGGTTGGGAGGGGTGCCCGCTGCAAGCCCGTTACTAGTTTCTTCATCACATTTAAGTTTTTCATCAAAACCGTGGCTTTCTGGATTCCACACCATGCACCCATGATGATCTCAACTGTGTACAATATTTTCAATGCAGAAGATAGCATGAATGGCTATGGTAGTTTTTTTGCTTTTATGTAAAATTAATAGACTTAATTTGGGGGGAGCAGTTTTAAGTTTACAGAAAAGTTGAGTGCAAGGTATAGAAATTTCCAGGATATCCCTCCCCTATTATTAAAATCTTATACTGGTGTGATATGTTTGTTATTATTGATGAGCCAATGTGGACAGATTATTATTAAAGTCTGTAGTTTACATCAGGGCTCACTCTTGTGTTATATATTCTGTGGGTTTGGACAAATGTGTGATGACATGTATCCGCCATTATCAATCACACAGAGTAGCTTTCGCTGCCCAAACCCTCTGTGCTCCACCTGTTCATTCCTCCCTCCCCCCAGCCCCTTATCTTTTTTACTGGCTCCATAGTTCTGCCATTTCCAGAGTGTCACAGGGCTGTAATCACAAAGTCTGTAGCTTTTTCAGATTGGCTTTTTCCCCTTAGTTTGATTTACTTAAGGTTCTTCCATGTCTTTTCATGGCTTGACGGTGCAGTTCTTTTCAGGACTGAGTAAGATTCCACTGTCCGGATGCACCACAGGTTTTTATCCATCAACCACTGAAGGACATCGTGGGTTGCTTCTGAGTTTTGGCAACTGTGAATACAGTTGCTATAAACATCCATGTTCAGGATTTTGTGTGGACAAAGGTTTTCAACTCCTTTGGGTAAATACCAAGGAGCACAGTGGAGTGCATAGTTAGAGTATGACAAGTCTTATAAGAAATCATCAACTGTCTTTCAAAGTGGCTGCCCCATTCTGCATCCTCACCAGCCCCGAATTAGAGCTCCTGTCGCTCTACCTCCACGCCAGCACCTGGTGTGTGAGTGTTCTGGATTTTCGCGGTTCTAAGAGTAGGCAGTGATATTTCATTGGTCAGATTTTGCATTTCTCTGATGATAAACTACGGGAGCATCTCTTCATATGTTTGTTTCCGTGTGCATATCTTCTTGGGTGAAGGGTCTCAAGATCATCAGCCCACTTCCAAATCTGGTTTTTGCTTTCTTATTGAGTGTGAAGAAGTGAAAAAGCATTAGTCACTTCAGTCATGTCCAACTCTTTGCAAGTGACCCCATGAACTGTAGCCTGCCAGGCTCCTCTGTCCATGGGATTCTCCAGGCAAGAATACTGGAGTGGATTGCCATGCCCTTCTCCAGGGCATCTTCCCGACCCAGGGATCGAACCCAGGTATCCTGCATTGCAGGCAGATTCTTTACCATCTGAACCACCAGGGAAGCCTCTATTGGAAAGCAGATGTGTGTTGATCCTTTATCAGGTGTGTGTTTTGAAAGTATTTTCTCCTGACTGTGGCACATCTTTTCGTTCTCGTCTGTGTCTATCACAGAGCAGAATTTAAAATTTCAGTGAGGCCCAATTCATCAATCTTTTCTTTCACGGACCTCACTTTCGGTTGGTGTCGTATCTGAAGAGTCATCACCAGCGTCAGAGTTCCCTTAGTTGGAGACAGTTTTCCTTTAAGAAGCAGAAGTGCTGAATGGTTTGCAGTCCGTTTCTCTGGGTTTTATTTAGATTTTTTTTTTTTTTTTTATAAGCTGCAGTGCGCTCTGCTAAATCGCCAAGGGGAAGCCAATTACACACTGAACTGGGCGAGAAATGTTGAACAAAAATGAAGTTTCTGTCTGGCAACTTCCAGCCCAAATTGCGCTGGGACATGAGATGGAAATCTTCAGCAAGAGGATGCCCTTTGCTTGATGTCTTGGTGGAGGGTTCCCACTCAGGTGCCATGCAAGGACACGAAACCAGGGCGAGTGCGTCACCTCTGCTGGGGTCGGGGCTGGTGGGCATGCCTATAAAGAAGGGGCCTCAGAGATGGAGGCTTAGTGAGGCACAATCTGATGAAAGCAGAGTGGCAACTGGTCAGGAAGGACGCACTTGTTGGCCCCAGAATCAAAAGGCATTTTACAGGGTACACCAGAGCCCTGCTGCTGCCAGAACACACCTTGTACATCCAGTGACTTGAAGCACACATGTGTCATCTCACAGTCTTCAGGGTCAGAAGTCCAAGATGAATCTCCTGGGCTAAAATCAAGTGGTCCTTGGGGTGGTCTTTCTGAAGGCCACCCAGGAGGTCATTTCCGGTGCCCAGAGCCCCTCCATCCATCCTCACAGCCAGCGGCTGGCACCTTCAGTCCCTCCTGGCTCCACATCACGTCTCCTCCTACAGCTGTGTTAAACGTCTGTGGTCCAGTGTTCAAATGCACTGGGGGACCCAGGAGAGTCTCCCCATCGTGGTCCTTAGCAGCACTACACGTGCAGAGTCCCTGCTGTCCTGAGGGTCAGGACGCCGTGTCTTCAGGGGCTGTGGTTCTGCCTCCCACACAGGGACGCAGTGACCTGGGACGTGCGGGTGGACCGGCCCCGCCTGAGTGCTGCGCTCACCACACCTCACTGTGCTTCTCCAAGCCTCAGCCTGGCTTCCGTCAAACCTCGACAGGGCTCTGTGTTGACCCTCCCAGAGGACAGAGTGACAGCCATGCCCCCTCGGAATGCCTTCTAATCAGATCACTTCGCTGGGCCAAAGGTCACTGCGGGGCTGGATTAGGAAGCGCCACCGAGGGGAAGCAGACAGGGAGGGAGATGCTGGAGACGGCGGGGTGGGTGGGCTGTCCTGGGACGGAGGCCGAGTCTGTGTGCTCAGCGCCACTCCTCCCCCGCCCCCTGCCCAGCATGCTGGGGAGAAGGTGCAGGCGAGGGGCGCTGTGAGGGTGGCTGTTGCAGGCCTGATTCTCACAAACCATCCGCCCTCAGCAGCCAAGCGTGCCCTCACCCTCCTCCCCGCCCTTCCAGAACTTTCCAGCCGAGGCTTGGGCCTGACTTCTTCTCTCTGGGGCAACCGCTGACCATGCCTGTGTCTGGTATCCCATCCTGCTTCCTGGGGGCTCTGAGCTCATGGTCAGCTCACTGCCGGCCCTTCCAGGTCAGCCAAGGTGGCTCCGGGGCAGGGAGGGGGCAGAGTAAAGACCGGCACTGTCATCCTGGTTATGGATTAGAGGTACAGGGCACACGGTTACGACCCTCACAGAAACCTGACCCTTTTTTCAGTGTCCCTCTGGTAGTTTTTTTTTTTTTAAGTAATAGACTCTATCTTAAACAGCAGTTTTAGTTCTACGGAAGAATCATGCAGGAAGCACAGAGACTCCCTTATGTTCCCGCCCCCTCCACGTGCAGATGCACCATCTCCCCCATCACCCACACCCCCCACCAGATGGGGCATTTGTTAGAACTGATGAACCTGCACTGACACGTCATCACCACTCAGGGTCCACAGTTTACAGCTGGGCAGACTGTTGTACATTCTGTGGGCTTGGACAAATGTCCAATAACATGTGGGCTTCCATGGCGGCTCAGACGGTAAAGAATCCGCCTGCAATGCAGGAGATGCAAGAGATTTGGATTTGATCCCTGGGTCAGGAAGATTCCCTGGAGAAGGGAATGGCTACCCACTCCAGTATTCTTGCCTGGGAAATCCCATGGACAGAGGAGCCTGGTGGGCTACAGTTCATGGGGTTGCAAAGAGTCAGACACGACTGAGATACTAACACTGTCACTTCACTTTCATGATGACGTGTATCTACCATTATAGCATCACTGCCCTGAAAATACTCTGCGCTCCACCTGTTCATCCCTCCCTCCCCCTACCCTCTGCCAACCCCTAATCTTTTTACTGTCTCCATAGTTCTGCCTTTTCCAGAGTGTCAGAGAGTTGGAAGAACAAAGTCTGTAGCTTTTTCTGATTGGCTCCTTTTACATAGTTAAATGCACTTAAGGTTCTTCCATGTCTTTTCATTGCTTGTTGGCGTGTTTTAATTAGTGCTGAATAATATACCACTGTCTGGGTACACCACAGTTTATTTATCTGTCACCTGCTGAAGGACATCCTGGCTGCATTCAAGTTTGGCAACTATGAATACAGTTGCTGTCAACCCCTACATGCAAGTTTCTGTGTGCAGAGGGTTTTCCTTCCCTAAAGCCTCTAGTGCTGTGGGATGAACTGCATCCCCTGAAAACCTGTCTGTTGGAGTCCTCACTCTCAGGACCTCAGAAGGTGCCCTTATTTGGGAATAGGGTTGTTGCAGGTGTAATTAGCTCAGACGCGGTCACTGGAGAAGTGTGGCCCTAATCCAAGTGACCTTATGAAAAGGGGTCTTTGGGACAGACACGCTCACAGGGAGGCACCATGTGCAGATGAAGGCCGAGGCCGGGAAGATGCTTCTACAGGCCCAGGAATGCCAAAGATGCCCACAGTCAGCAGAGCTGGAGAGGGGCCAGGGGTAGGGCCTCCCTGGGGAAGAGCCAGCCTTGGGAACAGGACTGGTCCGTGGGGCCTTGTTACAGGGGCCCCTGTACAGTCACACACACATGTGCTGGGCAGCACACACAGCCTGCATACGTCTCACTCACCTCGGACGCCGGGCTCCAGCTGCTATCACTGGTTTGCAGGTGGGGGCAGGTGGCCCCCATCACCTGCCTCCCAGCCGGCTCCCCACAGCCCCAGCTCAGGTGATGGGGAGCCAGAGAATTTTGTGTCCAAAGAGTCGGAAGCTGACAGTGAGTGCGGGGACCCTGAGCCGCCCACAGCCCTAAGGTTCCTTGGGGATTGAGTCTGAGGCGGCACTGCCGGCCCCCCACCCCCACCCCAGCCCGGTGGTTTGCAGCTGACGAGGCAGCAGTTATTCCTGCAAGAGAAGCGGCCTTAGCTTTCCTGACTCTTCGATTGTGCAGCCAGGTCTCTGAAACTCTGTTCGTCAGAGCTGCAGGCTGGGGAGGGACTGCGGACAGAGAGGCTGTGGCCAGCCCTGAAATGACCTTGGCTGCGGGAAATGCCCTTTGTGATGTCAAACTTAATTATTTCTGGGAGAAATGTCAGCCAGGACCTAATGACTTGGAGCTGTGTAGGCAGAGCTGCCGTTTAGCAAGCTCAGTGCTGGGGTCTGGGGTCCAGGGGGCACTGGTCACAGGGTTTGGGGGAGGTGCCCTTGTTCAGACCTGGCACCTCTGTGGGGCGTGTGGGTGTTTGAAGCCCTGGCTCCAGGCCTTGGTGGCCTTGGTGAGTGGGGATGAGTGCAGGAGGGGGAGGTCACTGCCCCGGGGTCAGAGTGCAAAGGGCCCCAGGCCCAGAAATAAGTCATTGTGAAGGCTTCCCTGCTGTGCCCACCTTCTTCCTGGTTCATCACAGCCCCCACCCTAGCCTCCTGTCCTGGACCCACCATTCTCCCCTCTCAATACTCCCTGGGGGTCCCCTGCCCTTAGAATAAAATCAAAGTTCCCATCCTGGCCTGCAACCCCACATGACCCCCATCTTTGCTCTCCCAGCCTCTGCTGTCTTCACGTTGTATTGTTGTTCACGGGGGTCTCTGTAGCCCCCGGGGCTGGATCCTCGAGCCCAGCCCACCACACCCTGGGAGCATCACTTTTGGAATCGTCAGGGATGGCAGAAGGTGCACACGCTGATCTATGAGGACTCTGATGCCCTCCGAGGTGCAAGGCCTGTATTTCAATGACCCCCTGCATCACAAGAGCACCTGCTTCTCCAAGAGCACCTGCCCAGGCCTCTCAGCACATGTAGTCAAGCATTCAGAACATCCTTAGTGACTTTCACCAGTTTTGTTAGAGGTTTACTTTCACAGTGATGATTGCCCTTAACTGAACAACCTCCCCCTCCCAAGCCAGATGCTCCTCTGGGCGGTGCCCACGTTGGCTCAGGCGGGCAAGCATCATCTGTGGTCAGTGTTTTATTTTAGCAAAGAGGAAGTGAAGGCATGGATGGGACTTGCCTGGGGACTCTGGTCCAGAAGGCAGCTGTGGTCTATGGCCATATCACCCCGAACGCGCCCGATCTCAACAGAAGGCAGCTGCGCCAGGACCGACCCTAGGTCTCAGAGGTGGTGCCATTTCCTGCAGCCTTGTCTCAGGCTGCTGCACAGACCAGCAGCCCAGGGGCCCTGGGCTCCCAGGGGGACAGACCTCCTGCTGGGCCCTGCACAGGGTGGGTGGTATGGGTCCCCACCAGGCCTGCCCTGTGGTTGTGGACAATCAAAGCCTCCGTGCCCGCCCCCTGCCCCCCAGCTTCCTGGGAGACAACCAGAGATTAGCTGCCTAAACAATTAAAAATCCTGTTTACTGGCAGCGGGGACTATTTCAGGTTTCACCTTTCAGCCAATCGATGCCCAGTCTGCACTCGGTCAATACCCAGCTCTCTGGTCAGGACACCAGCCGAGGGAGGGCCCACCCATCCAGGGGTCCAAGAGGGGGTGGCAGGGGTGGTGAGCCTGGGGCCCCTCAGTTCTTGTTGGGAGTCGGCATGTGGCCCTGCCCACTGGGCCTTAGCCCCCAGGTCCCCCTCTCGACCTAAAGCAAGAACCGGGTGGTGGGCTTGTAGAGAAGCTGAGTGGGGAATGCAAAGTGCAGGCATTCAGCAGGCGCTCAGCGAATGCTGGCTGTACCCGTCACGAGAGCCTCCGCCTTCCTCCACGCAAGGGGGGGCATGGTCTGCATGCCCTGGTGGCTCTTGGGCCTGGCCCTTCCCCAGGGCTGTATGGGGAGGGGAGAGGGCTGTCCTGCCACCCGCTGGTCCTGCAGCCCGGCTCAGGGCACATAGCCTCCTCTGCCTCTTTCTCCTCCTTGTCTGGGAGATGCTCACAAGGAGTCGAGGGCAGGTGGAAAGCGTCGTGCCTCGTTGAGGCCCCGCCCAGGGCAGGCCACAACCTCCACACACATCCTTTCCGTCCCAGGGTCACACTCACACTGGCTGAGCCACTTGTGACCTTGCATGTGGGCACCTGGGCTTCGAGCAGCCACCTCCTGGGGACAGTGCCACCTGGAGAGGGTGGGGGGCACCCACTGGACTGGGACTTGGACCCAGGTAAGGCAGTAGGGAGAACAGGGGAGGCTCTGGACCCTCCTTGGAGGTAAAGGTTCTTGAAATTACCTCGTCCCCAAGGTAAGCATCCTCTTTGCCTACCCCACCCCCACTTCCCCGGGCAGCGGGGCTGGGAGCCAAGACCCATGGTCACATTCCAAACGTGAACTTCTCCATCTCGTCTTCTCTCTGACCCCCGAGGTGCTCTGGAGCTGGTGGCCCCCGACAATGGGGGCTGGAGTGGTGTGCACAAAGCTGGTTACCAGCACCAAGGGGGTGGACACCCTCCCCATGGCCCCTGGGGCCACCGTCTTTGGAAAGAAACCCCTCCCAGAACACCAGGATACCCCCTAAGACATGGGTGGAGGCCAAAGACAAAACCTGCCGCCCGGCACAGCCCAAAAGGGCTGGGCTTGAGCTGCTGTGGGTGCCTCCAGCCCACCAACCACAGCCGCCTCTTTCCCTACCATCCCTGGTGAAGTTGGGGCCTCAGGGGATGGCCCACATGGTCAGGGGCCTGGCAGGGCTGAGCGTTCAGATCCCTGGGCAGGTGGGGGGGCTCCCCTGTTCTCAGGCGACGCCACCGCATGAGGAGCTTGAAACAACCGTGCCTGGTGTCTAAGCCCCATTTACGCTGTCACTCAGCGTGGCCCTGGGAGGGAGACATATTTTTAAGGGAACCTCTGACACATTTATTGGTGGGGCTAATTAAAAAGCCTGACCTGACTCGGGGGCTGGGAGAAGCAGCGAGGTTGTCATATTTAATTACACCTATGAAAGGCGTGAGCTCACCATGAGAACTTATTGGAGAAAGGGTGACACCAGGGGTGGTGGGGTCTTCGGCTGGGGCACAGGGTGACCCCCAACTCCCTCACAGCAACACCAGGCCCCCAGGCTCACCAGGCTGTCACTCCGAGGGAGGACCAGCCTCCTCAGTGGGCCTCCAGCCTTGAGAAGGCTCTTCCTCATCTTTGTCTCAATCCTGAGAGGGGGCCAAGGGAAGTTGTGGGGGCTGGGCCCCAGGGAGGGGGTCTGGGGAAGAAAGTGCAGAGAGAAAAGCCCCTGCAGGGGAGCTGGGTCGGGAGATGGTGTCCGAGGCATCGTGGACTGTGCTGTCCCAACGTCTGCCATGGGGTCTGTGAAGGTTTGTTGAGCACCTACTGTGTGCTGGTCCCATCCTCAGCAAGTCTGGAACACAGCAGGAATCAGCCAGGGCTCTTGAGGCTCGGGGGTCGTCAACCAGAGGACAGGCTGTGATGGGGGTGGTTGAAGGCACCCACGTCACATGCCTTTCAGACTCCGTCCTTCTTGTCTGCTGGACTCTCACTGCTCAGTTGTGGGGTGGGGGTGGGCTAGCCGGGCGGGCCTAAAGGGGAAAGTGACTGCAGCAGCTCCCCCAGACCCACATCCCCCAGAGCCCCACCCCCAGTCCTCTGATCATCCAACCCAGCTTGGCTTCTTGGGAGCGGCTATTCTGGGTTTACCCAACAGGTGCCGGTGGGGCTTGACTCTGCGGTGATGTCAGCTTCCCGAAGTGTGCTGCTTGGCACCTCTGCTCTGACTGGCCAAGTGCCCCCAGCTGGCTCTGCAGGGGGGCTCCAGGCCTCACCTAGGGGCTGGAGAGCGGGCCTGAGTCCCGAGATGCGTGGGTGCCACCCCTTCCAGGAAGTCCTCCCTGCCCCCTCCCCTCTTGTTACCCACACTGCTGCTGATTCTAAGCCAGGCTCTCTGGCATGGAGGCCTGGGCTGTGTCTGAGCTGGCCGTTGGGGTCTGAATCTCCATCATTCCCCATGCTGGGCTCCCTCCCCAGGGGCGGGGTCCAGAGCCCGGACCAGCAGAGCAGGGTGCATGGTGTGGGCCCAGCAAGTGTCTTCCAAGTGAATGTGTGAATGGATGTGCCCCACCTCAGTGCATCTGTCTAAAGGGGGTTTGTGCTACTCCTTGGAGGCCCTGGTTCCTAGGGAGGGGTCCAGTCTCCTGTGAGCACAGCCTTCAGCCTGAGGCCACCTCTGTGCCCGCATCCTTGGTTGAAAGGGCCAGACTCAGAGGCATGGGCCCATAGGCAGCTTCCCCAGCACAGAGCTGAGGAGACCACCCTCGAGTCCCCACCCTCACACCCCCAACCCCTTCCCTGTCCCGCCCTGCCCCTGTCCCTGGCCTCCAGAAAGGAGCCCTGGGGGCAGCCAGGCACAGTCCTGCATCTCACTAATTAAAGAAAACCCAGGGAAGGAACCAGAACCGAGGCCGCCGTGAAGGCGGAGGGGTCAGTGGTGGACGGAAGAAAATTTATATTTTTTGGCATTCGCCTGCCTCTGCAATGACATAATCAGAAGGTTTTTTACTGACTGGGCAATAAAATAGCTCATAACTGTGAACGCATGGTGCTTCAGCAAAGCTGGCTGCGGGCTTCGCAGCCTTGGCGAAGGTCACTCCTGGGGCTCAGAGACGCTGCCTCGGGGGTGGCAGCCCTGGGGCTCCCCACACAGGGGCAGGCCCCAGAGGGGGACTGCAGCTAGTCCTGGGTGGAATGCACTGCAGAAACCACTCCCTGCACTGCAGTGGGCATTTGGGTTGACCCCTCCTCAGCCCAGTGGCTGCAGGGATCCTGTCCCATTAGACAGTGACCCCAGCCCAGCACCAGCTAGTTGATTGACAATCTCAAAAACTAGGTGAGGTCAGCTCAGTGCGGAGCTGGGGGTGGGGTGTCATTGTCCGGGAGGAGATGGGGATAATGACAGATCTTGGGGGAGGAGGGACGGTGGGCCAGGGGGACCTACACCACATCATAAATGGGGGGATGGGAAGGTAACGGGGGCTCCTCACACCCTGGACAGAGCCAGCAGCCCTGGTGGTTCCCAGCTTGGGGCAGGACACAGAACTGACTATCCATCACCTCAGTGACAGAGCCAGATCCAGAGACACCTGGGATCTGCTGTTCTCTTCCCGTCCTGGGGTGGGGGTGGCAGGAAGCACCTGCTGGGAAAATCTCTGCAGCAGACTTCCATACAACCCCACAAACTGTGAGCCTTCAGTCCAGCCATGCCTGGATATAGGGCCCATGTGCCACCACCCACAGGGCATCCCTGCCAAGCTATGCCCTTTCCACGGAGCCCGGTGCACTTCGGCATCCTTCTCAACACGGCCAGCAGCCCCAGGGAGATGGAAGGGTCTGAGGACACAGAGACCAGCTGCGCACGTTCTCCCATGGATGCGACTTGAACTGTCCCCTACATTTTACAGTTTAAGATTTGGTTTTGTTTCCATTTTCTGCTCTGCGGGACAGATGACCACCCAGTTATCATCGCACAGTCCCTTAGGCTCAGAAGCCCAGTGTGGTTCCTCTGCTCAGGGTCTCCCTGGGCTGAAAGCAGGTGTGGCTGGGGCTGAGGTCACTTCTAGGCTCCTTGAAATTGTGGCAGGATTCATTCCTGCCAGTTCCAAGTTGTCTGTGGCTGTCAGCCAAGGGCCGCCTACAGACTCTTGCCATGTGGCCCCCACAAGGGCAGGCCAAGACCTGGCTGTTGGTTCCTTCTCTGAGGCCAGCAGGACAGCATCTTTCTGATGCTTCTCCTTTTACAGGGCTCACCTGATTAGGCCTGACCCACCCTGCAGAATATTCCTTCTGATAAACTTGCATTTGAAAGAGTAACAGCCTAATCTTGGGAATGAATCCCCATCACAGTGGCTGGTCCTATTCACATGCAAGGGGTGGGGGGACCGTGTGGCAAGGATGCTGCCTCCCACAGGCTCATTTTCGAAAGAAATTGGAGAAGTTCTCCAAGAAGGGCTGGCCAGTCAAATACCTGAGACCCCAGGTTGAGAGTCACCAAGAGTCCCAAAGACCACCCTGGGGGTGCTCAGGCTTGGCTTCCCTGTGACCTCGGGAAAGCTTCCCTGGGATTTGGGATTTCCAGCCCAATTTACCGGAAGAGCATTTCTCAGGGAACCATAACTCTCAGCAGGTGAGTCCCCTGGACCCTCAGGACTCAAGAGTGTCACCCCTGCCTGACAGGCCTGTTCCAGATCCATGAGGACTGGGATTCAATAATTTATCAGATCACGTAATAAATTCAAGGAGTATCTCCAAGGTTTTGAGAACCCGAATTCGACTTCCTCTGGAGTTTTACGAGCCGGCAAAGCCATCCATCAGGGCTGAGCGAGTTCCATTTGTTAAGTGGACGGCTCCCGTCAGGGCCCTGCTTCTCACCATCAACTCACCTGCTACAGGGAAACTGCTCTGTCAAGAAAGAAAAAGCCAGGGAGCTTCCCTGGTGGTCCAATGGTTAAGAGTCCTCATGTCAATGCAGGGGACACGGGTTCCATCCCCGGTCTGGGAAGATCCCAAATGCTGCAGAGCACCTGAGCCCGTGCGCCACAACTATAGGGCCCATGCGCCCTGGAGACCCTGCTCTGCAACAACAGAAGCCACCAGAGTGAGAAACCCTCGCACCTCAACGAAGAGTGATCCCCACTTGCCCCAACCAGAGAAAGCCTGTGTGCAGCAGTGAAGACCCAGCGCAGCCAAAAGTAAGTAAAGAAACAAAGAAAGAAGCAAAAGCCCCCTGCCCCCTAACCAGGGACCCTGAGCGTGGCCGTCCCCACCCCAGCCCGTGAGCTTCTGTCACTACGGAGGCTTAGGAACATTGCCAGGACACAGCCGGTGGGTCTGGCATCTGACACTTAGGGTGAAGAAGGAGAGAGAATTCCACGAGAGAACGTCCCGGCCAATGCCGCCACGTGAGCGCACACACAGCGGGTGCACGCAGTAGTCCTCTTCTGGGGGTTCGGTCAGTGGGAGCCCTGACCCTGGCAGTGTAGGTGGGTCACTCCACCCCCTCTCTAGGCCAGGCTGTGGCCCTTGCCCGCCCCAGGAATGTCTGCCTCCCCCTAAGGCTGGCCCGGGGCTAGTGCGAGGCCAGCCTGCAGGGCCAGGAGGGGGCTGTGTTAATGAGGAGCTGGGCCTGGGGCCGGGGTTGGAGCAGGGCAGATAGGGAAGGCCTGTCACCATAACCAGCACCATGGGACTAGCTGTCAGCCAGGCTGAGAAGCTCGCCGTTACTGGGGTGCCCCGTGTGACACAGATCTGAGTGGCTCGGGGGTGCTGGGGCCGGGCTGGAACCCTTTTTTTCCAGCAGCCCTGGTGAGTCAAAATGGGCAGTAACAACCTGGGCAAGCAGGCAGGAGCAGGGCCCACCACCCTCATGGAGGACACGCCTCCGGTACAGCACATCCCGGGCACACTGTGACATTTATAAATGTTACATGCAGGGAATGAAAACAAAAAAGTCCCAAATTAAGCAAAAACCCGGAGAGCGCCTACCCATGTGGACCCTGAGAAGCCACTGGGTGATAACTGTGTCACCCCATCAGCAGTGGGATTGGCATGGCGGCCCGCGTGCGGGCAGCTGCTCAGTCCCTGGAGTTAGGCTTTGCTTGTCTTTTTTTAAGCACTTTCATAACAGTCATAGAATGAACATTTAGGGGGCAGTGACAAGGGGCCCATCTAATTGTGGCTGAGATCTTCTTGGGTCAACACTCCTGGATACCCTTTGTCGCAGGGTTCCTGGGACGGGCAGCCAGTGGCAGGAGGTAACCCCTCCCCCAGAAGCCTTAGCCGATCTGGTGTGAATGGGTGCTAGGGGCTCTGTGGATGTTCTCAGGACCCCTGGGGAGGCCCTGCCTGCATTCGCTGAGCAATGACATCCCTGGACCTCTCCAGGGCAGTGCCAGAGCCCTGTGGTCTACCTGGGGAGGAGAAGTTCTCTGAGCCCTGGAAGAGGGAGGGGCAAGGGACAGGTGCCCCCCAGCCATCACCCTGTGTTTGTCCAGGGTGGCGGGAAGGGACAGTGGGGAGGGAGTGTCCAGGCACCTAACGCGGACTGGAGCCCGTGCACAGGTAGTGACACTCACCCACCTGATGGACATTCTGTCCCCTTGTCCAACATTATCAAGGGGAAACGATTTGGGGGCTAAAAGGGTTTGCAAGTCAGTGGTCTAAATACCTGTTTCTATCAATTCCCACACCTGGTAGGTCTGAAGCCGGCTCCTCTGTCATGTGGAGGACCGGAAACTCTGCTTGGCTCAGAAGCAGGAGGGAGGTGTCAAGTGCAGTGAGAAGGGCTTCCTCAGCAGAGAGCTGGACCAGGGCATTCCTGCCCGACCCACTCTGTGTGTCCACAGCAGCTCAAGCCCCTCGGAGGGGAGAGGCAGTGGTGGGGGGCAGGGGTTGGAAACTGAGTTGGCTCTGCTTGCAAGCACAGGATAGATGATGGGCATGGTCATCTGGGATCCTTCCCCTCCTCCCCAGAGCCCTCCTGTGCACAGCCCACCCCCAATTTCCTGGGTCCCTTGGCCACCAAGGCCATGTCATTCTGGAACTCTCTGAGCCCTCCTGTCTGGCCTCCCACAGCCCTCAGCAGTGGCTGAAGTGACTGGGACAACTGTGAGATGACCATGATGAGGCAGGAGCCCCCAGAAAGGGCAGGTGGCCCGTGGAAGGAAGGTGGCTAGCTGCCGGTTCCTCTGTGGGGTGCTGGGACCCGCCTGCAGAGCTGTGATCCCTTTGTTTCACAGCTTGTTCTGACGGCTGCATCTGAGCAAGAGCCCCAGGAAAGCTTTCTGCTGTGATGAGCACCCACATTTAAGGCAGGACTTCAAACGCAGCCAGAAATGGCCCCTGGACCTCCCCACCCCTGCCCCATCTTTATGATCAGGGGCTTCCTTCTCCCTGGAAATAGGAGTCTGTCTCTTGACCCAGAAAAACACCTTCCCAAGGGCCACTGGATGTGTGTGAAGGGACCCGACAGCCGCCTTCCATGGCTTCCTGCCCCCCATTCCCTGCAAGACTAGCTAGGGATGGAAGCAGATCAGCTCTGCCCTCAGGAGCAATGCTGAGGGCAACCGGGTGGTGAGGACCCCTCTGTGGGTGCATCTGGGAAGAAGGAGTGGAGTACAGGGTCAGGACTTGGGTGTGGGACCCACAGCCACCCAGCCTGGCCCATCTTCCATGGTGTCTACTTACTGATAGCCCATTTTCTTCTAGGACGAGTCTGTGTGAGTCCTCCCCAGGGGGAGGCTTCTGTGTGTGGAGAAGCCCTTGTCACCTCTGGAACACACACTGAGATGGGGGGACAGAGAGGAGAGGGAGGTGGAGTAAGAAGCCAGTCTCTGCCCTCAGGACTGGGGTGACCCCTGAGGGCTCGGAGCTCGGCCTGGACCCCCAACACCCCTCCCTTCCAATGCCGCTTGCCCTTAGGGCCCTCCTTTACCTCTCCCTGGGGCTCTGATCTAGTGGGGGTTCGTGGTGGGACAGGCCCTTCTGACCCAAAGCTGCACTAACCTTTGGGGACCTGCGATGGTGCCGCGGCCAGGTCCCCAAAGCACCTTGCGTCTCCATGACGGTGAGGCTGTCACCATTCTTGGGAGGATGTCTCTGGAAACAAACTGCTCTCTGCTGACATCACGGCAGTGAAACGTCACTTTCTCTACCTGCTGTCAGGTGGTTTTCCCACCGCCGTCGTGGGCATGTATGCACATTTGCTTTGCTGGGCATGCGTGCTCATGTGCATGCATGTGTGTGTGGGCGCATTGGCCTGTGCGCATGTGGACATTTGAGGGCCTGGTGACTGAGGTCTGGCACCAGGTGACCTCACGGTCCTCCCCCCTACCATGGGCATTTCACACCAGGTTCTGCTTCATGCGCCTCCCTTCCATTCACCCTCTCCTCCAAGCTCTCCCTACAGATGCCGTGAGCCCGTGTGTGCCAGGGTGATGAGGTGTGGGTGAGCAGAGGCTGGGCTCTGGGACTCATGGTGCACACCGGCCCTGGCCTCAGAAAGGTTCTGAGAAGTCCTGACATGCACTGAGCGCAGACATCCTAGCTACTTTAGGGGCCCCTCTGTGACTCCGGGTCCCCTCTGTGCCCCTCTGGTCCTGCACCCAGGCAGGGGGACAGCTGCATCCACAGGTCTAGGGATGGGATGTGGGCCTCTTTGGGCAGGGTTTTTATCCTGTCTACCCCACAGGGACTATTTCAGCAGCAGACAGGACTGGGCAACATGACATCCCTCCAAAGTCTGCTACTGCGGCCATCCTTAGCCCGAAGGGCAGCAGCTGTGCCCTTCCTCCCCTCCCCACTCCTTCCCCTCTGCCCCTCCCCCTCCGCCCCTCCCCCTTCCCTCCTCCCCTGCCCATTCCTGGCCCCTCCCAAGTGGAGGCAGGTGCTGGGGTGTTGAGAGAGGTGAAGCTGGGGATACCCTCTCCATCATTCAGATCCCCAGGAGAGCAGGAACGTGGTCTTCACAGCCTGGGGGTTTGCCCGTGTCCAGGTGGTGGGGTCAGTGGGGAGAGGAGGTGTGGCTGGACCCTGAGCTCCACTTATCTTTTTGTTGTTTTTTAATTGGGGTGAAATCCACAAACATAAAATGAGCTATTTTATAGTGAACAATTCCCTGGCATTTAGCACAGTCACCACCACCTCTCTCTGGTTCCAGAACGTTCCCCTCCCTGGGAAGAGGGCTGGGTTCCCATCAGGTGGTTGCTCTCCTGTGCCCTGGCCCCGGAAGCCTCCTTCTGCTCCATCTCTGTGGCTCCTCCTGCCCAGGTGGCTTGTGTCGTTCAGTCAGCATCGCATCTCCCAGGTGTGTGTGTGGTGTGGCCTACGTGGGTTTGTCCATCCATGGGCAGCCGGTTCTGGGTCCCCTTCGGCTACTGTGAGTGCTCCAGTGCGAGTGTCTGCTTAGGTCCCTGTCATCGGGCGAGGTGGGGGCACGCTCCGAGGAGCATGGTTGCTGGCTTGATGGTTTAATTTTTGAGGAGCTCCCTGACCATTCTCCACAGCAGCCATACTGTGTTACTGTCTCATCAGCAACACTGGAGGTTCAAATTTCGCTATATCCTCACCAAAAACAGCAACACTTGTTACTTTCCAGTTTGGGGCTCCTGTCGTTTCCAGCCCTCCCGGTGGTGTGAGGCAGTGTCCTGCTGCGGTCACTCTTCTGGTGACCGGTGATGCTGACCATCTTCCGCAGGAGGATGTCAATGGCTCAGGGGCTCTGATGGGTAAGCTAGGCTCATCTTAGTGGAGAAGCTTTTGCAGAGGATGTGTTTGCTGTTGTCTGAAAGTACAGTGAAATTTTAAAATAAAATCTAGGTTTTATTTTGTCCTGTTTAAAGATTCGGGGAAGAGCGAGTGAGCAGGAGCAGGGTCTCGTCAGAGGGAACACGGTTGACTGAGGATTGATGCTTGGAATGGCTCTGGACGCCTCCTGGGGAGGTAGGTTCCCAGACACGGGTGAGGGTCTTCCCCCCTCTAACTGTGTCTTCAAGGGCACTGGCTCGACCTTGTCCCCCGCCACTCCAAATAAGACCCCAGCCTCACCTCCACCCCAAAGCTGAATGCACACTGACCTGTGTCCAGCCATCTGCCCCACTCCCCCCAACATGCTGCCTAGTGGTCGAGGTGTCGATTGACCCCTGAATGGGTCATTCATTCATCCATCCATCTGTTCCGCTGGTGAGGGAGACTGCTGTCTGAGGGGGCCTCCCTGGCTGGGCCTCGGCCAGGGGCTCTGTCCACACCAGCCTCACCACTGCCCAGGAACGGCCATGGCCCCACTTCACAGACCAGGAAGCTGAGACTTGGAGGTAAGAGTGGTCTCTCTTTGCCCCATCCTGCCCAGGCACCCAAGGGTCTCTCAGTGAGGCTGGAATCAGGCTCCGGCATCTCTGGTGGGCTCTCCTGGGTTCAGCACCCCCTCTTTTTCCAGGCTGGCAGATGGAGGGACGCAAACAAGGACTGCCTGCCCAGGCCCTGGCCCTGAGGCCCCTCACCCCACACCCCTAGCCCCAGCTCCGCCCCACACCCCTACTCCAGCCCCACGCCCCCAGGGACAGAGCTTCAGGAAACACTCTCAGGCAGCAGCCACTGCTCCCGGGGGCCGCTCAAGCTCCATTACTGTCCTCGTGCTTCCAGGAAATCACTGCTTTCCAGCAGCTGCTACCCACCACTCCCCTCCTCGCCCAGCTCCAGGGGTGAGGGGCAAGGGACCCAGAAACTGACCCTGCCTCTAGTTACCCGGATTCCAGGAGCTCCTCACCAGGAGATTCCCCCCCAGACCAATCCCAGGGACCCCTCTGAGATGTACAACAGGCTCTGAGAAGGAAACCCCCCAACCCCTCACGGCCACTCAGGTGCCTCCTGCCTCACCGGGCATGGGAGGAGGCAGTGGGAGGTTGTGGAGGAAGGGGGGTGGGGGAGGGGAGGGAGTGGGATTCCAAGTCGCTGGGGTAGAGGCCCCTCCCACCAGGCAGAGGCCCCGCCCACTCTTTCTTCTCCTCCCACCTTCCCGGGAGAAGCACCCTACTCCCCAGGGACTGTTCACCTCCTCTTGTCAGCAGGTCTTGTGGACAAACTCAAGGTCTGGCCACAACCTGAGTACCTCTCCCTGCTGGACCTCAGCCTCGCTGGGGAGCATCCATCCTGGTGGCCTGGGTCTCCTGGCAGCTCAACCCTGACCCCTGCAGCACTCTCATGTGAGCACCAGCCTCTGCCCAGCCTCGCCACGGGTCCCTTCACCCTCACCACTGTCCTCTGCCCTCCTGATGCCCTCTGCGTGGGTGCTCCCACCTAGACACTTCTCACATCCACGGGCTCCTGTCCATCACCCACAGAGGCCTCCCCTGACCTCTGATTTACGAGCCTATCCATTCCCCAAACTGCTTCCTCTGTGCATCCTAGAACCCCCACTTCCTGCTCCATCTTCTCTCCTACCTGCCTCTCAGCACAGCAGCTGCTGCTCACAGGCGGCTACTGAAACTAAAATTAATTAAATGACATCAAATCTAAGACTCAGCTCTGCAGCCACACCAGCCCCGCTACAAGATCTCAGCAGCCACACATGGTCCCATGGGTGAGCACAGCACGTCCGGCCTCGGCAGAATTTCCATTGGACATGCACGGCCAGCCCAGGTGGCCACAGCGGGTGAGCCGCACATCGTTGTAGGGGAACGAATGAGGGTGGGAGGTGGGCCTCCGGACTCTCTAGCCACTGTTTATCCATCCTCACATGGAAAATGCCGTCGTGTCATCTGCTGCCTTCCTGAAGACCACTAGGAGGGAGGCCTTCCACGTGTCTTCCATGCTTGGCACCCAAGGCAGGCTGGGTCTGTCTTTACTGCCCCAGCGAGGGGCCTCTGGAAGGCCCAGGGCCGCAGAGCAACCAGACTGCAGGGCAGTCTGCAGAGCACTGCCCAGCTCTGCCCCCTGCTGTGTGTCCCCGGGCAAGTCAGCTCCCGCTCTGAGCCCTGTCCCTGCCCAGCAGAGTGGGGACAACAGAATGCCTGCCTCTTGGGGGTGCTTTGAAGATTAGGAGATAATCCCCAGAGAAGCTTCTGGAACAGCCGTGGATGCTGGGATGTGGTTAAGTGAACAGAGTGCTCTACCGTCTGGGGGCCCCTGGGACCGGCTGCCCACATGTAGCCCTTCTCCTGGGAGGAGAGCCCGTGCTCTGTCCCGGTAGGGCCAGCTGCCACGAGGAGGTGATTAGGGTTGGTTAGGTGACTAGCAGCGCCTGCTCCACACCCTCTCCCGCTCTCACTGCTTGAAGCATCACTCACAGGGCCACCTTGGGGATAGGCCTGCCTCACCCCCCACCCAGTCAGGCCCAGTCAGGAGTCCCTGGCTGCCTGATGCTCCTGCTCAACCTCTGTGATCCCCCACCCCCACCCTGCTCTGGGCTAACAGAGGGCCCTTGGCTGGGCCCTTCCTAGGAGTGAGGTCCCCCTGCCCTGCCCCTGCTTCTCCCTAGCCCTGCTCTTGCTACAGGTTCCTCTGCGGCACTGTTGGGGTATGCAGCCATGTCTTCCCTGCCCGGGCCGCTCCATGGATCCCCAGGTGATCCACAAAGAACATCCTCACCACACCCTGGGCCCAAGACTGGACCGGGCGCTCCGAGTCCTGGCCTGGGGTATCATGGGGGATGGGCACAGGGGAGCCTACTTTGAGGGGCACAGACACCCCCAGGTCCCTGGCTGGGCCAGGCCTGCCAGGTGCAGGGGACATGGGTTTTCACAGGCAGGGTCCTCTTGCTGCCCATGCCCTGGTCAGGACTCCAGGGACAGTGATGCTGACTGCCCCTCCCCCTCCCGTGTGAATCCTACACCTGACCTTTGGGGAAGTGGGTCCACCCTGTTAATGCCGTCTGCTCTCCTGGTCCTGGGGGATGCCAGGATGCGCGGAGACCTGCCCGGCCCACACGTGGCAGGGGACAATTGGCCTCTGTGTCGGGCCCTGAGAGGATGGTGCCTGCAGGCTGTGCCCGGCACACAGCCAGCTCACTGTGCCCAGGGTGGGGGTGCCGGCACGTAACGGTGTGTGGACGGACCTGGGGTGCCCCGCTCACATGCACCCTTGGCTGCGGCCTGGGATGCAGTGTGCAAGCACATCGTCTGCTCGCTGTCCAAGGTGACCTGTCGTCTCATGGGGTTGGCCTACGAGCCTCTGGAAACCCAGCGGCTCCCTTACCACCTGATGTGGGTCCCAACTCTGGGCAACAGGGTCAAGTGGAGGGGGCACAGGTGGGTACAGCCCCCTGGAGTCCAGGATGGGAGGAGGTGGCAGGCCTGCTGCCCGCCTGTGCCCTGGGGCCGCTGGGGTCTCCCCAGGGCACCCCTTGGGGCGGGCTGTGTGGTTGCCCGCTGCCGCCAGGCGCCTCTGCACTGGGCTGGGCTAAAAATAGCAGGGGGGATGGCAGGGCAGGGACCGCCGGTGGGAGGCCCGTGGGGAGGGGCCGGTAGGGGCGGCGGCCGGCAGCCTGGGCCCGGGACCGGCAGTCAATGGCGCTGGCGCTCCCACCCTGCTCCCGGTGGCCGGCCAGCCGCGGCCCAGCTGACAGGCTATTTTTTCCCCTGCTTGACTAAATATGGTCAGAGAGCACAGCCCGAGGGGCCACTTGGCCGGGGCGCGTGTTTGGGATGCTTGGCTGGGTATATAAGGACTGCAAAGGTGAGGCCGGCTCCTGATCCGAGGGGGGGGCCCCACGCCCGGTCTGGCCCCTCGGGTCAGCCCTCCCCTCCCCTCCCCTTCCCTCCCCTCCCCCTGCCCGTGTGGGTCTCGCGTGCGGCCGGCTTTGCCTGCGTGAGCCTGCACACCCGCCAGACCGGCCCCTTTTGTTCACCTGACCTCTACCTTGCGCTGACCCCGGCCCGGGGTGCGGAAGCGTCCTGCAGACACAGCCCAGGCAGGGCGGCTCAAGGTGTGCGGGCTGAGAGGTCGCTCCCTAACTCCGCAGAGCCTGCCACCCTGCGCCTCCCTTCTCTCTCTCTCTCTCAAGATCTCCCTCCCTGCTAAGTCTTCGATGCTGCAGGAGGGCTGGGGGAAGGGCAAGGGTGCGGAGAGGGGGTGCCTGGTGTCTTCTTTCTCTCCGTTCCCCCCACCCCCGCCCCCCAAGTGCGGACGAGTCGGGAGCCGGGCCTCCCCCACCCCTGCGCTCGCGATTGGCTCGGGGAGAAGGATGGGCTGCCGCGGCTGCAGCACCATCTCTCTGGGAGCCGCACGGGGCGCACCGTACCCGGGAGCCGCGACCCTGCGCCCACGGCCGCCGTCGCCAGCCCGGCCGGAGGGGCTCCGCGGTGAGTCCCACTCAGCCCGCCCGGCCCCCTGCAAACTTGCCGGCGGCCGCGGTGGGGGTGTGCCCGCGGCGAGGGGGAGCCATGGTGCCGGCGCCGCGTGGCTCCAGCCGGGGGTGCTTCGGAGTTTTCTCTTGGCTCGTGGCATCGTCCGCATTTGGAAAACTGCAGAGCCAGCAGACAGCAGGGCCGGGAGGGCGCGTCCAACCGCGATGCGAGAACTTTGACATGCGGGCGTTTTGCAAGGAAGCGGTGCCTGCAGTCACTGCCGGGGTGCAGAGGGTCGAGGTGCTGCGGTGGGGGCCGCGGGGTCTGGGGGGAAGGCGTGACTGACCTGCAACAAAGCGTGGCTCAGGTGGGAATGTGGCGAAACTTCCCTCGGAACTTGCGGCCGTGGAGATGCTGGGGGCAGGGGTCGCGGAGCCAGGCCTGTGGTGAGGCTGCCCCAGGAGGGGACTCTGGACTTGGGCGGCTCTCATAGCCAGGGTCAGGGTAGGGAGGGTCCCTGTGCTGGGCGTGTACAGCAGGGGCACGCGTGGGCGGAGACGGGGCTGGAGGGGAGCAGCCGTGGTCTCTGGGAGAGAGAGAGACCTCCACCTGGCTGGGGGCTGGGAGCATTCACAGCTGAAGGGCTGGACTTGGCCCTGGGCTGGGCCAGCCCCCTGCCCTCCGTGGTCGCCTTGGAGGTGGCTGGTGGTCCTTTTCTGTTGAGACAGGTAACTTCTTGAAAAGTGGCTGTGGTTCATTTCGCAGTGGATAGAAGCTCGCCAGGGCTCTGGCTGGACCTAGGGTGACTCTCCTGACCCTTGGGACCCCCAGCTTTCCCCTGACCTCCAGACACCATCCGTACGAATGCCTGGGAATGGGGGTCGGAGAGGCGATCCTAGACCTGAGCCTTGGCCACACCTCCCAGTCTCTGAGGCCTCATTTGTCAGAGGGTAGCCTAGAAACTTGGACTTCAGACTCCAGGCATCATTTGGGCTTCTCTCAAGGGCGCCCTCCACCCTCGAGGGGCTTAAAGAGAAGCGGGAGCTGGAGCAGCGGTCTGGGCTGTCCTTTTCCATCCTCGGTTCCCTGAGGATGACAAATGGCAGCAGCGCACAGAAGTGGGACGTTGTTCCTCCGTGTCTTTCTGCCGGGTAGCTCTCTGCTTTTAGTGGGGTGCCCCTCGGAGCCCTGATCACACCCCCACCCCCACGAACTCCAGTTCTGCTGTGCACAGTGCTGCTGCCAAGCTCAGGGACTTGAGAAATCGCGCAGATTCTTCTTCACGATGCAGGCTCTGCAGACACAGTCCTGCCCCGGGTAGCAGCAGCACTGGAGCCCTCTCTGCACCCATCCACATGGGGATGGCCAGGCTGCCCATGGGGAAGGGCGGGCGGGGTAACCCTGGACCTTGCCTTGCTAATGAAGGGAGAATTAGAAGTCCACTCAGGTCCAGGGCCTTGTCCTCAGGTCGGGATCAGTTCCTGGCCGCACAGGACCTGGGCCCAATGGGCAGACTCTGTGTGTCTGCACCTGGCCTGTCTCCCCACCCCAAGTGAGTGTTCAGCAGTCAGTGACACCCTCCTTCTAAGTTCTGCTTTTCACCCATGGGCCTTACCTGGCCACAGCGGGGCCTCTGTCCCATGCTGCTCCTTTGTCCTCCCAGTGCCGGCTTGGGATGGGGTAGCTCCCCTTCCTGCATGAGGACTGGCCTCCAGGTCCCATTACTCTGCCTCAGACTCTCATGGTTTTCTGACTCCTGGCTTTGTGGTGGCCATGGAAGGTGGTGGGCAGGAGGGGCCTCTGCTCTCCATCACAGAGAAATTTTGAAATGCTGTGGAAAACAATATCGATACAATTAAGTATTCCAAAGTGCTTAGTTGGCCGCTTGCTAAGTTTACTTAAACCCTGTTTAACGGGTTCATTAGAAGCGGTGAGCACTGGGGAAATTCATTAACAGGAAGGCGGCCCCTGCGTTTGACTGTAAATTGGTATTGATCAGGCCTGGCGGAGGCTGGGCGCAGGCCACAAAGAGCCAGGTGAGGGCCGGCCACCCTGGGCGCCCGTGGGAGCCACCCGCCGCCGGCACAAGCAGCGCTTTAGGTGGTGATGCGCCAGGAGTGGGAGGAGGGGAGAGGATGGGTGAAGAAGAGAGCGAGGGACGAGGAAGGGTGTCGGCCGAGGCGGCGGTCAGCGCAGGGAGGCCAAGCCGGCGCCAGTCCCTCACCGGGCTGGGCGTCTGCTCTGTGGCCAGGCCCAGGTGCTGAGGGAGCTGGCCACGGCCCGGGCCCCTTCCTAGCAGCTTCCAGTCACCCTCTGGGGATGCAAGGTCCACCTGCAACTGTCTTTCTCATGCACATCTTCAGAGACGGGGCCTGAGCCCTGCCCTCGGGCCCTGGCTCTTGGGAGGCCGAATCACCAGGGACCCGCCCAGGAAGCCGCCCAGCTGCTGCCCAGGTAAGGCCTGCCTGCTTCTCGGTCATCTGTGCCTGCGGCCAGGCGTTCTGGCTCTCTGCTGGCTCTGACTACCCTGCTCCCTAGCCGCCCGTGGCGGCGTCCTCCCGAGTGCTGTCCCTTCATGCAGTCCCCCGCCACGCGCATTTGGCCAGGATGGCGGTGCTTAGGTGGAGGGGAGGTGCCGGCAGGAGGAGGGAGTGGCTTATCCTTCCTGGGCCACGGGTGGGAGGTGGCATCCTGGGTCCTTTCTTGTGTCACTGATGCAAAACTAAACAGATGTGTGGTGATCGAGGGAGTCCTGAGACTTTAGAGATATGTTGTCTACATCTGCCCTTCCTGACTCTGTGTGTGTGTGTGTGTGTGTGTGTGTGTGAGAGAGAGAGAGTGTGTGAGAGAGAGCAGGGCAGAAAGGGGAGGGCCGGGCCAGGGGGGCCGTGGGGATGCAGGGTGGGGTGTGCTGACTCCAGGGTCCAGGGCAGCTTCTCAGGGGGCCCTTCCCGCACCCACAGCCATGCCCGCTGGACTACCTGCTTGGGAAACATACTTCTTTATGTGCCCATATGGACCTGCTAAGCTATGGAATGTAAAGAAGTATGTATTTCAGGTCGGGAACTCTCTCGCTGGAGGAAGGGGGCAGCACGCCCACGGGGCCGCCCAGGGGACAGACAGACGGGCAGCTGTGGCCGGCCGGGCCTCTGTGGCAGGCTGCCTGGTCGTCGGTGGCCGGCCTGTCCCCGGCCGGTATTGTTCTGTCACTTTGCCTGTGTCAGCAGGTGGAAGCGTTCACCAGACATTAAATATTCAACGTGCTGACTGCGGCAGAGGGGAGGCGGCCTGTGGCAGGCATGGGGTCCGCCGGGGGGCATGTAGGGGCTGGGGGTGCGGGGGCACTGGTGGCTCTGGGGCGTCACTTGTTGCCACCCTGGAAGGTGCCTTTGCCAGCAGAAGGGGCTGTTTGTGAGATACAGGCAGGAAACTGCTCAGAGGAGAAGCAGAGTAACCAGGAAGGATGGGCCAGCTGCCTAGGAGGGAAGGGGTTGGGTGGCCACGTGCAAGGGGCTTTTTGAGGGAGAGACACTTGATCTTTGCTGTCAGGCCGTCTGTGAGGCAACGGTGAGAGCACCATGCGGCTCAGCCTCCCTAGCTCCAGGCCACACTCTAAGACACCCTGAGACACCCTCTGAGACACCCTGGGCCCAGCATTTCTGGGGCACCTGTGATGCATAAGACAGGAGACCAGGGCCTAAGCCAGGCAACTTGAGCCCCTCGTCCCACTCTGCCCCCCAGACCCCACACTGCTCTCTGATTTTCAGCGACTCTGGCTGAAAGCGCTTTGCTGTGTGAAGGACGGTGGGGTCACGCTGGCCAGTGTGGTGGGGGCCAGGACCCAACCCACCTGTCCTGCACCAGCCAGGTCCCAGGCAGGACAGGGGCTGGAGTGATGTCCTCTGGGTCCCATGGCTGGACCGTGAGCCCCCAGGCACTAGGGGCATGCTGTGTCCAGTTCTGAAGGCTGTCTCTGCAGTGCAGAAACTTCTCTGGCGAGGCAAAGGGCAGCAGGCTCTGGGGGCAGGTGGTTGGGCCGGGCTGCTGTGGGAGGAGGGGTGTCCCTGTCAGTTTCTGGCTCTTGGAGTGGTGGCGTCTGCAGCCTGCCCAGGGCACGTCCTCCACGGCCTCGGGGCTATTTTTCCAAAGCGTGCGTCACCTCTGTCTTTCCTGCCCTCCCTGGCACTGCTGCCCAGGCCCATGGCAGGTGCCCCTGCCCCTCCTGCACCCTGACCTTTGGCAGGAGTTTGGCCCTTGGGTGGGGCATGGAGCAGGGAGGAGGAGTGAGCTGGCCTCCTTCTCCAGCTGCTGTAAAGGTCTGAGGGCAGCCTGGTTTGTGAGCCGGTTAGGCTCCTCCAGGAGCTGGATACAAGGAGGCATGGGCAGTTCTAAGCTCACCTGTGGCCACCACCTCCCGGGGAGCTGACTGCATTTGAGGGTTCAGGGTCCCTTCCCAGTTTTCAAGTCTCCTCACTTCTGACTCTGCTGGCACCCACTATGGGAGGTGGGACTGTCCTTGGGCACTGCCTTCCTTCTGGCCTCCAGGCCAGAAGAAAGATGTCCTTGCCAGAAGGGGTCAGTGCCCCGAATCCTGGGAAGGTCATCTCTGCCTGCGGCTTCCAGCTCCGGCCGCAGGGAGGGAAGCAGCCGGGTGCGGCCCCTGAGGCCGGCCGCAGACACACGCTCTCTTCCCCTCCATGCGTCCCGCTGCACATTAAGCCTTTATTGCAGGATGTGGTGTTTAAATAAAAGCATTAGTGTTTTGGAATTAGGTTTGACTGAGCAGTAAAACTAGAGAGTTTGCAGGCAGAGAGAGCCTTGGCCTTCTCAGCTGCAAATTGTGGTGGGTCTCTTACCTGCAGAATTAGAAAGGGGTACCAGAGGGCCCTCCCTATGAGAGCTCCTTGCCCAGTCCTGCTGCCCTCAGCCACGGTGATAAGGCTGGATTTTCTGTATAAGCTCCATCTCTTCGTTTTCCAGGGGAGGAGCTGGGGATGGACCCTCAAGCAAGGCTGGCATTCTTCTGGGTGGAGTCTTTGGGCCTTTCTGTACGAAGGATGGGGGAGACCTGTGGGAGCAGTGCCTGTGCTCTGTCCAGAGGGGCTTTTGCTGGACAGTGCCCCCCAACCCTGACACGCTGCCACAGGGGCTCTGGGGCTCCAGTGAGGGGAGAGGAGCCTGGAGTAAGCCAAGAGGGTGAGAGCAGGACAGCCCACACTCAGGGGCTCACCCGCCAACCTGGGGATACCGATGGCCCTGTGTGGCTGCAGGGAGAGGTCCAGGTTGGGTGGGGTGGCCAATGCCCCTTTCCCAGAGCTCAGAGAGGGCAGGTCCCCGGGGAGGCATCTGAGAATGCAGAATCTGGCCCACAGCAGTCCTAGGGTGGTCCAGGTTCTGCTGGTGGAAACAGTAGGTCCAAGGATTGTAGGGCTCATCAATTCATGGGGAAATTAATTGAAATTTTCTATGCTATGGCTCACTAACTCTAGCCATGCTCCAACTGAAGCTTCCACACCGGACAAGAGCAGCTCTGAATCAGGGTCAGGTTCTGCATGGGTGTGCTCAAGTGTGCTCATGTGGGCTCAGGTGTGCTGTGCATGGAGGGCAAGTTGTCTTTCCTTTCTGCAGCCAGGTGCCACATACCTTGAGGCACAGTTTCCAAAGAGGGGCTGTGTGGCTCTGTTTGAGGGTTCATCAAGAGCAAGAAACTAGATTGCACAAGGCTTTCAAAGAGGGGCTGGGGTGGCCATGGGAAAGCCTCTGTGAGCAGGTATCAGAGATCTCTCTTAAAACTGACTGTCCCACGTGAAAAATGCCCACTGAAGAACAAACTGCTTGTGAGGTGATGAGACTGACCTGCAGAACAAACACCTGAGCTGCCACAGCCCCGGGTCCATGAAAGTGAACACTGCTTGAATTGCAACCCTCGCCCTTAAATGTCCCAAATAAGAAATGAGGGAATCCGAGTAATCTGGGGATGAGCGCCAGGTGGGAAAGATGGCCCTGGAGCCCTTTGGCGGCAGGGGGGCGGGGCCAGCGGGTCAGTAGGTGTGGCTAGAGGCGGGGCCAGTCCGTTGCATTAATTGCTGCCACCTTAGCATAAAGGGTAACCATGGTCCTGTCTGAGCGGTGCTGACTCAGCCCAGCTCAGCTGGCTGCACGTCCGACTGCAGAGGGCCTCTCGCCTCACTGCAGCTCTGTTCCCTGCCTCTGATGCCCACTGCTCCTTAGGGTCTCCAGGCTTGGAGCTCCCGGGGCTTTCTGAGGGGCCTCGGCCTTGCCTACGGTCCTCGGCCTGTCAGCAGCTGGCGTGGGGACGAGAAGAGGCAGATATGACTCTCGGAAAGGGAAGGGGCCCCCACACAGCCTCAGAAACTGGTGCTGCTCGCTCCGGCCCATGTCCAGCTCCGGCCTCTCTCAGCTGGCCCCACAAGGCCAGGTCCCAGGCATTCACAGCTGGAGTTGCTCCGGGCTGTGTTCCTGGCTCCCCCTTTAGTGCCCAAGTACCAAGTCTCTCTGACCAGGGAGGCCCGGCCCGCCGGCAGTGAGGGCTGTTGGGGGTGGGGGAGCAGTGCAGCCGCTGCAGAGCTGCTCCCCAGGGCGCTGCATTGCGGAGGCGCGGCTACGGGCTGCATGCAGGGCCGCGCGTCTCAAGGGCAGGGACGAGAGGGCCACCGCTGCAGCCGCCGCTGCTCCTTAGGTGGAGAGACGCAGGCAGCGGGTCTGGCAAAGGCACCAGCTCCCTGGGCTGACCCACCTGAGTCTTTGGGAGCCCCACTAAGTCTCAGGCCAGCTCTGCTTCCAGGGCTAAGTGGGTGGTCCAACCAGGTGCCGGTGGGGGCCAGAGAGACTGGGCTCAGAGGCACCCCCAGGCCCCCGTATCTAGCCCAGGCAGAGAACAAAAGCGAAAAGGCCACTGTACAAAAGTTGCAGGAGGGTCACTGGCTTCTTCCCCTCCAGGGTGACACCAAAGGACCTGGTGGTTGAGAGTCTGGGGACTCCCAGAGGGTCAAGCCTCTAGCGTGGGGAGGGAGCCAGCAAGGACGGCCGGGGCCAGAGGCAGGTATGAGCGTGATCCAGTGCAGGAGGACATGTGGGATGGAGGTGGAGTGACCCAGGTATTTTTAACAGCAGGGCGGTGAGGGCAGCTGTCCCTAGAACTTCACGGGTGCCCGTGGGGACTTGGGAGGCTGAAGGACACCCAGGACAGACACGCAGCTCTGGGCCCGTCCCCCTGGCAGGCCTGCACGCCATGGGTCATGCCCACATATGGCGACCAGGCTGCGTGTCCCTCCAGCCGCCCGTCCACCATGGCTGGTATAAATAGTTAGTCCACATTCTCAGCTGTCCTATTGGAGAGGCTGAACTTGGATGAACCCGGGATGGCCCCCTTGCGCCCCGCCCGCCACTGGAGTGCCCGGGACCGCAGCTGCAGTGGCGACGACAGGACGGGCGGTGAGGCTCTGGGCTCTGCCCACCCCCCCCCGTGTTGTGTTCCCTGCTCCCTGCCGGCCCCCTTGGTGGGTGTCAAATCCAGCGGCACCTGGAGAACTCTGTCAGCCACATCCAAGGGCTGAAGAGGGCCAGGAGCTCAGCCAGGGCTGGAGCTTTGTGTCCGGGGTGAGGGGAGGTGGGAGGCTGGGGGACTTGTGCTGGGGTCCCCCAAGGCCCCGCTCGTGCTTTGGGTCCCCCGAGGCCCCGCACCCTGTGGTCTTTCCTCATCATCTCCGGCCATTCCCTCCTGTGCTGGACATGGCAACATGCCCCAGAGGCCTCGCAGCCAGCAGCCTGTCACTGTCCCCAGGGACCTTGCCTCCCTCTATTCTAACCAAGAAGTGAAATCTCTAACATTGGAATTTCACCCCCCTACCAAGGCTGGTGGAGCAGATGTCCTTGGGTGAAGGAACAGGGCCTGTTGAGTCCCCCTCAAAGTGTAGGTGCCAGTCCTGTGGCTTGGGGTGCACTTCCGTGCCTCCCAATCCTGAAGGCCTGGCCAAGCTGGAGGGAGGACGAAACACACAGGCTTTGGTGTGGGTGGTATCCCTGGCCTGTGGGTGGCCGCAGTGGCCCTCCCACTAGTCCATCTGGAGGTGACGAGGCTAGTCCCGTGCTCTGAGCCCTGCGGTGCCGGATCTGGCTATACGGGCGGATGGGCTGCGTGGATTCCGGGAGTCCCCGTGGTGCCCACTGGCCTTTTCTTATCTCCGGACACATCAGCCATTAATTCGCTCCAAAGCTGCCACCCCTCCCCAGACCTCAGGGCTCACCCATCTGGTCTCAGGCTAGCAGCTCTCTCTCCTGAAATCACACCAGCTTTTACTCTGGTCCATCTCTGAGATAACAAGACACAAATATCTGTCTTAGCGTTTTTGCAAAGAACAGCAAAACCCTCGTGCATCCCCTTCCGTCGCTGCCTCCCGTCACCCCGTCCCCCTGCTCTTTGGGTCTGTTTGAGGCGAAATTTATCTCTAGGAGGGACCATCAATTTGCTCTGCTCTTTTTGACAAGTTTATTAAAAACCCGGGAAACTCTGTATTAAACTTTTATCAGTGTTGAGAAATAATACTTTTTTTTTTTTTTTTTTGGAATAGACGAAAAGTTACAGAGCTGGGTTGAATGGGTCTTGATCAGCATCCGGCTAGGTCAGTGCTGGCGATAATGAGAAACAGGGCTGTTTTGGGGATGTGGTTCCCTTTTGCCTCTGAATCGTGGGTCTCCCTTGAGATCCCCCTGCACAGTCGCAGCAGCCCGAACAGAACCCCGGGAAGGCTCCTTTGGCCAGGCCACTCGAACTCCCAGGATCATCATTCTTTGCTATCGATTTTAATAATTAACCAAAATCTGAAATTAAAAATTAATTTAGTGGTGAATCCTAATGTTAATAGGTAGTGCTGGCACTGAGGAAATATTAGGTTATTGATGTTTAAATTTTTAAAACTCCATACTGAAAAATACAAAATGGATCCAGATACAAGTGGGTGGCACCTCCCAGGTCAGGACGGGAGGGAAGTTGGCAGGGAGGAGCTGGCCCCTGCCTGAGGGTGTGAGGATGGAGCTGGAGGGGAGGGGGCTTGGTCTTGGGGTTTCCGTCTCTGTGATGACCCAAGGAGGGTGCAGCTTCAACCCCATGAAGTGGGCTCTGAGGGCAGCATCTTTGATCTCAGGTGGGTCTGGTCGGTTGATCATCCATGAGCAGGATTTGGTGCCACATCTTAACTGAGGACATTGGCCAGAGTGTCGGCTGTGACGTCCCTGGGGTGTTCTCTGCCCACAGTGGACGCTGTTTGCTGAGGTCCTGGGTCAGAGATTGTGGAGCAGCATGGGTGAAGTGGTGCCTCGCTGCCCTTGAGGGGCAAGTGGCTGGGGCACCCCTGGGGCTATGACAGTGGTGACCAGGCATGAAGTGACAGCGACCGGGATCCAGCACCCCCATGTAGGGAAATGGAGGCTCAGAGGGGCCAAGGAAGCCCCGGGAGCTCCAGCTTGATGTGTATGGTCCAGAGCCCAGGGTCGCTCTCTGCTCCACCAAAGGTCAGACCTGGGGACTGCTGGGGCTGCTGGGCGCCAAGGTGGAATTCACTTGGTAAGACTGTGCTTTCTCGGTCTGGGGCCTTATCTGGTGCAGGGGGGCTTCCTGGATAAGGTGGTCACCACAGCTCTAGGCCTGAGGGTGTTCAGGAGCAGCAGCAGCAGCCCCACAGCCTTCTGGCCCTGGTGTCAGCGTGTCACCGCCCCACTGGGCAAGGCTGACCAGTGTGGCCCAGAGCCTGCTGCAGGCGCGAGTCTCAGCGCACACACAGAGTGCTGGCCTTTGTCCACATCGCTGTTTGCTCCAATTAGAGCTAATTGGACACAGATCACATTTTTCATAGCATCTAATTTTCTATTGATTTTAACGGGGCTACTGGTGTTTTCGGCAGCGGTTCCCCGCATCTCGTATCAGTTGCTGCTTAAAAATGCTGAGTGTACTTCCCCATGTGGGGTGATTCCATCAGCAGATGTTTTAAAACCTATTTAATTGTTTGGTTCATAAAATGCACAAACTGTATTAGCTGCAGCCTTGTTCCTTCACACACTGGTAAAAAGAGAGGCAGAGGGCGGGTGCAGCTCCCGCTTCTCTGGCAAATGGCAAAGTCACCAGAACCCAGGCTATCCCCGTGCCAGGCCATGCCCTGGGCCAGAGGCATTGCTCACATAAATGCAGAGTCTGTGACATGACTGCAAGTCACCAAAGGACTTGGCAGCAGCCCCACCTGCTTCCTTGGGAGGCCTCGGGGCTTAGCCCCCTTGTGCTTCCCTCTAACCTTGGGGTCAGAGGCCCTGGAGCAGCAGGGCGGCCGCATGGGGAGGGGGCTGTGGTCTGCCTGAGGTCATCTGGGGGAGGCGAGTGCAGGGCCTGAGAAGAGGAGTGGGGACCTCCGAGGTAGAGGGGGGACTTGTTGGGTATCTGGTCTCTGAGCCATGGATGTGTTTAAGAACTTGGGGCTTGTAGTCCATTAGTATCTGGACTTTTCTAGATAGAAAAGAAGGAAGGTGGGACCCCCGCTGGTAGGTGGGACCCCAGGATGCAGTGAAGAGGTGCAGGAATGTCTGTCAAAGTGAGCTGAAACAGCCAGCTGGGCACGTGGGCTGCAGGGGCTCCTCACAGTGGACCCTGCTGTGGGCACTGCCCAGCGTGCCCTTCAGATGCACAATCAAGTGTGGTAATCACTTATTCAGCAAAGGCTTGCTGGAACATTCCCTGAACAAGGGCATGTGGGGTGTGAGGGGAGTAAGAGGCTAGACATCCACGGCCCCCAGGAGAGTGGCCCTTGAGGAGGAGAGATGGGTGGGCTGTGTCTGGGAGCAGGCGATGCCACTCAAGTCCCCATGCCCTGCTCTCTGGGACCCCACAGGGTTGCAGGTGGTGGCATCCTGGGTGCTCACAACCTGAGGGCTTCTGAGCAGCTCAGGGCAAGCTCACTTAACCAACCCAGCCACAGAGCCATCAGCCATTGTCCAAGGTCAGGCAAGGTTCTGCAGCCAACACCCTTGCCGTGGTGCCCATGGGTGAAATGCTTGCTGTGCTCCTTGGTGAAAGAGAGTCTGCCAGATCCCTGTAGGAAAGAGCTGGGGTCTGGACCAAGCCCCTGCCCTGGCTGCTGTCTTCTGCTTTGGCTTCCAAATGGCCTTGAGCAGGGAGCTGGCCAGGCTGAAGGGGGACCGAAATGTGCAAGGGGCGTGTCAGGAATAGAGCGTTTGATGCAGAAGCAAAGGCCTGTCATTTGGGGAAATTCCAGCCTCAGGGATGCGTGGAGAGAAACGAGGAGAAGAGGTGGGCTGCAGGGAGGTGCCAGCGCAGATCACGCCTTGGGGGATCACCCACCTGGTGCTGAGATCTGGGTTCTTGCCTGACGATGGACTGGGCATCAGTAATGGGGTGCCTGGCTCTCTTCGTTGGTCCCCTTGTGCCAGCCAGGGCATGGAGCCCACAGGACAGTTCTGTTGCTTGTTAAATCTCCGGCTTCATTAGGAATATCGACAGGGGTGATAAACGCAGCCGGGTTACTTCCTCTGCATGGTGTCTTCACCGGGGATGGGGCTACTGCTCTGGGGAGTCTCATATCTGCCCCTGTGCCCTGTGCTCCTGGAGTTTAATGAAGAAGGGGGTTTGCAGAGCTGAGTCCTGTCAGCCCCACTGCCTCCAGGGCTGAGCTCTGATAAAGGCCGACAATCTAGTCACATGTGTGAGTCTAGGAGGGCCTGGCACCCATCCCTGGGCTCTCCCTGGACTTTGGGGAGGTGGTCTTGAGGTGAAAGGCCAGAGCCATCTACAGAGGGGTCCCGGCCAGGCTCAGCTCTCAGGAAGGCGTGCCGAGACAGGGATAGGGGAAGGCAGCAGCCTGCATGGTGGGGGCCGGGGTCTTGGGGGTCCTGGAGTGGCCCTGGAGGGAGGGCATGGTGCCCTGCATCCCATCTCCACTGCCTGAGCATCTGTGGCCATGGCGTCAGGAGACAGGGACAGACAGGGTCCCAGAGAAGAGCAGCGGGTAGAGTGGGGGCAGCAGGCATGTGTGGTCACATCTCCTGGCCAGGCTGGTCTGTGCTCAGAGGGAGGGCCACACACAGGACGTTGTGCCCCCCGTACTCCCACCCTGCCATTGCCCCTGATGGATCAAGTGCTGGCAGGAAAACTAATTTCTAAAAAGGAATCTGCTCCCTTTGAATCACTGAGGGTGATCAGGCAAATTCGGCCCAGGCTGGCCGTGCTAACCTCACGCTGACCAGGGGGCCCACCCTCACACACCTGACAGGCTGCCAGTCCACAGTTTGGGAGCCCGGGCCCCAGAGAAGGTCCTCATGTGGGTCTCTGTCTTGCTTCTCCCCCTACAGGCACACAGATCTGGCTTCCCCGGAAATCTCGGGCCCTGGCCACCTGCAGCCAGGTCAACTGGGCTCATGGTCAGCTGGGGCCCAAGGTGGGATCTGGGGCCTGTCCTGCCTTGGCTGCAGCTAAGGCTGTGATGGTGGCCAATACCCCTTCTGGCCGGCCCCCAGGATGTACACCCATGAGGGCAGGTCCCAATGGTGGTTGCTGGGCCCCAGGGCCTAGGTAGTAGTGGTGCCAAGGGCCTTGGACATAAGGTAGGATGGCTGGAGAAATCAGTGAGTGACAGTGGTGGGAAGAGTGGGAGGCAGACGCTGGAGGCGTGGGCGTCAGCTGCAGCAGCAGGACCTTCCGCCTCCCTCCACCCTCCATCTCCACCCCTGCCTCCTCCAGTCGACCCAGTGGGCGGGCAAGCACTGTGTGTGTGTGTGTGTGTGTGTGTGTGTGTGTGTGTGTGTATGTGGTGTATGTGTGGTATGTGTGTGTATGTGGTGTGTTTGTGGTATGTGTCCTTGAGTTTGTGAACTTATGTGTGTTTCTGACTGTGAATGTGTGTGAATGGTGTGTAAAGATGAATTTGTGAGTGTGTATGTGTATGTGTCTATATCTGGGCAAGTCTGTGTCCGTCTGTGTGTGTCTGGCGTGTGTGTCTGTGTCTGGTCATGTGACTGACCCTCAGCCCCCGACCCTCGCTCCCCCATGCCTATCCACCCCAGCCCAACAGAGCTCAGGGGCCCCCCGGCCCATGTGGTCTCAGGGAAGGGTAGGGGCGCAGAGCCTGGACACCCCGTGGCCCCATCTCATCCAGACGTCACCCAGAAGCCGCCTTCATCGTCGACGCTGCTGTTTCCCACGGACCTGGGACCGAATGCTTTGCTAAAGCTGGTAAAATGGAACCAAATCAACTGTTCGATGGATTTGGTCCCCTTCAACCAGCTGTAGCTGCGCATTGATGGCACCTCGGCCCTGCGGGAGGACACACGGCCACATGGAGGCCACTCAGGCCAGCTCGGCCAGGGGACCCAGATGCCCCTCCTCGAGGTGGGTTCCTCGGGGACACCCTGCCCTGGCGAGCAACGAGGCAGCAGAACTTGGCTGCCCCACCCCCACTGCCCTTTCCAATTTACTGTGAAAATAAATGTCTGCTTTCACACCGTAGCATCACCGAGCACGTGTGTCCAGGAGCCGGTGCCACGTGGGGTCTGGCACCCATGTCATGCCCACTCAGCCTTGCTCTGCTTTCCCCTTCAGAGCAGCCTTGGTCCAGGAGGTCATCGAGGGCTGCATGGTTTCCTTAGGGGTGCTGAGGGTGGTGATTGGGGGCAGGCCCACTGAGTCCCTGCTCCCACATGTCCTGGGCCACCCTGGGTCCTGGGATAGCTGGCTGCTTGATCAGTCGGCTCCTGACAGAGCCCATCCCAGAAACCTCCCCCACACTGAGGAGCCCCACTCCCGGTGTCTTGTCTCCTTCCTGCTGAAGCAGCTATCAGTTTGGTGTGGAGTCCTACACCCACTGAGGACTCAGGTACCCGCCCGTCAACCTCAGGAAGGGAAAACTCTGGGCTTGCAGCCTGCCAACCCCGCCTCCCCCACAAAGCTGGCTGTTGCCCCAGAAGCTGATCTGCTAGCTTTCAGTGGATTGGATCCACTTCATGTCTGTCTCCCATGGGGGTCAGAGCTGCCAGAGCCCAGGAAAGGAGCACCCACCCTCGGGAGGGGGGCTTCTGTGAAGATGCTGAGCCCAGACCAGGGGCCAGTTTGCTGGCTAGGCTCCCGTTCCGTGTGCCTGGCCAGGATGGTCCTCCAGGTGAGGGTGGAGGTGTCTCCAGAGCCCTGCCCAGAAGTTGGGGATGGGTGGACCCAGCACCTCACCTTCCGGGTTCTGGGAGAACCTGTGATCCAGGAGCTTTGGAGGCCCTTGAAGAAGGAAAGTGACACATCGGAGCTGGACGCAGCATCACCGCTGCCCCCTACAAAGGCTTAGCTGAGATGATGAGAGGACTTCTCTTTCATCCTGAATCTCGAGTTTATAGAGGGGACACTGCCCCCCCCCCACCTCCTGACTCTGTTTCTCTCACATAGTATCCCTCGGCTCCAGTGGATCGACTTCTGTGTTGAGTAGACGTTTGGGTCTCAGTAGCTGAGGGCCTATAACTTTTGGACAGAAGCCTGGTCCTCACTTTTGTCCTGGACATTTCTTTCTTACAAGATAGCCCTGAAATGCCCCTCACATTACAGTAAAGAAAAGGAAATTCTTGTTTGAAAGAGATTCGTCTTTCTCTCTCTCCTTGATGACATGGATGTGTCCTAGTAACTGACCCTAGATGGTGGAGGATGAGAGGGATGATGGTAGGAAAGGTGGCTGATCTTTCCTATGAGGACGGGTGGGGTCGGGGGGCTTTGCTGAGGGTCCACCAACTGGAAAGCCCCTCCCTGTCTTTTTAACAGCCTCTGCAGAAGGAACCTGCTTCCAGGTTTGCGTGACAGAGGTGGGGGCTCAACCTGCTTTGTCATCTCCCTCTACTTGCCAGTTCTGGGGAAGCCCTCTCACTACCAGACTTTCAAATAAACACGACAGTCGGGCCAAGTGTCAGCAGAGTCCCTGTGTGTGACTTCCTGTCACGTCTCTGGTCTGGTCACACCCAAGGGAGAAAGGAGAGGGGCAGAGTGGGTGGGAGGAACAGAGAACCAACAGACACCCTGGCGGCTACTCGTGAGCCAGGCCTGGGTCACTTGACTGCTTGGGGGTGGTAGGAGGCCCCCCACCAGAATCGCCCAGGCTCTTCAGAGAAAAACCAGGGAGGTGTTAGCACCATGGGAGAAGGGCACGGGCAGATGGAGCCAGGCTCCCTGCACCTGGAGCTACCCTCACTGTGCTGAGGGCTGTGGGTGCGGGAGGGCTGGCTGATGGCCGCTGATCACTTCCACAGCTCAGCGGTCTAGGTGCAGTGGTGGGGGGCTCAGCCTTCTATGTATAGTGGTGGGGGGCTGTCAAGTTCTTTTCTGGGCTTTGACTTTATTTCTAAAAATAAGTAAAAGTAGAAATGTTACAATGCAGACGTCAACAACAAGAAGCACATGTTTTGTAGGCTTAATATAACTGAAACCCGGATGGGTATCATCCGGGCCGTTGAAGGGCTGGTTTCAGTAGATGCTTAGTGTTTTCCAGGACTGTTGTGTCCACAGTGAGAGGCTCACAGGAGGATATAGACTGGTCCCCAGGGCATGTGCCTCTGAGGGTGGTCAAACATCAGGAGACAACGGGCCCTTTCCAGGAGGTGGGTGGGAGTGTGGGGCCCTGACAGGCACCCAGGGTGGGAGGGAGGTTCCCAGCTTGTGGGTGAAGTCTGTCTACTGGGAGATGGCCAGGTCATGTGCTCCCAGTCAAGATCGGAGTGAAAAGCAAATGACACCCAACAGACCCCAGGTGAAGCTGAACCGTAGTTCTCAGCTCTCCTGCCAGAAACGGCTTTCTCAGGGGAGCAGGGCTAGAGCCTATGGAGGCCTTTTTTTGGCATCTTCTAGCACCAACCAGGGACACAGTCACTGACGGGACTACTTGCCCTGCTGCTGCTGCTGCTAAGTCGCTTCAGTCGTGTCCGACTCTGTGTGACTCCATAGACGGCAGCCCACCAGGCTCCCCCGTCCCTGGGATTCTCCAGGGAAGAACACTAGAGAGGGTTGCCATTTCCTTCTCCAATGCATGAAAGTGAAAGTGAAGTCCCTCAGTCATGTCCGACTCTTAGCGACCCCATGGACTGCAGCCTACCAGGCTCCTCCATCCATGGGATTTTCCAGACAAGAGTACTGGAGTGGGGTGCCATAGTCACAGCTTTAAATGTAAGCCCATCATCGCTCCAGAGACGCCAATGATGATGTGTATGAATCTGCTCATCCCTCGCTTTGGCTAAGTGCCCCAGTCCTGCATAAAAATATCAGATCAATAGCCACACATTCACTCTTCTCGAATGAACCAAATGCAGCTTCCATGACCTGCTTCTCCCTGGGTGGGCCTTCTGCTTCTCCTGTCCTGCCCTCCTGTGGGTGTTGGGGCCTGACCCAGGCAGTGTCAGCTGCAGTAACTCCCTGGGACAGCCCCTGCCCAACCCCTCTGGTGTCTCTCCGGAGGGCCTCAGGGGCTGGGCTGAAGAGGAGGGGTTCTGTGTACTCCAGAACTTGGAAAATCCTGGAGAGCAGCTTTGGGGGCACTGAACTTTCTGCAGTCCTCTGGGGTTGTCCCTGTCTTTGAAGGTTTTATAGTGGTTCCATTTCCAAGGTAACTCTTTCCACCTGGCGTATCCCCTTCTGGCCCCCTTCCTCCTGAGCTTGGCAGAGGGGCTTTGGGGGTGGGCAGGAGGCCACATTCTTCCAGCTGGTTTGCTCATCAGGGGAAGAGGAGCAAGGCTGGGGGGTCACAGCTCTGCTTGAAGACCCGCTGAGGATGGGGTGGACACTGCAGTCCATCAGGGAGGGGAGAGGGGCTCTGGCCAGCACAGAGGGGAAGGGGGCCCGGCAGGGACCCCAGGTCCAGCCCAGACCTTCCTGTGCCCCCACATTCCCAGATATACCAGAGACACAAAGGTGAGCTGAAGTCGTTGGCAGAGGTGGCAGGGCCGGTGGGTGACTGGCTTCTGCTGAGAAAAACCAGGGCTAGGAACACCCGATCATTGTCTTGAAACTGAAGGACTTTGGGTCCCTGCTCAGGTTTGTCAGAGATGCTTCTCTGTTAGCAGGTCTGCTCAGGCAGCGGAGCTCAGCATTGCCTCAGAGAGTTAATTCCTGGAGCCAAGAATGAGGGAAGTTGCTGCAAGGAGCAGGTTTCCCCCATCCTCCTAACTCCATCATGACTCAGACAGATTGGAGTCCGAGAGTCAGAGTGAGCTTGTATGGGTGGGGCTGCCACCCCCTGCCCACCTTGCCCACTCTGGCAGTTGCAAGTAGGACCCCTGTCCATGTGGCCATTGTCTCCTCAGACAAGAGAAGCTGGGAGGGAAGCCGGGGGTCAGCAGAGCAGGGGCAGGGGCCAAGACCACCGGGAGGCGAGGAGAGGCCTCTTACGTGAACCTAAAGGCAGAGTCAGCCACTTCACTGGAGGACGGCCTGTGAGCCCACCAGCCATTCTCAGGGAAGGCCGTGTGCTGCCCTGCAGCTGCCAGGCCCGTGTGCAGAGGCCTCCACGAAGTCCTGTTCTGGGACCTTATGGGAGATCCCCAAGCCTGCTCTCATCTAAGCTGGGGCTGCCCTGCTTTCCTCTTCATGGCGAGGGTGAGGAACCAAAGATGGCATGCCTGGGATTCACAGCCCACCAGGGGAACACCACCATCGGCATCCTTGCCCTGATGTGTGGTGTCTGGGGGCAGAGAGAGCTGGGGAAACCCTGGGATCCAGGACATGCTTCCAGGAATATCCAGAGTCTCTCACTCCGGGAAGGTGCCCTAGTCTCCCTGTGAGCCTCCCTCCTGTTCTCCTTCTATGTCAGCAGAGTACCCCTACTAAGACCCTTCCCCAACCCTCATCCATCCCTGTGGTCCCTCCCCCATCCACAGCACTGAACTTCTGGCCACTCTCAATGAAGGACATGTCAGCTCCGGATTTGGCACAATTTTCAGTCATTCCTATTTTAATAATAACAACAACAAAAATAGCACCTGCACATCATGTGCATTGTCACCCCCAAACGGAAGGTCCTCCTGACCGACCAGAAGTTCCCTACTTGGGAAGAGGCTATTGGGGGATTGGACAGAGCACAGAGGAAGGCTGGGGGACAGAAAGTTCCAGGACTGGCCAGTGGTTCATGGAGGGACCTTGGGTAGTAGTTTGCCTTCTTCACGTGAGGAAAACCTGCCCAAGCAGGCCAGTGGATCAGGCATGGGGATTTGGGCATAGTGCTTCCTTAAACGGTAGAGAAACCAGTGGAGAGCATTTTCAGAACTTGCCTGTGGACAGCTCCCTGCCAAGCTCACTGCCTGCCCCAAGGCGAGCCCTAGGCTGGTGGGCAGGAGACATGTGGGGATGCCCATGGGTGCATCCTGGGGAGCTGGGCTTGCAGGCGCCCAGCCCCACCCCGTGCCCTCCCCTCTGTGTGTCTCTGAGCCCCAGGTACTGATGCCAGAGAAGAACCCTTGAGCTGGAAGACTAGAGCCATTAATCTGAGTCTCAGCAACTTAATTAAAATGCTTGCTCGCTAATGGTTCCAGGCGCAACTCGGAATGAGGGTGTTAACACAGAGACTCATTATATTTGGGGACTCCCTAGCCTGAAAACAGGCCTGCCAAGCTTCTACTATACCCTCAACAGACCTAGTGCCGACACACGAATTATTCATGAGGCACTGTATTAATTGTATTGATCTATCAATAATTAATAACGACATGCTAATAACCACTTCTGTGGCTAGTCTGTGCTGCTTACTCAAGCCCTTCCCACGATGTCCACCCTGGGATGAGGACCATACAGCTTCGGGGGACCAGAGCCTAGCCAAAGGGCAGTGGAGAGCAGTGGGCACATTGCCTGACTATACCCCACCCTGCCAGAGGGAAGTGCAGAAAAAGTGGCACCAAATGGCATGGTGACACGGGTCCCTCCCCAGGTGTGTCCAGGAGGGAGGCCAAGGGCATCGTCAGGTGTGTCCCTCAGCTGACCAGTTGCTTGTGTGTATGTGCTAAGTCGCCTCATTCATGTCTGACTCTTTTGTGACCCCATGGAGTATAGCCCGCCAGGCTCCTCTGTCCATGGGATTCTCCATGCAAGAATACTGGAATGGGTTGCCATGCCCTCCTCCAGGGGATTTTCCCCACCGAGGGATGGAACCTGCATCTCTTAGGTCTTCTGCAGTGGCAGGTGGGGGTCTTTACCGGTTGGTCAGGTATTCCCAACTGTTGGCTGGAGCTCTGTGCTGCCGGGGTAGGCCCATGGGGGTCAAGTGTGTGGGCTCTGGGCCAGCCTGGCTCCAGTCTCAGCTTTTCTCCTCATGTCAGCAGGCCCGGGTGGGTCTCTTCACCCCTGAAGCTCCACTTGGCCTTGAGGAGGGACCTCCTGCTGGGGGAGGCTTGTTTTAAAAATAAAATAAAAACAAGTCAGTGCTCTGCCGCTTGTCCCTTTTGCAGGGCCGGGAGGGAATGATGTTTGGCAGCTGATGTTTGGCGAACCCCACGGAGGCTGGTGCCAGGAGCCCTCCTGCCTCTGGGTTCCCAGTCCCTCTTCATGGGGGCACTTTCACCCAGATCACTGTTATTAGCCCCATTTTAAAGATTGGAAAGAACATTCTGGCAAGTTAAGGGCCTTATCCAAGGTCACAGCCCATGGAACACCTGAACTGGGCTTCAAATACAGGCAGAAGTTTCCAGAACCACAGAGCAAAGCCACTAGGTGCCCCTCTTCCCATCCAACAGTTGGAGAGGTGGCACCCTGAGCCTTGTAGACAGCCCCCTTCCCCAGCACAGTCCTGCAGCCCCTCCCCTGCTTTCTCTCTGCTGCTTTTTTCACTTTCTTTCTCTCTGTCTCTCTCCCCCATGTAATAATGATGGTTCCAGGATGATTATCTGGAGGGCCCCCGAGCATAGCAAGCCTGTCCCTTATAGGGGCCTGTGGGGTCTCCCAGATACACTGGGACCCTCGGCTGCTCCACACCTACCCACACGGGCTCTTGTCCTCGGCTTTTTGAGGGCTGGCTCCTTGGGGTGCGTGACTCGGAGCGGAGCTGTCACAGTGAATAAAGGCGTGGATCTTGCTTTTGTGCCCTTTTGGCAACTTACCCTGGAAGAGGCCTCTCCTGAGCAGAGCAGACCCTCGGCATCGCGGGGAGATCCCAGTGGGGCCCACTTCCCAGTGCTCTCTGTGGGAGGGGTGGTCATCAAGGACAGGGGATGATGGGAGGACGTAGGATGGGGCTTCTAGTGAACTGTGAGTTCCTCTTGGAGGCTAGCTCTCATCCCTGCCAGAAAGTGGGGTTTGCCTCCAGCAGGGGGCCAGGGAAGGCTCCCAGGCAGTGTCTGTCCCCCCAGGGCTGGCTGTGCTACCGTAGGGCTTCCCTGAGCCTCAAGTCATGCTGACAACTTGGGGACACAGGCCTGGCTGGCAAGGTCCCTCTTGGACAGCATCTCCCCACATGGCTCAGCAACCAAGCAGGGAATGGGGATTGAGCAGATGGGGTTTGCGGTTGGCAGGGGGTATTGGGGTCTTTAGTGCCCATGGGTTCAGGAGCAGGAGGCCTTCTAGGAGAAGCAAAGGTGCAGAGATGGTGTGACCTGGCTGGGGGCAGCACCCCAGCAGCCTGGCACGGGGCCTGCTGGGTGATCGCAGCCAAGTGACCATGTGTCCCAACGTCAGTGTCCTGGGCCAGCCGTGCACCCTCATGACCACCCAAGGGTCAAAGGGAAGACTTTGCTCAGCTCCTGGTGGGGAGAGCCAGGCGAACAGGCAAGAAAGCCTGGCCCCTAGTGGGCCCTGGACCCAGAGGCCTGTGGGTGCCTCTCGAGGGCAGCCACCCTTCCCAGGCCTGCCCTCCTTTTCTGTGTGTTCCTGCCTGATCTTGGCCTTGAGGGAGGAGCTCCAGGTGGGGGAGGCCCTGCAGGCTTGCACAGCAATGGGAACCTGGTGAACGAATCTGGAGTCTTGGTGCAGCCACACCAAGGCCCCAGTAGCAGCCGCATAGATTGTGGGGGTCTTCGAGCACCAAACCCCACATCAGGGAACCTGCGGTCCCTAGAGGCTGTATGGTCCTGTTGGGAGAGGGGTTTGCTTTAAAGCGAGTTTGATCAAGAAGTTGTTCCTAAGGCTTTGGAGAAACTGTTCTCCGGACAACTTGGGGGAGGGGCAAGGGGCTGGGGCGAGAGGGGCAACTGGCATTTTTCTCACCGTCTGGGTGTTAAACCAGCGGCAATGGCTGCTTTCACTCAAAAACGAGCATTGGAAAGCTTCGGAACACAACATTCAGAGAGCAGGGCGGTGAGGACCCCAGGTCCTAAGAAACCAGGTTTGAGCAGCTGCCCCCCTCCCCATGCACAGTACCCTTCCTTGCAAAGCCCCCAACAGGGCAGAGGACTCCCAGTTTGACTCACCCCCTCCCCACTGCCCCCTCCTCTGGGAGGACTTCACGAGGGCCTAGAGGTCTCTCACTTCACTTCTATTTGCTCCTCCCGTCAAGCTGTTTAGAAAGAAAGCACTTAGCACTCCCCGCACCCCTATCCTGTCCCTGAGTCTGCAGCCCAGCCTAACTGTTACATGTGAGTTTCCATGACTGAGACCCATAGACTCAGGCTGCTCGGAATGTATTCGCCCAGGAACCTGGGTATGTGTGTGCTAGGTGACAGCAGACAACCCCTTGCTGCCGAGAGGTGCTTGTCACTGCCTCTCTGGTCTGAGGGGAAAATGGACAAACAGCAAAACCAGTCAACTGTGCCCTCCCCCGACCAGTGGGGCCACTGCCAGGATGCCCGCGCTAGCATCTCCCGCTGAAGTCCCCCACTCTGTGTGCACACTGATGGGGATGCCTTGAGGGGAGATGTCAATCCTTGTTCAGCTGCTTGGACAGGTACCACCCACATCACAATTTTCCTTGAAGTTGTCTGATTTAAGCACCTGAACTGGTGTTTGACCAAAGAATTGGGCACCAAGGCCCAGCCGATGAAGCTGTGAAGTCACCTCCTCCCTCCCCAGTGTGATGGGGGTCTTCCCAACCCCACTGCCAGAAGGCGGGGAGGCCTGGTATTTCTGGGATTAAGTCACATCTTCCACCCGCTCTCCCAAAGGAGGCCTGTGATGCAGTGGCAAGAGTCTCGGAAGGATTCATGGCTTCTGGCTCCAGGGAGCCTACAGGCCTGGGTACTGTCAAGCTCTGTGCTCATCTTCACCCTAACCCACTCAGGAAACACCTGAGAAGATTCTGTGCTCAACAGAGACCAGTAGAGGCAGGGCGCATGGGGTGGGAGGGGTCAAGGCAGTCACTCCTTACCTGCTTTGGGTGAGTTATCAGGGAGGACTTCCTGGGGGAAGAGATGTGAATCATGAGACCCACATGATGGGTAGGAGTTCTGAGCAGGTGACTTCTCCCAAGTTGTCCCCAGGCCTGCTGGCCACCTGGGCCTTGAGTGCCCTCTGGGAATAGGGATAGGTGTGCACCCGTGTTCTGAGTACCAGCAACATGCTTCTGCAGGTCGCAGCCACACCAACTCCAGGGCTTGCAGTCACGGTGAATTCACCCCACATGCCCCGCCCTCACCTGGACACACATGGCTGAGCTGAACACATAACATGTGAGCAGAACCCCCCTCAGACCCAACCTGCAATGCAAGGTCCACCTGCTCTACAGTCAGGTGTGACATGGCTGTACAAACACAGACCACATGCCCAAAACACACAGGCCACTCACACACATCCCCTGTAGGTGACAGGTCACCACACAGACAAGGCGGCTGGCTCTCCCATCAGAGTCGGCTGTGGGCATGTCTAGGAGCAGTGCACGTGGCCAGCAGACATCCAGAATATTCCTAGCCCAAGGTGGCAGCAGATGGCCCTGCCCAGAGCCATGTGTCCTTCCTGCTAGCCACACTCCTCAGCCCAGATCAGCCTGACTTTTCCACAGCTGAATGGGTTGGAGCCTAGGGACTGAGGGCCTGTGTGACCCGGGCAAGTTGCTGCATCTGGGCCTCAGTTTCATCTGTAAAGCGTGATGACTGAGAAGCAATGCATTGGGGCACATTGCGGAGGGAGAGCGCTTAGACCCAGACCCACGGGGAGAGGCGCCCAAGGCTGGAAGCGCTTCAGGGACCCCGCCCTGGGGCTGCCACCCAAGCAGGACTGGACACCCCCCAGGGCTCATCCTGCAGCCGACACTTCCTGGGCTGCCCGGGCGCTGCCTTGAGGCTACAGGAGCACAAGTGGATGACGCATCACTGCCGCTCCAGGATTCCACAGATGTGTGAACTATGTGTTCCTGAGGGCGAGTGTGGAAACCTAATTTGGAGGCTTCATGCTGCTTATACTCGCTAAAGAAACCCGCTCCAAGAGAGTATCTGATGAGTGCCTCCCTGAGTGGAAAGCTGCCTGGAAGCACTGGTTCTGGGACGGGGGTAGACAAGTGTCGGTAGAGAGGAGGGTTTCCTGAGTGAGTTCACCCGGGAGCACATGGCACCAATGTCAAATGGCCCCTCCTGCCAGCCTGCAGCCCATCTCTGGGACACCATGAGCTGAGGCTCTGACCACACAGCTAATGTAGCGACTATGGGACCGACGGTCCTTGGGACCCATTGTAGGAAGAGCAGCTTCCAGTAAACTTCATCCCAGGACTGGGAGACTGGCGGGCAGAAGTGGGACCCCCTCTCAAGGAACACTTGGTGGACACACTGCCCAGAGCCAGCCCCTGGTTAGGCTGCCACAGTGGGGAACACTGGCATCTTTGTCTGGGTCCCTGAAGCGGGCACTGGACAGAGGTTTGGAGTAGGTACATAGTCTGTATGGAGGTGATGCAAGCAAAGCCTCAAGGAGCTGGGAGGAGAGAGCAGGAGGAGGAGAGGCCATGAGGGAAAGCTGATGAGGGGTGACTGCATTGAGCCTTGGGGCTCAGTTCTACCGAGGACCCTGATGTTGCCCCAAGTGAAGGACCTGAGTGTGGGACACTGGATGTCTACCACCAGCCTCTTGGGGATGGGGCCTCTCTCCTGGAGGCTCTCCACCTGCCCCGCGCACTGTCCACTCAGGCCACAGATGTTCTCTGTGGGTGGCAGATGCCAAAGCTGTCCAAGGTGGCCCCGGGACCATCCACAGCCCCCCACCTCCCTTTGTGAGCTTGCTTTCAGCACCAAGGAGAGCAGCCGCCAGGCCATGCTGGCCCCACACCAAGGTCTGTGTTCTCTGGGACAGTGACGCCTGGGTTGGCAGCAGGCTGAGGTCAGGTTTGTACACCACACAAAGGCAGAATTTTACATGGTTTTCTGCTGGGGCAGAAAGTGCTGCAATTGTCAAGAGTGATGGCTTCTCAGGCAGCGGTTTGTGCGGGACAAGGTTTCCTTTTTCATCTGGGACATGAATAACCAACTTCCTACCATTCTGCCTGGCCTTTTACTATTAATATTATATAGGTTTCAGGTACACGGTGCTAGGGCTCAACATCAGTATACACTACACAGTGGTCACCCCCACAAGGCCAGCTGCAACCCACCCCTAAAGCCCTCCCTGCTGGTAATCTGCTCCCTGTATCTATCAGTTTGCTTTTGTTTCATTTTGCATTTTTAGATTCCACATGTGAGTGAAATCATACGGCATTTGTCTTTCTCTGTCTGACGTATTTCACTTAGTGTAATACCTTCAAGGTCCACCTGTGTTGTCACAAATGGCAGGGTTTCATTCTTTTTATGGCTGAGTAATATTCCTTTGTGCGTGTACCATATCTTCTTTATCCATTCATCCATTAATAGACCCTTACATTGCTTCCATGTCTTGGGCATTCCCTATCCATCCATTTATCCATCTATCCATCTGCACATCTCCTTGCCTACCGGATTAGACAGGGCTGACACAGGCCTGCAGGTGCATGGGGCCCTTATCTCAGCAGAGCTGGTGTGAAAGTCTTACAGGGACCCAGATATTGGGGGGTGATTCTGGTCAAACCAGGAGGAAATGGCAGTGCTAAGCCCTGAAACCAAATCTGGGGTGCTCAGGCTGACCAGTCCCTGGGCACACAGGCCCTAAACTCCAAATCCTGCATGGCCAGGGCCTTTGCACATGTGTGCATGTGTGCAAGTATGCACGCATGTGCACAGAGGTCAGAGCGCAATGGAAGTTGTGTTGAATACAAAGTGTTGCACACATGACACGTGTGAACATGTCATACACACACTCATGCGTGTGTGTACACACAAGCACAACCCAAAGCGCACCCACAGCCGCCACCCTTCCTCTGCCCCTGGGAAGAACTTTCAGAGACAACAGGTGAAAATGCGCAGTCCCAGCCCTGGGAGACTTGGAGCCCATTTTTGTCCCAAGTCCTTGCCTGGTTGATGGTGAAGAGTGGGGCTCAGTGACTGGTTGGAGCCTGTGTTTGCAGTGCTGGGCCTGGCATGGTGAATGTGCCAGGCAGGCAGCCGAGCAAGGGCTCGGGCCAGCGCGGGGCCAGGTCACAGAGATGGGCTGCAGGAAAGGGAGGGGCGGGCCAGGCTGTGCCAGCCACGGGGGAGGCGCCTCTGCGGCAGGTCCATTAACAGCATGGATGGAGGCTCCGGGCTGGAGCCAGAGATGACTTAAGAGAACACCAGAGGGATGGGATGTGGTCCAGGAGAACACAGCCTCGTGCCAGGTGAATAATTCAGCAGGCTGGCTGAGACAGGAGGCGGGCAAGGCTGCTCCAAGCAGCCAGTGAAGGGCAGGCAGGACGAGGGTTGGCAGTGGGTTCCGGGTCATCCCCACACCCGTGGAGAGAATAGTGGGGAAGCAGAGGTATGGAGGGCTCCCCACCCAGTCCCCAATTTGTGCCTGAGCTGATGCTTGGCCTCACCAGGGAGAGGCTTGCAGGAGGGCACTGCCTAGCCACACGGGGCTCAGGACTCCTGCTGGACCTCCCACTGAAGAGCAGGAATCCAGGGTCAACACAAGGTCAGGGCAAAGGTCTGGAATGTGGGTGTCAATTTGGGGTCATCGATATCTGGGTGACCTTGAAGCCTTGGAACTGGCTGAGGTCACTGGGAGTGTGGACAGCGGGGAGAGGAAGCCTGAGTCCTGCAGCCCCAGGAAGGGAAGGAAAGAGGGGAGGCTGGGATGGGGAGTGTGAGAGAGAAGTTGGGGGATACAGTGTGTGCAGTAAGTGCTCAATAAACACAAAGTCCTTGGTGGCTCAGACAGTAAAGAATCTACCTGCAATGCAGGAGACCTGGTTTCGATACCTGGGTTGGGAAGATCCCCTGGAGAATAAAATGGCTACCCACTCCAGTATTCTTGCCTGGAGAATTCCAAGCACAGAGGAGCCTGGTGGGCTACAGTCCATGGGTTTGCAAAGAGTCGGACATGACTGAGCAACTAACACTTACACTGTTTTCAGTAAGTTATTGGCTTAAAGCTCCCTGGTCAAGAGACTGTGGGACTCACCTGCCCGAGTCCAGATGGACAGATAGCAAGCTGGTCCCCAGGGTCAGTGTGGTGCTGTCACTTCGGCCATGTGCCCACGTTGCTGTGGTTCCCCTCCTCCGCTTCCTTGTGTGAGGCTTGGGTCACACAAGCTTCTAGGAGTGTGGGGGCTAGCTATGCCAGGACCCACGCAAGCCATTACCCACCTCCTGCATCCTCTTCCATCAAGGGTGAGGAAGGGTCTCCCATGGACATCCACCCGGAGCCATATTTACCATGACCAGAGGGCAGATGTTGCAGGCCCATTGTTCAGGAAAAAGTACTGAGGCCCCCACAGGTGGAGTCCCAGCACACAGTAGGACAAAACCCTGCCCTGATGGCTCCCAGTGCCCAAATCTGATGGAGATGAGCCCCTGAAGTCACCTCCGTGCAACAAGGACAATGAGCCTCCAACCACCAAGAGGGGAAACATGTCAGGACAAGTGGCTGGCCTGGGACATAGATCAGCTGCATCTAGCTGGGGACACCGTTCTCCATGAGCCCCCTGTGGCCTGGGGAAGGAAGGATTGGCTGTGGGGGGTGCTTTGCTCATGTCAACATGCCCACAGTTGCTGGGGGCTCTGGCTATGTCAGCCTTGGTGCTGGTCAGGCCTGGGTATTGGAGGGTGTGCTGGGCCTCGCCTGGACAGCCTCAAGGGAGGCCAGGCCTGATGAACATCAAGGCTACTTTAGCCAGCTCAGACTGCTGCAGCAAAATACCACATACTGGGTAGTTTACACTACAGAAATTCACTTTCTCAGGGGTCTGGAGGCTGGGAGTACAAGATCAGGGCCAGCACAGTTTGGTTCTCGGCTCCCTCTCTGGCTGATGGACAGCTCCCTTCCTGCTGGGTCCTCACAGGGCCTGCTCTTGGTGTGCATGCAGACAGAGTACTCACCTTATGGACCACTAATCCTGCCACGAGGGCCAAATCCTCATGACCTAATGTAACCCTAACTGCCTCCCACAGCCCTGGCTTCAAACACCATCACATTGGAGGCAAGGCTTTAACACATGCATTTGGGGGAATTTTAGGAGGATGTACACTCAGTCCAGGACATGCAGAAATCCTCAACAGATACTGAGAAATCAAATGAAGCAAGAGTAATAAATACGTCATAAGTAAGTGAATGTCAGCTGAGACTGAAACTCCAATATCTGGGCTGCCTGATGCAAAGAGCCAACTCATTGGAAAAGACCCTGATGCTGGGAAATTGGAGGGTAGGAGGAGAAGGGGGTGACTGAGGATGAGATGGTTGGATGGCATCACTGACTCAACAGACATGAGCTTGAGCAAACTCCAGGATATAATGAGGGACAGGAAAGCCTGGAGTGCTGCTGTCCATGGGGTCTCAAAGAATCGGACACAACCTAGCAACTGAACAATAGCAACAACAAAATGGACTTAGCCCTGCAGTGTGTGGCTGGCTCGGTGCTCAGTACAACTCAGGGAGCAGTGAGGACCAGGCCTGAGCTGCCCTGTGCCTGGTGGGGGAGGCAGAGTGCGGCCAGAAGCTGGGTCAAGCCAGCTTGATGCAACATATTCCTTTTCTGCATCAAAGTCCGACCAACATCTTCATCACCAGCACCAGCTGCCCACCCTCCCCCCTCCACCATGGGGAAAGGAGGGCGGGGCTGGACTCAGTCTGAGCTGGGGACCACCAGGCCACACATGGAGTTAGGAGCAGAGGGCTGGAGCCCATTCTGGCCCCTACCTCCCATTCTTTGGGCCACTCTGGCTGCTTGGGACGGCAGAGACCGAGTCAGATCCAAATTTCCCGCGCCACACACCAGCTCCAGGGGGTGAATAATTGATGGCAGAGCCGATGAGCTCAGAGCTGGTGGCGGGGGCGATCTGGCCGAACAGCAGTGACTCAGCGGGAAGGAGGAAATGGGAAGCAGGCGTATCACACACACACCCAGCCCCGCGGTCACGGGCAAGAAGGGGGACGTGAGACATGTGGGCCATGACAGCTTAATGACCTTTGGTTAAAGCAGCCCCTGAACAAGTTAGTTCAGGGACGCTCTGTGCTGAGACCACTCCATCAGCTGGGCTGGGAGGGGTGAAGACAGGCAGGGGTCTCAGCCCTGCTGGGGTCTGAGGACAAGGCCTCTACACCCCCTCCCACTGTGCTCGCTCCCCTCGAGCTGTGGAGCTGTGCCTGAGGCAGCAGCAGCATGGCCAGGTGGGAGGGGCAGAGGCCAAGTAGGAGGGGCCCTGAGTGGGAAGGTGGGGCCACTCGGGCCAGCCCTCAGCCCCAGCCCTCAGCCCCAGCCCTCCAGCAACTCCCATCAAGCCCCCATCTGGGCCCCTCCTGTGAGAGCTGGCTTCTCAGAGACCGCCAGCCATTCTCTGCCAGAGCTGCCCACACCAGGGATGTGGGAGGAGGGTGCCCTGCAGCCCACCCGTCCTCCAGGGGCCAATTGAGGGATGGCTCACAGCAGTGTCAGGATCAAGCCCCAGGCTGGGGACCCAGCATCGGTGGCCGCTGTCCAGGTGAACAGGCCGCCGTTGGAGACTGGCCATTGGGAATCACATGGCCTGTATTTGTCAAAATGCTTCTCTGAATCACTCTGTGGCCTGATGCACAGTTGGACTGGGCAGCCTGGAACATTTAAATTTTTCACCCTTGGGAATTGCAGGGGAAGTCCCCTCCGAAAGTTCTCCCTCACACCTGTTTGAGCAGCTTTATAACATTCAAATTGCCGCTCATGCCTGTTGGGCACAATTTCATTAACAAGGAATAGAGTGCTTGTGGGTGACACCCTCCTCTTCCTGTGAGGACCAAGCTGCTTGACTTTTGCCCAGGTAGGCGGCAGTATCTGAGATTCCAAAAGGAGAGAAAGATGCTGCTGGTTGGAGAGACAGATAGGTGGGGGGCGGGGGTGGTTTCTGATGAAGAAAAACCCCTTGCTGGAGAACAAAGGGTAAAAATAGCAGCTCAGTTAAATGGACCACACTCCCAGCCAATGATGCCAGCACTTCCTGCCCGCTGCTCTCCGAGGACCCACGCACTGACCCTGCACCGGGAAGCGCTGGGCTGGGGGCCAACGGAGCACTCTCGGAGCTGAGAGAGGCCCAGATTTAACTGGTGTTATTCATTAGCTGTTTTACTCAACTGGCTGGCCAGGCCCCAACACAGCCCTGGCTGCCTCCAGGGTTGCAGAGATGTGGGACTATGGGCAAACATCCCCCAGGGCCGGGCAGTGTGCACCTCACAACCCCCCAACAGCATCCTTCTCCTTACACTTTGGCGACATGTCCCAGAGACTCGTACTCCTGAAGCTCACCATCCCTCCGCAGGCCCCATCCAAGGAAGCTGGCTGTCAGCTCTCACTTTCTGACAATTTAGAACCCAGACAGATGGATGACAGGCAGATAAAGAATATTTGTTACAGCTTCAAATGTCAAAAATCCCTGTGCGTTAATTGTGGGCCCAGGTGTGTTCCCCACTGTGGGTGATGGAGGCTTTGGTCTGGGGAACCTCTCAATTACACACCTGTCACGAGCAGATTCTCTGAACTGTGGGCCAGCTGGAACCCCAGCTCATTCCAGCTCGATGGCCACACACGGAGGAGTGTGAGGGCCACTGTGTGTCCACCACGGGCAGGCTAATTTTAGGTTATGTGATTTCCTCTTTAAATAGCATCCGAGGTGACTAGCAATGTGCGTGCATGCTCAGTTGCTTCAGTCACTCTGACTCTCGGCGACCCCATGGACTGTAGCACACCAGGCTCCTCTGACATGGGATTCTCCAGGCAAGAATGCTTGAGTGGGTAGCCATGCCCTCCTCCAGGGGACCTTCCCAACCCAAGGATCAAACCCACATCTCCAACCCACGTCTCCTATGGCTCCTGCATTGCAGATGGGTTCTTTACCCACTGAGCCACCTGGGAAACCCGCCCTTCTCCATATTAGGAGCATAAGCCATTTAAAAAGTCTCCTCCTCCAGGTATGTCCAGTGGAGCCACAAGCCTGTGCCAAATGAAGGAAGAAATACGGGTGAGGGCAGCTGGAGGGGCCGGAGGGCTGAGCGGCTTCCAGCCCAGAGGCCTCAGCTTTCCCCCCGAGGGGTCATCCAAGGACCAGGAGTTTTAGGAGTGGAGCGCCCGCCCTCCGCATCCCCTGTCTGGCCAGGCGGCAACATTACAGTCATCGGCTGCAAGGATGCTAAACATAAAACGCTTGCTTTCCGGGAAAACTGCTGACGCGTGGGGCTCTCTGGCAGAGAGAGAGCTTGAGGGAGCTGGGCCTCCTGGATCTGCTTGACACGTGATGGCTTAGACCGTGATCAATTTTCAATCCCTGGAACGAAAATAGTCTTGATTTATGAAATTCCACAAGTTGATTCTTCCCTATGTCACCCGGCATTAGAAACAATGGCGTTCTCCCAGGCAGGCCTGTCGGGCACAAGGGTGACCTCAGACAGGTCCATCTGAGACCCACCCAGCACCAACTGTGCCCCGTGCCTCGCACCTCCAGACATAGCAGAAGCAACTCAAGTGTTCACATCTCCCAAGGAGCCCAACCATACCCACACAGGCTGTATCTGCAGGACCCTGTTCCTATGTTTCCATGGCTTTCACAGGCTCCCCTCTCTGAGACCTTGTTTGCACTTGCTGGGGTCAGCAGTGGTTCTGAAACTGACCCTGACCTCAGGGGTCACCACCCAGAAGATGAAAGATGATGAATTAACGGAAGACAACCCTTTCCAAGTCCACCCACCAGGAAAACTTTGTATTCATGGGGGTTGATGAAGATCTATCAACTTCAGCCCATTTAAAAACCATATAATTATATTCTGTCTGCAATTTCTGGTCACTAATGCAAGACCCTCAGCTAATTATGTAAGTAAAGTACTTGAAGCATCGTTTAGAAGCCTTGAGTCACCACATACCCCAGTCTGCCAGACAGATAAAGTAGTGGGCACACAGCTGAATCATTTTATTATTCTGGGATGATGAAACAAGCACCACTGAGGAAAAGACTGATGTACTTGACCTTGTGAAAATTTAAAACGCCTGTATGGTTAGAGATACCGTAAACCAAAATTAAAAGCAAATGGCAAACCAAGAATGAGTGTTTCAATCCATGTTACAGATGGACAGTCAACAGTGTTCTGAAAATGTAGCTGAAGTATTGGAGCACTGGCACATCCACAGAAGATGGGCAGAAGACTTGAACAGGCATTTCACCAACTACACCAAGAAACTCACGTCAAATGCCTGACTTTGCCTGAATCAAAGATACACAGTGAAAGAGCCAATGACATTCAATTCATCTTCTGCCAAACTGGCAAATGATGATTTACATTGTCAAGCCAATTCTGGCCAAAGGACAGAGAAAAGGCATTCTTATGCTCTGCCAGACTGGTTCCAAATAGGAAAAGGAGTACGTCAAGGCTGTATATTGTCACCCTGCTTATTTAACTTACATGCAGAGTACACCATGGGAAATGCTGGGCTGGGAGAAGAACAAGCTGGAATCAAGATTGCTGGGAGAAATATCAATAACCTCAGATATGCAGATGACACCACCCTTATGGCAGAAAGTGAAGAGGAACTAAAAAGCCCCTTGATGAAAGCGAAAGTGGAGAGTGAAAAAGTTGGCTTAAAGCTCCACATTCAGAAAACGAAGATCATGGCATCCGGTCCCATCACTTCATGGGAAATAGATGGGCAAACAGTGGAAACAGTGTCAGACTTTATTTTTGGGGGCTTCAAAATCACTGCAGGTGGTGATTGCAGCCATGAAATTAAAAGACGCTTACTCCTTGGAAGGAAAGTTATGACCAACCTAGATAGCATATTAAAAAGCAGAGACATTACTTTGCCAACAAAGGTCTGTCTAGTCAAGGCTATGGTTTTTCCAGTGGTCATGTATGGATGTGAGAGTTGGACTGTGAAGAAAACTGAGCACCAAAGAATTGATGGTTTTGAACTGTGGTGTTGGAGAGTCCCTTGAACTGCAAGGATATCCAACCAGTCTATTCTAAAGGAGGTCAGCCCTTGGTGTTCATTGGAAGGACTGATGCTAAAGCTGAAACTCCAGTACTTTGGCCACCTCATGCGAAGAGTTGACTCATTGAAAAAGACCCTGATGCTGGGAGGGATTGTGGGCAGGAGGAGAAGGGGATGACAGAGGATGAGATGGCTGGATGACATCACCGACTCGATGGACATGAGTTTGGGTAACCTCCAGGAGTTGGTGATGGACAGGGAGGCCTGGTGTGCTGTAATTCATGGGGTCGCAAAGAGTTGGACATGACTGAGTGACTGAACTGAACTGAACTGAACTGATGCTCTGCCAAGAGGAGTAGAAATGGGTGTGTCGTTTTTGAAAAGTGCAAAGACAGACGAAAATCCCAGTAAAATTCATGGAAATATGTCCGTAGGAAATAAGTTTCTGCCAGAAGATTTTCATGCAAGGATAGTCATCCTACATAATCCCCAAAGCTGGAAACAGTCCGTGTAAGTTAGGTAAATTATGGTGGAACAGGAGGTAGCCACCAAGAAAGCTGTAGAAGAATATTTACGGGCATGGAATGGTATCCATTGTACACTGTGAAGTGGAGTGAAGGGGCTGAGAAATCTGGGTGGCAACATGTACGCACTGTCTTATAGGAAAGGAATGAGTAAATAAATAGATGGTCAAGGGCATGTTGACCCTGGTCACTGCTCTCAGGTGACCAAGCAACTGTCGGGAACTTTCTCACTACCAACCAGGAGAAATGACAAGACGATGGGTTTCCTAGCTCCACTGCTGACTAATCAGCTTTCCGTTCCCATCGATTTTGTTCTATAAATCACTTCCAATTGAATTATCTGGAATCATAATGCAAAGAGGCACGCACTTGAACGAGACCGGCAAACACAGACGAGGAAGACGGGCCCCTCCTCTCAACCAATTCAGTGAGTCGATTACTGTAATAACAGAAGAGGAAGCGGCAGGGCGGCCGGGGTAGGCCCACTGTCATAATATTTTCCTTGCAATTAAAACAGAATTTTTAAAAGGTAACGTGAGTGGTGGAGAGGAAAAATCAGTGCCTGCCTTTCAGAGGTGAATAAAGGCGGACCGTGGGAAACAGGACCTGCATTCCAGCTCTCCGCTCACCAGCAGTGGCAGCCGGGCAAGCTGCTTAACCTCAAGGCTTTATCTTGACCTGTAACATCGGGGTGGGGGGGATGAGCCTGTCTGCCCTGCAGAGAGGTTGTCACAGGGTTAGACTCCTCTTCGGAAGTATCTGATAAGTGTGTGTGGCTATTGTCAGGTGTGTTAAGGTACATCAGGTATTTAAGCACGACACAACTCCTTTCCACTGGAATTTTGCTTGGCTAAACTTACAGAAATCCAGTTAAGGCTCACGCATACCCTGAACCCATCAGCTCTGCACAGACTGCCCAGGCAGTACCATTCACGACAGCCCCAAGCTGGAGACAGCCCAGTGTCTATGTGCCATTTTAAAAAGATATTTTTATTTATATATTTGGCTGCTCTGGATCCTAGTTGCGGCATGCAGGACCTTAGCTGTGGCATGTGGGATCTAGTCCCCGACCAGCGATCAAACCTGGGTGGAGTGCCCTGGGAGCTCTGAGTCCCGGTCACTGGATCACCAGGGAAGTCCCTCTACGTGCTGTTTATTGGATAAACTGTTGCCTGTTCGTACAATGGCACACAACACAACAACACAAAGAAAGAGGCTACCACTGAATGAGACAACCAGGATGAGTCTTGCAAATATAATCTACATGAAAGAAGCCAGCCACACACACACATACTGAATGACTCCACTGAAGTAAAAGACAGGAAGCTAGAAAAGAGGACACAGCCTCTCAAGAAAGTGAGCCTAGAATTGTCGTCTGACCCAGCATCTCTGCCTCTGGGTATTTACCGGAAGGAATAAAGGCAGGATCTTGAGGAGATGTTCACAGAGTTCTTCATAACAGCATCACCAAAAGGCAGAAACAACCCAGGGCCAGTGGCACCCTCTGCTTTCTGTTTAGGGGGACGTCGAGCCCAGGCCTGGAGGAGCCGAGGCCTTGATGATTTGAGGCAAGGCTCAGATCGGCTCACTCGGCAGCTGAGTCCAGAGGACATGGTCAAGGACACCCCCTCCCAAGAGGATCCGAGGGGACACCTGAGGCCTCAGGTGCCCGGATACACAGGGATGGGAGAAGCAAGCCTGCTGGGGGATCCTGTAACTTCCTTTTCTGCTGTAACGAAGACGGGGACTACCAGGCATGGAAGAACCACACCTGCCTGGACACACAGCCAAGAGCGAGAATCTGGCTCAGAGGCAGTGCTCCTAAAGTCACCAGCAAGGTCACCTTCCTCCATGAAGCTGATTCACTCCCCTCCCTCCTGGGAAAGCTGAGTCCCTCACGCACCCAAGGTTCTCACTCAGCAGGACCGGCAGCCGGCCAGACGTCCCTCCCCTCCTGCCTGCAGACACTGGCAAAGATACCCGCTGTCCTGTGGCTGCTGGAGTTGGGGTAGCTGGGCAGACCCAGGGCCCGGGGGCCCAGGGCTGCTGATGTGCTCTGAGCTCAGAGCATGGAGAAGCCAGTTCCTGTCCCTCGTGTCTACCTGTTCCTTCCGCGTGGAGCCCTTCCTCCAAGGGCAGGTTTCTTGCACAGCCACAGCTTTCGAGGGGCCCAAAAGGGCAGGAGAGGGTGGTGACTGGGCACCTCTGCCAGCCTGCCTGTGTTCCTGGTGGCTCCAATGTCCCGAAGCAGCCGGCTGACTTATCACCTTCTGGGCGTCATCATCTTCTCAGACATGCATCCCAGGGAGGCGCTGCCCAAGGGTTCTATCAAAACACAGAGGAAGAACAAGTAGGAAACACAGGTGAGGGGTGGAGACCATGGCGGCGTCCAGCTCTGTGTGACCGGTAAGCAGCCACCCTCCGTGCCCACAGGGTTTTCACTGCACCTGCTGCCCAAGGGAGGTGCCAGGAGAGTGAGTGTCAGACCGCCCTGCTTCGCATCTGTCTTCTAGTGCTGTTGCTCACCCACAACGGCTGGAGAAGGCTGCCACCACCTCCCAGCTTTCACAAGGCGGGAGGGCCTCAGGGGACACGGGACAGCGTCGCTGGGACAAAGCTGCAGCCAGCTCGGCAGACCCAGGGCTGGAGGACCCATGTCCCACCAGGGACCCCTCACTGTGGCCCAGCTCTGGAGGGTTCCACGGCCCCACCCTGCTCACCACTGGGCTCCCTGCTTCTCGTCTCAGGCTGGCTGTGCTGGCTTTCTCAGTTCTGGCTCTGACCAGAATACCATGAACACAGAACTCTGGGTGTGCAGGTTCCCTACTGGTGCCCAGTGGATCAGGCTGCCATGTACCTCCCCCGACACACACATTCACCGCCAGGGCCACCAGACTCCTACCCCTACCTGGGTCAATCTCACCACCGGCCCCACAGCCACCCAGGAGCCCAAGAGTTTGGTGGGCCAGGCTCAGGTCGACTCCCCACTGGCCCTGCTGTGGGCCTCCAGTCCACTGTCCCCTGGCCTGCCTGGAGAACTCATGGCCCCTCAAAGACTGGAGAGCTTCCCAAAGAAAGAGTCATTACTTGTCAGATGTCTCCACTGCAGCTGCTGATGGCAGGTATCCACCACATGACATCCACTTCCTGAGCACGGGGTGGGGTGGAGGCTGAATGAGTCTGGGACACGGTACCCCAGGAGGTGACTTTGATGGAAGGGTGAGGAGGCCACTGCCCGTGAGCAGTTAGTAACCAGCAAAGCAGAGCTCTCTCTGGAAATGCCCCCTGCTGGAAACACCCCAGGAGAAGTCTGCTGCCTTGCAGGGGGATCATTTGTCACCCAGATTGGCCCTCCTGCCTAAGCCCTCCAGGACCCGCCTCCTCTGACAGGTGGTGAGTGGGGTCCAGGACACCCCCCAGGCCCCAAGAGCCTCTGCATGGTCCAGCCAACGGCAAGAGGGAGAGGAAGCTCCTGGTTGGAACACCCTTCTGGGAGCCCAGGGCAGGGCCTTGTTTCTGGGTGGAGACCAGCCTCTCCCCTGGGCCCTAGCTGGTAAGCTGAGCCCCCTCTGCAAAGGAGGGGTCAGTGGGACATCCACTATGCCCACTGTGCTGGGGACTGAGGCCCAGACTGACCCCTCTGTGGCAGAGACCATGGGCTTCACACCACTGTGTAGTCAGCACTGTGTCCAGCACCACACCCACCTCATGTAGATGCACACACAAACACAGAGACACAGACACACACACAGACGTAGACACACACACACACAGAGACACACAAACATAGACATACACATAGACATAGACACACACACACAGACACACACAGATGTACAGACAACCGTAAACACACAGACACATATAGATACACACACAGAGACACAGACACGTAGATACAGACACACACACAGTTACACATAGACACACACACAGAGACACGCATAGACACTCACAGACGCATATAGATACACACACAGACACACACACACATAGATACACACACAGATACACACACAGACACACAGAGACACACACACAGATACACAGAGACACACAAAGACACACAGAGACATATAGACACACACAGAGCCATGCATAGACGCACACATAGACACACACACATAGACACACACACACACACACAGACATACACAGTGCACACTCTTCTGCCACCCAGAGACTCACAGCCTCCAGCGTCACTCACCACTAGGTGGCCCATTAAACCTTCAGGTTTTGTTTGTTAAACTCGTGCATCTAGATTATTACGATTGAATAAAAATAGAATAGAGCCTCATTTGTAATTTTACATGAAACAGTTAAAATTAATTTTAATAAATCTTTGATTTACCCTGAAATAGCCCCCAAATTATCATTTCAACATATAATCAACATCAGGGGTTATTAATGAAGTATTTTACTTTCCTTTTTTTCTGCTGAGTCTTCAAAGTTCCCAGATGTTTTATGCTTACAGTGCATCTAAGTTCAGAACCTAAATCCTTACCAGAAATCATTGCTTATACTTAAATTTCATAAGATCTATAGTCAAAAAGGACACTCATTTACCTCAGTTGTTTTAAACATACTTAAAAGCTTTCAAAAACTGCACAAGTATCAGTTTAAATTTTTAAAGGTAACAAAATCAGCTTAATGTGCTAGGTGGCTGGGACTGGGTATCAGAGGCAGTGTCTCCAGCCCCCACCTTCAGGTAGCCCACCTGGGTTAACAGCCGTGAGATGAATGACGTTACCGGTGTTCTAAAGGACAAGCAAGGTGGGGCGGGAGCAGATGCATGCCCTGCCGGCATAGAACCAATAGCAGAAAAGTCTCAGTTACCAGGCACTAGCTGGGTGACCTGGGGGGCCAACCCCACCCCTGCAGAGAGATGCCAGCTCAGATCCCAGGCCAAGGGATTGAAAGCCCTTGGAGCAGGCACAAAGAGGAGAAAGGACAGCAAGGGGACCTGGGGAGGGAGGGTGCCTGAGTAGCAGCTGAGATGCTGGTTTGTGGGCGGAGAGTGGTCCCTAACAATACCTTCATCCTAACCCTAAATCTGTGAACCTTGCTTGGCAAAGGGGTATGAGCTGTGAGATGGGAGATGAGCCTGGTAGTCTCTGGGGTTGAGAGCAGTGAGGCTGGAAGCTCAGAGCCAGAGGAGACGTGCGATGGAAGCAGAGGTGGGAGCAATGTGGGGAAAGGGCCATGAACCGTGGGATGTGGTGCATCTGAAAGCCAGAACAGGAAAAAGCCTCCGGGAGGAGCTCCATCCTGCAGACACCAGAGGCAAGGAGGCCAGGACTCTGGCCCCAGAGCTGCAAGGTGCTGGCCATGTGCTACTCTCGGTCAGCTCAGGGACATGTCACGGTAGCCAAGACTCACCACCTCCCTGGGAGGAGCTGGGTGCTGCCAGCACCATGAGGTTGCCAGAAGCCATGGCTGCTTTAGAAGGTTTGATCCATGCTTCTTAAATATTAGTGCATGATGGGACAGTGACCCCAAGGCCACACGCTTCTGGGAAGCTTGTAGTCTTGTCCCCTGAGCTCTCCTACAGCCCCACTTACTGCCCCACTGCACATATGGACAGACTGAGGCCCATGGCGCAGCCCATGTGCCAGCCTCGTGGGCATGGACCACGGAGAAGCCCAGATGGGGCAATATTGTAACGTGCCTAGGGTTAGGGTCAGGCTGGTCAGGTCTGTCCTTGGTTCCCTGGACGGACCTACTGTGCTGTGTAAAACTTCCCAAGGCGTCCCCCCTGGAGCATTTAGGAGTTTCCGTGGGATGATGGGGCTCACCTCTGTGTACTGGAGTGACACCCACTCATGGGGACAGATGTCGCAGTCAGAGACAGAGGGAGCTGAGACAAGGAACCACGTTTCCTCTTCGACCAGAGAAGAGGAAGAGGGTGGCATGAATATTCAGATCAGTGATGTCTATGAACCTGAATAGCATCACTTGTGCCAGCAGGGTGGTGCAGGGAGGCACTCAGAGAGATCTGTACCTGACCCCACCCTGGGGGACTTCCAGCCTTACACAAGCTGGTTGTTTTTTTTTTTTTTTTTTCTGTTCTAAAGATTTAATTGCTACTGTGGAAAATTCTGAAAGAGACGGGAATACCAGACCACCTGACCTGCCTCTTGAGAAACCTATATGCAGGTCAGGAAGCAACAGTTAGAACTGGACATGGAACAACAGACTGGTTCCAAATAGGAAAAGGAGTACATCAAGGCTGTATATTGTCACCCTGCTTATTTAACTTACATGCAGAGTACACCATGGGAAACACTGGGCTGGAGGAAGCACAAGCTGGAATCAAGATTGCCGGGAGAAATATCAATAACCTCAGATATGCAGATGACACCACCCTTATGGCAGAAAGTGAAGAGGAACTAAAAAGCCTCTTGATGAAAGTGAAAGTGGAGAGTGAAAAAGTTGGCTTAAAGCTCCACATTCAGAAAACGAAGATCATGGCATCCTGTCCCATCACTCATGGGAAATAGATGGGGAAACAGTGGAAACAGTGTCAGACTTTGTTTTTTTGGGGGGCTCCAAAATCACTGCAGATGGTGACTGCAGCCATGAAATTAAAAGACGCTTACTCCTTGGAAGGAAAGTTATGACCAACCTAGATAGCATATTAAAAAGCAGAGACATTACTTTGCCAACAAAGGTCCGTCTAGTCAAGGCTATGGTTTTTCCTGTGGTCATGTATGGATGTGAGAGTTGGACTATGAAGAAAGCTGAGCACCGAAGAATTGATGCTTTTGAATTGTGGTGTTGGAGAAGACTCTTGAGAGTCCCTTGGACTGCAAGGAGATCCAACCAGTCTATTCTAAAGGAGATCAGCCCTGAGATTTCTTTGGAAGGAATGATGCTAAAGCTGAAGCTCCAGTACTTTGGCCACCTCATGTGAAGAGTTGACTCATTGGAAATGAGTCTGATGCTGGGAGGGATTGGGGGCAGGAGGAGAAGGGGACGACAGAGGATGAGATGGCTGGATGGCATCACTGACTCAATGGACGTGAGTCTGGGTGAACTCCGGGAGTTGGTGATGGACAGGGAGGCCTGGCGTGCTGCGATTCATGGGGTCGCAAAGAGTCGGACACGACTGAGCGACTGAACTGAACTGAACTGAACTGAACCCACTTTTGGTGTTTACCTGACTTCCAGGTGCTTTGAAAAGGAGCTTACCCTGGGAGGTGGGGGAGGGTCTGGCTCCTGTGCAACTCTCAGTCAGTCCGGGCAGTTGCGGGGCTTTGTGCTTTCTGGAAAGAGTCCATGTGCCTGAACTCACAGCTTCGCCCTGTACCCGTCACAGAGGGCCGAGCAGCTTCTCTGACACACTGGCTCATGTCCACAAGGACAGTCTGTGACACAGTGGTCCCACTGCCTGAGGGTCAGGAGAGGGTGCTATCAGAGGTTGCCGGGAGCCAGGCAGTCAGGAAATTTCTTTCTCAAACTGCCGCAGGGCAGAAACTTGCCTCCCTTTCTGGCCTGGTTATTTTCCAGAACTGAAACTTTCCTCTCAGGGGGCAGGAAGGACATGAAGCCACTGGCAGCTCAACCAGAAACATTTCCGACTGACCAGAAGTCACAACTGCCCAGAGTGGAGCCAGGACATGACTCAGCAGAACAAGGGGGTTGGGGGCAGGGCCGGAGGCAGCCTGGGGACCGCGGGGCACCCCCAGGTCTATGGAAGCTGGGAGGCCTGGCCACCCCCTACTTTTCAAACCATGTGCTCTCTGGCCACACGTTAGGGGCCCTGATGGGTACAGAACAGTATGGAGGAGGTGGTTCAGGTGAGCAAAGACCCAGGACAGGGCCAAAGGCAGGAGAGGGGCTGAGGAGGTCACTACTCCTGTTCCCATCTCCTGCTCCCATGGTGGGAGCATCTGGGAGTGACAGGAGGGTACGCCAGCGAAGGCTTCTCCCACTTGCCATGCGGGTTGACAGCTCTGTGTGCCTGAACTCTGCCCAGCTCCCCCTAGATGACCCCTGAACCAGACCCAAGCAGAAAGGAAGTCACGTGTCAGGCTGAGCCTGTGTCCGGGAATCCTGCTCTGCCCTCAGGGCATGGGGTAGGATGGGGGTGGAGGCCCTCCCGGAAAGTGATGTTCAGGTGGGCACCCTCAGGACTCAGCAGGTACAAGGTTCACCTGCCCCTCCTTCCCTGACCACCTGGGCCCCTGCACTGCCCCCTCCGAGGCCACTTGGGATGGAGCTCCCAGACCTTGGGTCTGCTGGTCATGGCAGCATAACCATGCTGACTGATGTACTTTTGACCTGAGCTCAGCCCCAGAAGTACTGGGAACAGACCCTCCCCACTTCTAGACAACTTCTGCAGTTCTGTATTTGGATATCTCTACGGGAAGTTCTTTGTTATTATCTAAGTAGTCACTATCCAAAAAGGGAAATGTCCATTCAAACCACACTTTGCCAGTTTTACCAGAAAGACCAGATAAAGCCGGAAATTGCATGAAAGGATGGAGCGAGGCTTCCCTCAAGACAGAGGAAGTGGGCATCACACCCTCCGGTGTTCAGAGGGGCCATACTGTTCCCACTCTCAAGTGTCAGCAAGGGACGAGTGGGGATGACACAGACTGTGTCCCCAAGTCCCCCAGTCCCTGTGGCCACCGGGAGTTGCAGGTTGGCCTGAACAGAAGCCGAAGCCAATCAAGTCCACGCAGGTCAGCGGAGCCCTGGGTGTGCTCCCAGAATCCATTGTGGGGAGGCCCCCCTTTCACTTTACTCCCCAGAAGTGAGGGTGAAGAAAATGTAAATGCAAATCCCCATTTCACAAGCTCAGTTATCATAATAAACCATCTCCCTCCCTGGTGGCTCAGATGGTAAAGAATCTGCCTGCAATACAGGAGACCCAGGTTCGATCCCTGGGTCAGGAAGATCCCCTGAAGAAGGGAATGGCAACCCACTCCAGTACTCTTGCCTGGAGAATCCCCTGGACAGAGGAGTCTGGTGGGCTACAGTCCGTGGGGTTGCAAAGAATCAGACATAACTATGCAATTAACACTTTTTTTCCACATCAAGGCAACTGCCTATGAGGTAGAAGAGAAGCTGAGAAAGTGCCTTAAGAGGGGGACCCTCAGCCTGGGGTCACTGTCTGGGGTGGACACTGCGAGCTCGTGCAGGGGCAGCAGCTGGGCCCCGAGAGCGAGCACTCTCCTTGACCGTCACCCTAGGAAGAACTCTGCTCCATGGGCCTGCAGGCTGAAATTTCCACTGTTTTCCATCCTTCGGTTATTATGTTGCCCTGAACAAGACAGAACACGTAGGACAGGGAAAAGCCCTCCCCGAGGCCGCCTTCCTGCCCTGTAGGACCGCAGCTGCCGGGATCCATTTCCTGCTTGGGAGAGCAGTGTCAAGGACAGGAGTGGGGCCGGCTGCCCACAGGCTGGCCCAAAGGCCACCCAGGGTCAGAAGACAAACAGGTGGGTCTCCATGACATGGGAGCAACCTCACCTGCAGGAGGTGGTGGAGCTTCACTGGAAGTACCTTGCTGCCCCCTGGGCTGGGTCCCCACAGCCCACACTTCATACCCCCAGGGCTTTGCACAATGAGGCAGCTCATGTGCCAGGGTGGGGGCTGGGGCCGGGCTGGGGGGGCATGGGTACAGCTCAGAGCTGGGCCCAGGGTGTGGGATGAGGGGCCCGGGGGAGGATGGGATGGCAGGTGACTCAGTGAGCAGTAAGCGGCCCTGCTCCCTACAGCCTGGTCTTTTCTGGGTGCCCTCCTCTCCTTGCTCAAGTCAGCTCGGGGCCCACTGAGGCCTCAGACCAGGGGCAGGGTTCTCTGGATAGAAGGACACGTGGGGAGAGGTCAGAGGCCTTCACATGGGGTTCTCGATGCCTCCTCCTCCTCTGTGCCCCTCTCTTCTGTTGGCAGCTCCCTCCCAGGCCCCTCCCAGCTGGGGGGCCCAGGGGGCCCAGGCCCCACATACGTGCCACCTAATTTCCACAAATGAGGGCCCATTTCTCGCATCCAGGCCTCACTGTTCCTGAAACCCAGAGCACCACCAACACCACCATTGACCACATATCACTCACCACAGTTTGCCAGAGCCGGGGGGAGTCTGCTTAGGAGTGAGACCCAGAAGGCAAGGACACCCCCAGACAGTGCTCCTATCACTGTAAGCAGAGCCTGGACAGAAGGCAATTAACACCTCCCAGGCCATGTAGAAACATAATTAATGAAGGTTATGAGGAAAATATTTATTGAACACTTGGTTTTTTCCATTTCCCTGATTTGAGACAACTGGCTATGAGTCACTTGTCATCCGTATTTGAGTTAATCAGACTGGGCAGCCCCCACCTCGCTCAGCCAACTGTGCAGCCTGCCCTCTGGGGCCCTGGCCTGCACAGCTGTCGCACACCGGCTCCATCCCATGGACAGGCACAGTTGTCTATGCTTCACCCACTGATGAGCACTCGGTTGCTCCCATCTCTTGCAGTTGTGAACAGTGCTGCTGTGAATGTGAGTGTACAAATATCTTCTCCAATCTCTGCTTTCAGTTCTCTTGGGGATAATATCCCCGGGAGAATTGCAGGATCATATGGTAATTCTGTTTTAAGAGGTTTTTTTTTGCACAATTGCCAGCCTGTTTTTCACAGCTGCACCATTTTACATTCCCACCAGTGATGCATGCCCTCGGACTTTTTGAAAAGCCCCCAGAGGGTAGAGAAGGAGGCGGGTGTGCTCTTGAGAAAAGCTGACATGAATTCCCTGGAAATGCTGTCCTGGGGCCTCCCCCTGCGGCCCTGACCCACACGGGAGCCCGGGTCCCAAGTTGCTTGCAAACACGCAAGGGACAGGAGCAGGAAACAGTCTGAACCAAGTTCACAGCTGGTGGTGGGGGTGGGGGGCTTCCAGGGGCAGAGAATGGCTTGGCCTAGTGGTGGGGGAGGAGGGCTGACTCAGGGCTGCATCCTCAGAGCAGCCTAGGCACCCTCAGCCCAGCACAGGGGAGCAGCCAGAAAAAGGGTCCTTCCAGAGCAAAGGAGGGATGGGGAGGCAGGGGAGACGGGCTGTGGGTGTGAGGACCAAGGGCTGGAAGGAGCCCAGCTCCTACCTCAGTGGGTGGTGTGTGGACTGACTGTGCCCGCAGCTGGACCTCGCCTGTGACTGAGGCCTGCATGGGAGGAGCTGGGGCCATCCAGGGAGCTGGCACTGCCTTGGGGAGACACCCCCACCTCGAAAACATGGTGTCCGGGGCCTGGGCGGAGCCCTCCTGCACCGACTCCTTTCCCCTGTGGCTTCCTGAGTGCTGAGCTGGAGGTGCCTGGGCCCCCTCTGAGGACCCAGCACTCCCAGTAGATGAGGGTGGGGGTGTCTAGGAAGTCAGCACTCCTTGCCCCCACCACCCAGGGCTGACAGTGGGTGTCCTTCCCTACATTTGCTAAAACAGGTGCTAGGCCGCAGGGGTGTAGGCAGCAGGTACCTCACTCTGCGGCATCTGGGCAGCATGGACGTTGTCTGGTGACGAGGACCTCGCTCCCCATGTGACACTGGAAGTGGCCGTCACCAGCCAGGACCAGAGAGACCATGGACGCAGGAACATACCACCATGCTCAAGCCAAGAGCGAATGGTTCTCCTTTAAAAATATCCTGTAACAGAGCTTCCCTCGTGGTTCAATGGTTAAGAGTCCACGTTGCAAAGCAGAGGACGCCGGTTCAGTCCCTGGTCTGGGAAGATCCCACACGTGGCAGAGCAGCTAAGCCCGTGAGCCACAACTACTGAAGCCTGTGCGCCCTAAGAGCCGGTGCTCTGCAACGAGAGAAGCCACCGCTGAGAGGCCCGCGCACCACAGCTAGAGAAAAGCCCACGCGAAGCAACAAAGACCCACCACAGCCAATAAATACATGTCTTAAACATCCTTTGATATTGTTATAATGTCAATCTTGCAATAAATAAAATTCCTGTGACAAACAGAGGAGGCAGAGGGAGCGAAAGACACAGAGACCCAGAGAGCTGAGGCGGGAATAAAGCCTGGGGGGCAGGGGCAGAAAGTCAGTGAGGCTGGGGAGGGAGCAAAAGGAGTTGGGCCTCAGAAGGGACCTGGGACATCCTGGCCCAGGGTCTGGGGTCCCCGGGAGCCCTGGCAGTTGGATGCTGGGAAGGACAGGGCAGGATAATGCACAGGGTGTAGACAGCGAGCAGAAGGGGCGGTGGATAATCTTGATGAAACGCAGGGGCCCGTGTGTACTGGTGCCCGGCACGGCCCCTGAGCTGGCACCTCACAAAGACACACCGGCCTGGCCCAGGGACCCATGGGGACAGCGGCAGAGATGACGGGCCAGGTGCAGAACAGGGAACAGGAAGAGAGAGTGACTCAAGAAATGGTTCTGAGAAGTGGGTGTGGGCAGAGGGGCTCAGCTGTCTCGAGCAGATTCACTGAGTGAGATGAGGACTCGGGGAGGGAGCAGGTGAGGGCCCCAGGAGGGGGTCCTGGGCCATGACCCTGTCTGGGGAACAACGGGAGAGGCCCACGAGGATGCCTCCCAGGACCACAGGGCTCGTGGGGAGAAGCTGGAGGAAGCCTGGTGGGGAAACGGGGTTGGAGCAGGGGGACAGAGGGAAGAAGCCCTGGTAGCGCCAGGGCCTGAGGCAGAGAGGTACGACAGAGGACACCCAGTGGTGAGGCCTTGTAGGGCGGGGGACGCGTTCCCCAGAGATGCTGCCAGAGGGGCCTCGCCGGAACCAGGTGAGTGGCTGGGGGCTGGGGGGCTGGATGGAGCTGAGGGCAGCCGGGGCAGTGTCGGGGAGGGGTCTGCACAGGAGGAGGATGGGGTGACCCAGCCACAGTCGCCGAGGTGTTCAGGTTCAGAGGTGACCTCATTAGCCCAGCCAGGAGCAGCTGGAAGGGTTAGGGGGGTTGAGAGGCGTGGCTGCAGAGGGGGGTCCGGCAGGCCTGGCCTCCACCTGAGCGGAGGGGGAGGCTGCAGCGGGGGAAGACAGGTGGGAGGCAGGGGTGCCTCTGCAGGCCTTGCTGAGCCTGGAGGAGACCCATAGGGCCCCCGGGGCCCCCAGAGCCACAAGTCGCCCCACTTCCTGCTGTGGATCAGGCCATCTGGGATCCAGAAATTGACCAGGCTCTTCGAATCCCCTGAGGGGCTCCGTGTTCCTGGGGTTTAATAGAACATTCAGGCCTCTCAGTGAGCCAGAAAATCGCATTTGTACCCTGGAAGGAGAAAACGTTCTCCTAGGTGGGAGAGGGCCAGCTCCTCTGCAGGGCATTGGCCACGGGCCACACAGCTGCCGAGGGTTGGACAGACCTCACCACTAAGGGGCTTTAGATGTCGTTCACTCTCCCTGAGAACTGACTTGAACCCGCCTGCCCACTGGATGGGCCGTTCAGATCTGAGCAAGTCGGTACAAGCCGAACAGGGTCCAGGTGGCTGCCAGGCTTCCTGGGCCCCACAGACGGCAGACACCTCCCCGGAAGGAAGCTCAGGACCAGGAGGCATCCCCCTTGTATACCCAGGGCACTGTCTCCTGATTCCACACCCCCCAGTAGCCCTTTCAGTGGCCTCAGCCAGGCCCCAGGAGCTTGGAGAGGGCCGGGCTGGTCACTCTACCCCCAAGTGAGGCTCCTCAGGGACCCCACACACCTCAGGCAAACCCCAGAGTCCCATCTGGTTGCCAGGAGGATCACACTCACAGGTCCAAGGGTCTCCTCCCTGATGGCAGTCAGACCCTTCTCTCCTCCAGTGCACCTTGGCCCCTCCAAGGAGTCAGACCCCACCAGGGCCTGGCAGACCTGCTGTGGCATCCACAGCACCCGCCCGGCTCTCCACCTCCACCGGCAGACTCATCTGCCCCTGCTGTCCCAGAGCCACGGTTGGCCCTCCTTTCTGGCGGCTGCAGAGCCATGTCACGTCCTCTTCAAGGCCACAACCCACGGACTTGTCAGGACCCTGGAGGCAGTCCTCCCGGAGGGGGCGTCTCCCACCCAGCAACCCCCCAGCACCCTGAGAATGGCTGCAAGGCATTGGCTACTGCACTGTCTCAGCTCCATCGCTGAGCTGGAGCCCAGGGTGGTGGGCTTCTCAGGGGGTAATTGGTCTCTCATCTTCTGGTGATGGGAGGGGTGACTGTCAGGCCTTGGCACCTGTCAGTCAGATGCAGCAGGGCAATCTAGGATATCTGGCTGCAGCTGATCCTCTGATGGTTGGAAAGGTCCTAGATTGGGGAGGAAGATGTGTCAAGGGCTCAGGCCACTATTTGCCCTGGCTTGGCCAGTCCTGGTTACTCAGTGAGCAGTTGGCAGGAAGTGGCCATCTCTGGTCATGGTTCTGGGACTCTGATAAGACCATTCTGAGCAGAGAGGACACTGGGGGCCTTGTAACAGAACCCAGCAATACGTCAGCTTCCAGGGGTAAAGAAGAGGGAAGACAGGAGGTGTGGTTCTGGAGGACTTCCTGGAGGAGGTGAGATAGAGATTTGCATAGTCAACAAAGAAGGAAATTTAAAGAACATTAAAAGGGGAGAGGAATGGGGGTTGAGGAACAGCTCATGAGGCGTTTGTGGAATAAGCAGTGGACACGATGGGTAGAGCCCTGGGAGGGTGAGGCAGCGGGCAGGCAGGACAGGGAGCCAAGAGCAGGCAGGACTGTGGGGGACACAGGACAAGGCCACTGGACAAGAGAAGGATAGGGAAGGAAAGGCACAGGGGAATCCAGAGGCTGAGAGCAGGATGACACATCCTGATCCACTGAAAAAGCAGAGGCTCCAGTCCCTTGGTGGCCTAACTCTGTCCCTCCATCCCTGGGCCATCGCTCCTTTTTGTTGGTGGTCATGAGTGGCAGGACATTTGCTCCCAGGAGGTAGAAGCTTGGCGGTGTAGATGCCAAGGGCAGGGTCTCACAGCACGGAGAGGTCCCAGCCCCTCAGTTTGCTGAGATTCTCAATCAGATGCAACAAGAAGAGAGGCTGCCAAGAGCAGTTAGTAACTGAATGTTTGCATTTCACGTCTTTAACACAAAACCTCCTCCGTGCAACATACTCTTCCTCGTCACCAGGCAGTTACAGGATTAAAGATTAACACCGGGTATTACAGGTGGGCGGGCTGGCATGCAAGCCAGGTGGGAGGCTTGGCGGGTTTCTCTCCACGTGTCAGTGGACCCTGCGGTGCAGGCATAGCCGTGGTTGAAGCTGACGTAATGACTCACCTGAAGCAAGGGCTTTCGAGAATGAGAGGTCTCTGCCAAGTGGACCTTCTGACCCCTCATCCACCCCCAGACTGGCAGGCAGGCACTGGGCAGGCCCGGGCGGCTCCCATGTCCTCCGCCTGTCAAGACATTTGCCTCTTTATGGAGGCGGATGCAGAAAGATCGCACACGTGGGTTCACAATGAAATTCAAATGGTTTTTACAGGCAGATGCCAGGCAGCCGAGGCCCGGGGTCTGGACAACACTGGGCTCTGCTGGCGCCGGGGGCCCAGCATGTCTCTTCCTGAGCTTCCAGCAGCCCCTGTGTCCTGGAGCTGCTGGCATGTAGGTGCCTTCTCCCCATTCTGCTGCCGGCCTTCCCTAGAACGGAGGGTGCCCGGGGTTTCCTCAGATGTCAGGGCTCAGAGGGAGGGCAGGGAGTCCAGACTCCATCTTCTTCTGCCCAAAACCTAATCTCTCACCCAGGTTCTCTAAGCTATATCCAGCTGGTGGCTTCTAAAGAGAACTGGACACCATGGCATCTGCCAGCCCAGATGCCTATCACCAGCAGAATAAGCCAGACCCAAGAAAATGCTTGTGAACAGGGATCTCTGTTCCCATCACCACTGCTAGAAGGGCCAAAGCACGTTCCTCCATGTGATTTATCTGCGCATTCATAAGCCTAGGGAGAGCCTCCCTGTCTGCCAGCATTTTGGGAGAATGCCCAGGACCTGTGCAAGGAAATCAGATTCTCTGGCAGCTGCTTTCAAAGGCCACAGATACTCTAAAAAAGACAGAGTTGGAACTGAAACTCTGACTTGGGAGAGTCACCTTGCTGGGGACTCACAAAGAGCGAGGAAGAGCAGGGGTGTTGTGGCCCCGAGTCAGCCCTTCTCAATTTGTCCATACCAGCCAGCAGGCATCTGTGCTGAGCTGGACAGCAGCCCAGCCCAGCAAGGCCGACATCTCAGTTCACATCAGAGGTCAGTAAAGCAGGGCGACTGGAACACAGAGATCCTGCCATGATGATGGCAGCTCACTTGGAGGGCCTGGGCATGCCCAGCAGGCGCTGAGCCCTGTTGAGGGGGACAGGAGGCTGACAAAGGGCCCCGGGAGAGGTCAGCAAGCGGCCACACAGACTCCAAAGCTGTCTGCTCTGTTCCAAAGGTGCTCTCCCTGCCTAAGCTGGAATAACAACTTTGAGGAGATAAAACACTTTTTACCATCCATGGACTCTTGCTACCAAAGATCCTTCCAGAGACCTGTGCCCTCCCCTCACCAAAGAAACTTAATCCCCATGAAGCTCTGCCTTTCAGGATGTTTGGACAACTCTGGGTTGACTCTTTTCCCCTGACCACATGATCGTCTTCATGGGTAAGCCAGGTACGCACTGTTGGCCCACACCTGAACCGCACTGAATAATAACCCTCGCCTGGACGCAACATCTAACAGATCACAACAGCTCATGCAGGCTTGCTCTGTCACACAGCCAATGCTCTTAACCTTCAGCAAAACTGTTTTTCATGCAACACAGTTAAATCAGCCCACTTTGTTTCAACATGTTCTCATCATTTCTGAGACATGGTGTCAGTTGTCACTAGATGGAAATGAACAACTTAGGAATCAAAAAGGAAGAACAGAAGACAGTTTTTAATGATTCAAATTATATTATGCAAAGTTCCCCCAAACACAAGTGACCACAAAACGCTCTACTAACGTAGGATTTTGTGTTCTGCAAATAAAATGTGCTAGCTGTGCCAGTTCATTTTTGGGTACCACGCCTAGTGTTCCCTTTTCCAGGCCAGAACCCCCGATGCCAAGACTCTTGGGGTGGGGAGGAGGGGCTTCCTATTTGGCCATGAACCCATTCCATGACCCAGAGAAAATTTCTGTCTTTTTCTTCCGATCTTAGGAGGAGACACACTTCCCCGAAGTGAGATGTCCAGCTGAAGCCAGCTGAAGTCCATAGACAGAGGCGAGTGTCCACACCAGCACCCCAACTTCAGTTCCTTGTCGAGGGGTGGTGCTCCAAACACAATGCCAGAGGACAATGATTGACCATAAAAATGTGAAAATCTATGCAGTTCCTAGAGCTGCCCAGATAGCAGTGGAACCTGGTTTGTGCTTTCTTTCACTTTTAATGACTTCCTCTGCAGACAAAGCCCCACCAGGACAGAACTTACCAAGTTCAGAAAGTTCCAGGGCATTCTACCAGGCTACCCTTATTCTCAAAAGTTGCTGGGCTCTGTGGGCAACCTTTTGGGCCTCCTCCAGCCCCTCCTAATTCTTCCAGGGGAAGATAGGGTCACCTGAACCCCCAGTGCTGGTGGCCAGGATCTGAGCTAGATCTTGGACCCCTTGACACCCCAGGCAGCTGCTGCCCTGTGGCAGGCTGCATGGCACAGGGTCCCAGGACAAGCAGGTGCTCCCAGGGCCTTTGGGGTGCCTGAGCTCAGGCTAACCTTGTCCTTCACCATTTCCCTGATTTCAATCAAACACATGTCCATTGAGTCAGTGAGGCCATCCAACCATCTCATCCTCTGTCATCCCCTTTTCCTCATGCTCTCAATCTTTCCTAGCATCAGGGTCTTTTCCAAAGAGTCAGCTCTGTGGCCCAAGTATTGGAACTTCAGTATCAGTCCTTCCAATGAATATTCAGGGTTGATTTCCTTAGGATTGACTGGTCTGATCTCCTTGCTGTCCAAGGAACTGTCGGGAGTCTTCTCCAGCACCACAGTTCGAAAGCATCAATTCTTCTTCACTCAGCCTTCTTCATGGTTCAAATCTCACATCCATACATGACTCCTGGCCATGATCTAATACCATTTTCTGTCTTTATCTATTTTTTTATGGTAACCTCTTCATGGTAATGACACATATTTATCTTTTTAAAAATAAATTCACTCTTTTAGTAAAATACATGTCTTGTTCAAAGAAAAAAAATGTGTAAATAATGGTTTCAAGGAATAAAATCTACAATGAAGTTTGGAAACACTGAATCTGATCCTGCCTCTGACATCTGAAAGGCTTTCATAGCATCCCCATCAGAACAGGGGCTAGTTCTGCTCACACACCTCCTGTGATGGGGAGCTCACTACATACAAAAGGCAGGCAGCCCTATTTAGCTTTCCAGGGCAGTGCTGAGCCCAGGTCTACAGGGCAACTCGACTCTCCATCCTCACGGGGACATCTCTGTATAGTGGGCACTCGTTTACACCCGCAGCCTGCTCTGCCAGGTAAAACAGCCAACTGGGCAGCAGTTCCACTTCCTCTTGGAGGGAACCTTGCCACCCAGGAACAACAGTTGGTGGTTTTTTCTCTTAAAGAGCAGCACCAGGAATGGAGGCCAGTGTTCCAGGAGGAGCTGGACCTTTCCCCGGCTTCCAGGAGTGGAGGCTACGAGGCAGCCACTAGCCCTGGGGACATCACCAGGAACTCCCAGGACCACTAGAGAGTAGGCAAAAGCTGGGCTCTGAAGGAAGAGCATTTCACAAATAACTGTGTGACTGGGGCCTTCCCCTATAAGCCCCAGCACCTCTTCCTCTGGCTCCGACTGCCCCCTTCCACCTCCCCCACAGGAAGAGGCCAGCCTCTCATACATCCTTTGTGGTTCCGTGGGCCTTACTACCCTAGGGTCACATTTTGATCATTACTCTGTTATCCAACTTATCTCAGGATTCAAACACAGACACACGCATGGTTCACTTCTGTAAGTTTCTTTTTAAAATAGATGTAAAGGAAAATAAAAAGGAAAAATTGTGGAATGTTATTGTGATCAGCTACTAATATGTCCCTTCCTGGAAAGTCTTATGAGTCCTTACATGGGCCAACTTCTTGCCCTGTTTTATTTCATTCAATGTTTTCAACAGCCCTTTAAGGAAGCTTCATCATCACTCTTTGGTAAAACAACGTAGTAACTGAAAGAGTTTCCACAGTGGCTCAGTGGTAAAAAAAAAAAAAAAAAAAAAAAAATTTGCCTGCAATGGAGGAGAGGCAGGCAGGAGATGAGGTTTAGAGGAGGGTTGGACCCCTGGGTAGGGAAAATCCCTTGGAGGAGGAAATGGCAATCCACTCCAGTATTCTTGCCTGGGAAAATCCCAATCCATGGGGTCCCAAAAGAGTTGGACATGACCGGCCAACTAAACAAGTCATCACTCCCGCTTTACTGATGATGAAACAGGCTCTGAGAGATTAAGCACTGTGTTCAAGGTTAGGAACATGGGAGGATCTGAAAACGCTCTCAGGCTGAGGGCAAAGGGTGTAGTGCTCCGCCCACGCCTGACATCTACTGACGTCAAAAAAAGGATCCTTTTACTGAAAAGGCAACGTGCGAAAAACAGTGGATTCCCCAAGGGAGGTGCCGACCTCACTTTACCGGCGTGACCTGGCCCACGTCCTCGGCACTTCCCCAAACACGCAATCCCAAACTCTCAGGGGCGCCAGGCGCACCCGAAGGGCCACGCACGGGTAGACGTCCCGACCTGGACCAAGGCCAGACCGAGGCCGGCAGTGGCCGCGGTACGGGAGCCTCCGGCCCGGCCCCCACCTACCACAGGAGGCCTTTCCGAAGCGGTAGGGCGGGAAACTCACTCCCTCCTACGTCCTGTCCCACGGTCTCGTCCCACCAGCCCCGATTCAGTTCCGAGTCAGTTTGAAACTGAGTCGCCGCGTGACCTGGGCAGCAGACTTCACCGCTTGGCTCTCGGTTTCCCGGCCTGTGGCTCCGAGATGAGGGTCTCCCGGAGTTGGGACGGATTAGTCAGCGAAGGCGTCCGACCAGAGTCGGCTCCAAGGGCACGCGGGGCTCCGGTGCGGCGGCGACGAGGGTGTAGGAAAGGCGTCCAGGCCCCCGCCCCTCTGCCAGCGCTCCTTGCCTCCTGGGATCTCGCGCCCCCCTCCTCCCTGCTCCAGCCCCGGGCTCCTCCCCTCGCCTCTCCAGCCCCGCCCGCTCCGCCGCTGCTGCGCGATTGGCCAGCTGTCACCTCAGTGGGCGGGCCCCGGGGAGCGAGGGGCCGGGCCCAGCCTACTCGGCGCTGCCATTGGCCAGAGTAGGTGAGGCCTCCGCGGCGGGCGGGCCCGGAGAGGATGAATGAAGAGGGAGTGGGCGCCGAGCGGTCGGCAGAGCTTGGTGAGCAGCGCGGCGGCCCGGACCTCTGGACTGTAAGTGCGCTGGGCAGCGAGGGCCGCGGATGTTCAGGGCGCCTTCATGGGCGCGCCGCCTGGGTGCGCCGGGCCGCGACCTGCTGACATCAGGGGCGCGGCAGGTGCCCGCAGACACTGGGCTGGGGCTAGGGGATCGAGGTGGCGCCGGCGCTGGTGCGGCTGGAATGCCAGGCAGCGCGGGACGCTGGGCCCCGGCAGTGCGCCCCGCCGCCCGCCTGCCCCTTGGGACCGGCTGCAAAACTGACCCCTCTCGCTGCCAGTTCCTCGGGCAGGGCGCCTCTACGGAGGCGAGCGGAAGGGAAGGGGACAGGTGGTGGTTGGGTTTCGGGCGGGGATGGAGGGAGGGCCGGGAGTGGTGGCCGGGGCAGGTGGCCCGTGCGCACGCAGCTCAGGCCACGCGGATGGCGCCAGTATAGACGCGCCTCTCGGAGAGGCTGGGCCCCCACCTGCGGCGGATGCTGCTACTGCTGAGTCAAGGAGGAAATCGTCATGAACCGAAGTTTCTCGCGGGTGGCCTCGCTTTGTTCGCGCCACCGCGCTCCAGACACCTCGGGGAGGGGAGCGCGGGCGGAGCCGGCTCCGCGGGCTGGGCGGGGTGGGTGCGAGGGACTGGTCCCAGCCTGTGCGATGCCCGGCGCTCCGCTGTCCCCGCCCCACCACGCGAGGTCCCCTGAACCCTGCACAGAGCCGGGGCTTGGGTACAGGGGTCCGGGAGCTGAGGGAGGAGGGACGAGTGTACAGCCCATGCTCTGCGCCCAGTGGGCAGCTTGGCCAGAGGCCTGGAAACCGAGGCAGAGGCTGGGATTCCAAGCCCGAGGAGCAAGCCTGGGCATTGCCCAACCTGGTGGGGAGAACCCGGCCAGGTATTGGGGCCTGGCCTCAGGGAAAGAGGCCCGTGGGTCCCCCTCCCCTTCCCCCACGTGCCCGGCTGGGGGCCCCCTCTGCTGGGTCAGACTTGGTGTGGGGCCTGTTTCTCTCAGGACCACATGAGTTTTCCACAGTGAAGTAACCAAGTTCCTAGTGACCGCTTTTCATGGTGCTTTTGGGAACTTGAGTTTGTTCTGTCTGATCAGAAACCGGCTCCAAGGAGGAGGTGGGGTGAACCGTGATCACGGTGGTGCTGTTTGGTTTTTTTTGTGCAGCCTGGAGTGTGTGGACTTCAGGGGAGAGAAGACACTGGGTTTAGCCAGGTCGGAGGAGCTCTAATACCAGCAGCAATCTAACGACAGCAGGCTGAGCTCTTGGGTCACTGAGCACTTAGCACAGCAGGCCTTGTGCTGCAGGCTTTTGAGTATCAACTCATGGAAACCTCCCTCCACTCACATGGGAGCTACTGTTGCTCCCACTTCCCAGATGAGTAAACCGAGGCACTGAGCTGCAAGATGACTTGCCCAAAGTCACACTGGAGAATGTGGTAGAGAGGTTTGAGTCCATGTTTGTGTGATTCTGGACATTCTACAGCTCTGTACCTGGGGAAGAAGGAAACCCAGGAAAGCTAGGCCTGACGCAGGGCAAGGTCCCCAAAGGTGGGCGGCACCTTAGGGGACAGGAGCATTTGGCTGGACAGCCCAGGCCCATGGGGGCAGGGAGGAGGCTTTCCCAGGTGCTGCCAGAGGGCAAGGAGGGAGAGGCGTCCTGGTGGGATCCCCACCTGCACCCTGACCATCCTGCATCAGGACTCATCTCTCAGTCCTGCTGGGCGAGGTTGGCAGACACTGCCTGGAAATTTTTCACAGGGCTGCTACCTACCCAATGGCTATGACCTAACTCTGCTTCCCTGGGCTTGGCCTCTGTGGCCAGTGTCCCAGCCAAGTCCCTTCCCACTGCCATGGTGAGGCAGCTGGGAGATGGGAAGTCAGGCAGGACAACCGTGTGAGGGAGGTCTTGGGGCTGGTGTCTGGTCCTAGCCTCCGGTCTGGTTTGAGTGCCCAATTCCCAATGACTCAGCATGGAGAGCCTGACCCTTGCTGGGTCATGGATGGACCTTGGGCTGGTTGTGGCTTGGGCTCTGGGTTATGTCTGGTTTCCAAACAGTTAAGGTCTCCCCTGCTCACTGTGAAGTCCAAGTTAACTCCAGGGCTCAGTGCTGTCTCCTCCATGCCCTCCATCATACTCATTTCCATGAGTGCGAATCCAGCCCAGGTCAGCACTGCTGAGCCATACAAATTCGCAGCTTCATGAACTCTTGCTCTGGAGTGAGTTTCTGCTACTTATGGTCAATTTGAGCCTCCCCACAGGCTACAGGCAGGTGCTGGCACAGACCCAGGTCCCCACCATCCTGATGGCACAGCAGGCCCAGTGGGGGTGCCCAGAGGACTCACCCTGGCCAAATTCCCGCTTTCTCCATTGCTTCCTCTGACTGGAGTGTGGACAGAGACCATGAAAATATTACCCCCTCACCCCGAGCCTTCTGCCCTCAGGTGCAGCAGAGAGCCCACTCCCTGCACCTGGAGGGGTATATACGATAGTCATCGGGACACTCAGCCACTTTTGTTCCTGGGCATTCAGCTGCTGTGTGGCCTTAGCATGGTCATGGTGAGCATGGGTGCCCACATCTGGGCAGGACCCCCGTCTTCACCATGGACAGGCCTGCTGGGACCCTGCCCCAAGACAAGGCCCGCCAGCTCGGGCCTCTGATGACCTGGGTTCACAGAGATTCGGTGGAGCCAAGTCCTGCTGTGGGGGAGGGGGGCCATCCCAGCTATGGATGTGCTGGACCCAGGATGTGTCGCCCGTGGGCTGGTCATGAGGACCCTTCCTCGGCTGGCCCAGGTCAGCCCTCAGCCCGCTGATGTCCATGATGGCCACGGCACAGCCCCCTTCCCACCAGAATTAGCCTCTTGGACCACGTCTCTGGGGGTGGAGGACGCACTCACAAACCACGTGCCTCTTATAAAAACTGCTCAGTCATGTGTGGCCACTGAGGCTGCCTCAGGTCCAAGTACCAGGCTGGCCTGGATCTGTTTGTCAGTGTCCAGAGTCACAGGCTCACGGACTGTGGGCTTCCAACATGTCCTCTCCTCCCATGTGGCCGGCGGCCACGTGAACATCCTCACCACGAGGCCGCCTTTCCCCAGTGGCTTTTTTACCCAGCAAGCCTTGGGGATACCTGAGGAATCCCCCCTCTACCCAGAAGACAGGGGTCTTGGGATTGCTGGGCTGAGGATGGTGCTCCCTTCACACCTGGGCTTGCTCAGGCCCAACCTCTTGGCAGATGCATGGGGCTGGTACTTGGACCCGTAGGCCTAAGAGGCCACCTGGGAGTGGCAATGTCCAGCCTGTGCCAAGGCAGGCCCATCATGTGGACGGAACCTGCTCTCAGCACCCCCAGAGCCATGACAGCCTCTGCAGGTCTGTTCACCCCACCCTCCCACAGCCTGGGCTCGGGCTGTAGACTCAGGATAGGAGCAGGAATGTCCATGCTGAGACAGCAGGACACTCCCTGCTGGACAGGCCCTCCCAGGTCTCTTTCAGACAGTCCTTCATTGTCAGCTTCCATGCAAAGCAGCCGGCTCCCTGCCCACTCACCTGTGTGTGGTCACCAGGTTTGCAAATTAGGGTGTGCCGATGCTGTAGTGGCTGCCCCAGGTCCCGCCGCCCGGGAGTCTGCTCTACAAATAGCTTTGAGACATGAAAGTCCCCTCCTCTTCCCCACCCAATCAGAGGAGGAGAGAGCAGGAGGAGTTTAGGAGGCGAGGGGAAATGGCTGCCTGCAGAGCCCCCGGGGTCATGGGGAATGGAAGGAGCAGGGTGGGGAGGCTGGGAGACCGCCAAGCGGGCCATGGTACAGGAGCTCCGTGGGGCTGCTGTGTCGGTGCAGGGCAGTCACCACCGTGTGGTTGTGGCTGGTGGCCTTGGAGCAGTCAAGTCGGGATGTCTGCTGGCTGGAGCACAAGGAGGAAGGAGAAATGAAACTTGTGATTCTTCCCTGGCTGCCAAGTTCTCAGTGGCATCAGGATGGAGCCTGGAAGCACCCCACACGTGTGGATGGGCCCCACCTGCCCACCCCAGCCTCAGGTTTCCCTGGGGCATTTGTTTCAGCTGCAGCCAGTCTATCCCATGAAGAGCCAGGCTGAGGAGTCTCAGGGGCCCAGGCAGCACCACCTGCGGCTTAACATATTACTCTGGGTAATCCTGCATCCTTCCTACCTGCTGGGCTTTGCAGACAGACTTCAACTGGGAGGAGTAAATGCCTGGGGCAGGCCTGAGGAAGAAGTGGGCAGGGCCAAGCAGGTGAATGTGAAAACCACCAAGGTCAGTCTTTTACTGACCCCAGATCTCAATTTCCATAGGCAGGGCCACAGTGAGCCACCCACATGGGGCTGCGGGCGACTGTGAAGATGCAGGAGGATGGGGGAGAAGGAGCAGGAGGGGACCCGGAGTCCTTGGCACACGCACCTCGGGATGCAGCCGATGTCCAGGTGTTGCAAGAGACCTTATCCTGCTAAGATAGCCGTGCATGAACACATAAGTACTTGCACACGCATGCACCTGAGTGCACTCTCTCACTTCTCTCGCAGAAGCCCCAGGTGCGGAGCTGCTGGCCGGAGGCCCCAGGGAGCATATTGTTCTCCTGCTAATCCTCTTGCCTAATCCTTAAGGCTCTGACTCCCCCCAAGGAACAGGGAGAAGCTCTGGCAAGAGGGGAGACTCCCCCCACCCCATCCCCTCCTCCTGCTTCCGACCTGCTGCCCCCTGGCCAGGAGCAGGCCTGGGTGGGACAAGGAGCAGACATGGATGGGACAAGATTCCCCTGCAAGAGCAGGCTCCCTGGGGAGAGCTGTGTGCCCCACGTGGCCAAGGAGGACAGTCGCTCTCTTCCCTGCACATGGAGGGGACTCTCTGTGCGTCTAGGGCCAGGAGGGTGGTCAAAACCTTCATCAGAGTTGTTCCCAGCCTCAGATGTCTTTCCACGAGAACCAGGGCAGTAGAGCAGCAGAGTGGGCCTGCCTGGGTGGTTAGCAGGTACCCCAGGGCCACCAGTCCCCTGCTGCCCCCCCACTTTGGGGTCACGTGGCTGGAGGACTCTGGAGACTCTGTCCTGGGGCCATGGTCCAGCACAGGGCTGAGAGGAGCCCTCCTGACTCGGGGGTGGGAGTTACATCCCTAACCTGGGGGCACCCACGGTAGGGATTTCACATGTGCAGGAGATAGCTCAACGTGCCGGGCCCAGGGGACAGGCATGGATGAAGATGGTGGCAGTGTCCTGTCAGGTGCCCCTTCCCCACAGCCGGGCTCCCGGGCCTCTGTCAACTCCAAGCTGTGAGTCTCTCGGCAGCCTGTGCTGTTTGGATTTGCAGCTGGGACAGTTTACTACTGATTCTTAAGTGGTGGCCTGGAGTGTGGGGGACTGTGAACACTCGTGAACGGGACGGTGTCCTGGGGATCCTCACCCCCACTGCCCAGCACAGACCTTGCACAGCAGGTGTTGACTCAGAATTACCTGATGCGTGATTCAGGGTTCTCCGGAGAAGCCCAGTTGATAGGAGACAGATCGCTATAAAAAGAGACAAATTAGAAGAGCTCAGCCCATGTGATTTTGCAAGATCTGCAGTTGCAAGCCAAGATCCGGCAGAGATGAAGTCATGGTTCCGTCTGAAAGCCACAGTCTTGAGACCCAGAAAGAACGATGAAGTGAAGGCAGGAAAATGCCCACGTCCCAGTTCAAAGGCAGCCCTGCTGGGCAGAAAGGGGAAGGGTCAGCCTTTCTGTTCTGTTCAGTCCTTCAACTGCCCAGATAAGGCCCACTGTCCTTAATCCACTGATTTAGATGCTCACTGATTACAGAAATGCCCTCACAGCCACACCTGCAATGTTTGTCCAGCGTCTGGGGGGTTAGCCCTGGGACCCACCAGACTGACAGGTAGAATCTGCCGTCACGCTGCTCTTGGCTCTGAGATCATGGACAAGGCACCAGCTTTAGCTGCAGGCTCAGCAGAAGTAGGGGGAGCACGAGATGTCTAGAGTTAGATGGCTGCAGGCTCTCAGGTGAGGGTACCTTTGCCCTGGACCTGGGGTGCTGGCCAGAGCAGGCCTGGCCCTCCTGTGGTTCAGCCTCCACCCATTGTCCCCGTCGTGTCCCTCACCGCCCATCTCCTGCTCGAGTCTTCCTTCACCGTCCAGCTGCAGTCACTCGACCCCTCAACCATCAGCCAAGCCTGAAAGTCAGGTCTCAGAAGAGATGCCACGCCGCAGGTCAGGCCTCAGCAGCAGGTGGGAAGCGGATATGCTTTTCTGTTAAAACAATCTTCAAGTAGATGGAAACCTAGGCCACAAGCACAGGGCCCAGGAGAGGAATTGGAGGCGTGGCCCAACTTCCTCCCCAAGCCCTGCAGCATTATCCAGTCCTCGAGGGACCCAGCTGGCCTCTAAGTGGTGCTGCCAATGGACTCTGCCACCGGGTCACCCTCCCGCTCGCTTTTTGGCCTGAGACAGAGAAACAAAAGACAGTGGTCTTGGGGCTTGGCCTGGCCAACCATATGGAGGACAGCTGTGAAGTCATCTTCTCCTAGCTGAGCCTCGAGGGGTCGGGGGGCAGGGGTCACCTCTGACCATTGCAGAAGTAGGTCCAGGAAGGAAATCACCCTGAGTGGCCTGGGCTGCACCCCAGGCCCTAGCAGTGTTGTCTCAGGGAGCTGATGACCAGGAGCCCGAGACAGAGCAGCTGGCCATGCCCACCGCCCCTCACTCACACCTGAGTCTACATCCTGGACTCATTGCTGTGCCTGAAATGCCCTCATGCCAGTGCTGGCAGCTCCTGCAGACCCGATTCTCAGCAGACCTGTGGGTGAGATCAAGTCCTTGAGCTGCGCACATAGCAAAGTGTCCTTTAAGCACAGGCCAGGCGTCAGCATGACGGTCTGTGTTCACTTCTGGAGCCGGCTCCTAACCCACACACACCCAGCACACGTCACCCGAGATCTTGATACAAACTCAGGAATATCCTCCTGAGGACCTGGGTACACAGGGCCCTCCTCAAGGCTGAGATCCTCATGTCACGGGATCCATGTGCCTGCCAACGGAGGGGACACCAGGCGCCACTGGCTCCACATCATGGCTATCTCTGTCTGCCCCCTCTCCACACACAGACACCCCAGTGCCTCTGTCACACCAAGGCCCACCCACCCAGTTTCAGATCCAAACACCGCCGGTGAGGGTGGACGTCTCCAACTGGCTCACAACACACGGAGCAGAATCGGGCCTCAGTTACGGTTTGGTTGGATGCCGTCAGAGGCTGCCTAAACGGAGAGGGCTGGCGTCGAGGCCTGCACTCGGGCTGTTGGGTCCTGGCCATCACAGCCACTCCTGACGGACCTGGCCAGGAGGCACCAGGGCTGTGTACCGAGTGATGCTGTGGTCCCATTTGTTTCTCACGTCATACGGGTGGTGGCCACTGCTGGTCACCTGGTTATATGTCTAAAATGGGATTTTCCGTCTGCGAATTGAAGAGCAAGCGATGTGCCTGAGGATAGACTGACTTTCTGTGTTTGTGTCAGAGACCAGAGCTCATGGCTCAGATAAACTTCATGCTGACCTGAAACTGTCTGCACCACCCACACTGGCCTTCCAGTCTCGTCAAATGGGCTGTTTTCAAACAGGAAGGACTGTTTCTTAGTGACCATTGCTAGTCATGAAAGATGAGCAGCCTGGCTGCCTCCTAAACCCTGCTGGGGCCCGATCCTGTCCTGGCCCCTCCATTTCTCCTGCTAGGGGGTCAGCGGGAGAGTTAAACAAGCTGGGGGAGGGGTAAACAAGTCTGCAATTTTGCAGATCCTCCTGGGAACACCCACCCATCGATGGTAACTCCTTGGCTCGGTACTGCCCTCCATCCCCATGGACCACTGGACCAGCCTCTCCGAGCAGCCAATCCCCTAGGCCTGCTTGGGGCAACTCACTCTGGGTCTATCCTAGCCCAGGTTGGGGTCCAGGGCCCTGTTGGTTATGTGTGTGCATTCACGTGTTTGAGCGTGAAAAGTGCAGAGAGTGGTATGTGCTCAGGTGCACACACAGACGTGTTGGTGCATGTGTGTGCACCTGCCTGTGTACACACGTTGAGACAAAACACTGGAGGGACGAGCCCCACAGCACCAACACACGCTGGCCTCTGGGCAATGATTAGCCTGTTCTGTTTTTCTCTGAGTTTCTGTGTTGGGAGAGTGTCAGAGCCACGGGGCTGGGGGGTGGGGAGGCAGAGCTGTCCTGTCCCAGGGGTCACGCTTGTCACCAGCCATGCTCTTCCACAGTGGCCCGGGCTCCTGTGTGAACCGTGGGCAAAGCTGCGTCGGGAGCTGGTCTGCGGGTGCAGATATATTGATTTCTGTCCCCTAGGAGCCTTGATGATCCTTCCCCTTCTGCAGGCACCTTCCTTGTAGTTCTCATGACCGAGCCTGGCGTGCCAGGGTGCGTAGCTCTATAAACATAGCTCTGGGCATCGTCATGGCCCCAGGGATGACTGAGGGGGAATTTTTTCTGTCCACGCTCGGCCTCGAGATCTAGATGCTGATTGCCTGGTAGTGCCAGTTTCCAAAATAAACAGTGGACTGCATGAGTCAATGACACACAGTTGGTCACGGTTCTTTGAAATGTCGTCAAGGACACGGGTGACTCTCACACGTGGTCTCATCCTAACCGGCCCCGGCTGGCTGTGTGACCTCGAGGAAATTGCTGACCTCTCTGGGTCCACTTTCCTTTCCTGGAAGATGGGCCGTGGCCAGGTGTGCACCAACGACAGGGACAAAGCCTGGGTGTGGAGCTCAGACACCAGAAAGTGGGATGTTGCTGTTTCGTGCCCACGGCCTGGCCCCAAGGGAGGCTGGAGAAAAGGCCAGAGTGAGGCTAAAATTAGCCAACACGAAGCCTCTGAGGAGGAAGCCGAGGTCTGTAGGAAAGACGGGGCACCCCAGCCTCAGTGCACCTGCCTCATGGGAGGCGGTGCTCCCAGTCCCCTCCCAACGCAGAACTGCCTCCGGGCCCGGGGTGTGGTCCCACCACAGCCACTTCCCTCACCGTGGGCTGCTTCCCAGTTTGCAAGATTAACACAGAATAAGCCATTCTTTTGTTTTAAAACAGTCAGTCCTGGGAATTCCCCTGTGGTCCAGTGGTTGGTGGTGGTGGTTTTGTTGTTAAGTCAGGTCCGACTCCTCCAACCTCATGGACTGTAGCCTGCCAGGCTCTTCTGTCCGTGGGATTATCCAGGCAAGAATACTGGAGTATTTCCATTTCCTCTGAGATTCCACACTGCAGGGGGCCCAGGTTCAATCCCTGCTTGGGAAACTAAGATCCTGTAAGCCAGGCAGCTCTCATGGCTAAAAACCAGCCCACGGACACCCCAAAACTGCCATCCCAAGGACTGAAGGATCTGTTTGTGGTCACTGCCTGAAAAGCCCTCTTTGCTCTCAAGCAGCAGGGCCCAGGCAAGGTGCAACTGCACTGAGGCACGCCTGGTGTCCCTCCCTGACCCCATCCCTGGCCCGAGAGAGTGTTAGTGGGAACAGCCCTCTGCCCTTACCGCTGGACATACATCCTGTTCTGAGTGCCTGTGGCCTCCTGGAAGCCAGGATTCCTTGGGGGATGCGTGAGGGTCCTATAACAGAGGACCACCAACAGGAGACTTACAAGGACAGAACTTTGTTCCTCCAGGTCTGGAGGCCAGAGTCTGGGTGTGGGAAGGGTTGCCATTCGTCTGGAGACTCCGGGGTGGGGCCTTCTCGCCTCTTCAGCTCCTGGTCCCCCCACCCCCACTGGCGTCCTGGGCTTGTGGCTGCATCACTGCATCTCTGCCTCCTTGTCGATGGCTTCTCTCCTGAGGACACAGTCACAGGATTTGGGGCCATCCCCAAGCCAGGTTGTGCGTGCGTGCCCAGTTGTGTCTGACTCCTTGTGACCTCAGGGACTGGAGCCTGCCACCTCCTCTGCCCATGGGATTTCCCAAGCAAGAATACTGGAGTGGGTTGCCCGTGCCCTCCTCCAGGAGATCTTCCTGACCCAGGGATCAAACCCGTGTCTCCTGAATTACAGGCGGATTTCAGGATGGCCGCATCTCAAATCAAAGATCACGTCTGCAAAGACGCTTTTTCCAGATAAGGTCACGTTCGGAGTGGCGGGGGACATTCCTTTTCTGGGGGACCACCATTCTCACTCCCAAAGCAGCTCCATCACCAGGTGCCTGAAGGGCTTGGTCCACAGATCTGATCTGAGATGAGTCTGGGGCAGCCTCAGGCCTCTGGGCAGCGGCCCCTCCCCTGGCATTTTCATGGCGGCAGGGGTGTAGGTGCAAGCGAGGTGGGAAAATCAGCTTCTTTCCTCTTAGGATGCAGGGTGCTTATTGCCGCATGGGTTCCCAGGCAACCTTGGGGCAGACAGAGGGCCTGTTGACCTGGCCTAGGGACTGCCCTCTCTCAAAGTTTGGGGGTGTTGGGGTGACAGGAGCCCCTGGGAGCCTCAAGATGAGTGATTTCATGGCCCTGACTGAACTCCTTTTGGGCAGGGGCCAGGGGTCAGAGGGAGGCCCAGAGAGGGCAGGCTGGGAGTTTGCAGAAAGATGCAGGGTTGGCATGACCTCCCTTAACCTGCCTGTGGGGCCGCAGACCACGGTGGTTTCAGCATCTTGAGAGACTGGCCACAGGCGAGGCCCAGTGCCAGCTGACCCTCCTATCCAGTGCCACCCCAGGGGTCTGAGGCACCTGCCCTTATCCCTTCCTCACTTCCCACTCTCCACACTCTGGACTCGGATGGTTTTCCCTTTTGTGCGAGAGTGCGAAGCCAGCTGGGTGTGAGTTCAGAGTAGGGGGCAGTCAGCTGTCCCAGGCGGAACACACAGCTCAAGCTGGTGAGCCAAGGCCACGGGGAGGGTGTAGGTCGGGGAGACTCAGGTGTTCACACAATGTCCAACTCGGTCCTGCTGTATCTCCGCTCTGCTCTCTGCTATGTGGCCTTGTTCAGGCCAGGGGTGCCCTGAGTGTGTGGGTCTGGATCCCAGGAGGGGGCTGGTCAGGGAGGCCACCCCACCAGGCTGGACACCAGGCAGGCAGAGTGCAAGGCCTGGGGGAGGGTTCTCCTGGAGCTGGAAACACTAAGCAACAATTCTTCCCGCAGATTGATCCAGCCGCTGGAATCTCGCGTGTCCGTTCCCACTGCCATCACTGCCACACCCTCAGCGGAGATGCCCCAGCACTCAACGGGAGACAAGCCCCTCGTCTCAAAGCCACAGCTGGTCTTTCCCGGCCCAGCCTCGGGCACCGACAGCGAGTGTGACCGCACACCCCCCAGCAGGCGGGTGTCCCTCAGTGCGCCCCTGAGCCAGCCGCTGTGCCAGCCCGAGAAGTGTGGGCCCCGGGCGGCCCAGGAGGTGTGCTACGTGGCAGCTGGACAGCCCGGGGAGGCCTGTGGCTGGCGGGCCTTCGCCCCCATGTGCCTGCAGGCCTTCAACACGCCGCAGGGCTTCCTGCTGTTCCTGTGCGTGGCCTCCTTCCTGCAGGGCATGACGGTGAACGGCTTCATCAACACTGTCATCACGTCCATCGAGCGGCGCTACGACCTTCACAGCTACCAGAGCGGCCTCATTGCCAGCTCCTACGACGTGGCCGCCTGCCTCTGCCTCACCTTCGTCAGCTACTTCGGAGGCCACGGCCACAAGCCCCGCTGGTTGGGCTGGGGCGTGCTGGTCATGGGCGCCGGCTCGCTGGTCTTTGCGCTGCCGCACTTCACCGCCGGCCGCTATGAGGTGCAGATGGACGAGGTCGTGGGGACCTGCTGGGCCAACCACAGCTCAACGTGCAAGGACGGCGCCTCCGGCCTGTCCAGCTACCGGCTGGTCTTCATGCTGGGCCAATTCCTGCATGGCATGGGTGCCACACCGCTCTACACACTGGGTGTCACCTACCTGGATGAGAACGTCAAGTCCAGCTACTCACCGGTCTACATTGGTGAGTGGGCGGGCGTGCTGGCGGTGAGGCCCACCGGGCGTCTGCTCGTGGCCCAGCCCCATCCAAGCCCCTTATGTGCATTTCCTCATTGGCCACATGTGGTCACATCTGGCCTCAGGGGCTCCTAGGCGAGGTGGCAGGTGAGCACGGGACTGAATTTCACTTGATGCCTCAGGTGATGGAGGTGGTGCCAGCCAAGCTCAGCCTGACCCCCATACATCTTGAGGGTTCCAAAGCATGTGGACTCTGGTGGTCCAGTGGTTAGTACTCTGCACCTTCACTGCAGGAGGCCCAGGTTTGATCCCTGGTTGGGGAACTAAGATCCCGTGAGTTGGACTCAGCCGGTGGCCGGGTTACAGAGCTGGGCACTGCCATGCTTCCCATGGGGGATGGCCTCGAGCCTCATGCCGCCCCCGAGACCCTCTTGTTTATTTGGGTGAGATTTCTGAGCTCTCAGCCTCATGCTGCCCACTTCTCTGAGTGCATCCTGCATGGTCTACTCTCCCAGGGCAGGGCTGGGCTCAGTGGAGAGCCCCCACCTGTGCTCCGGCCCGGCCAGGCTCGCTCGCTGTCCTGCTTCCTATTCCACCATCATGCAGCAGTTGCCATTCTGAGGTCTGAGGTGGGGGGAGCATTTGGGACCTAGGTGAGCCCACAGCCCCCCATGGGTGCCGCCCTCATCTTGCAAAATGAGGGTCTCGGGATCTTTTGAGGGAGAAATAGTCTGGGGCCATCTGCGAGGCTTTGAGAGGAATGTTTTAAAATCACCTTGAAAGGTTGTTGCTGGCCGATATCAGACACAGTGGAGACTGTACAAGGAACACCCGGGTTAAGGGGGATCCCCCCCAGGGCTGGGGTGGAGGGCAGTGATGCAGGGGGCTTCTCTCAGGTAGGCAGGTGGGGCGGGGGGGTCCTGACGGCTCTGCTCCTTTCCAGCCACCTTCTACACCGCGGCCATCCTCGGCCCCGCAGCTGGCTACCTGGTGGGCGGCGCCCTGCTGAACATTTACACCGATATCAGCCAACAGTGAGTGACCTGGGCCCTACGCCTGTGGTCTAGACCACAGGGAAAGCGCCACTGTTGGTGCAGGGGGGTGGTGGCCCTGGGCAGGGGTCCAGGCTGGCCCTGCTCTGATGGACCTGGGAGTCTGGGGGCCACTTGGAGAGTGTGGTCTGGGGGAGGGGACAATGTAGATGGACAGCCTCCCAGAGCCAAGAGAGATCAGCTGCGACTGCTCCTGTGCTCTTTGCCGAGGCCAGGGCACCAGCCACACCCCCTCTGCACTGCTTTGGGAGGAAGGGTGTGCCTTGCCCTGCTCTTGCTGGGACAGCCTGGCCCCCGCCAGCTGCCAGTCCTCACGGCCTTGTTGGGAGGCAGCCTGGCAGGCCCCAGAGGAAGGGACCTGAGGAGGCCGCACAGCATCTGCCAGTCGGTTACCACAGTGCATCCCCACCCCACGTCTTTCCTAATGCCCTCGTCCACTGCTGGTCCCAGACCTGGTGTGGGGGGTCATCAGGGCAGAGCCTTTGACCTCTGCCTCTCACTGACCAGCAAGCAGAAGGGTGCCTGGTGTGTGTGCTCTGGGTGCTGTGAGCACAACACTGACCCCAAGTGTCTCTTGCCGCAGGACGCAGCTGACCACTGAGAGCCCACTGTGGGTGGGTGCCTGGTGGGTCGGCTTCCTGGGCGCTGGGGCCGCTGCCTTCCTTGTCGCGATCCCCATCCTTGGCTACCCACGGCAGCTGCCAGGTGGGTGCTTCCCGCCCCTGGTGAGTGGGGGACAGGACATCCTGTCCCCTGCTCTTCCTCCTCCCTTCATCCACTGGCTGATGCTGCCCTCCTTCAGGGCGGCCTGACCCGTGAGCTCCCTCCATGCCTGCCACCTCTACCTGCTCAGGGACCCAAGGGAGAGGCTTGTTTCAGTGGGAGAGGTGCTCTCCTTTCAGTTCCTTCCCTCTGGTTCCCTGTTGAGCCCTGCAGACTCTCTCCCACCCGCCTTCCCTGCCAGTCTGTCACCACGGTGCATCTAGTGTCTGTCCAGGAGCTTTGTCTACCAGGAGCCTTGTCTCCCACACCCAGGAGAGGCATTGGGGCCTTGGGTCTCTGCCACTCACCAACACCCATCCTTTCAGGGTCCCAGCGCTATGTGGTCATGAGAGCATCTGAAACATACCAGCTGAAGGACAGTAGCCACAAGGTGACCAGCAACCCTGACTTCGGGAAAACCATCAGTGACCTGCCTCTGTAAGGACCTTGGGGGCCTCTCATCTGTGCCTGTGTGTCCTGCAGACCCTTTAGGGTCTTCCACATGCTAGGTCTTCACCCTCAGCTAGGAGAGTCCTGTGACCCCTCCAGGGCCATGTGGGAAGCCCACACCCCCTATACATCCCATGACCCAGCAACCTTCGGGTCTTGGCTCCAAAACTTAGGCATAGAGATTAAGAAGCAGCAGATAGAACCTCCTGGCATGGAGCCACTGAGGGCCAGTTCTGACACCCCACAGTGCCTGCCCCCCACTGCCCAGGCCTGTGGACCCAGGGACCCTCACACAGGAGCACGTTCATACTCCTGCATGGCAGGTTCTGGGGGCCGTGCCTGGTACCTCCTGGTGGTCACTACGTGAACCCCTGATGCTAGGGTGAGTTGCCCCGCAGACGAGTCCACAGTCCTCAGGGAAGCTACTGACCCCACCCCCAGGAGTCACCCCTCCGCCTGTCCTCTGATCGTTTCACTGGGCATCACCTGCATGTGCCCTCAGGGCTCCATGGAAGGAACCATCCAGCCTCCACCTCCTCTTGGGCAGTGATGTCCTGTTTATGCCACGTGTGCCCCGGCCTCACTTTGTCGACGTCACCGTGTCGGGACAAACAGAGCCAAGGCTGCTGGGATCTCAGAGGGACCGCGTTGGGAGGGGGCTCCTGGTGGGCCAGGACTCCTCTTCAGGGCATTCTGTGAGGGGCTCTCCCAGGCAGGGGGAGGAGGCCCTCAAATCACCTGCCTGAATTCAGCCTCACTGAGCACCCACCTGCCCCGCAGCTTCCCGAACCCATGAGTGTCCCCTTTTGGGGGTGGGTACTGTCAGTGGTGGAAATGAGTCCCCGATGTCTGTCCTCAACACAGGGAGAATGACATGGGGTCAGGGAAGCCCTGGGCTTCTTGCTGCCTGGTTAGACTCCCAAGAAGAGCCACCCACTCAGGAGTTGCCCCTGAGACTGGCAGAGCCGGCCCAGGGCCACACTGGCTGGGGACATGCTCGTCCTGTCTCCTAACACCACAGTGGAGCTGGGTGAAGGGCCACCCACTCCTTCCGAGCAGCGCCAGCACCACGGGTGTTAACAGCCTGGTCCTCATAGCCCCAGGGACAAAGTGCAGAGATAAGGAGATTTCTGCTCAGGCTTGGCTCCCTGAACTGGCTGCTGCTGATAAAAGGAATCCAGGAACATGGCCCTCTGTCAAGGTCGTGACTAGTTCTCTGAGCCAAAGTTCAATACAGTAATTTCAGTTGAGGAACCTACCGACAGGGATTAAGAAATGAGGAAGTTCATGTATTTCTTGGAAGAGTCACCTGGCCGGAGCCTCGCTGAGCAACCCCACAACCTGAGCAGGTCTGGGCAGGTCCGGGAAGGGACTGGCCACACCCAGGGCTTCCCCGTCACCACACACACAAACACAAACACATACACAGACACACACACAAACACTCACACACGCACACATAGGCACACATGCATGCACACAGGCACACTCACACACACACAGTCTAGTCACAGACAGCCTCACCAAGACAGCATTTCCTCTGCATCTTATTTCCTCCATGTACGTGGGACTCGGACAGTTGACCAGAAAGAAGCCTGGTCATAAGTCCTCTAGTCTGGAAGTCAGTTCTAAAATGGAATCAGGTCCCTGTCTGCATCAGGAGGGAGACAGGCCGCTCTGAGGTTAACCTGAGCAGCTCTGGGGTGGGGTGACTTCATTAGTGTCGATCCCTTCCCCCGGGGGTTGTGACCGCACTGCGAGCTCCTACCAAGCAGGATCCAATTTATTGTTGGCCTGTGCCCTCAAAATGAAGAGCGTTTCAGTGTCAGGTGTGAGCACTGCTTTGACAGGTGCGCTGACAGCTGGGCCTGGCGGGGTTTCCCTCCTGGGAGGGTCACGCTCTTGTCTGAGGGACTGGTTCTCCAGGTGGGTCTCCCTCCTAGGAGTGTGACCCAGAGTGTCTCAGGATGTGGGACTTCCCTCCTGGGAGGCTGAGCTGCAATGTCTGAGGGGCTGGCTCTGCAGGCAGGAGGCTCATGAGGCCTCAGCTGCAGACATAGAGAATATGAGCAAAGGCGGCCGTCCTCAGCCGCTGTGACAGGCTCTGTCAACACAGCCATTTGTCACCAGACTTTGCCTCCTCGTGGGCACCTGAGAAGACCCATGGCTCCAAGAGAAACTGCCCACAGCCCACATCGCTTTCTCAAGCCCCTGGTGTCACTCCATTAGCCACTGTCCCCCAAGTGCCCACCAAGAGGAGTTGGGAACCAGTCAAGCCCACCAGGGGCTCCTTAGAGGGGTGTCTGGCTCCAAACCATGGGTCTTCCCACCACCCCTGGTGGTGCTTGAGTCAGCCCCCCGCAGGCCCCGAGCCCCTCTCCTGGCGGCCACCCAGTCCTGGATGATGAAGGCCGCCTGTCCCAGGCCTCTCTGCTGGTCCTCCCAGCTGCCCCCGGGGCTGATTCAGTAGCATTGCGATCCCTCGGAGTCTCTCTCCACACTGGAGCCAGACTCTGTGACCCCCGCCTTTCCCAGCAAGCCATGGGCTCCAGACCCCGGCACCAGCGCTCGCCTGCCCCATGCTTGGTTTCTCTGGAGTAAATGTGGGGTGTCCCTGCTCTCCTGCACCCCGCCCACTCCTGTGACCCCCGCCTTTCCCAGCAAGCCATGGGCTCCAGACCCTGGCACCAGCGCTCGCCTGCCCCATGCTTGGTTTCTCTGGAGTAAATGTGGGGTGTCCCTGCTCTCCTGCACCCCGCCCACGCCTCCCTCAGAACCAGAGCTCTTTGTGTCCTGGTGGAAGGGTCTCTGACTCTGGCCCACTCTGATTCTCAGTCTCTTCTCTCTGGTCTCCATTCCCCTCCCCGCAGCTCCATCTGGCTCCTCCTAAAGAACCCCACGTTCATCCTGCTCTGCCTGGCCGGGGCCACCGAGGCCACGCTCATCGCCGGCATGTCCACGTTCGGGCCCAAGTTCCTTGAGTCGCAGTTCAGCCTCAGCGCCTCAGAAGCCGCCACCTTGTTTGGTGAGAACACTCCTTGAGTCTTAGGGGAACGGGTCCTCTGCTTTTTCATCAGTTTTCAGAGGGGCCTTTGATAATCTCTTCCAGAAAACCCCAGGCAGTGCCACCCACATGGGCCACACATCCTGGCCCAGAGCAGACATCCAGGCTCCTACAAGAGAGCTCTGATCACACGAAGCCCTGCTCCCCGATGGGGAGGAAGGTCATTACTGGGGGCTGGCCGGTCTCTCCATGGGCCCCAGGGAGCCTGGGCTTTTGTGTCCCTGGTTGTGGTGGAAGGTGTTTGGGTGGCAGATCCCACTAGACTCCCTTGGGCCTGGCCATCCCTGGGAGCCAGGTGATGAGTGTCCTGGGGGTCTCCCTCCTCCCAGCCCTGTTCATGGCATAGCCCTGTGTTTGGGGGCAACCACGGCCTCACAGAGGGCATGCTGGGCATGAGGTATGTGGGGTCCATCCTGGCCAGGCCCCACCCACAGGGCTCCCTTCCCTGCATAGGTGGATGATGTCAGATTGGGGCCCTACCCCCCTGACTAATGCCCCTAGACACCCCTCCTTGCTGGCCTCATGGCTGAGCCTGTCTGCC